>NC_068317.1:10945249-12145249 GCF_025860055.1 Xyrauchen texanus
TGCTTCTAAGAAACTTCCGATCCATGTGTTGATTTGCTTGCTCTTCAGGACTCTTATGCCGGTCCTTTGCATCGCAAGTGCATCACTCTATCAGTTGAGCTACTGCGCAATTTAATCACACGTGAACAAGCTTGTTAATGTAACTGGTTATGTAATGCAAACATTAAAATGCATCGCCTTTAAAGGCATGCACTATAGTAAAAGTGTTTAGATGTCATTAGATAGCATTGAGTAAGGAGGTGTTTTTTTGCATACTTTTAAAATTGGGCCGGATGTCAAGATTTACAGTGAACAAGAACTTAAAGGGCACCTATTATGGCATTTAAAATGTTGCTAATATTGTTTTGGGAGTCCTCAACAACATTTTTACATGCATGCAATGACAAAAAACACTTTTGTTGTCTTATAATATGCATTTATGTTTACCTGATTTGCTCACTGACTCCCAAATGATTTGTTCAACGACTCATTTTTCCAAACCCCTCCTTTGCGTGACGCTAATCTGCGGTGATTGGTCAGATGACCCAGTCAGTTGTGATTGGTATACTCTGTGCAGAGATTGTCGGAAACGGAACACCCATCACCGCTTTGTAGTAAAAAAATCAAAATCAGAGAAGGAATTTGAGTTGATTTATGTTAGTGATCATAGCCCAAAGTTCGGTGGTAAACAACCAATCAGTTATTGTTTGCTTTAGCCCAACGCATAAACATATTGGTAAAGCACTGCATAACTACAAGTTATTGCTCTATTCTTTAGGACAACTCCAATAACATCAACAAACATTTCACATATTTCCAAAAAATTGACATTGGAGACCTAGAAGCTGCGCTGAGCGTAACGTACACAACACACACAAATACTTATTAAGCATGCTAAAAAACACATAAAAGCAACAATTATTAATAATACTTACAGGTTGTGATTCGGAGGAGGAAGCTGATCCAAATAAACTTGGTACTGAACCTTCCTTCAGTATCAACCGGGCTCGCGAATCCACACTTGAAAGCATTCATGTTCGTAAAGCAATCGTCATTAAAATGACACGAACACAGCACAAGGTTCGGGCTACACTTGTGTGGTATAGTTGTAAATATAAACTCTAGACACTGATTCTTCACATGCTCGTCCCTGGGCAGTGAAAAAAAGGTCACTTTTGATATGCACTTCAGAACACATGTCGTCTTGTTGTCGACATGATGTTTTCAAGTTTTCCCTGGTGTCTGCGCGCGCAATGAGTGGGCGCGGCCAATTTGATAATTTTTCGTCTTGACGTCACAACGAAAAGGAAAATGACTCATTGGAAAATCGATTCATTACATTGACTCAGAGTCGACTCCTCCTTTTGAGAGACAATAACTTTTTTTACGGTGAACTTTCATATATAAAGCTTTGCAGGATGTTTTTGTTCACATAAATCTATGTTACACATTACATGAAAGGTAATTTTCAAAATTCCATAATAGGTGCCCTTTAAAATTTGGCTGTTTCTCACCCAAAGCATCTGTATTGCTTCAGAAGACAGGGATTAAACCACTAAAAATGTATGGGTTATTTTTATGCTGCTTTTATGTACTTTTTGGAGCTTGAAAGATTTGGACCTCATTGACTCACTTCCATTCAATGTACAGTACAACAAAAAAAAGAAATGTCGCAACTCATACATTCTTCAAAAATATTTGTGTTCAGCAGAAGAAAGAAAGTCATCCGAGTTTCGGATAGCATCAGGTGAGTAAATTATTTTTGGGTGAACTAAACCTTTAACAAGCACCATTAACAATTGGAAGTTCAGCCATTTACATTGTAAGACAATTTGCCAAATGATCAAATCACAGGGCCACACTAAAATACAACAGTCCCATCCACTCCTTTCACATTATACATTGGAGAATGTAGCGGAAGTGGGTCTAAACGGCAAGGGCCTCCTCCAAGACCCACAATGTCTTCTGAAAGGACATTTGATCTGTCGCCTTCACCTCTCCACAGCTCATAGATCTTTACCTACTGCAGAGGTGCAGTGATAACACAACTACACACAATCAGAAGAACCACTATTGTGGCTTATTTTCCTCACAATCTGCATTTCATGAGTCATAAACCAATCAATCAGACCTGTTACTGTAACATCCAATCGTTGGATTAACACTTCAATCACCATACCATATCCGATATCCACCATGGCACTGCAGTATCACTTAGTGCCTTAAAAACATAAATTTAAAAGCCCAAACACAACTCTACTTAAGACCGATGCAGGTCTGGGGTAAGAGCTAAATATTGAGAACATATTGATGTCACGAAAGGTGATGGTACTTAACTGAACCAGGTGCACAAGAGCCAAACCACACAGTCCTACTGTTCTCTCATATTCTGACTAAATTAAGTTTTGACTTTTAGCCCAATAAGCTTATAACCTAATACAAATACAAATATTTGTTTATGGAATAGCACGCTAAACTCATAGTAGCATCAAGTCATTCATTTATTCATTCAATTCCAGCATCTCATTCAATCATTATCTAGCCTATGCCTTATAAACTGCACGCTGCAGTTTGCATATCACAACAACTGCTCCACAGATTATGCCATTGCATCTACACTACACACTGCTCTCTCCCACCTGGAAAAAAGGAACACATATGTGAGAATGCTGTGTATAGACTACAGCTCAGCATTCAACACCACAATGCCCTCAAAGCTTGATGAGAAACCCCAGGCTCTGAGCTTAAACAGCTCGCTGTCCAGCTGGATCGTGGACTTCCTGTCAAGCAGACGCCAGGTGGTTAGTCTTCTAAGGTGGTTAGGGCAGCAACATCTCCTCATCACTGACTGTCAACACTGGAGTCCTGCAGGGCTGTGTTCTCAGCCAACTCCTGTATTCCCTGTACACACATGACTGTGTGGCAACACATAGCTCCAATGCCATCATTAAGTTTGCTGACAATATGACGGTGGTAGGTCTGATCACTGACAATGATGAAACAGCCTACAGAGAGGAGGTGCACACTCTGACACGCTGGTGCCAGGAGCACAACCTCTGCCTCAGTGTCAGCAAGACCAAGGAGCTTGTGGTGGACTTCAGGAGAAAAGACAGAGAACACAGCCCCATCACCATTAATGGAGCACTGGTGGAGAGAGTCAGCAGCTTCAAGTTCCTCGTGTCCACATCACTGAGGAACTCACATGGTATGGCAACAGCACTGCCCTGAACTGCAAAGCCCTGCAAAGGGTGGTGCGAACTGCTAGACACATCACAGGAGGTGAGCTTCCCTCGCTCCAGGACATAAATAACAGGCGGTGTGTGAAAAAAAATCTCAGAGGATCACCAGAGACTCCAGCCACCCGAGCCATGGTCTGTTCACTACTACCATCAGGCAGGCGGTATCGCAGCATCAGCACCCGCACCAGCCGACTACATGACAGCTTCTTCCCCAAGCAATCAGACGTTTGAACTCTTGATCTCTCACAATCAAAATACATCAGCACTGCACTTTATTAATCTTACACTGGACTGTCATAATTAAATTCTCTCTTAACAACACACTGGCAACTGACTATCAACCGACAGCCTGAATGTCAATACAGCATAATACAACCTATGTATATTTTATATATACTATTTTTATTGTATATATACTATTCTATTTTTATTGTGCATGTGTGTTCTAAATTGAGTGTATTGTATACTGTACATTGTATAGTATTATTTGTACATTGTGTTGTGTGTAATTAAGTGTATATTAGACATGGAAATTGTGTTGTGGAAATCTGATGTTCAATGTAAATTGGTATATGTCTCATCGCTGTCATGAACGCTATGTTGCTCAGAACTGCACCCAAGACTTTCACCCACTATTGCATTTGTGTATATGGTTGAGTGACAATAAAGGGATTTGATTAGATTTGATAAGGTCCCACAGCCTGTCTTATTGCTCGTCACGCCAAGTTGCTTTCACCCACCGCCACCCCAACACGACCAATGTAGGTCCCTTCAGGGGGCCAGGCCACTAGGGCACACAAATCAAGCAGTTTTAAACACGGAGACAGTGTGCAAAAAAAATTAGCAAGCAAAATCCGTACATGTAGCGCATGGTCATAGGGTAACATTCTACAACAAAGGTTTTCACCCCCTTCCCCCTAACGACTTGATGGGTCCAGTTAAAGTGTAAGCCCAGGGGCCCGGAGTACCTTAATCCAACCCTGGGGAAACTAATTTATCACTAACTTAATAACTCATGTTATTCCATACTATCAAGTTCTCAGAGATAATTGTCCATACTACCTGACAGATATGACAGAAATGGCATCACAACCATTCGTTCTTCGATTTCATATGAAATGTGTAGGGCCGTAATGGGTCCAAACGACAATCCAAAAATACTTTAAAATAAGATATTGTACCATAAATCTTTTATATTAAAAACCACATAAGAACATTATGGGCATTCATATTGAAGTTCCATTTTTCATAGCGTCAAACAACAACAGGAGTTTATGCATATGTCAGTGTCAATCGCTGTCAAATTCCTGCCTGTCAAATTCTAGTGCATGCCCAATATTTAGAAACAACTGTTGACTTGTGCAAATTGTGCTGATGATGTTATCGTATTCCAAAATTTCAGTTTCACTTGTCCACATGCATCATGGAAAACAAACAAGGTTTTGAAAAATCTTCACTTTGGCAGTCGTTTTCAAAAACCTCAGTTTCAGTTATCTAAAATGCTGTTGACGTGTATGGGAGACCAAAATTCTGACTCTCCACTCCATTGCAGTATTAGATTGAAGGCCTAAATGTATCTGAGATCCATATAACCATTAAACATAACATAACCACAACACCCAACAGCTGCACGTCACCTTCATGGAAGCACCAAGTCTCACTCACCTCATTTTCAAGTAGTTCTTACCATTAAATAAAACAACATTTCCTGCCAGGAAAAACTTTAACTTAGTTTTCTAGTTTGCATCTCATTCTTCCGCCACAAACCAAAACACATTCATCCTTGTACATGAATGCATTTGAGTCTTTCACTGGTTTTATAAACACGAATGAAACCTCAATATCTGTCTTCCATGAACTTCAGTGAACATGTTTGAGTTATGGTATGGAGTTTGCTAGGGTCAATAATTTTGGTGCATTTATTCCACAAACAACTGCATACCACAGCATAAACTTGCACAGAACACAGAGTGCCTTGAATCTGTGCAAGGCATCATGAAATTAGGAAAATGCACTTTGGAGCAGTGCCTCCACTGAAGGCCCTGGGTCTTCCAGTAGGAAAATTACAAATTTACAGTATAACATTATTATATATAAAATTACTGCCACCCAGTAAGTTCACACACACACACACACACACATACATATATATATATATATATATATATATATATATATATAAAGCTCTTGTTCTACCCGCTCTGTACAGGACTCAAACCTAGGTCTCCAGTGTGGGAGGCAGGTGCTCTAACAAGGAGGCTAAAGGCTACAGCCTCTAAGTTCAGTCTCTTGAGGTCAGGAGAGTGAGGTTTACACACTGCACAGCTATCTACCAGCTGGCTCCCATTATATATATATATATATATATATATATATATATATATATATATATATATATATATATATATATATATATATATATATATATATATATATATACTGATGAGCCAAAATATTATGACCACTCACATGTGAAGTTAAAGAAATATTCCGGGTTCAATACAACTTAATCTCAATCGACAGCATTTGCAGCATAACGTCCCTTCTTTTCTTAAAAAAAGCAACGATCAAGGTTACAGTGAGGCACTTACAATGAAAGTGAAGGTGGCCAATTTGAAGAGGGTTTAAAGGCAGAAATGTGACATTTATAATTTTACAAAAGCGCTTACATTAATTCTTCGGTTAAAACTGTGTATTCTTTAGCTGTAAAGTTGTATAATCATCATTTTAACAGTCATTTTAGGGTTTTAGGCTTTGTTGACATTACATCATCATGGTAACGAAGTTGTAAAATTGGCTATGACTTTACACAGAAAAGGTTAGTAAGTGATTTTATAACACTTAAACCATGTTTGTGTCCAACGAATAATCAGTTCTTGTATTCACCATGTTGGAATGGGCAGAAGTAAAGACCTGAGTGACTTTGACTTGGGCCAAATTGTTATGGCCAGAAGACTTGGTCAAAGCTTCTCTGAAACGGCAAGGCTTGTAGGGTGCTCCGGGTCAGCAGTGGTGAGTACCTTCCGACAGTGGTCTGAAGAGGGACAAACCACAAACTGCTGACAGGGTGTTGGGTGCCCAAGGATCATCGATGCAAGAGGGCAACGAAGGATAATGCAGGATAATGCATCCTGCCACACTGCACACATTGTTCGGGAATGGTTTGAGGGGCATGATGAAGAGTTCAGGGTGTTGCCCTGGCCCACAAATTCCCCAGATCTCAGGAAGGTGCCAAAAGGTTTTGAGAGGGAAATGTTTTTCCTTTTTTTTTTTCTTCTTCTTTTATTTATTTATTTTGACAAATACAAACCAAAGAAATACATACTGTATGTAGATACCAAAAGAACATAAAGAAATGTAACGTTATTTGGGGAAAATAAGTCCCAATATGTTTGGCCAGAACTGAATTTGGGATTTTGGACCAGGAGTCATTGAGGATCCAAAATACTCCCAAACAGTGTGGGCAGGTTTTCCAACTGTAAGCACAGCATTCCTGCCTAACTGCCACCCAGTAGGGTGCATACAAATGGCAGTTAGGCCACAGTCTGCTCTGACCTTAGTAATCATTCATCATTGTTTGAAAGAAAAGCAGTAAACCATCAGTTTAGGTTCTATAGTACCAGTAGTTTGTTTAAAAATATATGTCATAGCCATTTCCGACCAATGAAACTAGCAGAAAACGACCCTGAGAAATAAAAACACCAAAACCGCATCTCGTGCTCTTATACCACATACCTTGGCATGGTAGCTTTATGACATCTGACTTTGGTATTGTACAGTTAAATTCATGGCCAAATAAATCTGCCATACTCTCCCACTTCTTTCTTTATACAATATTTAATAACGCTGAAAGTCTTTGACAATACACTTGGAATCGGGAGATGCTGTTTAATACTTTTCACTTGGGCTGGGTAATACAATCTGCTTTTATTTAGTGCTCGCCATCAGTAATCTGTACGGTCACATGGCACTACTTAAAACCCCAGTAATTCTAGGTGCAGGTTTCGTAGGGCCTGCATAACATATATCCACTCATACCTCTATTACTGTATCTGCAAAAGAGAAAATCGACACTGACACATCATAGACTTTGCAAATCTACATGATGAGAAAATTTGAAAATGAAATATTTGTAATCTAGAAGTCCAACAATAACTGATAACATCCGGAGCACTTGGCTGCCTATGCAGATAGAGAAAGTGTGAAAACAGCAGAGGCTGGAACTGCAGTATTTGGACAGTTGAAGTTAACCTCCACTGACCTCACAGCCAGTGACGTGCGGTGATGTCTTAAAGAGGCTAGGCACTGAGTTATGAAAGCCAGATTACCTGATTTATTGTTTAAGCTAATAATACGTAATAACAGTGAACGTTACACACAAACGTGGCATATCAAGAAATGTAAAAATCGGGATGTATATCGTGTACTCTCTCTCTCTCTCTCTCTCTCTGTCACAGACACACACACACACACACACAGTGAACGTTACGCACAAGCGCGGCATATCAAGAAATGTATATGTATTTTATATATGTTTTATATATAATATATATACGATTTTGTTAATATATCTTCATTAGATATTATTATACAAAATTCAGTAGTCAAAACACAGAACATATAACAGAACAGAAGTTGTTTATTTTTTACAACATTATGTGCTTATTTTTTTATGTGCAATCTTCATCTTTATAACAGAAGATACAATACAACAATCCTTTACCTTTTCATTGTGGTAGGTTATATACAGCTTCCTTTGCTCGTCAAGTGCAAGGTCGATCCGAGATTTTCCAAAGGTTTTCAGTGTAATTTGACACTGGATGTGAGCTGACGACTTTTCATGCTTGGTTAAAGCTGCAGGCAGGTTATTCAAATCACAATATCCCGCTGAAGTCCAAACAGTCTGACTGGTTGAAAAAAGCAGGCAGGGATAGCAGTACAGCCGCTGATTGTTAGCACAGCCACATAGCCAATCTTTTCTTACATACCAATCAGTTTGAAATGATCGGATAATTTTTGGGCCCTTTTGTTGTACTAGTCCATATAAGGCTGGCGTAGACCTCCCTCTTGCAATTAACTCATATTTGGAATTAAAATCGAGCTTGGAAGTTGGAAAAAATTCTTAATTCCGTGATTACGGCCGGTGCTGTCATTTTGATTTTGAATTTGGCGGGGATTAGGCATGTACACTAGCTGTGGTGTAATGACGTTAGCTACGCAAATGTCCAGGAATATCTCGATTTTAATTGGTCCATGTCTGATACGTAACGGAGATGATTACGGGCATAACATATTTACGTCAAAAGGCACAGCAGATTTGTGCTTTTTGCCGCATATGTTAAAGAATACAGGATCGGAGTCGCATGCGCAACATGGGTTTTCCGCGTGTCGTCTGCAATGAATGGACCGTAAAAGCACTGCTTATTCTACCATTTGTTTTTAGTTGATTATGCGTAACTGCTACATTTGTCATCATAACGTCTAAACAATTGGAATAACACACATATTGCATATAGAAATCACAAGAATAAAAAGTAAAAATACAAATACAAGTTTATTATTTAATAAACATTTTATTTTTGAATTTTGGCAGGGTAGGCAGTGCCTAGTTTGCCTACCCAGACCGCACGTCAGTGCTCACAGCATGGGCAGGGAGATAAAGATACAGGTTCACATATCACTCATGCCGAAGCTATACAGTAGGAGGGGTTAAATGACTCCCAATGGGAATTCTCATTGGCATATGTCTAAGGAAGTGAAAGGCTGTTTATTTAGTTGGAGTAAAACACTTGTGCTAAGGGAAAATGCAGACTCTCTGTGTAATGGTGATTATACTCTATAGGAATGTTCATGACTTGAGAGACTATAATCACTATAGAAACTTGGAATTTGAGTGTAATTCTAGATATAATTATTTTGTCTTCTAAATTATTATTATTATTTTTTTTTATAGTAATCTTGCTCCATTAAGTTTTATCCATTTGTTTTTCACCATGACCTTCTTGATGGGAAATACTCTTAGAATTTTAAATTAATTTTCCCCCTGAGATTTCTTGAACCAAATATAATTGTAATTTAGGTTTACCTGACCATTTTCTACCCTCTCTTTGACCTTTAGAGTTAAACAAGCCTTTTTTTGTTGTTGTACTTTTAAAAATTGTATTTAGCAGCACTCTTCACATCCTGTCATTTTTAATGCTGGGAACTTTCCCCATCTTAGTCTCAGAATTATAATAATATGTAGCATCTTTATCTTCTGGTCTTTTGGAATAACATTATCTATCCTACTTCCTCTTTATTACTGGGACTGGGCAGGACAAGTTTCTGAACCAAAATGATCACACAGATATTGACATGTTGCTACCAATATTCCAGTAACCTGAAATCGACCCCATTCTTCTCGCTCTCCCATCAGATATTTCTGCATCCATTCAAATGTGTCTACCTTTACCTGTAGCATGGCTGATTGCATGCTCACATAAACATTGGTGAACGTGCACGTGGGATATTCATATGTCAGTTTGGCCACAACCCCCCACCCTTGACAGAACTGACAAACTGGTACCACAAACTGGGCTAATAATAATTCTGAGCTAACAGCTCTGGTCTCATAATTAGCAGTTTGTCCTTGAGATCTGTAGTGAAACCACATCTCAAACACAAGGGCCAAGCCAAAGAAAAGTAGGGACAACCATTCCTGAGCCAAGCCTGAACTTCTGTTGTATATGTTGAACCAAGTTCCAAATAAGGAATGTGGAATTCAGAGACTGTGTGCATTTCAAACACTTCAGCTAAGCACCTCTTGAAATTGTCTCTCATAATGTACGACCATTTGTAAGGATACATTTGGCTATTTAGAAGCTACACATGTCTCTGTGATGAGGACGAGGGTATGGCCAGGCCGTGAGGGTGCACGTCCGGCACTGAATCAGCTGGTCAGTGGGAGAGCGAGATAAAGGGGAGCCGGAGACACCAGTTCAAGAGACAGATAGACGCACACGGACGCTTTGTGTGTGTCTATGTTTGTTTCTGTTTGTTTAAGTGTCTCAGCTGTTCTCCGCACATGGCTACCACTGGACCTACCAACAGTATAGGGAAAACTTAAAAGTGACTACAGAACCATCAAGGAAAAGTGGAAGTGGTTCAACCACATGGACACTATCTAAACCAGCGAGCAATGGGAGGGAGAGTGCCCTGGACTCAGCTATGATGGAGGATGGTATGTTTTGTTATGTTACGTTAACTCTATACTCTGCTTGAAAGCTTCACTTTATTTAGTTGACCAGCTACTGGAAGCTTGTTTCTAAAATAACCAGGCCAATTTAACTGTTACACTTGTGTAAAATCACCATACAACAACTGCTTTATGATGATGTCACAGCAGTAGAGGCGGCGCAACTATGACGATCAGCCTATTATCCCACCCACGTTGAGGTGGCACTAAACTGCAGTGGAAATGCAAGCTCAGAAAAAGTAAAGCGAGTAGAGTTGTGGGGAGTCGAACCGTAACGTGCAGTGGAAAATTGTCTTGTTTAATGGATCTAAAAGCCACTATAGGTACAAGGTAGATCCCAATGAAGGTACGCTCGTCTCAAGTTGTTTATAATGTAATGATTTCAAAGCTCGGTTAGGATTGTTAATTTGTTTATTGGTAAACATCTCTCTATTATAATTTAACTTCCAAAGAAAAGGTTTAAACTTTTATTACAGTGTGACAGGGCGGAGGGCAGGGCCGGGTCATGATTTTACACAACCTTATCAGGCTAATCAAGCCTCAGAGAGGGATAGAGGCTGACTCTGCTCCGGTGTCTGACCGACCCGTTGCTGGATGGCCTTCCTCTGTTGTTTATAATCCAGGAGGCTGGAAGCGGGGAGTAGTTGTTACACGACCTGGCCCCACCCCGCACCGCCCTCTGCCCTGTCACATACAGCAATTTTTATATTGCATATTATTTTCATGTTCAATAAATTTACTCTACTGTATATTTAAAAAAATAATAATAATTATATTGGTCTTATGGTGTACAGTGTGTAGATTTACTATTGTAGTATTACAGTTGCATTGTCCACTGCGCAGTAGATTGTAATATAAAAATGTAGAATCTTGAATTTAACTCATATCAGCCATTTCACCAAATCACTAAATTGTTATGTGTAGAACAATCAAACATTCATATGTATTGTGTAGTGGATAAAACACTTGAATAATCATATTCAAATATAATTAAGAGTGTTGATAATATAATATCCACACGAAAATAGCACGTCATATGTTTATGTATTTTGTAGGAAAACCAACCGAGGAGTACGTTTTGTCTCAGTTCATGAAGTGAATGCTTTACTTCAGTGTAGCATTCATGTAATTTAGTGTAATTTAGTAAAAAAGTAGTGTGACAAGTGTGTAGGAAATAAAGGTGAAAAAACTGCATCATACGATCATATGAAGTACCATCATTAACATGTATAGATGATTTCTCAGAGAAAGAGTTTGACTTTAACAATTCCTTCATCAGTCCTCCAGGCATCATGCATGTTTGTGGCCTATCCATACTTGGAGGAAGTACACATGACGGTGGTCAAACAGTCTCCTGACTGACAGTATGAAATATACTGACCTGGTGGTTTACACACACTCGCATAGAACATGTGTTTTCTTATCCTGTGGGAAGCTTCAACCCACACAAGTGGATTTCATCCTTCCCTGAAGGCATAAATATAGAGGGATTCAAGGTCTTTACATTGTGTGTTTGCCTGTGTGCATGTCTGAATATTGTTCATAAATATAAATCATCCTGACCATTATCTGAGGTCATAAAAAAATCACCAAAGACAAAACAAACTCAACTTTGACTGTAAGATCTGAATGCTAAATTAAATTATTAATTTAATTCAGAAGTTCACACGCAGGATATCCATATTCAATGTGCTTTTGCTTCTGGCTTCCTTCCCTCTGGCAAGTGTTGCATACTTAACATTTCATCTATTTTATGTGATCACATTATTTCTTTGTTAAGTTTAGGGTGCCAGAGTTTCCATGTTTTTAACACAGTCTAAGTACCTAATCATAGCCCTAAATATTGACTTTATACTCATTTTCATTTCCCTAATGTTTTGAGCTACCCTGACTGAAACACAAGAACAATTGGCTGCTTCACACACACTGTGATCCCCTATGCTGGACGATGCTTTGTTAAACATGTTTACATGTTGATATTCCATATCCCACCTGTCTGAGCCAAGAAAACTCTGAAAATACTACAACCACAATCACAAGTCACACTCTATTAGCACCTGGCTCAGTCTTTAACACATGCATACATTTCACACGCACCAGATGCACCATTTTGGGGACAATGCAAGGTTGGACCCGATTTCACTGGCATGAAGCCTGAGTGGGGAGCGTACAATACTGTAACGAGAACAGTGCCAGCTTGGAAAACAACTTTCCAGAGAACTGTGCTAGCGCCCAACCACATACTGACAAACTGAAATAGCCAGCAAACACACATCTCTATGCAGTCCTTAGACAGCCTTCTTACATGAGTTGATAAACAAGACAGACTTCACACATCCCATACATACTTCTGAAATGGGATGTTGTGACAACGTATAATGCAAATGATTAAAAAACGCTCAAAGAGTTGTATTCCAAATGAAAATGAACACATCACATAGATGTTTCAATGATGTATGTATGCTATCTGAGATACCCAACAGACCCAGAACCCATGCCAAATACATAGTAAAACAATTACAAGTGTTTTGTAGCCAAGATTTATGGGAATGAGTCTAAAAAGACTATGCAACCAATAAATGAGTTTGTTTGAACATGTACCGATAAACATAATAACTTGAATGTAACTGCGATGGGTCAAATCATGTAAAACCACAATTCTTATGCATATATCATTTTACAAAAAACTCTGGACTGGTCTTATAAGTGGGATATATCTGCTGGGGAGGTCCTGTACTAGTATAGATCACAGTACATGAAAATCTATGATGCATAAGCCAAGAAAAACTCACACGGGTATTAACGGATTTGCTGTCTTTTTTATTGGCTGTTTATATAGTACAGCATGGGGATGCAATGGGTAATGTCCACACCACTCTAATTTAAAAACATCTTGATGATGTTTTCCTAATTTCACAAGAACCTCTATCAAAAACAGCCACACATACTGTGGTCTTGCAGCTAATATCCAGATATTAACCAGCCCTGGGGATTTTTCTTCTTAGCTCACTCACAAGACAAATGGCCCACAGGTTAGTTCTTATGGGGCTGTTGAGTTTGTTTTCAATTTCCAGGTTATCCTAGGAGCACATCGGTTCTCTCCAAAATGTTAAGCATTTAATAAAGAGAGAGAGAGAGAGAGAGAGAGAGAGAGAAGGAAAAGGGAGAATGAGAGTCAAGCAGTCAGTTTGGCTTATAATAAGGACCAGATGCTATACCTTCACTGATAGCCACATTCTTGGGAGCTTTGGTGGGTGTGTGATCAGTGCTCGAGCTCACGTCGGAGGAGATACTGGAACTACCCTTTCCTTGGACAACAGAAAAGAAGAAAAACAACAGTTGTGAGGACATGCACACACATATACAGCTAAGCAACAAATCTTTTTGAAAAAGTAGTTAGCGACACTACAAGCTACTATCAAAAATGGCTTTGAAGCTATTTAATGGGACAAAATCTTTAAGATAACTATCATATTGAAAATAGAGGTGAATTTTTTGTACAAAAACAATGAGGATCTCAAATAGAGAGAATTACATAAATTTACTTTAAATAAACGAATACAGTGATAAGTCTCAGTATTTAACTAAACATTTATTTCACTACACAAAAGAACAAGTAAAATGGCATGCATGCCCTTACCAAAAATGTGAAATTATGACAAACTTGCCGCAAACTTGCTGAAAATTTGCCACTCATTACGTTCATATGCAAGTGAGCTTGTGATCCAACATAAACACTTGCCAGATGTTTGCAGCTCTTTACCAGTAGTGGTGAAACTGCAGCAAACCTTTGGCGACAATGAACAGTTTGTCACAAGGCTCATTTGTTCGTGAAAATAATTAGGGGTTTGCAGCAAGTTTGCCAGTTCTAAATGAACAAATTCATTAAAGCAAACCACCCGAATGAACTGATTCACTGAAATAATTAGTGACTTCCCAACAATACTTGAGAGAAAGAGGACATGTCAGGAAAGCATGCTACATTACTGCCTCAGTTTGCTTGAACATAATACAATGTGAAATAAAAAATATGCAATGTAGTGTTTTTCATGCTATACCACAAATTTACATTACTGGAAAAGTCTTGAAAACAACTGAGCTACTGCCAGTCTTCTGAAAATGTAATCATATTTTCTGGAATATAAGACTTTTTTGTCATCCAAAGTGTGCAAAGCACCTTATGTAATGTATTTGATGTTGGCTGGTCAAACACACTGCACACCCAAATATACACACCGGTCCCTAATCAGGCTAATTAAGCCTCCGAGAGGCTTGGAGTGGCAGTGGTGTAATCGAGTGGCGGTGGTGTAGTGGTCTAAGCACATAACTGGTAATCTGGTCATCAGAAGATTACTGGTTCAAGCCCCACAGCCACCACCATTGTGTCCTTGAGCAAGGCACTTAACTCCAGGTTGCTACTACAGGGATTGTTCCTGTAATAAGTGCTCTGCAAGTCGCTTTGGATATAAGCGTCTGCCAAATGCATAAATGTAAATGTAAAATGTAATGAGAGGGATAAAGGCTGATTGCCAACAGTGGTGCGACGAGAGAGAGATCGTTTACGGACATGTCCATCATGTGTGTGTTTTTGTCTTTTGTTTAAGTTTATCATTAAAATATTCTTTATATTGACAAGCCGGTTCTCACCTACAGTTATCTTAGATTTATCACATATCAAATCGTTGTAGCATAATCCAACATGTTTTTCCACATATGGGATTTTTCCTCCAACTTGTGCAGCCCTTGTGGTCAGTTCTAAACATGTTTATTCTTCAGAAATAATCCAAATGAAATTAAAAATCATATGGTGGGCCAGAGAAATGGTAAATGAGACTTGTTATATGAGGAAATCATGTTATTTTGCCTATATAGGCAGGCAATTATCTTGCATTTTCTTAATACCAATATTTTGAATATTATCCTCTTTGCAATATCCCTACCAACTTTCAAACCAAACCTACACCCTTGTCGTAAACTCTAGTGTGTAGTTGTCCTTACTCCCCAACACTTTTGAGTGCATGCATTCATAATCTGCTCAAGCATCCCTATTGGCCAGCTGTGGGAACACTGGTGTGCAGTTTCACTGAAGGGTGTGCTGCATCGGTTCCCACTGTAAATCAATAATATATCAGATGAAATAAAAGTTCAAGCTGACATTACTGAAGGCAAGAAAAGTCCTCTTGTTCCTAATCCAAAGTGAGCTCTGAGGTTTCCATGATTAAAGATTTTGAGGGGAACTCATTACTCAGTTCTCATCAGGAATGTATCGAAACCATTTGGTTTACGATTTCTGCCAAGCGAGGAAAAGACAATATCTGTAACTGGAATAATAGTTGGAAGAAATTACTTTGATTCTCCATTGCAGTGTCTAATTATGCTATGATCCTCTATGACATATATATATTTATGATACATTTGGACATAACTGACCACTTTGCAAAAAAGAGAAGACATCATTCATGATGGCTTGTTCCTTGCATTTACTTAGGTCAATCATTTTGGTTGAATGAGTTTAACCTTCAAGTATGTATCTTAATCGTGGTTAATTCCACCAACTATATGATCATAGTTTCCTAGTTACAGGGACAAGCCAGTCTTAAGTCCCTTATCCTGCTGAAAAGACCCTCTTAGACCAGCATGACTTTCCATGTTGGTAAAGTCTGGTTTATACTTGTATTTCAGTTCCATTTCAGTTCCACCCACACATGCAAATATAATATCCAAGCTGTATATAATTTTAATGCATGAGCAATAAAAAAAATTTTATGTTTTCAATTTCTGAAATCAAAACATGACTGTACATGCATTCCTTTTTTATTGCTGTATTTTGTATTTTCATTCTTGGCTTAAAACATGAAATGTCCCACTTCAGCCCAAAATGGATTACCCTCGCGAAGAGCTGAACTCTTGAAACAATGAAACTGAACTGAAACTGAAATGTAGGCCCTATATGTGAAATTGTGTTTATACAAGAGGAAACCTTTCAAGGCTGATAATTAAAAGGTGGCTAGTTTGAGTGAACATGATCATCATTGTGCCCTTGAGCAAGGTCCCCTTAAAGTGTACTGTAAGTGACTTTGGATAAAAGTGTCTGCAAAAAAAGCTAATTGATAAGACTTTGAATTTATTAATTGGTTTTTGACCTCTTAAGTTTCCTATCCACATATTTAAACGATCTGCTAAAAGACAAATAGGTTCCAATATGGTTTATAAAAGTAAAGATTTTCAAATAGAGAATGGAGAGTTTTAGCTGTTAAATTATAATATTATTAGCTATTTTACCAAACGCATATTACATGTGAAAAGATAAACAGAGTGACTATTTGCACCCCAGTATAAATGGAATCTGCTACACTGTGCAGCTATTTGCACCCTAATAGTCTTGTGAAACCACACAAATACTGTATATGAGAGACTAACAATAGGTGTTGCTGCAGTGGCGTGGGGTGTAAAGAAAGTCTGAATGTGTAGTATTGTCCTAGCAACCCTGGTTCAACTTCACCTTTTGTCCCCACTCTTTTTTTCCATCCGATTTCCTGTTCCCTCTCTTAATATTTCCTTTAATACTACTTAAATGAATAGATAAAAATGTATATAAATGTTGATATAATTGCAGTGATTTGGTCATGGTGAATGTCGAGGAGTGCAGAGAAGGGTTTGAGGCAGGTTCTGTCGATTGCACTTGTTCCTGTGGTTCGGCATTGCTTGTGTCTAGATTGAATCGCTGTATTACTGTAGTACTATTGTAGTAACTAACCATGTTTTTGGCAGAAACCCAGTTAACCGTGGTATTACTACATTAATATTGTGGTAATATAGTAACTATGATTCATTTTGTGGTTACAGGAAATTAACAACAAAATACCACTATGGTTACTGTAGTAAAAGATAATTTTTTTCTAGGGTAAAGTAACGTTAGGATTAGGGTTCGAGATTAATGTAGTGTGTCTGTGGGACTCTAAATAAATACAATAAAACACACTGCAGTGATGCCCATATACTGTATTTTAGTATTTAAATATGGGTGCAAATTGTATCTGACACTAACTGCATCAGAGTTGGGGCGCAAATAATATATGCCACTATTTACACTGGGGTGCAAATAGCATCTGCCAAAGATAAAACAAACCATAACTAAGCCAAGGCCCTCTAGAAAGGCCTTAGTTTCTGTGTGGGAGGATAGGAGTTTGTGTATGTGCCCCTGTGTTAATTTGTACAGTTTGGTTTATGGCAGTTCGTCCTCAGTCAGGTCATAAACTCGAACCACAAGTGGCTTAATGCGAGTACAGCAAAGCCTTCATCCCACGTACACTGCTCTCTCTGTAAACCTGTTCCTCTTCTCATGCTCTTAACTGAGCACAACACACACATAGATGCAAAAATAAACACATATAACACATTTACATGTATCCAAAAAAATGTGGCAAACAAATGTCCACCCTGGTGCAGAAGGAAATTTGTTGTGTCAGAATATGACATTTTGACATATGACTTCGGTTCTAAGTAAATGAATACACAAAATGCATTTACTGACCAAATCGATTTTACTGGACCTTATAAACCAGAATAATGTGGCCCATATTGAACACATTGTTACCATCCTGATGACACATTGTGGTGACATCACTTAGCCAGCACATCTGCTTCAGCTCCTATATGAGTCTGCAGACTCATCAGGCAAGTGGACACCATGTGCTTTGCATGCCTTGAATTATGACCAAATATGAGTGCTGTTATTATGTTGCTAGGCAAAGTCTTCAAGAAGCTTAAAGTCCTGAACTTAATCAAATGATATTACTTTGTTTCTAAAGGATACGCAGCACTGTTCTTAATCAGAATCAAGAAGTAAAACCACAAATATCTGGTGAATAAACTAATTTCATACTCTTTTGTAGTTTCTCTACCTAATACCAAATAATGTATGTATGGCAACCAAATGCTGCATACATCGGTATTAAATATTGTACAATAGTGACAATATGTATGCAATAAATGGTTAGTGGACAACTACAGTTCAACAACTTCTTTTTCAAGGGGTGTTCACACTAACAGCGATTTGCAGTAACAAAGTGAATATTGTGATCAGGGCTGGACTGGTAATCTGGCATACCGAGCATTTTCCCGGTGGGTAGTCGCACTTTGGGGCCGATCAGGAGAGGACCGTCCATCGGGAGAACCGAGGTGTTGCGATATGCAAAAAAAGGATAACGAAACCCCCCAATACCCCCCCATTCCTGTGGTGGGACTGAGGTCTGAGGAACCTGAGTTATTGTCCCGTGTTGAAACTAGGAAGTACTTGTGTTCCCATAATCAGTGAGGACCGTGATTCGCAGGTTGAATTTTTCCATTAATTGGAATTTTTGCAATTTTTACTCCACTGACAGTTAGGTTTAGGGTTGGTATTTGGGTTAGGGGGCAGTAAATAAAATATGCATTCCTCTATATTATGTATGCTTCTGAATAATCATTCACTGTATTACATAATTTGCAACTAAAAACAACTCACTTTTGGTGCCACTCTGTGGACATTTCACCCAGAAACCAAAGGTCATGCCCATACTTTAAATAAAACACTTCCCGCATTGGCCACTGGGGGCAGTGTTTTGAATTTTGAGTTTAGGTCATGAACTGCCGACCTATCCTGTTGCCGTATTTACAGTGAGATCAGTCTGGTGTTGCGATATGACAACTACCAATGGGAATGCACACAGTGATGATTTCACGTTCTGCTAACAGTAAAGCGATTTGGTGTACTCCCCCGCTTTAATCAATGTCATTGTCAAACAGGGCTGGATCAAAGGACCAAACGTTACAAGGCCCCCCAAACACAAACATATAACTGTGCAATGAATTGGTCAATCACAGGATTTACACCTTGGTTGAGGGTGATGTTAACAACAGTGGATGTTAAAGGACCCTTTGCAGGAGGATGGGGCCCTCCACAAGGTTTTGGATTACTACTTCATATATGATCATGAAAAAACAATGGAGTTCAAGGGCCCCTGTGCTTTTTCAAAGATGAGGTTGAGACCATCCATTACATATGGGATTCAAGTACATGTATAATGTGCAAACTATACTATCAAACATATTTTACATTAAAACATCATTGGTCTGCATTGCTCTCAAACTGGCACTGAACCTTTAATGACATCTCACCTGTAGAAATGATGGCTGAAAAAATCCAAAAGGTTTCACTCTCTCAGACTAAACTGAAAACCAAGTGCAACAACCAGAAAATAAATTCTAATCATTTATCTTTCAGCCCTTTGCCATCCCAAGCACAGCCATTTCCCATCACATGAATGGAGAAATGACAGTCTGAGATTTCCTTTAACTTTTCATGAATGGTCCATCACTCATGGCCAGCCCTACTTTTGATCCAATGACCCTAATCCATAAGTCATATAAAACCTCTTTTCCTCCTGGGAAATTTCAAATACATCCAAGCATTCCAGATGAAGACTAATTGAACAGGACTTGCCCAGGAAAACATTATAATTTTTGCCTTGGTTTTTACCCGATTCACATTCTAAATTGGACTCACAACTCTTAAACATTTATACATTTCCAACATTATCACACAGGAAATCAACATGTTTCTTTTGAAAGTTCATGTGCTCTGAAATGAACCCCATGCTGCCAAATTACAACAAACACTATTCCCCATCAGATATTTTAGCATTATTTTAACCACCGCCGCCTTAACCCTCTAGCCTTACTAGTCCCATGGGAACCAGGACGCAATTGCATTCGCATTTTTAATAGTAACAATTCAGAGTTTGCATTTTTCCTCTAAAATGCCATTTTTATTCCATTGATGGTTAAGTTTAGGGTTGAGGTTTGTGTTGGGGGGTAGAGTTAATAAAACATGCATTCCTGTTGACTCTATTACATTATTTACAACAACAAAAAAAACTCACTTTTGGCACCACTATGTGGACATTTCACCAGGAAACTGCTCACACATGCCCATACATTCAATAACATTTCCAGCTTTGGCCACTGAGGGCAGTGATTTTCATTTTGGTAAGCAAAGACAGCAAAACTTTCGACCTACTCTCGCTGAGTTCACAGTGTGATCGGACTGGAATTTCATTTAGTAGACAATAAAATATCAAAATAGGTGGCATCTGCAAACAAATTATTTCCTCAGTACTAATTTCATATTTCTGACCCATTTCTGCAATGATTTTTAACTAACTGGTGTCATGATCACTTTTTAACACCTTTTCACATCAAAGGCGATGCGATTATGAGAAGTGAATCTCAGACGAATGCTCTTGCTTATAGAAAGTGACGCAAATGACCTCCGTTATCACATTTATGCTTTTGCAATAGGTGGTGCTAATAGAAAATAAATTTTACCCCAGTACGATAGGTAGCGCAAAACACCTTTCAGCTGGTCTGCCCTCCAACTATGACAGATGAGAAGAAGATCTACTTTTCAAAAAGAAAACTGATTTCTCTACAAGCTACAACAGTAATGAAGAGTTTGTTGTTGATTTGCTCAACGAGTAAAAACATTTCAGTTAATCTGCTGGACACGATGACTGGCATTATTATCATGCGTACACAGTCTGAGGGGTGATTAGAAAGAATTGAGTGTAAAATTCAATAATATTAAAGGTTAAAACATGTTATAATTTGGAACAATTTTGATTATGCCACTGCAAGGCATTCTCTATATACTTGTGCTAAGTACATTTGTTTAAAATCAATGTGTAATGTACACATATAATAAATGTTATAACAGATGTTGTCAATTTGAACTATACTGATTGTATCTTATTGCATGTGTATCTAAATTTGCTCAAAACATGTTACTAATTAAACGTAATGGCATTTAAACACTCAAAGAGTTTATATAATGCAAGAAATACACCACCTCACTCTACAAAACCATCTTCAGTCTCACCTAGGGGTGGGCAATATGACCAAAATCTTATATCACAATATCACTAACTTTATAAATTAAAAATGAAAAGTGTGCTTGTGCTGTTTTTTTGTATAATAAATTCCACTTGGTTTGATATTCTGTGTGTCCGAAAACTTTAGGGGGACACTGTGTCTATTTTTCTTACAGTCCGGTGCAGTGTTAAGGCCATTGCACACTGAGTCCGAAATTCGCATCCGAAATTTTCGCACGTTAAAAAAAAAATTCGACCTCACGTTATTTCAATCACGCTTGCACACTGCCTCCGAAACTTTCGTCCGTAATAAAAAAATTCGGATCGGGTTCGATTTTCTGCGTTTTTCGCATCCACAGCCAGCATTTTGAGAGGTTTTTTGACAAATCGGAATATTCATTCAGTTGCTAGCATACTTGGACTTTTAATATAATACATGCAAAGCTCTGGTCACCTAAATTACTGCGATAATGTATTTAACAATATATCTATTATGTTATAATATATTATATTAGTATATGATATTAGATATTGTGAATAAATAACTGTTATATATAATATAATAACAATAATGTACATTTTTTTACATGATGTTAGTTGAAGCAGTGAAGAAAATGTGGCGAAACCTGCGGGAAACATATGTCCGCTATAGGAAAGAAGGACAGGGCAGAAGTGGACAGGGGGCCAGCAAAAAAAAAGAAGTGGATCCATATGGATTCAATGTCCTTCTTGCAAAATTCCTTGGCAAGGAGAAGGTAATGTTAGCCTATCCAGAAATGCACCACAGAAAGCTTGCAGAGTGCAGTGTAGCCTATCATTTCATAACTCAGATAGCCTACTTTCAACAGGTCAGATGGTAATATCCCGGTGGATGATGATGAGAGAAGGAGAGTGACAGTGTAGTGATGGAGACAGAGAGAGATGGCAGCACAACTCCTTCAGGTAGCTGCGGTGCAAAAAGCAAGAAGATGCAGGCAGAGAGTGAGGACAACATAGAGAGGTACTGTCAATGGAGAGAAGCAAGGGATGAAAGGAGAGAGAAGGAGAGAGAAGCAGATCGACAGCAGCGTCAGGCCTGGCAGGACCTGCAAACTGATGAGGTGTCCACCTTTCTCTCCAGCTTGGCCCCCAGCATGAGGAAACTCGCCCCAGAGAAATTGTCCTATCTAAAAATTAAAATGCAGGAATTGATTCACGATGTTTCATTTGGAGGGCTTTATTATCAGCAGTTTCCCCAGGATCCAAACTACCGTTCTCTGTAAATAACTAGTTTTTGTACATGGTACAATGTTTAAATATTTTTTCACAACCATTTAAGAGCACCAGTTTTAAAGTAATTATTATTACTTCATTATTCTAGTTTAACTGGGGCTTAAGGGGTTCATCTAAAATTCCAGTTTAAATTATTATTATTTTTGATATGCAGAAACACATTTTAAATGTTTACTTGAATTTTGGTTCTGTTTTTCTGGACAGCAAGTTCTTTTAAAAACAGAATAAACAAGAAATGATTTATTCAACTGTCTTTAGTTGTTTTTCTTTATATGTTTAATATATAAATATAATACAACAAAAACTACAATAATACAAAAATGAATACAAATTGAATTTACAAAATATAAATGTATAAACTATATACAGTATCATGTTTTACAGAGTATAATGTATATATAACAATTTGTGGATCAGTGTTGCATTGAATGTAATAATAATAATAATATAATAATAGTTTTAGTAATAATGTTAACTGATTGTATATATTTGGTTGTGTTTACAAACTACACTGCATACACGAATCCAACTCAGCCATTATGCACGACTGAGGTCTATACAGTGTGATTGGTTGTGTGTGTCTACAATCTGAGTCCACGGCGCACACGGTCATACTGCCATGGTACCTCGCCAGCAGGTGAGACAAAATATTTTTTAAATGTGTCTCTAATGTTGAGAGCCTCTTCAGATGCGTGGTTGCCCCTTGGCCTCTGAAACTCCTGTATACAGGCCTTGCCACTGCCAGCATCGTCAACATCAAAGCTTTCACCCTGGCTGGCTTGTCCCACTACTTCATGGCGCAGGTAGTTGCATAAGATGCAGGTTGCCTTGATGATGCTGTCTGACAGGTCAGGGTTCACCTCCATTGGCCTTTTGTAAACCCTGAATCTTTGGGTCAAAATGCCGAATGCATTTTCTGAGATGCGACGGGCTCTTGAAAGGCGGAGGTTGAAGATGCGCTTGTCTTCTTCAAGTCGCTTTCCACCGTAGGGTCGGAGCAAATATTGCTTCATGGGAAAGGCCTCGTCTGCCACGATAACATGGTTGACCTTCCCCAATTCAGGTGCAGATGGGAGCTCCAATGGGGGTGGAAAATTCAGGGTCCCGCGCTGGAGGGCCCGTCCCAGTGCAGAATCTGCAAAAATGCCTCCATCGCTGTTCCCACCATAGTTCTCCACATCGATGCCCAGGAAACGGTAATCAGCATCTACTAATGCGAGGAGGACAATAGAAAAAGTGCCTTTATAATTTAAAAAAAGGGAACCGGAGTTTGCAGGGGCCTCAATCTTGACATGTTTCCCATCGAGAGCACCAATACAATTAGGGAAGTTCCACCTCTCATTGAACCTCACTGTCGTGTGTTTCCAGATGTCCTCTGTTGGAGTTGGCATGTAAGTGTCCTTGAGCTGCAGCCAGATTTGGTCACAGGTCTCCCTCACAGTCTTCCCTACAGTGCTGATACCCAACCTAAAACTGCTGGCGATGGTGGTGAATGAGTCCCCAGTGCTCAGATACCTGAAATTATACATATATTATTATAGAGCACAACTTAATGTTGTTTCAATAATGTGTGTGTGTGTGTGTGTGGGGGGACAGCTCGTTCCGCACATCATTGCACATGCGCAGTCCTTTCAGTTTCGGTTTTCAATTCGATCAAGTGTATGTTCTCTCGATCGGAATAGAAAAGGAATAAACCTCCCTTTCAATCAGATCGAAATTTCGAATCGATTTAGGTGTGATTGAGCAGCCAATTCGATTACTATTGTATTATTAGGGTACAAAATATAACCTGTATACAGCTGTTCTGTCTGCCCAGCGCTTCCGCCGGCTGTGTGTGTGTGTGTGTGTGTGTGTGTGTGATAGCTACCTTAGACATACTGCCAGTCTCTGTTCAGGATCGATTGGCTCACGGAAATTTGTAGTCTTCTTTTTAATGTGTGGCTCCAGTATCGCTAGCAAAGCATCAAACTTTTCCACAGACATTCTGAGGTAAATTTTGAATCGCTCGGGATAATTTCGCAACTCCTTGATAAGGAGCTGAAACTCTCCTTCCTCTCGGCGCAATCTCAGGATTGGATGGACCCAATATTTCCTCTTTCTTTTTCTCTTTTTAAGAAGAGAGAGGGCAACAAAATCATCCTCACAGCTTGACGAATCCGTTTAGTATTTTTTGCGTTTTTTTCCGCAAAGGTTTAATAAATACGCATCGGACTCAGTGTGCAAGGTTTCTGTGTGTGACGAATTTTTAGGCTGATGAACACGAAAAAACGCATACGAAAATTTCGGACTCAGTGTGCAATGGCCTTAAGGTCTTTCAAGCAATGCAGCAAATTCAGTTCCATTAATCACAGCCATTGTGCTGCTGACAGCTAGAGTACTTTTCACTACACTTGCATGAGTCTTTTAAACAGCGAGTGGCACACTACAAATTCAGAAAGCTCTTTCTTTGTTCTAGCTCTCTTAGAATGTTAGGGTTGATGTCAATGGAAAAAAAAAATGTATGAAAGATTTATCAATGAAAGATTTGATAATTCCATACTTGTTTTTACTGTTTTACATTATAAGATCTTGTTTCTAATGGTTTTAATTGGGGGGAAATTGGGTCCAATTTTACAGTTGTCCTATTTCATTTGTCTTCTCCTGTTGTGTGTTCCCAGCAGCACACTGGGGTGCTTTTCTATGGTCAAAGATCAGGACTTATTTCAGTGCAACTTTACCACTTTCCCCCATCATTTCTCAATTTCTTCAGGATATTTTTTCTTGTCCTACTGTAGATGACAGGAATATACATTCAGAGAAAGGTGGTGTGGTGGTCAGGGACTTTTTAAAATGGAGTCTGAGTTTTAAAAAAAAGACCCCTAGACCCTCCCAATGATCTGAAATCACCATGGGATGTTGACTCATACAGTAGAAGAAATTGAGTTATCAAAAGAGCCAAGGCTGAGCAGAGACATAATTGTTTTCTGGTCTGCAAAACAAAAAAGCTTTCATATGTGTCCTGCCCTGTGGTTATACAAAGTGCAAGAAGTTTTGCCAGACCTGAATAGAAATTCAAAATCAGGGTCAACCTCAAGCACTGAGTGTTAACATTACATATTTATGAATTTCATATGAGGTATGTTGGCGATGGAAAGCACTGCTTAGACATTTATTCATTGATAAAAGCCATCTCACTATATTCAATTTGTTAGATGCCCTGTTTGACCTGCATGTCCAACTCTATTGAATGTTACAGAAAAGAAAAAAACAACTGTAGAGATATTCTACAGGGTTTTTTCTTCTTCCTTTTCACTTTTTGAGACAGTTTCAAACTTTTTAGTTTGAAACTGTAGAGACGTATAAAAATAAATAAATAAATAAATACATTCCTTGTCTGTCTCTTTCTTACGCTAGCATCTTTACAACTCCAGCCACTGTGAGAACTTGGTCGTCTTATACTGCAGATGTTGTAAAATGTTGTATGACAAATTGATTGCTACGTATGTGTCTCATTTGCAAGTCGCTTTGGATAAAAGTGTCTGCTAAATGACTAAATGTAAATGTAGATATTCAATATATAACACATGTTACTTTCGAGAATAAGAGCAAAAATAAAATACAAAAAATACATTCACATATAAGGAGATTGAGACCTGACCAAAGCTGCACTGAGTATACACAACTGAAGTTTCCACTTGATTCATTTACCACATCAGTATCTCGTCTGGGAATCTAGAGCACAAACAGACAGCTGGAGTTATGGCTGTACTTCTATGAGGACAAAATGATATAGGGGTGGAGGAACTCAAGAACTTCACTGTTTGTAAATATCAGCTGCCAATTCTGGGATCAGAACTGCACAAAATACACTTCAATCCAAACAACAGCTCCAGCTGAACAAACTAGTAAATTGTCATTAAGATGACACCTTTACAGTGAACTGGAGTACATTTATTACCGAGACAATCCCCCTGGAACAACCTGCATTTGAGTGTCTTGCTCAAGTGCACAGTGAAGATGATGTTCTTGGATTACATCTTGCAGGACTTTTGGTTACCAGCCAAGTTCTTACATCACTAGACTATTTCACCCCATAAACAAATAACTAAATGTTTTAATTACATTTTTGCTCAGTTCTTTTTCATGTAGTTTAGTTCATTACTTTGGACCTCTATAGTGCAAAATAAGTAAATAAATAAGTAACAATAAAAAATAGTAACAATAGTAAAATATTAATGATAATAACAAACATTAAAAAATATTCAACTATTACTAGAATTATATATATATATATATATATATATATATATATATATATATATATATATATATATATTTTTTTTTTTTTTTTTTTGATATCTAAAATAATATTTTATAGATATTTATATTCATAAAGTATTCAGACCCCTTCTTT
Organism: Xyrauchen texanus; assembly: GCF_025860055.1. Lineage (NCBI taxonomy): Eukaryota > Metazoa > Chordata > Actinopteri > Cypriniformes > Catostomidae > Xyrauchen > Xyrauchen texanus. The sequence continues at coordinate 10,972,277 of NC_068317.1, forward strand.
TTTCACATTTTGTTATTTTGCAGCCTCATGCTAAATTGCTTTAAATTATTATAATTTTTTTCACATCAATCTACACTCCATACCCCATAATGACAAAGCAAAAAACAGATTTATGATAACTTTGCTATGACACTTGAAATTTAGCTCAGGTGAATCCCATTTCTCTGAATCATTTTTTAGATGTTTCTACACTTTGATTGGAGTCCACCTGTGGAAAATTCAATTGATTGGACATGATTTGGAAAGGCGCACACCTGTCTATATAACGTCTTACAGCTGAAAATGCATATCAGAGCAAAAACCAAACCATGAGGTCAAAGGAACTGCCTGCAGAGCTCAGAGACAGGATTGTGTCAAGGCACAGGAAGGCTACAAAACAAAATGGCTGCATTGAAGATTCCCAAGAGTACAGTGGCCTCCATAATTCTTAAATAGAAGAAGTTTAGAACAACTAAGACCCTTCCAAGAGCTGGCCGTCTGGCCAAACTGAGCAATCTGGGGAGAAGGCCCTTGGAAAGAGAGGTGACCAAGAACCTGATGGTCACTCTGATTGAGCTCAAGGGATCATGTGTGGAGATGGGAGAAACTTGCAGAAGGATGACCATCTCTTCAACACTCCACTGATCTGGGTTTATGGCAGAGTGGCCAGACAGAAGCCTCTCCTCAGTGCAAGACACATGAAAGCCCATTTGGAAAAAAGCACCTAAAGGACTCTCAGACTGTGAGAAACGAGATATACTGTGTGTGTATATACATATACTGTGTATATATAATTCTATACATTCTATTATATAATTTAGATGTATTAAATAATGAAATGATACTTTCATTATGAGCATAATATAAATACATCTTGCTTACTAGTTGACAAGCATAGTGGTTTTTACAAAAATACGAACTCATCAAACATATGTTCTTAATATATTATTACAACTAATGGGCAAGTCTTATTCTCCAGAAGCATTTGTGAATTCTTCATGGAGATCTCCGAACAACTAAAGACTAACTATCATCGTGAATCACTACAGACCTTCTGCATGCATCGCATTAAAAGCTCAGAAAGCTAAAAGCATCTTTGAAAAGTTGTGTTTTCAGTTCTTTGTGATCACATACCTTCACTTCCACACTGTTTGCCATTGTTCGCACCCATCCTGCAGAATGCATAGTCTCTCCTCAGAAAAACATCTCTACAGCTGTGAGATTACACGCGGAAAGTCATCGAACAGACAAAATGTTGCTCTATTATGCGAAAAGTGAAAGTTTTCTCTTTTAAGGCAACGTTCAGACGAAACATTGTAACTAGCAGTGCGGACAAACGCTGACAACTCCCCTTCTGTCAGATTCAGAGTACAATAAACGTTGCGCTGGTGTTGGACGGGCAGTTGCGACAGATGTGCGTGAAGAGAAACTTTAAAGAGACCCTCAATATCACATGCCCTACTTAGACCCATCTTTTATTTTCTTTCTTTATAGACATTTTTAAATATCATTATAGTTTTTGGTTAATGGGGGTAAACAAATTAAAATGATCATTATATTAAATCCACATGTTTTTAAGTCTTAAGTGTCAAAATACTATTTTGGGCCAATATATATTAAGTGAATATTATGATCATTTTGGCTACATACCCAAACATTTGTAATTAAAAAAAAAAGAAAAGAGAGGGGAAAAAAGCAGAAGATGGTCTTACATACAGATAGAGATATTAAGAGATATTAACATAAAAACAAATAACTTATTTTCACCAGACCACCACATTGGACAGCTTGCCTGAATGCCAACATTCTATATATATAAAATGTTGGCATTCAGGCAAGCTTGTGTTACTTCAGGTGCATAGAGCCAAATAATACATTAATAAATTAATGAATCTTATTAAAGGTGCACACAGTCATTTTCAATGCCATTGTAGAAATTCACTATGTACAGTAAACCAGGATTAATTTAATCCATGTATGAATGTGTCCAATAACAGGGCAGTTACTGAGATTAAGCAAGTAGTTCTCAGATGGTCATGTGATGCTAACATGGCTGCCCCCATGAGGCACCCCTACACCATGTAGAATAAAACAGCATTTGTAAGGTTCCTAATATGACTGAACTCTTCATCTCTCATGAGTAGTCATGATTTTATACCTATGTTTCAAAATTACTATTCATTTCTTTAGAAGTCAAAAAAGTTACTGAGTGCACCTTTAAAAATTGTTGTCAACACACTTAATGTAAAATTTGAACTACAGTATGTCGACTAAAAATATCTGGCAAAAAAAATAATTGTTGTTGTTGTTGTTTTTTTTTAATATTGCACAGTGATAAAGTGCACTGGACAATATTTTAGCGCAAAGTCTCAAGGGGTTGGAGCTGATGAACCAGATGGCTTTATGTGGGATGGGAAAATGGGAGTAATGATGGCAATACAGTGTATTTCAGAAATACTATAATCTGTTAAATTATGAAAGGGGCCAATAATAGTTTTTAATAAGAGACAGCAGAACAGATTTCCCACAAATTGTCTCCTTATCTATGAACCAAACTAGTCTGCATCCTTACTGTCTGTTCTATTGTTAGTTAGAAACTTTCTGAGTAGAATGAAGCTATTTGGACTATTACCAGAAGCCTTTTACTCTGAACAAAACAGGAATCATACACAAGGGTATTTTTGGCAAGGGATTACTTTCTTCATACTCGCATCAATTAGTAAAGCCCCATCGATCTTCATGCTGTAGTGGCAACACCAATGTTCATGATTGTTTGTGCTGTGGTGACCCTAGGTGGACATTTGTTTTAGAAGTGAACATCTATCATTTTATCAAATTCCTATTCTGACAAAAATCACCCAAATAAAATAAATTCTTAATTTGAACAAAACTTTCTTGGATAAGTGACCAGGCACAAAAATAAACATTTCCAAAATGTCCAAACTTAAATTTATTTTATGAATCTCAATGACTGCTGTTTGTGGTATATTAATCTATTGTCCATTTATCAAACACAGACCTGAGCAGTGTCTGTAAAACATGTCAAATCTCAGAAAAGTTATTTTTCTTGGAAGTAAGTTTGAGAAAACTTTCAGCGTCTACTTGGATTGGTTTGTTTGGCTTGCATGGGACCAATCAGTGGTGTGTTGGCTGTCTGGACTGTGGTCAAATGCCAAGCCCCAGAAATACTTTACAGCCAAATGCTCAGCTTTGGCAGTATGCAAACCCAAAACACTATCTACTTCCTGTCTTAGGGCTCTGCTGACGCAGGCTGGCACACACGTTGAGATGAAATTACAAAAAAGAAAGAACCTTGAGACCACAGCATAAAATGTAGTTCTAACTCAACTAGTAAAAAGATCTGAAGAGAACATGAGTTTTACAAGTCTTTTTTTATTAAAGTGCAGTGCTTATATGGTTTCTTCATAACAACGACATTAAATCTTTGTTCCTTCCACAGATGCATCAGGATGGGGAGGAGATGTTGAAGAGGTGCCCTACATTTCTGCAATGGGCTCTTGGTCAGCTGCAGCAGGTAGGGAGGAGTCATCAGCATGGCTACTTTTCTGCATGTGGCCCTCATTGTTATGGGAATATACATACACCTGGAAAGAAAGAACATTTTAAATGAAATAAGGCTGATCCTCAATTGTGATTCTTCAGTTGAAAGTCTTTGTCCAAGTCCTTGATCTTTGTTCTGGAAATCAGTCCATTTTTGTTGTAAATATTAAGTTTGTTTGCCATCCATTAACACTCCATGCAAACAGACTCATCACATTTGTTTTGATGAGAAACAACTGATGGTGATGTAAGTGTTGGACGTACTGCATTAGGTCTCTGGATATGTAGTTATGTAGTTTATGGTCCATGAAATTAGGCATCAGAAGTCTGCAGCTCACCTGATGAGAATCTACCACCATCACCAGAATGAGTGAAGAGAGCAATGCAAGACATTAACACTGAAAATATTTCCCTGTTTTAACTATTGTGAATAAAACTACTGTTTTAACTTCACTAAATAAAATGCCTTCAGGAAGGACTTTGCACAAAAACATTTATCAAATAAGCTTTATAAATGGATAGTTCTTTCTGGTCCTGGATGCTGATTGGTCAATAAAGTGTCCTTGTGGATGACACGAAATGCCTATTCAACTTGCTACTGTATATAATCAATTCGCAGCACCCATGGAGGCCAAATATGACTTTATTTTACATTTCAGGAACTTTAGGCTAGTCTACATTAAAAGGAATTTTCAGATTAAACTCAATGGACAGCATTTGTGGCATAATGTTGATTGCTACAAATCAATTTTGACTCGTCCATCCTTATCTTTTAAAAAAAGCAAAAATCTGTGTTACAGTGAGGCATTACAATGGAAGCCAATCTGTAAACATTAAAATACTTATCGTTTCAAATGTATAGCCACATTACATACAAAATATGCATGTTAACATGATTTAAATGTGATAAAATCACTTGCTTACAACTTCTTTGTAAAGTTATATCCTACATTGTTGCAATGACGAATTTAAACAATTTAAATAATCCATCCATCCATCCATCGTCAACCGCTTATCCTGTGTACAGGGTCGCGGGGGGCTGGAGCCTATCCCAGCTAACATTGGGCGAAAGGCAGGGGACCAATTTAAATAATACACAAGTTATTTCAATTTAAGTGCTTTTATAAAATTATAAGCTTCACATTTCTGCCTTTAAACCCTCCAAAAATTGCCCCCACTCACTTCTATTATATGTGCCTCACTGTAACCTCTATTGGTGCTTCTTTTTTTTTCTTTTTTTTAAAGAAAAGGACTGACAAGTATAAAAACATTTTTGTGGTAATCAACACAAATGCTATTGACTGAGCCTAACATGTATTGAAACTGGAATATTTAACTTGATACAAATTTGCATTATGTAGTTAATTTAATAGTAACTTAAGGCTGTTACATTTTGAATTGGCTGCATGTCATGCCCACCACGCCCTATAGCTGTGACTGTATTCATAATATTGCATGCCTTTCATATCTTATTGCTTAAATATGAACAGCCAGGTGGTGGCCATCCTGAAGACTGAAGGTAATAGAAAGGTAGTGGTTTGATTCTGGAAGGACCTCACATCTCAGGTCATCTAGAAAGCCAGCATCTACTGCATATTAAAATTGAGATTGAAATAACTCTCTTAAATGATTGCAAATGACTATGAGAAAGCCAAGAGAATGTGCTGCTAGTCTACTGACAGCTGAACACATTAAGAAGTCATATTGACAAACTATGTGGTGCTTGTGTTCACTGAAACAGCTCGCCAATAGGGCATTGATAGCAGACTGATGGCGAAGGGTATCCAGTAAAGCAGGGATGTGGCAAGGATGAGAGAAGGGCATGTGTGAATTAGGGCTCCTTTCCACGACTCACAGTCCCATTCGGCCCCAGAGAACACATAACTGTGGTAATCAGAGGCCGGCAAGGGCTGAGAAACATGAAAGTAAGCAACCAAGATAAATAAGATGGAACAGACCACTGTAATCAATGCATGGTTGCTTCTGCTGTACCAAAAGAAACACTGCAAGCAGTAAAGAATGACAAGTACAACTCAATGCAAACAACTCTAGGCACAGGCGTCATTTACAGTTGGGATTGGTGAGACATGTCCCTACCGATCTTTGCCTTTGTCAATTTTGTCCCCACTACTTTTTGAAATAGCTTTCATCAGTTAAGTGTATAATGCAGAAGAAATATCTCCAGAGCTTGAGCAGGAGATTCTATTTTTTTGTGTGTGTTATAAGTGGCAATCAATCACAGAATATTATTATGAGTGTTGTTTGCGGCAGTTCCTGTGCATTCCCTTTATTGTATGTGGAGATGGTAAGTGGATGTAAGTGGTAATATAATATTAATTCTGTTGATATAGCTGATTGTCATATATCAGATAGCCCACTCAGCCCTTCAGTTTATTGTGTTCAGCTCATAAAGCTCCTGCAACTCAGATTGGACGATCCTAAAAAGACTAGATCATTTGACAAGGTTTTATTTATCAAGGTTTTTCTTCTTCTAAAACATTGTTAGTGCATTATTTTGCAAATTATTTCTCATCATATTTTCGTCAGCAAAAGCCTATGTTTTTATAAAACCTTGGGACATTTGCCCTAGCGGCCACTATAGTTTGCTAAGAGGACTAAGACTTTTAGTTTGAAGTTCTGTGTTTTCCTTCTTGTCTCTTTGTTCCAGGTTCCTTCATTGATTGCTATCCCAGCTGTGTCTTGTTAATACTTGTTAGTTCTTGAGGGCAATATATACACCTGTTCTCTCTATCTTTGTCAGTTGTTAATCTTTCATGGATGTGACGGTTTGTTCTGTTTTGAATTAATTTATGTTTATTTCTCTAAAAAGCCTGCACATAGATCCTTCTCTCACCTCTTTCCTGCAAACATTACAGAACAATTGACAAGACTATAGATCTAGTGGCTTGGCAATTGTTGTCTCTCAGACACTGAGGTGATACCATCAAGCAACATACAGATCAGTTCTGCAGTCTCGCCCAGAATTTCAATTGGGGAGATATTTGTCTCAAAGACTGCTATAGGTTTGAACTTAATAAGCCTGTGAAATCCTGTCTGCAAGGTGGCAGATATGAAGTTTCTTTGGTAGAATTCATTGACTATGCTTTTGAGGCTCACATTCTCCCCATACACTGTGGGGTCTGGCAGTAATCCCGTGCCGCTGCCCACGCCTGCCACGGTCAACGAGTCTCGTCCGTCCCAGAGCCAGTGCTTGAAGCCTCCTCCGTCCCTGAGCCAGCCCCTGATGCATTGACTGTTTCAGAATCAGCACCTGAAACCTTGGCAATCCCAGTGCCAGCACTCCTGGCCACGTAGGCCATTCCCCAGTCGTTGCACTGAGACTGCAGGTGAGCCTGTCCAGTTCCCCGAGGCTGCCTGTCAAGTTCCCAGATGCAGTCGATGAGTCCGTCCAGCCCCAAGTGACTTGAGCCTGTTTGGTACCCTGTGACCGTCGACAATCCGGTCCAGTCCCCAGCAGCCGTTGACCAGTCTGTTGCTCAATCCAGTGGTCAGCATCTGTCAGACACAAGCTACCAGTCTGTTCAGTGTCCAACGACCACCCACTTCCAGTATGACCCATCCAGAAACTGCCGTCCAGTCAACTGATCCCTGGGTGGGCTCTGGAACACTTGGGACATTTGTCCTAGTGGCCACCAGAGGTTGCTAGAAGGACTAAGACTTTTAGTTTGAAGTTCTGTGTTTTCCTTCTTGTGTCTCTGTTCCTGGTTCCTTCCTTGATTGCCATCCCAGCTGGGTCTTACTACCTTTGTTAGTTCTTGTGTAGACATTACCCTCTGTTCTCTGTCTTTGACAGTTGTTAATCTTTCATGGATGTAACGGATTGTTCTGTTGTCGTGTTTTGAGTTCTTTTGATAATTAGAGTTTTAATTAAAGCCTGCACCTGGATCTTCCTCTTGCCTCTTTCCTGCAAACGCTTCAGTTCAAAGTAGAAATGATTTATTATCTTCATGATGCGTATCATTTCCATGTTGTCTTTGTTCACATAATAAATAAAAAAACACCTTATAGCCTACATGTTTGTCTGTAAGTTCGGTGAGAGAATGTATTCATTGCGGCTGAAATATCTTAACCCCAGTGAGGTCCTCTCTAACCTGACAATGTTATTTTCCTGTTGAAAAAATTAAAAGGGACAATTGAAAAGATTTCAGCCAATGTAGAACTGAAAAGTGTAACCATTGTTTTGCTGTTTATTGATATTTAGTCACGTTTCATATTTGAGTTTAGCTAAATTAACAGGTTTTCACATTCTGGAATATTTTTAGCTGTTGAAGCATGTTAACAATGTAAAAGACAGGCTTGGTTCAATAACAGAATGACATTTTAAAACCAATGCAAACTATTTTTATGTTTTTGTATCATGTTATTCCCATTTTGAATTTTGTGATATTTTAAAAAGGGTCTAATTTTTATTCTAGGTTCACTTATTAAAGTTTGATCAAGAATAAATGTAATTTGCAGACACCTACATCTTGTACGGCCAATTGCTCCATGTGTTCACATGGAGTATATCTTTAATTTGTTAAAATGACAATAACAATAATACATTTTTATTCAATTAAAAAGTTATATTAGGGTAAATTACAACCAGGAACTCCTTGTACTAGGCAAAAACTTTCCCAAAATATGTAATTCTGGCTAATACTATGATCCACCGAATGACAAAATTCTCATATTGACAGTGTTAAATATGAAATATGTTTCATATTCATATTTAATATGTTATTAAATTAAGCAAAACCCTTATTGGAGTGCTTGGATTGGTTAATCAAGAATTACTATTTCTTAAAACAGCAAAAGATTATTTGACATCTACACATAACCTAATCAATATTAATGAGTTTCTCCACTTGTCATGGGAGTCACAAAATGACTCCCATGACTCTAGGCAAACAGCAACCAGTAATAGACACAACTTCAGTTCTAGCTATGCCATATACTCTCTACAATTTAAAAGCTATCACAGCAAACAGTTATTTAGGTTGAAGGTAATATCTTAAAACAATGTAAACAGACAACAACAAACTGAACTCCATCTGCCCAGGATATCTTGGAATACTTCAAGTTGGTCTTCATGAGAAGTTGAGGTAGAGGCTCCACCTGCAGGTGTGTCTTGGATAGAACACCATCTGGGTAGTGTGCTAAATGTTATAAAACTAATATCAAAAGGCACATTATGTTATTGATTGGAGTTGGTTTTATGGCACAAGTCTAAACAAATATTAAAATAAGTGTTTACAGCTTTAATTAAAAAGCTGTTTTACAATTGTGTGTATTATGTTCAGTGGCTCTAGTGTTGACACCTGGAATAATTTTGGCCATTTTCTTGATGAAGGTCAAAAGCATGGGTAGTGGTGGCTGCGGTTTGAGGAGAAGGCGGCAGGCAGTAATTCAGAGCAGGATTCAGTGAGCGGCTTAAATACCAAAAACCTAATGAACAAAAAAAAAATTTTTTCAACTTCACATATTAATCAGGGTCTGAAAAAAATCTTTATCAATTCAGAAAGAGTATTCACTTCAGGGGAAGTGATTCTGGCTCATTGGCTGATGCCTTTACTATTCAGAGTGCTCTACAATACATTAATTCTTCCCCATGTAGCTAGACATGGAAAAGAGACTCTCTGAAGTGAAGACTTCGTGACTTTAACTTCCCATTTTCTTTGGGGGTCAATAGTTGAACCTGCATCCAATGTGTTTAGCACAAATCCCTCTAACTTTGAAGACACAATAACTAGACTTGTGCAACTTAAATGATGTCACTGTGAATGTGAATGAATCAGCAAATTGCTTTCCACTGTGACACATTTTTTTATTTATAATATTTTAATATCCCCTCCCCAATCATTTCTAAATTCTGAACTCAAACAATGACACCATAATTAATGCCACATTGATTAAGCATCAATATGAAACAAAGAAGCTCAAGGAATCAGTTGTATAAAATACTCTCAGTACTCCCCCAAATGAGAAGACCTGGGGCGGACAAGGGATCAACGATTCCATCTGCAGCCTGTGTGAGGTGTCACAGCTCCAAACTGTTACCAAGGCAACCTGGCCATGACTAACCTTCTATATGGAATTTAAATAGCCTTGGAAGCATAAATTCAAATCTTATCATAACATTATCATGTACTTATTAGGCGGTGGGCCGAGTCCGTCTATCTCGTTTAGTTTTTGATTTGATAGTTACCCAGCAGCTGTCTGGCTAATTTTTTTTTATTTGTCTGTATGAATAATTCACAAAAAGATTACCGATTGTTTCCAACGCCAATTGTTGCACATTAAAGTATAAAAATAGAATTAATTTCGCTAGCTGATCACAAACGTTGGCCATAGTGAGATCCAATCAACGCTTGTGTTGTTACCTTGTTGAATTGAATTGGCCAATCACGTTATTCGTTGAACCGGCGTCGCGTGACTCGCGTCAGTCTGAAGCCAAATGAGTCTACAACCCAACCTGGAGAGACCGGTGTGTCTCGGCAAGACAACGTCAAGGTAAGATTTGTTTTACAATGATTATACACCCCTATATCTTAATGCTTTTCATATAAGTTGTATTTAAGACTGCAAGCTATACTTCGTCGTGAATATATGCGTTGTCGTTGATGAGAACAGTAGCCACGAAAGAATGTTGGTAGTGGAGCAGTAAAGCTAGGTCTAACGGTATGTTGCTTAGGCTAATCCAAATCATTCGGTACATACACAATGAACTAAGCAAAGATTATTCAAATACGGGATAATTACGGATAAATATTTAAACGGGAAGACAGTAGGAAATAATTTGACAGGTATGTCAAGTTTGGATTGGTTTATAGCAAGCTACCTAGGCTACAAGTAAGCTAGACTAATTATCAGCTAAAAAGAGTGCAAAGCAAAACAAAGAAATGATTTCAAATCAACTTTATAGTGGTAGTCATGGAGTTATATAAGCCATTTATGGTTGATTGTCACAGTTTATATACAATGACACAATTCTGTGCATGGTAGCTTATGCACATATGGTGGAAAAATATTTTATTTAAAGATGGCTGTTTTTAAGATATTTAACAAAATTATTTGTGGTCAGAACTGCAGTAGTCTTGTCAAGCTCGTTTAAGATGGTTAGCATCTTAATACAAATGTCAAGATGAAAAATGTGATTTAAAATTATCTAGTAATGTGTGCTTTCTGTGTTTATTTATCTGAATATAATTCAGTTGTTTATCTAACACACAGACACAGACAGGACAACATCATATCTCTCCACACCCAAATGACTACAGAGGTGATCGTTGACAATCAACACATGAATGGAGCAGGTCAAGATCACGGAGTTGCTTAGTATCCACATCACAGATGACCCATCTTGATCTATCGACACCACCAACAGAACCTGGCCAAGAAAGTCCAAAAACCTCTGCACTTCCTCCCACAGTTGAGGAAGGCTCATCTCCCACAAATCCATCCCCTTAACTTTCTATAGGGGAATCATAGAGAGCCTCTTCCTTCCACCCCCACCCTCCAATAACCTAAGGGCAGCTGATTGACACTTGCACAAATACACTGGTAGTTTACACTATGATGCTGCTACATTGGTTTATTTTTTTATTTTTAAATTTGCTATGAACATTTGACCCCACTTACACACATATTGCACTGCCTTTTGCTACTTGTCATGTCATCCACTTGCACTGAAATACTATATTAATTAGGGATGAGTCACGATTTTCGAATATTCGATTAGTTGATTTTATTATAGAATATTGAATAGGATGTGTGGGATGATTGTCTTTAAAAAATCCCCATGTTTTAGTTGTGGTTATAAGCTGCAATCCTAAATTCACATAATATTTTTATACATTTTATAAATATATTCTTAATATTTGTTGTTTTTGTTTCTATGTTTGAGCTTATATATCTCAATATTAATAACAGTCTGGTTAATTTTGAGTCTTGAAATGTAAACTCTCAAGGGTTGGCTTTCTAAATATATGTTGGTTATGTGTATATTCAGAATGACTTCTGAGCAGCAACCTTTTTATTTTGGGGATGTCATGAATGCATCACTTGCCAAAATTGGGGCTGACTAGTAAGGGGTTAAACGTATATAAATGAAACGTTTTATCGTTTCGGAATTTAATGCCAATACGGCTTTTTCAGCTACTGTACTCTCTGTGGTTTGCAGGTTCACCCATAAATTTGTACATTGAACAATCTTTGCCCAACTTGTCTGGGAAAGGGGGGTTACAGGGCTTTTTACATTTGAGGCTAAATGGATAAAACACCTCATTTTTACCTCAGTATTACTGAACTACAGAACTAAATTTACATTTTTAATGATTTACAGCAAAATTGTAATTTCAAGAACGCAGATTCCTGCGATGTGTGTTCATTTACATTGGTTGTCAAGGAAACGGGAGGTTTTCTAACGTTATGATTAGTAGGCTACTCCTGCTTATTTGCCGGTTTAAAAAAGTAAGAGTTTGTAAGGACATTTTGCGTCAAATGTGCAAACAACAAAGTTGGAAACAATGTCTGTAGTACTTATACGATTTTATTACATGACCTCAGCAAAAAAAGACTTACACAGCTGTGAGGTATTAAATTCATAATTTCGAGGTCCGGCCCACCGCCTATATGTAATGCAGAAGATATCAGGTGAGCTCAGTCATTTTTCCCCTATTAAATAAAGTTTTACTCCTAAATAAATTAATTATAATTTTGAAACATATTTATAAAATCATGACCACTCACATGTGATGAGGACTCTAGTCATATCAGTAACCTTATAAAAGCAGTTTTATTCTATATGAGAAAGTGGCCCTCATGGGTGATGCCATTTGAGAATACTACTTGCTTAATCTCAGTTACCGTCTTATTATTGGACACTTTCACTCTTGGATTAAATCATAGCTGATTGTGAATAGTGAATTTCTACAAAGACATCTGTAACTGAAAACTATTGATTTTAAATGATGCTGCATCCACACCACTTGGTGTCATTGTAAATCCAAGATGACAAGAGCAAAAGGTTACGGCGTGCACCTTTAATAAAAACAACGTTAAAAGAGTTCTTAGAATTGCTTTTGAGACTTCAGACTGCTTTTAATACCTGTGCTTGACAGCCCCATCATAACATCTAAAGGATATAGTACTCGATTCTCATTGGTGTTCTTGTGAGGAGAAATTAGTAAATATTTCACCTATAATGTGCCAATCCTGTTATCGACACCGTTTTTCCTTTGCATACCCTCTGTGTCTGGCTGGACGTTCCCAATCCTACCATTCAGAATGAGGTCAACAGGAAGATAACTTTCTTTCAAAGATCTGAATGAAAGTTAAGGAAGATGTAATATGCGCTCATTGCTTCATATGACAATAGATCATCTTTTCATCCTGAAACTGGGGTAACTTTAGTCTTTAAGCTGTCCACACCTTGGTAAATGGGATATTATGAAGAGATCACTTTCCAGGTGCCGAAGGGATGTGTAGATGTTAATCTTCACATCACTGCAACAAAGTACTCTTCATTAGAGAAATATTCTAAACATAATAATCATGATCAATCCATAATCAAAAAGGCCAAGGCAATACCAGTCTCCTGGTATATTGTAAAGTCTTGAAATTTCTTCATCCTGTGTGGACAGAGTAAATCATAAGCCTAACCATTTGCAACTCTAAAAGTGATTTTTTTGGTGTGGAAGTTGCTCCCTAGATTACAGAAGAATGGTCTTACCTTATCAAGAAAAGAAGTGATATGCTTTACTATAAAACAAACAAAACACATTTTAACAGAGATTACAGAATGTTTTCCACTAACTCATGAATGCTTTGTCTCACCAAAGGAGCTTCACAAGATGGACCACCCTCACATCTTCCACTCTGCCCCCTGGCAATAGCACCACCTCTGTGTAAAACAGGTCTGCTATCAGATAACACACAGTCTCTGTGGAGCTCAAGTGTGAAAAATAAAATAAAAATTATGGGAAATTGTTCCCAATGGAAGTACCTAGGTCTGACTGTATATATACAGTATATCTGTATGTGTGTCAGAGAGAGTAATGTTTGAAAGTTAAAGAAATACTGAAACTATGAACAATCACACAGTTATAATATGGATTAATTTTAATACTGATCAGTGTAAAGAGTAACTCTTCACCCAAGACATCAGCATGGTGACTCATGGTCATTGAACACTTTATCCTGAATTCTACTATGACGTTAATGCATAAATATTACTGAATGTGTTGTAATCTGTGTGCAATATCTGAGAGCTTTAAGTGTGAAAAGTTCAAACCTTGATTTCAGGGAGGACAAACAGACAAAAATACACAAATACACACACAAACATAATTGCAATATTAGGGTTGTAGAGTACTGCGAATAAAGGGTATTCTTACCACTGAGTGACTCATTGATCTTCTGAACACTTTGTGAGTGGCTGACAAACTCTGCTGTCTGCTTTTGTTTTGTCCTAAGAAAAATGCTTGTTTCCCCACAGCAAAATATATTCCCCCAAAAAACATGAAATGTAACCTGCATTGACTTTCAAACTAACGAAGACTATTATGCACGTTGCAGCTGATCAGGAAGAACACACATTTTATCATCTTTCATTTCGCTGCCAGTTGTTTGCCTATTATTTTGGCACGGTTCTGTTCAGACCACAACAGTCTTGCTTAAGCTCCACATCTGGAATGTATTTAGAAGGTTGTGTATACACATAATGGGGAGCAAACTGCAGAAATCTGAGGGTGAGCTCTGTGAGACCTACTGTATGTTAGTTTTGATGGGGGGTGGGGCATTTAGATTTTTATTGTGGGCACAAGGTTGTCTCTTCATTTAGGGTGGGCACGTGGTTGTCTCGTGACAGTTTTTTGAAACACAGAAACACTAATGAAATTTGAGAGCTATAGTGAAAGATAAGATTATTAGTGAATAATGAACAACTCATTTCAGTGTGCCCACTGTATGTAGTACACTTGAAATACAGTTTACGAGTCATATGGCTATTTTTCTGGTACATTTTGGAGCTTGAAAGTCACCTTACACTTTGCTTTCATTGTATGGAAAAGAACATTGAGAAATGCATTTCTGTTTTATACTGTTTTCTAAGGTTCGGTAAATGTAGAACTTCAAACTTTTTTTTGGTATACTTTGAAGGCAGTACTCTTACCAAACATCTACACACCAGTTGAAGGGTCAAGATTTATCAGCATTTGGAGTTAAGGTCAGAAAATAAATTCTTTCATACTTCCAAGACCTACAGAGGAGTGTTAAAAACAAAAACAGTATTTAAATTTACTTCTCTTTCTTCGTTGTGAATAACTGCTATATATTTGTACATTGGTTTGATTTCATTATTCATAATATTTAACTAAAAATCATCGAGAAAACAGACCCCACCAACGTTTCAAGAGAAGCCTTTTCATAGACCTATACGTGTTCAAAACTGTTTTTTCTACAACTCCCGCTTGGCGTGTTTCAATTAATTTCCCGCCATAAATGGCGGCGTCAAGAGCCTCTAATCAGCGCGCGCTACATGAATCTTGTAGCGGGCGGGAGGGGAGCATTAAGCGCATGCGCAGACAGCTGCCGTGCGTTTCCCTGCATGGAAAACTGAAGCGGATCCATGTGACCCGCCTATTGGGCTCATCATCGACTCTACACACCAGTGAACACTGACTGCCATACCAAAGATCAAAGCAACCGGCTCATACCCGCTGTAAATACTGTCGGAAGTGAAGTTTGAGAGCACGTTTGATCTGATGACATTACTCGAAATGTGGTGGCTGCTGTAACAGAGAGGGAAAGAGAGAAAGAGTAGGGAAGAGGAATTTCCCCCTTTCCCTAGAGTCCTTGTGTCTCCTGATTACCTTTAGCTGAACGAGCAGACACAAAGGTAAGATCAAGCTCTATATGAAGATATATGAAGGATCGTGAGAGATATTTAATACATTTCTAGTATATTAATGTCTGCTGGGACTGTATTGTAACAGCCAGACTGTCTGCTAGTACATAAAAGCTAATGAACATTACCCATGCTGTTATGATGGCTAGCCGCCGGCCAGCTAGTTCGTGTTCGTCTGTGGGAGGGCAGACAGTACATCTGACACTAAATATGTAAGTACTTGGGCGGTACCATGGTATTGTGATGGTAACATTTGGAAATTCCATTGTATTTTGATCTATACCATGGCACTGAATGATTGTCATCCATACACCATGGTATTAACATGGCACAATTATGGAACTACAACGGTACATGTCCCAAAACCATGATAACTGATAAGTGAAAACATGACTTCTTTCGGCTGCTCCCATTAGGGGTCACCACAGCGGACCTTCCGTGATCCACATATTTGACTTGGCACTGGTTTTACACCGGATGCCCTTCCTGATTCAATTCCCAGTGGCTGGGGGACTTTCACTCACACCCACTGGGCAATTTAGAGTCTCCAATTCACTTAACCTGCATGTTTTTGTACTTGTGGGGGAAACCGGAGCAAGTGAAAACATGACTAGATGGGGTAAAATCACAGACACGTGTTTTCTGATCAGGTCATGTGTATATTATTCCTTTAACATTTGTGTTACAGAAAGTTGGATGCTGTTGTTGTGTTTAGCTGAACCAGCCCTGACACATTCATCTGATGTAGATAATGTATGGATTATTAGTACACTCACACATACTATATATGCACTTATAATGAATACATTACACCTGGTATAGTTCTTAGATGTGTTATGTATAATTCTTCCCTATACTTCTATCAGTTATAGATTATTTGGCAGTCACCACAAATGTGTTTGTGTTATACATTTATCTTGGTCGGGCAGTTCTGGATTGATTGATAAGCCTACCTGTTGCTTACTGTTTTGTTGGTTTAGATCTGCCTCATTACCATGTGACATTTACATGCAGTAATACATATTTATTTGCTGCTGTCGACTAAATTGGTACCAAGGAATTTCAAAGGTAATGTTTGTAATTTTTCAATGTTAAAATAATTTTCCTACCACAAGTTAATATGCAGTGATATATATGCGCCTTTCATAGATTGATTTCACAGTGCAGTAGTGTTTTCACAATTTTCTATCAAAACATTGCTCTGTTCATTTGAGCATTCCGAACAGGCCAGTATTGATGCATCGTTATTGAATGAACCAATCTTTTTAAGTGAATGTATCGTTCTTGTTCACCTCCATACACAACCTCATATTTCTCGTTCACTGACATCTTTCCCTTTCAAAGCCAATGAGTTCTAATTTGAAGCACGAGACTGCTTTGTTGGCTTTTCATGCCTGTAAAAATTTATTATAGCATAAGCCAATAGCATTCGAGTGTGGACTGTGAAGGAGCATGTCATTGGTTTCACCCACTGAATGAATATGCCATTTCACTGAACTAGTACCAGTTGTTTTTTAGAGCCTGAACAAAATGTAAGGTAACGTTCATGAACTAACTGATTGTACTGGGAAACTTGTTTGTGAACGAAATTATCAACTTGCTCAGTCATCTCGCTTGTGAATGAAGATCTGCTGACTAACTGAACAAAAGGAGGCGCATGTCATTCATTCAGTTCGACGTGAGTTATATTGTTATAAATGTTATTCACATTTAACAAGGAGAGAAAGGGGTAAAATGCACTAAGACAAGTTTATAAGTATACTCGCACACAAAAAATCCCCAATTTATGATTATGTAAAAATGACTGAAGACCATACAGTTAAAATTACAATAATTACGGATGTTAATGTTGTGCTTTGCACAGTGTAAGGTATATTATCAGGCTTTTCTTGAACTTTCCCTCTGTCTTGGTAAACATTAGACAAAATAAAGGGAAAATAAGGCCAGCCATTTGTAGTGAAAACTGTTATGGTGTTTAAACTCGATTTTAAAACGTCTTCATGCATTTGTAGACGTAAAAATTCCATTTGTGTTACTTTTTAAGACTGACTTTAGTGTGAGCCAACAGCATTTGAGAGTGGGCTGTTAAGGAGCATATCACCCACTGACGAATACGCCCCTTCACTGAAATAGTCGGTCATGTCATTTGTGGGCGAACTGAATGTACTGTTAAACTCTTTCGCAAACGATTTAAATGAATCCTTCGTTTCGTACACGAATGATCTTCTGACCAGATGAATGAAAGGAGCTGCATGTAGTTCATTCAGTTCGTCAATCTAGCTCAACAAGAAAAGGGTCTGGATTATTTATAAAAAAGTTTTAGTGATGACCACACATTAGAATGACCTATTGACGTTATTGAAACTCATAATTTTTTAGGCTATTACTGTTGGCATTTTTTATTATAGCTTGATAAGTATTAATGCTCAACAGTTCAGAAAATTATTGTCAGATTTGCTTTGTCGTATGTAGGGCTGCCCCTGATAGTCGACCAAAGGTTAGTCGATGAGAAGTTTTGATTGTATCGTCTTGACATCGTCAAAGGCATCAGCTTTTGGCGATCACTCTGACCATTGTCGATCCCCTATATCATCGTCTGTCGACACAACCCTAATGTGCATTTCTCTATAAATTAACAAAATGTTCAAATGGTCTCCTTGCTGGTTTTTCATTCAGCATCATTATCGCTTTTGCCGGTGTCGCTGTGGCTCACTTCATGCGTGTGCTTGTAAAATGTATATTTTAAAGGCTCATTATTATGGTTTAGTATTTCTCAGCCCTGGAACTCAAATCATTTTCTGATGTTAAAATATCCACAGGTACACCTCCAACTGACTCCAATTAACCTATCAGAAACTATTTGCCTGAAGGCTTGACATAATTTTCTGGAATTTTCCAAGCTGCTTAAAGGCACAGTTAACTTGGTGTATGTATACTTCTGACCAACTGGAATTTTGATATAGTCAATTAATAGTGACACAATCTGTCTGTAAACAATTGTTGGAAAAATTGCTCATGTCATGCACAAAGTAGATGCCCTTTAGAAGTAGAACGACTTGCCAAAACTATAGTTTGCTAATATATAAAATCTGTGGAGTGGTTAAAATTTGTTTTGAATGACTTCAACCTAAGTGTATGTAAACTTCTGACTTCATGCGCGCGCGCGTGTGTGTGTGTGTGTGTGTGTGTGTGTGTGTATGTAATGTAAATGTCTCCATCTATCTTTCTATGAGGAATTTGCTGACAAATAACACTACCAATCACTTTGGTTGTTTTAAAAGAGCGTGCTAATAAAATATGGCATTATCCATAGCAACGACGTCAACTCTGTCTTACTCTTACATTTGAGATTGCTCTTAGTAGATTTGTGAATAGCCTTTAAGCAAAAACTCTTAGCTAGGAACTCTTTGGAGAATTCCTAGTGGTAAGCTAAAAATCTTTGTGAATACGGGCCAGATAACAAATATAAAGGGACTTTGAGAGTTTAGAGAGATTAAATTGCGTCATTTACAGTGCTTTATGGGAGTGGGTGGTCGTGCTGAGCACTTTTACGAGCCTTGTAGTTCTTCACCAGGGATTCCGCTGTAAATAAATAAAAGAAACAATGTGGACTTATGGCTTCAACAGATGCACCATCAATTAACAACCTTGTAGCTCACAGTATAGGTCTGACTATAGGTTTGCAAATTATTGTTAATAATCTATGCCCTGAGGGAGAAACAATTGGCTTTTTACTTCCGGATCTAGACTATTTCATTTTGTGCTGCAAATTGCACAGAAATTAAATGGTTAACCTTTAAATAAAATGTGACGAAGTAAAAACTGTGACTCTATGTAAATGCATGAATGAAAATGAAATGAAAAACGAAAAGCCTTAATGGACCATTAGAGCTGTTTGCAAATGCACAGGGAACTTTTCTGTCACAGCTAATACTTGATGTTTAGAGTAGAAGTCTGTGGACAATGCATTAAGCTGCCTTATTCATATCTTTATTTATTTTATTTTAGGCAGAAAGCTATTGGACCTAATCGCTTTTCAGACTAAAATCGCCTTGCATGCTTAACCAACTTTTAGGTAGGGGTATAAACACCTTACCTGACAATTGTTTGTATTTTATTTTTTTGGTTTATATCTTCATTTGGCCTTTTTCAGTGTGGCACATTGCTGTACCAAAGATGTACGTAAATGCAATTCTTATTCAAATGTTTTAGCCGAACAAGTCTGTAACATTAATACAGTGTTTGGTTGAGAAGCTGGATTTTGGTTGTCTTGTTTTAAATGAGATATTAAAAATTATTGGAATGAACACTAAGTAGAACATAACTAACAGGTTTGATTTTGCCTCCCAGGTACATACTGGATGGTACATGGTCATCTCTCGAACTATCTCCCACCTTAACCCCTCACTACGGTAACCTTCAGCATCTTCTTGACCTCCCTGACCCAAAACCCACTGGGCAGAAGCCGATCTTCTACAAACCCTGCAACTTTCCTCTCAACCCCACCCCATTGCAACAGTTACCATGGCAGCAGCCAAGCCGAAAGGGCAGAACTCGCTGGCTCTTCACAAGGTGATCATGGTCGGAAGCGGTGGTGTGGGAAAGTCAGCTCTAACTTTGCAGTTCATGTATGACGAGGTGAGGAATATATAGTTATAGCTTTTAATGAGATATGTTTTTAGTTTGGAGTTTAAATAAGACCTAATAGACAAATAGTACAAATAGACAGTACACAAAACAAATACTGTCTGGCTGAACATGATTTAGTCACTGTCAGTGATTGCACATGTTTGAAATTAGTTTTCTTAAATTAAATTACCATGTAATTTCAACTTAAACTTGAGGAAACCTAATTAATTCGAGCAAACCCAGCAAAATGTAACATGTCAAAATAAGATGAAACTCTTGTAGTGACAGAAAATGTTTAAAATGCCAGCAGTTGCTCTGGATAAAGCAATATGTAGAATGTTCAAAATTGATTAGTCCTCAACCTAGGATCAAGCTTCACTCTTCACCATGATGGTAACCTCAAACTACAACATAACATTAAACCCTAATCATTAACTTCCCCTTTTTATTCATCTTACACAATGACAAATAAAATAACACTTGCGTTTAACATTTAATCTCCCTGTCGAGTCCCATGGAAAGCAAGCTAGTTACAGTTAATCAAACCAAAAAATATTAATATTATATTTTTATTTTTGTTTTTTAGCTTAATTATCCCAAGCAACCAAAGAGCACCGAGATTTCACACCCTGTGCAGCACTTCTTTTGCATTCTTTGCTGTGATAAAATATTAATGTTGTCCCAAAGCAAATGTATTAAGTAAAGCTGACAAGACAATTGTTTTGATTTGATTTAACTCCATTAATTGAAGTTTTCTTTGGTTACATGAATTTGAGTAATATGAACATGGAAGGATTGAGTAAAACTGACGATAGTGAAAGTTCTGGAAAATCCAGCTAAAACCAGCTTCTGATGGTTGCTGATTTTACATTTCTTGCTTGTTGAAAATGGTCATGTAAGGTAGCTTATTTAAGCTGGTCTAGATGGTTGATCTGCTGGTGGACCTGATTTTGACTTTGTTGGCTCATTAAGTTAGTTAGAGCTGGTAGACCACCGTGGGCTGGAAACAAACCAAAAACCATATCCCAAAAAAACGGCTTTACTACCTTTTTAAACTGGTATGGCCTGTTTTGTTTTTTTTAGCAGTGAACCCAAGCCAATTAAATGGCCAGTTGGTTACTTGTCATCCATAGGTGGTGTTTATAAACTGTTTCTTTGTATTAGATAGTTGGAGCTATTTCCTTTGTGTTAATTTGAAGATAGTATGTGGCTGCTCTTCTCTTTGAGATAACGTTGTTCTCTTATTTCCCTCAGTTTGTGGAAGACTATGAGCCTACAAAAGCTGATAGTTACAGGAAGAAGGTGGTTCTGGATGGAGAGGAAGTCCAGATAGATATTTTGGACACAGCAGGTCAGGAGGATTACGCAGCCATTAGGGATAACTACTTCCGCAGCGGGGAAGGATTCCTCTGTGTCTTCTCCATTACTGAACTAGAATCTTTTGCAGCGACTGCTGATTTCAGGTAATTTATTGTTCTCCTGATGAGTGCAGATGCTTCTCAACTTGATTAAAAAAACTGTATCCATTTTAAATGTCCCTCTTTAATGAATGACACATTTATTTATTTTTTTATTATTTTTTTGGGGGGGCTAATTAATAAGCAAACATACAAATCCAGATATGTTTTTGCACATTTTGCCTTTTGGAATGTTTTGACACTATTTTGGCACTTTTGACAGTAAAGACTAGCAAAGGCATTATTAGCATTCACATAATTGGAGCAAGTTGTTTTAAAAGTTACCTTGTCCACTCAGAGAACAGATTCTGCGGGTGAAAGAAGACGAGAATGTCCCCTTTCTGTTGGTGGGGAATAAGTCAGATCTGGAAGATAGGAGGCAGGTTAGCGCTGATGAGGCCAAAGCCAGAGCTGATCAGTGGGGTGTGTGCTACGTGGAGACGTCTGCAAAGACCCGAGCCAATGTAGACAAGGTCAGTATTACTGAAATGATAAACTGTAAACTCAGAGTAAAGTTAAACAGTTGTGAACCCCTAAGATGTATTCTTTACCTGCGTAACCTGCTTTTTTTACTTTCAACGTCAGACTACAAATTGCTATGGTAAGACTTATGGCTCTTTGTTAACAGGTTGTGTAATAGGTAGTATTTTTACAGCATTTATTAATTGTGGTCAATTTATAAATAAATTATTGTTTATTGTTGGGTTGTAATGCAGTAACTAATGATAAATTATACAACTTTAATTTTCAAGAAAATGTTTTGGTATATGTAGTAATGAACATTTGGCAAGATGAGTCCACAAACTATTTTGTAAACTGGCTAAAGGCCCCAGTACACTTCATACATTTTTGAGTTCGTTCCAGTGGTTTATAACAGGTCGCCAGTGCAAACCTTCATGAAAACCTCTTATTAATCACATTACTGCCATTGGTCCACTTCATCTGTAAGTATGACCTGGAGCTACAGCTACTTTGAGGATGAAAGCTAATTCCCGTTCAGTCAGTTAAGATCGGTCAAGTTAAACACACCGACATGTAGAGTTATATTACCAAGCTGGTGAAACTTTTCCTACATCTGTACGATCTTTCACGTAGAGGCATTTATCAAAAACATGTCGAATATGATTTTATTTTGTATTATTATACTACAAAAGGAATAAAATCTACTCTAATACTTTTAAGTGCCAATTCAGTCATGTGCCATCTGCAGCCGAAAGCCATTCACACGTTTGCCCATAGTAAGATATGCCTCTCTTATCATTAATTTGTCTGTATTCTACTAGGGCTGGGCAATGTGTAAAAAAAGTTTTAGCGATAACTGCCTTCAAAAAATTGCAACATCTGATTACATCGTCAACCCCCCCTGCCGAGGGTTGTGAATTTTTTTTTTTGCCTTATTGATTTTGCTTTAACAATTTTATTAATTTATTGAAAAACTAAAGACTTCAGAGACATTTCTAAATTCAGATTGCATTTTAAACAAAAAATAAATAAATAAATAAATTAAAATAACAAAGTGATAATCTTATTTAACCACCTCCCCAAATCCAAACATTTACCATCTCCAACGGCCCCATTTGCCATCACACAAGTATCAGTCAAAGACAGCAGGTGAAAAATTACTAAATGCCATGAGATTAAGAACTGAAGACCATTATAAATGTAAATACAATAATAATAAAATAAGTCTAATAAATTCCCTTCTGTTCCCCCAAAAAATGCTTCCAAATGTGTGTTCTTATTGAATGTGTTTGTATTGTGTTTTGCTAATACAGTTTATGCTGCCTATAAAGAAAAGAAAATAGAACTAAATATTAGGTTCAAGGTGAATGTGTCTTCTATTATTTAGATTTAATCACTTTCATCTTTGTTTCTTTAATACAAAATATATATTACTGAACCTGCATGGTTGCATTCACAATGCTTGCCAACCATGTGGAAATAAAGCGAACTTAACTCGCAGCACCTCCTGAGATGTTCGGAGCTCATTTGCAGCATTCTCATAGACGACATTATTCTTGCAAACAGTTTTCAGATGAATGAAACCGTGAAAAAGAGTGATAACTCTACATGCGCCTGTTCCACTAGACCTGTTCCTGCTCATTCTGCACGCCTCTGAACAAACAGCGAATCACACGAGCATCGATAGCTTTTCTTTTGTCTGTTCTTAAAAAATATAATAAAGTGTGTTTCTTCAAGCACGTCTTTTTGACTAACAGCATTTCTTGTTATATGACATCTTACAGGTCGCCCGCCTGTTGCGGGTAGATGACCAAATTACCCGAGCATGAAATACATTTGGACGAGGATCTTGCAAACTATAATACATTTGTTGTCTTCTCACATCCAAGATTTTGCCATTTCCAGATATTGTTGTTCATCATCTGTTCACAATCGAGATCTTTGTAAGACATCGTCGATATATACGATTACATCATCATATCGCCCAGCCCTATATTCAACCCATTAACACCTTTTCTTTCTTTTTTCCACCCATCTCTGCAGTAGTATTCGTGTTATTATAAATGACAGAAGCGGAGTGTAATCGTCCAATATTATGGCAGCGTATGGTGTGTTGGCGCATTAGTGTCGTGAATGCATAATGTAAACAACTCAAATTAAATATACTACATATATATTACTTTAAATCATCATTGAATTGTTAAAACTGCTTTTTTTTTTTTTTTTACTAATGTTGTGTGAATTCTATTCCTAGAATGAGGTATAAAGTCATTGATAACACATTATAATGTCACATTAGTTAGGATTTTTACATGTAGTCTTGATCATTCTCATTTAAATGTTCCTCAAAACGCCTCCCCCAATGTTGTGGCTGGTGTCTGAATATATGCAAACAGGATGTGTTTCTCATTTCTTTTTGGCTTTGAGCAAAGAACAAAGAAGCACTTTGCCATGAGTGTGCTGGGGCCTTAACACCACCAATCCCTCTTATTATTTAGCTCCTCCCCTTCAACCCCATCATATAGAGACAACTTGTTACAATCAAGCTGACTTTTTTCTTTCTTTAAAAATCCTGTTTCACTCTGATTATGAAAGTAAAATTGTTTGTGAACAGTGAAAATTGCATTAAGTGAACAAGGAATCATGGACATTACAAGCAACTGGTTTAGCTGATGTTTAATGATGCATATTCCAGAAAACTGAACTGTCTTGGTTGCAGGTTTTCTTTGACCTCATGAGGGAAATTCGTGCCAGAAAGATGGAGGACAGCAAGGAGAAGAACGGCAAGAAGAAGAGGAAAAGTTTGGCCAAACGAATCCGCGAAAGATGCTGCATTTTATAGTCTCTCTGATGGTATTCTGTTAGGTTTTACATGTGTATTTGGATGTCTATATTTTGCCCTATTGCCAACAAATGCTCATCGGCGATATTTCCTGGTGTTTGTGTGTCAGATGTGTGGTTGTTGCTAGAATAAGAATCAGGAGTGTCGTTATGGTTGATTTCTTGGGCTATGCCACATGCTGTTGTCTACTTCAGTGTGTCTGTTGAAGCACAGGGCACTATTGCTTCATTCATTGGATTTAGAAAAAAACTAACCCAGCACATCATAATAATTGCCTAATTTATTAAAAACGAAAGAAAAAAAGAATGATGTCAATTATTAGTTTTAACATAATAATCTAATCTATTTAATAATTACAGAAACAATCAGGCTTTTGTTACTCCAGTTAGTGATTTGTACCATAGTTGTTGTTGTTGTTGTTATTATTGTTTATTTTATTTTGATTAGAGACTTAATTCCCTAACTTGAGCCAGCTACTTGGCAGCATCAGTGGAATAAATGATTTGTAAACAGGAAGTTATTTTGGCTGCACCCATTTTGTGTACTTCACTTCTTGATGCCTTGATGTTCAGTTGTGAATGTGACTTGCACTTATCACCTATACTGGCAGAGCTCCACTGATCCCTTTTGTGTCTAATCATTGTGGAATTGGAGAGGTTGCTAGCAAGATAGGAAAGAGAACCTATACTGTATTGCTTGTGTGAGCAGCAAGTTAGAGAAATGATACTTTGAAATTTGCTTTCCGTCTTGCTATTGGAAGGTCAAAAATGCCACCGCAACATTGCATGTGGCCGAAGTAAGTACAATGACAATCTTATGCTTTTCATATGTGATATGTAAATCCAAAATTTTTCCTTTTGGTCAGCTTGTGCACTCATGCCCACTGTTCCAGTCTTAACCAGAATAATACATGTTTCTATCATCATCTTGAAAATATGTAATGTGTATCAGTCCAGTGACTTAGTTTGCTTTTCTGCGTATTTATACATGTATTGCCAGTGTTTATTTCAGCCACTATTTTAAATGTGCTTTATTATTAAAATGGAGTTCTAACTTTCTGTATTGTGGCCATACCTCGATTGCTTTTTAGCAGAAAGAAAAAGATGATACGTCCCAGTTATCTGGTTTGCCATGACTAGTTCTTTGAAGATAAAAGCTGAGGCCACATCCACACTAATCCATTTTCAATTCCAAATGTCATTGTCATCGTGTGCGAGAGAATTTTAGGTGGAGGAAAAGGCAGTTCTAGTCTTTAAACACCAGATTGTTTACACCCGCTGTCGTATTGGTCACTTCAGGTTGACAAGTTTTTAATATTGGGAGAAGATTCACCAACATGTACCTTCTGCCAGAATCCATTATCCCTGAAACATGTTTTATTAAACTGTACTGCTCTTAACCCCGTGATAAACCTTTTTTATTCAGTCAGCACCCTGAAAGAAATGTTTAACAAAATCAAACCGAATGCAATTTTTGAGTTTTTAGGAAAAATGGATTTTAAAAACCTCTTATAGAATTGCTTACACATTTGCCGCCATGGAATTAGCCATAGAAGCTGGCATGGTGTTAAAAACAAACAAACGACAAACTAGTTTTTAAACGAAAATGGATTTGTGTAAATGTGGGCTTCCTGTTTTAGTTAATGCTTTCAAGAGGCGCTTCTAGCAACATGCAGGAAAATAATATACAGTACTGTGTAAAAGTCTTAGGGGCATTTTATTTATATATTCAGCTTTTAGTGTATTAATAGGAAATATCAATTTTAGATTTCAACATTCCCTTTGCAAATAGAATTGAACAGAAGAATAACAAGGAGCTCTACAACAGCTGTATAGCCCCCATAGAGCCCGATCTCAACATCATGTCTATCTGTGATTACATAAAGAGACAGAAGCAATTGAGACAGTCTAAATAGATCGAAGAACTGTGGAGAATTCTCCATGAAGCTTGGAACATCCTATCTGCCAACAACCAAGATAAACTGTGTCTAGAAGAATTGGGGAAAGGTGGTCACACCTTTTTTTTATGTTTACTGGACTTTGTATGATTTTAATTGAAAACTATTTATGTCATTATTTTTGAAGACATCCTCACTATGCAACATTTTTCACAAGGGCCTAAAACCTTTGCACAGTACTGTATAAAAATATCCTTCTCTAAATCAACTGTAACATTTTCACTGGATAAGTGACAAGATCCCCCATTTGTCATAGCACAATGGCTCCCTATTGACATGTGAGAACAATGAACGTGCATCACTTCATGCAAAGGTGTCAAGAGCTAATTATTCCCCAAAAGTGTTTGCTTGGGAAACAACTTCACGTAAGCAGTGGTTTTAAGTATGAACTACTAACACAAGAACCTCCTGTTGAATACATGAATCTAAAGATGTCACACCAAAGGCCAGTGGGGTATTAATGCATGGTGGATTATATCTCTGCTGAACTTTAATGTATGCAAAGGCTTTTGTAGCAATCGCAGCTGTGTTCTTGCCTGTTTTGACTAATCATTTCTTTCATGGTGCTATTTTTTTTTTTTTTACTTAATTAAGAAGACTTTGTCCTTAGTATGTATGTGTACTTGTTTGTGTATGTGTCATGAAAGGATATGTGTATTTTAAAGGGGAAGGGTATTCTGTTAAAAATGTTTTTAGTGTGCAGTAAGTAAAAAAATATGATTTCAGTGTAAAATATAAAAAAGATTATTGCTAGTTTTCAGTAGTAGGTAGAATTTCTAGTTGAACCTTGTGTAAAATATTCAGACTAACTACTCAAGTTCATTAGTTTTCCTTAAGGACTGGCCATTTATATGTGTGCCATTTCCAACTGTAAAAGTAACATTTTGCTTTCAAAGCAAGAAAAATGTAATTTATTAATTTAATTGATTTTATTTATCTTAAATGTGTTTCTAAATTTTTTTTTACCTTTTCATTTGCTTTGAGAGGTATGTTTTCTCAGATGTTTTTCTTTTCTCTTTTAACCACATATCCATACAGATAATGTATACTAGTCTTACCTTATGATTATGCTTAAACATTTCTATTAAAATCATATATTGTTGCTATGCTTTGACTATACTGGAAAAGAAATACATATTGCTATAGCATCAATGCCCTGACTGCCTGGAATGATCCAATTCTTGTTATTGCACATTTTATTTGTTAATAAAAAATAGAAAAGAAAATACACATCTCTATTGCATTATGAATGTAATTCTATGGTTTTCAACATGGTGACAACAACCTTTGTGTCGTGTATTATGTAAAGAACACATCAGTGCTTATTGATAATTTACTCATTTTTATTTATTTCCAATTGCAGCATATCAAAAGAACTGACTGCAATCATTCACCCTTCATGTTGGGAAGATTTACGAAAATGTAATCTGGTATAATTACAAACTCTATGACCAAAATTTTAATCAGTAATGTATTTTTATACTAAACATTTTAGGTCATCTAAATGTTAAATGTATTAACCAATTAACCCTCCTTTTATTAAAACCAACTTGCTATTTGTCAGCCGAGTAAAACAATGGTGCATAAATGGTCACAATAAGTTACCCAAGACTTGAAAATAATAATGAGTGATTAGGAGTGCCTCTATATATATATATATGATTAATCCTCATAATTATTCATGAGGTGTGAAGGTGAGGCCTTTGCCTGCACTGTGTTTCTCTTATCAGGTTGCCCACAAGTATCTAATGGAGAATTAACTATCTCCAGGAGACACTACAGACTTCAAGCTGCAGCTCTATCACATCTGGAAAAAGAAATATGAAAGTATTGCACACTAAAGACAGTTCAGTCAAATAATAATAACAATTTTAAGATAAAATTCCATAAAATTGAATTGTCTATATATAAAAAAAAAGGCCTAAATATTTTTTATTTAATTTCAACATTTCACAATTCAATTTGACTGAATTTAGTTATGAAATTAAAATATGTAAATCGTTTGGTTACGTATGTAACCTCCGTTCCCCGAGGGAGGGAACGACACGTTGTGTCGGAGAAGCGACACTAGGGGTCTCTCTTGAGTGCCGATATTCACCTCTGATCTATTGAAAAGGGCCAATGGGAGTTGGCAGTCAGTATTTGCATACCCCGCCCCCGGACATACGGGTATTTAAGCGGGGCAAATACGGGAGTTCATTCAGGATTTTTCTGAGGAGCCGGAAATGGTCCGGCCACAACAGTGGCTCGGTTCAGCGACATGGCGGAGGAAAGACACAACGTGTCGTTCCTCTCCTCGGGGAATGGAGGTTACATACGTAACCAAGCGTTCCCTTCTGTCGCTCTCTCCACGTTGTGTCAGAGAAGCGACACTAGGGGACCCATTCCAATCTTGCCATGCGCTGAACCGTGTACGTGAACCGCCGATACAGTGGCGGGCAGGGATTTCATCCAGTGCCGCGCATCGTCTGTACCTGGCTGCACGTACCCTTCCCCAATGCCCCATAAGAACATCGGAATCCTTCTAGTTACCCTGGGAGGGGAACAAGGCGATGTTTGCCAACATGGGAACGGGCCAGCCTGGCTGGGCCTCTTTTCTCTCTATGTTTCTCGCATAGAGCAATCACGGCCGGGGCCCTTACACGCATATAGGGAAGGGGGTCTTACCCAGACCCTGCAGAGACCACACCTGCCCTTTTTCTTGGGGAGGAAAAGTGGTAGACACGTCACACGGCCGTCTTAGGGCTCGTGTGGAAAGTATGGTGCGGTGGTAGATCCAGCCTCGAAAGGGGGAGTTGCTACAGCACGGGGCAGCTGTAACTGCCTAAGGGAGACACGGGGGTCCGCTCGTAAGGGGACAGAACCGTGGAATTACACACAGTGGGAGTCCGAACCGGAGGCCTTCTTATTTTACCTGTGGAGCCCCTATACCAGTACGGGGTGGCCATCAGGGTACCCGCAGTGGCTTGGGTCGGCGAGTTCCTCCGCTGAACCGCGGACCCGGAGGGCTGGGGAGGAATCGACCAGGGTCCCAACTCGGAGTGGGGTGCCCTGGGAAGAAGGCGCACTACTTTACCTTGACGTCAGGAAAAGGGCGCTGGGCGCAAGCGATCCACCCGGCCGGTCGGTCTTCGTGTTACAGAGTTCTACGGGCTCGGACCTGAGAAAACACGAGACGCCACCGACTCAACGCGGAGGTTGTAAAACCTCGAAGGTGTTGGGTGTTGCCCAACCCGCGGCTCTACAGATGTCTGCTAGGGAGGTGCCCTTGCCAGTGCCCACGAGGACGCAACACCCCTTGTTGAGTGAGCTCGGACCCACAAGGGTAGGGGCACGGCCTGGGTGTGATAAGCCAGTGTGATGGCGTTGACAACCCAGTGGGCGAGCCTCTGTTTGGAGACGGCATTCCCTATCTGCCGTCCCCCAAAGCAGACAAAGAGCTGCTCAGAGCGCTTTCTGGTGCTCTGTGTGCGGTCCAGGTAAATGCGCAGGGTGTGCACTGGACACAGCAACGAAAGGGCTGGGTCTGCCTCCTCCCGGGGCAGCACTTGCAGGTTCACTACCTGATCTCGGAATGGTGTGGTAGGAACCTTGGGCACATAGCCCGGTCGCGGTCTTAGGATCACAGACATATCTGCCGGACCGAACTCCAGGCAAGTGTCGCTGACAGAGAACGCTCCTCATCCTCCCTGACCTTGCACAGCACCGGTGCAAGAAGGCTCACTGGGGGGAAATGCGTACTTGCGCAGCCCCGAGGGCCAGCTGTGTGCCAGCGCGTCTGTCCCGAGGGGAGCCTCTGTTAGGGCGTACCAGAGCGGACAGTGGGAGGTTTCCTGGGAGGCAAACAGGTCTACCTGGGCCTTGCCGAACCGTTCCCAAAAGACTTGAGTCGCTGCTGGCTCCATAGGAGGAGACGGCGGGCGAGTTGTGACATGTTGTGGGAGCGTACGCCGCCTTGGCGATTTATGTACACCCCCACTGTGGTGCTGTCCGATCTCACGAGGACATGTTTGTCCCGAACTAACGGGAGGAACTTCCTGAGAGAAAGAAGGACAGTCAACAACTCCAGGCAATTGATGTGCCAACGCAGCGGGGCCCCTTTCCAACGGCCCGCTGCTGCGTGCCCGCTGCACACGGCACCCCACCCGGACCGGGAGGCGTCGGTTGTGACCAGGACGCATTGGGACACCTGCTGCAGGGGCACTCCTGCCCGTAGAAAGCAGAGGTCTGTCCAGGGTCGGAGTGTTTTGAGGCAGGCGGGGGTGATCCTTACCCGATGCGTGCCGTGGTGCCATGCTTGTCTCGGGACTCGAGTCTGGAGCCAGTGCTGGAGTGGTCTCACATGCATCAACCCCAGCGGCGCGACCGCCGCGGAGGACGCCATATGCCCCAGGAGCCTCTGGAAAAGTTTTAGAGGGACCACTGTGCCTGGCTTCAAGGAAGCGAGGCAGTCCAGCACCGACTGAGCACGCTCGCTCGTGAGACGTGCTGTCATTGAGACTGAGTCTAACTCCAACCCGAGAAAAGAGATGCTCTGAACCGGAGTGAGCTTGCTCTTTTCCCAGTTGACCTGAAGCCCCAAGTGGCTGAGGTGCCGGAGCACCTGGTCTCTGTGTGTGCATAGTAACTCTTGAGAGTGTGCTAGGATGAGCCAGTCGTCGAGGTAGTTGAGAAATGCGGATGCCGGCTACTCGTGAGCGGGCAAGGGCCGCCTCTGCGACTTTCGTGAAGACGCGAGGGACAGAGACATGCCGAAGGGGAGGGCTTTGTACTGGAACGCCTGGCCGTCGAACGCGAACCGTAAGAAGGGTCGGTGTCGTGGCAGAATTGAGACGTGGAAGTACGCGTCCTTCAGGTCTACCGCTGAACCAATCTAGATGCTGAACGCCAGCCAGAATATTTCTCTGCGTGAGCATTTTGAACGGGAGTTTTAACAAGGCCCGATTGAAAACTCGCAAGTCCAGGATTGGTCGTAAGCCGCCTTTCTTGGGTACAATGAAGTAAGGGCTGTAGAAACCCTTCCTCATTTCAGTTGGAGGGACGGGCTCTACCGCGCCCTTGGCTAAGAGGGTCGTGATTTCACGGACGCTTCCTGAAGGGGGCGGAGCCGGGCAAACTGAATTGGGTAACCGAAGTCGAATGGTCCGGTGCAGCCAGCGTGATGCGTTGGGAAGCTGAAAGCCACGCTTCCCAGCTCTACGCTAGGGGCACCAAAGGGACGAGTATTTTGGACGTACCCGGCGGGCCTCGCAGCGGGGCGGAACAGGTAATGCAGTGTCGGGCGGCTTCGTTGCGGCCTGAGGCTGAGGTGCTGAGAATAGACTCAAAGCACTTACCTTGCTCCGCGCACCCGGCAGGGGGCGGGTTCGTGACTGAGGAGGAGGTCTGATGCTGGCGTCCTCTGGACTCGTCTGAACCGGCCGGCCGGGGGACAGTCGTGGGCAGGCGGAAGGCGGGATCACCGCGTCCGGTGTACCGGGACTGTCGTAATCTGAAAGCAGATTGGAGTCCGTGAGACGAGGGGGCGTCCTCTTTCTGCGGGGAGCTCAACGCGGGGCTGAGAGTTAGGCCCGCTCTCGTTCATTGAGGCGGAGCACCACTTCCTTTCTTCCTTGAAAGCCGCAGGAGGACGCCCTCGGCGAGCAGACAGGGCATGGCCCCTGGCGGCAGGTTTGCGGCGGGGCAGGACGTGTGACCTGGCCTCCGTCTGTTTCTTCACCATTGAGGACTGCTGGGTGGAGTCGTCAGGTGGTGTCGCCGAATGGAGCTGGGAGACTGGAGAGTTTTGAGAAACCGTGCTTTGTCTACCTCCTGTACTACTGACCAGATCCAGTCCATTTGTTATGTTTCTGGACCACGAGGGTGGACATCGCCTGTCCGAAAGTGCAGTTCCTGCAGCACGCCAAGAACAGGATTCCCAAGTGCAAATCTTGAAGTGCCTTGGCCCGGTGGACTTGCAGGGAGGGGCCATGGCATGCAGGGGGAGCGGTCTGGGACCGCTTCTACCGCCGAGGGTAGTGAGAGCGGAGGAGCGAGGAAGCTTGGCTCGCTCAGCTCGTCGTGCACGTCCGGAAGGAACGGGGCGCGGCTGTGGGCGGCGCACCAGCCCGTGAATCATCAAGCCCGGGAAGCATAGCGGATCTCCGTGCGCCAGGCTCAGACTGGGCAAGCAGACCCGTAGGTGGCGGCCCAGGCGAAGTTATCCGCATCCGATGCCGCTGTGACGCTCTCCGATGCAGCGGTGATGTCGCTGTCCAATGTCCGGGAGCTCCAGGGACCGGGCGGCCGGCCGTTAGGCGGACCGCGCTTATCCCGAAGCTCGTGAGGGGAGCAAGCAAGCGTGCAGGGGGTTTCGAGCGGTTTTACCCGGCGAAACGCAGCCCGCCATTATCCCGGATCATCTTCATCGCCGCGGCGCCTGCGCCAATCCCGTAGGAAGGAGGCGAGGAGCGGAGGGCGGCTGAAGTGGCTTTCTTCCTCACAAGAAAGCAGAGATCGCAACGCTGCTGCAGCTATGTTCTCAGGCTGAAAACATAACCCACTGGAGAGCATGCTCATCCCGAGCCCGGACGGAAAACAGCAAGCGTGCCGGGAGGCGGGGGTTTCAAGGGGTTCACCCAGCGAAACGCAGCCCGCCATTGACCCCAGATCGCTTTATCGCCACGGCGCCTGCCTCAATCCCGTGGGAAGGAGGCGAGGCGCTGGGCGGCTGAAGCGTCTCTCTCACTACAAGAGAAAGCCTACGACCGCAATGCTGTCATGGCTATGTTTTCCTACTGAAAACATAGACCATTCATAAAAACGCTGCCTGTGTGTTTCGCAACCCAGGTACGCCAGGCGGTTTTATGACCGTCAGAGGTGGGGAGAAATCACCGCCTCCAAAAACTACATAGGGGCGGAAAGGCATCTTCAGAAAGACGCGTCCTGAAAAGGACGCTCTACGCCGCTGTGTTTGCTCTTTTAGAGAAATTTACTCTTTTAAGGAAAATAACTCTTTTAATATACACAGTGTGTATGTGTGTCTGCGCTGTCGAGCGCTCAGGGCAACAATGCACGCCGTGCAAAGTGAAGGAGAAAGCCGCTGTTGTGTGCCGTCAAGATCCAACAGCATGCAGATCGTCAGAGGAAACAGGAACGCTTTATAGTGGTGTGTAAACTCGCAGCAACTGCAGACAGACCATCGGCTCGAAGAAATTTTCTGAATGAACTCCCGTGATTTGCCCCGCATAAATACCCGTATGTCCGGGGCGGGTATGCAAATACTGACTGCCAACTCCCATTGGCCCTTTTCAATAGATCAGAGGTGAATATCGGCGCTCAAGAGAGACCCCTAGTGTCGCTTCTCCGACACAACGTGGAGAGAGCGACAGAAGGGGAACTTAAGCTTTGAGATTTGGTGCTCACAGCACGTTTTTTTCTAAAACAGTATTTTTCAAATTGATAGAAGTAATTTTCATGAATAGAGTACACTTCAGTGTGCCAATCATTTTTGTGTCACACACACTTTTTTTATTTATTTTTCATATTTATATATGTTATATATTAGATGTAAGATCGACTGTATTATAACATCAGATTAACGCAGCATGAGAAGCAGTCCGTTTCAAACATCAAATGTATATTTCTCCCTCTTAAAACTGATTTTGGCCAGTTTCCACTTTTGACTTTTATAAAAAATTAAGATCACAACTCATTATTTTCCTTAAACTATTGAACTGGTATTCAGTTTATTGTAGGAAAAATGTCAAAACAATTTAAAAGTATATATGTTTACCTTATTTCACATTTTGAGCGCAACCCTGTTATCATATGAAATTCCCATTTAAAAACAAAATAGCATTGCTTACAATTGTGACACCCAAGAATCTGAACTATTTCTACCACATTGTGAGAAGTAAATAATCTCAATAAATGTTCTCACATTTTACACACATTTGTTGACTGTTTACTTTAAGGTCAATAATTCAACCCTGCTGTTGCCAGTGTTACTGTATGAAAAAATTTATTAAAAAACAATTTCTTTAAAAATGATTTGCAACTCAGCCTTAAAGGTGTACTCTGTAATTTTGTTCTCAATAAAAAAAGTTGTACTTCTAAAGAAATTAAAAGTAATTTTGAAACAAATGTATAAAATCATGAGCACTTACATCAGATAAGAACTCTTGTCACATCAGTAACTTTATAAAAGCTGTTTTATCCTACATGGGGCAGGGGTGCCTCATGAGGGCTGCCATTTTAGGGTCACATGACCAGCTGAATACTACTTGCTTAATCTCAATAACCACCCTGATATTGGACACTCTTGGATTACAGTAATCATGCCTTATTGTGAATAGTGAATTTCTACAGTGGCATCTTTAACTGAAAACTACTGATTTTGAAAGATAATGCATCCACACCACTAGGTGTCAGTGTCCAAGAATTCCAAGTCCAAGATGACATGCATGCAAAATTAATTTTAAAGGAGTGCACCAACAAATGACCAATTGGGTTAACAACATGATTTAGTTGCTCACAATGTGAAAACGGTGACGTGTTTTTCATGGGCTGAGTTCTCAATGGCATACTTCACATACCCCTTGAACGTTTCCGTCACCCAGGGCCGCCCCATTTGTATTGTTATGTGGCCCTTTGCTTCAGGGGGCCATAGGCAGTCGTCTTAATTCGCCTAGTACAAAATACACCCCTGGGAATGTCATTGGTCAACATACCACAATCAATGTCACTGTTCAGCAAGGACCCAACATCTCCATCTGTGCTTTTCTGGCTTTGAGGCAATACAAAACAAGAGAGACCAGGGGCTAGTTGTCACACATTGTCACAAGGGGTATCAATAAGATTTGGAGTCAAACGTCCAATAGTGCAAATGTGTGTTTAATGTAAATTACTTTTTTTTTTTTATATTATTTGTATTAATTCACTATCCTAGGTACATTTTCAGAGATTTCTCTTCTCCACTCAAGTTCTTGCTCTGCTTGCTCCCCGCTCACTGTGTGAAGCACACCGCAAAACTGTAAAGCTTTATCATTTTTTTTAAAACAGAGAATGCGTGGAGAAAAGTGTAATGATTTATTTAAACACTTCTGCAACATGAATTACATAAATTAAAATGAATTGTTTTACTTTAAACAGTGCTACTTATCACACATATTTCAGGTTCTCTCTTAGACCATTTTAGTTTTTTTTTAGACGCATAATCAATCAATTACGCACTAGTTATTACTAATGGCTATTAGGTAAAGTTATCAAACTGTAATCATTTAATCCATAAAATTTAAAAAGTAATCTGATTACGCACCTTTTAAAAAGAAATTGTATTACAAGTTAGCTACTTGGGTTTTGTAATCTGATTACACAATCCAAATCCCATCCATTATAGGCAAGTCAAGTCACTTCACAGCCATTTTGGGAATGCTACCAGGCAGCTATTTGTACAATCATGAAAGTACAGCTCCTATCTACTTGAATTGAGGAACTCCGCAACCTCCAAAATGGTTGGTCAAGATTACAATCAAGGAATGTATTTCAAATCATCAGTAAAACTCTGAAAACACTGGAATCATAAATTGTGCTTCTTTACCTCAGATTACGCTAAACGACAACAACATAAGGTTATAAATTATTCACGTTAGCACCATCTTTAATGGTAATGACAACAAGGCTGTGAGGGATAGGTGTACAGTCTCCTCAATGAGCTGTTCTGCAGTTTAAAGTGTTTTTGGATTGTTACTCTGACAACAAAATTATAAAATATATTTTCAAGAACATTAAAGATGTGATCTAGGAGCTTTATACAGCTTTATACCGTTCATGCTATTAAAGAAACTGTACATCCTCACAGCCTGGTTGTCATTCCCATTAAAAATCAAAGATGGTACTAACGTGAATAAGGGCTTGTCGAGCTAATGCCCATGCGTCTTCTCGAGTTGATTGACAGGTGATGTCTGTATCTAAAAGATGATTGGCTCTTTTACCTGTAAGGCGGGACTTCTATCTACATCCGTTGACCGTTGGGCGCTCCAATTTCCCCATTAATTTTAATAGAAGTGAACCATCTCTGTTAAATAGTCTCAGGTTACGATTCAACAGTACACTGCTGATCTGCCATACCAAATGTCAGTCTATAGATAAGACATTGCTCGAGAGTTTTAAACATCTTTTTATAGACACATTCTTTTGATATCACAAAACCTGTATATAGTCATTTGCATCTACTCACCAAGGCCTTTAAAACAACTAAGAATGAAAACTGTTGTATGGATCCATTTTCACATGGACAGAGACACATGGTGGCGCCCTCTGCTGCCAGCGGCATCTGTTTGCAATCTTTAGACAGGAGCACATTGATTGAAGGCCTCGAAGAGCAAAGGCCTGCAGGCGGCAGAAACGGTGGCGATCGGAATGCGAGATTCGATACTTTTATTGTTTTTATTGAATGACAACAGTTTAATTTACTGTCATAATCCGTTGATTTATTAATTGGTTTTAATTTATATTATACTTAGATTATAAAAGTATGTATTAATTAAACATTTGGGCTACGTTGGATTTACAGTTTGTGGAATCTGCAGAAGTGAACTCCACATGATTTAGCCTGCGTGCTACTTCCTTGTTAGTGAGTCGGTGTGAGAGGGCGTCAAGAAGTTTGAGCCCCTCACAAGTATGTGTGGATTAATCTGTCGTTTTCGATGGGATTGTCTTTCGGGAAACCTCTTTAGACGGTGAAAACAAGTGGCTTTTAACTCGTCACCGGGGGGACATAGCTATCCGAGCCATGGAGGCTGATTTAAAGGCTGTGCGGGTGATTCCTTAAATTAGCAAAGGCTGGCTAACAAAATCTTTTCTTTATATGCGCGCAACTGGATTATGACCGGCATCGCCAAGCATTTTATTGACTTTTCTGACCTTTCAAGTATTTATTTTTTTCGTCGATGTGCGTCGGGATGGTTAAACGCGTTGGATTCGGTGTGATCTGGGTTGGATTGGTCGGTGTGTGAGCACACAGAAAGAGAAAGTGCTATTTGAGCTAACTGTGCTACAGTAGTGCTAAAAGTGGCTTTCAAATGTTGTTCTTTGTTAGCCAGGGACTGAAACACACGCATTTCAGATCGATCAAAGTGGAATATTAAATGCCTAACCCTGATATCGTTCCCCGCGAAGGCCGGGGGAGAAGCCCTCTGGCACAAAGGAGCCAGAAAGAGGAGCGACGGAGTAAGACCGGGGGCCACCGGGAGAGGCACCGGGTGAAGGGCCGATCATCATCATCCTCCCGGAGGAAAAGACACAAGCACGCCCGGGAGAGGCAGCAGCTGTGGCAACAGCAAGAGGTGGTTTATGATCGCGTTGACGGGGATACACGGACTCTGGTGGAGTATGATGATGTGAGCTCGCAGTCCGAGCGCTTCTCCGGCAGCCCGTCACCCAGAACCGACACGCCGCCTGTGGACCGGCTGAGCGAAGCCGATCTCCAGGACTCCAGCTTCGGCGGAGCTTCCACTCCGGACAGGAGAAGCAGGAGAGAGCACAATTCCTCTTACCCGAGGAGGGAAGAAAGCGGCGGATTGGCAGAGAGAGGTAGACCGGAGAGGGAGATGAAGAGGAAGGAGCGAGACGTGGCGTTAAAATCTCGCAGCGGCGTGAGAAATCACGACAGTAACGGGAGGAAGCCTTCATCAGCCTCGTCCCAAACAGACAAAAGGGAGTCCAAGCAGCACAAAAGCAGGTCCAAGTCTGAGAAAGACCCCCCTTCTGCGTATAGGGAAACGCCACAAGCCTACAGGGACGACCGGGAAGAAGTCCGGGCCTACAGGAGAAGCAGTCCGAGCTTCAAAGCGGCGGATAGTCCCTACGGGACATCGTACTCCTATGGCTACCAGTCCCCTAATACAAACTTCCCATTTATATCCAGGAAAAGCCCCAGGAGACAATCTCCTAACTCGACCTACTACGGTCGGGAGTCAGAGTTGTACGGTGCCTATAACGTTTCAAAGTCGCCGAGTAATTCGTTCTTGAGTAATAAGAGGAAGCGCTCGCCGTCCAGCCCGTACTGGCGCAGGTCTCCGAGCTATGGCCGCCACAGTCCCTTCGAGCAGGGCGAGTTCACCTCCAGCCCGTACGGCCAGCGGAGACGCTCCAGGAGCCCTAGCCCGAACAACAGGTAAGACAACAAGGATGTCGGTGATACTTGTTTTGTTTTTGAGGACAGCTATTTGAGGTCAACCCTTATCCAACAAAAATCCGCTATGGTAACTTTTTAGCGTGGTATCTTGGTGTTAGCCACCTGGTGATTTATATATATATGTGTGTATGTATACAGTCGGGTCCATACAGATTTATTTATTTATTCCTATTGCCTATATTTATTCATGCCTACTCCTATGAATTTCATTAAAAAATTCCATCAAATTGAATTGCGTAATCTTTAACTAAATTAAAAAAAACTCAAAGGAATGTAAACTTTATTCATTTAATTTAGTTAAAATTTAAATTTTGTTTTCGATTACGCAATTCAATTCGATGAAATTTGGTTACAAAATTGAAATGTGTAAATAAAAAGCTAAAATATTTTTTAATTGTATTCAACGATGATTGTTATTACTTTAACAGTAATTTTTTTTATTGTTTTAGAGTAAAATAAGAGAGGAGATCGTGTTGTACAATTCTTGGTGTTTACAATTAAAATTAGTTAAGTAGTTCTGAGGGTGATGTGTAAAGACTAATAATGCATCGTTTTTTTCACGTTGCGGTAATGAGAATTCGGGGGTCAAATAGTTGTGAGAAGCAAAGTAATGCTTTTGGAACAGTTTGTGGTCGTGGGCAAGTTGCTTTTTGATATCAAATACAAATCGAGTTGTTTGCAAGGGTATGAAACGGTGCATTTAGTTTCGTTGGTGTAATTTGGACTTTTACAACTTACGTTGTGGGAGGTAAAACACGAGGGCCTGCGCAAGTATAACTCCTATATTGTGTTCATGTACAGAATGCCTTCAAATGTCTTTTACTTCAATTTAGATATGAGATACAATCGAAATGAGAACGCGGTCTGCTTGTGCTGTTATTTTGTAACGGTTGTGGACGCACATGGCGGAAGCCTGACACGTTGCTCAGTAGTGATTTATATGGTTGAGGAACTAACTTGACCTCATTTCCAGTGTGCTCAAACTATTTAAATTGATCGCGAAATTTTTCCTGCTTCCTTTTTTTCTTTACTTTAAAATTGGCTTTCCATCCAAGGTTGGCTCTTAAAACACGTATCAAGAATGACCAACACACGTGGCGCCAATTGGCTCTGCTCACATGAATCAGATAATGATCAACACCAGGCCTTGAGCAACACTGATGATTGAAGCATCAAACTTTACTCCATGTTGGGTGTTGTCTTGAGTGACAAGCCTTTCAACCCCACGTATTAATAAAAACTGAAAACATTTGTCAAAAGTTTAAAGGACTTATTTTCCCACATTACCCACTTGTTTTTTTTTTCTGTGGGTTTATATAGGTCTGTGTCCCACAGCTACATTTTCATAGGAGGATTTTTGTATTATTATTAT
The DNA here is from genome assembly GCF_025860055.1 of Xyrauchen texanus. Taxonomy (NCBI): domain Eukaryota; kingdom Metazoa; phylum Chordata; class Actinopteri; order Cypriniformes; family Catostomidae; genus Xyrauchen; species Xyrauchen texanus. Next base: position 11,012,622 of record NC_068317.1, read on the forward strand.
ATGGCTTCTCCTACTTTGCCATCAGGTGATTAGTCTATCAAACAGCAGAGGCAGTGTTCACAAACTCACCTTCAGGCAAATAGATAAATGTGGTTAGTTTCCCTATGGCTGCTTATGATAGTGAATTTGGCAAGTGTTCAGTGTAAACTGAGTTTTAGGATGAAGGCCATAGGAAGTTTGTCATTCCTTTGCAAATGCTCAATTCATAATAATAAACATGCCAAATGATGCGTGAAAAGCCATAAAAAAAAAGAAAATACAGATTCATGTTTTTTAAGGATATAAAGATTGTCAGATCACTTCAAAACTCAACTTGCAACTTATCATGGTAAGCGTATTCATATATGGTTTAATAACTGCAAGAAATGTATGTAGTAGCCTATGTCTGATCTCTGCATTTTAAAGAGAGAGTTCACACCAAAAATGAAAATTCTCTAATTTTCCTACCCTCATGATATCCCAGGTGTGTATGACTTTCTTTCTTCACCAGAACACATTTGAAGAAAAATATCTCAGCTTATTTCCTTAAAATGCAAGTGGATGTTGATCGATTTTTGAAGCTCCATATATCACAGACAGTCGACATAAACGTCATCCATACAACACCAGCTGTTTAATTAATGTTTTTTTAAAGCAACACGATTGCTTTTGGTGCAAAATATATACATATTAAAGTACAAAAAAAATGTAATGAACTCAATCATGCTTCTGTTCTGCAGCTGTATGCAGTGTTTCCTGTTCATTACCTAGACTATGGACTACCTAGGTCTAATTTGTCCTGCCACAGTTTCATAATAAACTGATTTCGACCAATTTATTTGTCCGGAGGACAAGCACATGACAATGTTTAATGTCGAGCCCTGGCTCAAATGTATGCTCTAGTCGATTTTGTGTTTTTACCATTTGTGAGCCGCATTAGACTCGTCTCATCTATATTTATCGATTTCTTTACTTGCAATGGTGTCTCAACCAAGTGGAGAATATGAGATTACTTTGGTATCATGGCAATGTGAATACATCACACGAGAGACCGACGTGTGATTTAAGAGTTAAAAAAAGTACTTAACACCTAAAGCAATCATATCTCTTTAGAAGACATTCATTTAACCGCTGGAGTCATATTGATGATGTTTATGCTAACTGTGAATTTTGGAGCTTCAAATGAGATCGCCATTCACTTGCATTTTAAGTACCTACTGAGCTGAGGATTTTTCCATTTTACTTAAAATGTGGAAAAAGTAACGCACACCTGTCATATCGTGAGGTGAGTAAATAACGAGAACGTTTTCATTTTTGGGTGGACTATCCCTTCAATGTTGCTTAAAAAAAAAAAAAAGTCTAATTTCATGCTTTCATACTTTATAATTGTGGGGAAAATAACCTGACGTTTGAAGCAGCACACTATTACACTGTAAACAAATATATTGTCTTTTATTTATCATAACGTAAAATGTAGAGTTAGAATTATTGCCCTGGGTGAATCATGTTGAGAACTCGATTAAGTGTTTGTTGGCTGAACTTGTGATAATTTATTGAAGGATATTAATATTTTTATGTCACAATAATGATATGTGCCACAACATTAAATCCACCTTCCTGATATCGTGTAGGTCCCCCTCGTGCCAAAACAGCACCAACCCCGCATCTCAGAACAGCATTCTTCTCACCACAATTGTACAGAACGGTTTGAACCAGTCTGGCCATTCTTTGTTGATCTCTCTCATCAACAAGGCATTTACATCTACAGCACTGCCTCTCACTGGATGTTTTTTGTTTGTGGCACCATTCTGAGTAAATTCTAGAGACTGTTGTGTGTGAAAATCCCAGGAGATCAGCAGTTACAGATATACTAAAACCAGCCCATCTGGCATATAAGATATTTAGTTGCATTTCATGTTTGTAATGAATAATATATATTTTTGATGATCTGAGCATCTGAGATATATTGAGATTCCCTACTTTCCTTGGATAGTTCAGAAACACCCACCCTGGTTTGGAAACACCCACTTATTACTACATTGAGATACCATACTTTTAATGGATAGTGGAAAAAAAAATCCCATCCCAATTTGAAAACACCCACAGATTGAGAAATGCCCATTATTGTTCCGCAGAGACCTATACTTCTGAAATGTAACTTTGGCGACCTCCGAAAAATTTTCAAAGCAGGAAAAACCCTGCATATGCTTTTATATTACTTCATCATATAGTGTTAAAACAGGTTCTTTTACTGATCTTGTGTGAATTTTTAATCCTTTAACCTGGAACCAGGGCCTGAATTTCATTTTTTAAACTGGGGGGGAATTCCCCCCTTACATGGGTCACATGGGGGGGATCTAAAGATTATGGGGGGGGGGGGTAACTTTTGATGCATTGCTAATTTCTTCATTTATTAATATATACAGATTTGTATGCATGAATTGTGCATTTCCAGTTCTCAAAAAGTTAATAACAACAACAAAAAAAAGTGGAAAGCGCGGGCGCGGCGCTGTCTCCTTTCCACAAGCGCGTGCTCTCCCGTGGCGTCTGTCGTTGCTATGCAACCATGAACTGCGCTCTCCATGATGACAAGGAAGTATCAGCAAAAGATTAATCGATTTCTAGCCCTTGCTTTATTACTAGATATATTTATGGAGATGAATAATAAGACGCCCTGTACAGCTATCATGATCAGCTGTTCGGCCGAGAATTCAATGTTGTTACGCTGTAAGCTGATCAGTTGGTTCGTTGCTGCGCGCTCTATCACTTCGCACACCATAAAAAGCAAAATGGTTTTTAATGTTTCAATTGCGTGATTAAAATGACATTATTTGGAAGCGGGTAATTTCTTCACAAACAGCTCATTATGACTCAAAATATTAGAATGCTGCACCTACACTCGATAGTGTGGATAAGATCAGCGCAACGCAGACCACTGCATTGACAGCGTGAAACATGATCTGTCTGTAAGAGCCAGGGCTCAGTGGAAGAGAATGCCGGTCCAGCGCTGATTGAGGTATTAAATTCGAAAATAAAATACAGTTTGACATCTTTTTTCTCACATCTGTGAATTTATTTTTTAATCATTTGCTCTGAGATGAAGCAAATATGTTTGTGCGGGAATTTCTCGCACTACAAAAGCTAACCTTGCGGGAATGGCTTAAATTATGCGCAATCCCCGCATTCCCACACCGAAATTCAAGCCCTGCTGGAACTGTTAGCTAATTCATTAAAAGCTTCTCATTTAAAATTGTGTTCTTTAAAAGCAAAAACTTGATGCTATTAAAGATTTTGCAGAAGTAACATGAACCAGAAATGTACCAATATTACAGATGTATGCCGATATAAATGACAACACAATTGCATAAATGATATGGTGCCCATTTATATGAGTGTTTACGGTGATCCTGATGACTCTCTAACCGAGAGGATAATGTACTTCAAAGAGCTGCAATAATGCTTTAAAAAAAAATGAGGTGAACAACATACAAAAATGTAAAGAACATACAACAAAATGCACAATACAAACCCCAATCTCTGGATATATAGTGTAATATTTAAGACAGCAGCCAGACTGCGATAACAGCGGTGATGTGTGTGTGATTGTTGTGTTCATATTTCATAAGTTATACAGTGGAACTGTCAAAGGTGAGCTCTGTACTAAGTGTCTGTGAATGACACGTGCATTAGAGCAATGCCACACACACCTAACACACACACTTAGTACAGAGCTCATCTTTGACAGTTCCACTGTATAACTTATGAAATATGAACACAACAATCATAAGGGTAATAGGTAACCCCATACAGATCAAACATTCATGAGTCATAACGTTTGAAAAGTCTAAACTCGAAAAATACAAGCACTTTAATTTCACTCACAAACTAGTGTTAGCCATCTCGAGTCACTCTGTGAGAATTATTTTAAGATAAATAAACTGTTAAATTGTGTTTGGACTTGTTTTAATCACAATGCTGTGTTTTAAATAACAATGTGGTATTTCCCACATTCTGTTTGTTTTATTAATTCATTCACAAAAATTATTGCCCCAAATAACATGCATGTATTTGTGAAGTTTTTCATTTATCGCCTCATGAAACAAACAGAATATGGGAAATAGCATGTCGTTACTTACAGCAGATGTCTAGAACCAGCCTCATAACAACATCACAAGGTGCAGAGATGTTGAAATAATCCTCACATAATGACATGAGTTGTGGCTCTCACTTACACATGCCCACATGGGCACTGTAGCTTGAGACTGCCCGAGTCTCTGCCTGAAGGAAAGAAGCCGCATGCAGTCACAGAATCTCAACCGCAAACAAATAATCCGTAATGAATTATCGGTCAAAATATTGGTGATAATTCCATTGGTGGGGCGATAATTAATCATATTTTGATTTTCAGGGTTATATAATATATCGTCCGGGATATATTGTGCATTCCTAATGCAATTAGGCATGAAGTCATTGACACGTTTTAATGTCATTTTAGTTTGTTTTAAATATGGTCTTAAGCGTCCTTGTATTTAAATGCTAATCTAAATGCCTCCCCCCATTGGTTTGGTGGGTATCATAATTTTCGCAAACAGTAAGTTGTTGCTCGGCTTTTTGAAACGTATTTTTACCTCTAAACGAATAACTTCTCTGTATGTGTGCTGGGGCCTTAAATCTGAATATGATTTCGTTTCCACTATCAGGCCAAATGAGGGCATGGTAGTCTGTGCCAGGGCCAGTTACATTCCCACTGTCACCCCCAATGGCCTTTGGTCCTCCGATTACCTTTCGGTCATACATGGCCAATTGGGGATTGAGGCGCCGTCAATGTCAAAGGTGTGTTTCGCAGAACTTTCCAAATTGCGTACACGGTGCACAATTAAACTTTGCAGCACAGTACAAATCTGTTAAAACGCCCTATGGACAAAGGGACGCCCAAAGAAAGAACTTTCCATGGTTCAAGATCATGTACGGGGTGCTGGGACATTGTCCTGCTGTTAGTGGAGATACCACTCGGGACACTATGGCAGTTACACTTTGAGTTGTTTGTGCTAACTTGTCTTGCTAGCTAGCTAATGTTTACAAACAATATATACACAAAATTGTAGATAATATGATACCTCAGCTTGAGCTTCCCTTTTGCTTGTGAAATAGGCGGGGTGTTTGACGTTGGCAACAGGGTGATGTATTAAGGGCGGATTTTAGTGAAACGCTGTGGGACTTTTGGTTTGATGGTGGGAACGTTGATCAATTTTGGGCTCGAGGTCTGAGGCTATTGGCTCCGGCTAGCCAGTTTATAGCCCTGGCTCACACTGTCCCGATAGTGGAAAAGTGGCTATAGAGTGATCAGACGTTGGTCCATAAACATTAACTGGCCATTTAGCTTCAAATGCCAGTTTATTTTACCTTTGACATTGAATGGCCCTAAATACTATGATTTTCAATTGTATTAATGCTATTATAAGTAAATCAACTTCTGTATTCAGTTTGAATTCAATTAGAATAAAGTATATTGCACTAAAGCTGGCTCTACACTAGCAGACACAGAACACTCTAATCGGGTGGGGGGGTGTCACACTTAATGGTGGTTTTCACTAATCTTGCCCTCTTAGTCAGTGAGCCCATCACATTTAAAGATTAAAATCGGAGGGAAGGTTTTTTTTCTTCAATCTTCCGTGTCCCATAGAAGTGGATTTGACCGCACTGAGAAACACCAATCTCACAGTTTGCACTTTTTAGACAACCTCATTATTATAGTCTTGGTCATGATATGAATACACAAGTAGATCAATAAAATATCGATACAGAGATCTAAAGTATTGATACCTTTTCTCCCAATATTTTGCAATATATGATCATATCATCACAAGTCTGCTGCTTTTATTGTGTTGTGTGGCATGGAAGAGAGTAAGTCATGCACACAGATGTATATGTTCTGATATTTGTCTCATCTGATGTTATATCTCTCTCTCAGACGGACAGGAAAATCACGTAGCCGGAGCCCATACCAGTCGTTGCGTCGTTCTCGCTCACGCAGTCGCCACCGCCACTCGCGATCCCGCAGCCGCCCCTCCAGCCTCTCCCCCAGCACACTGACCCTGAAGAGCAGCCTGGCCGCTGAACTCTGCAAGCAGAAGAAAGCTAAAGCCGCTGAGGCTGCTCGTGTCAAAAACTCCAGCAATGCCTCAACACCCACAAAGTGCTCCTCATCCTCCTCCAGTGCCCCACAGCCCAGCCCTATCACCAACCACTCAGCCAAGAACACTAGACCTCCCTCACCACCACCTGTGTCTGAGAAAGGCCCCAGAACTCCTGTGACTAGTCAGCCGCAGTCCCCTGTGGATAGACCTGCTAAAAGGATCTTGGACACCTCGCAGTCCAGTAGAGAAAGCAAGGTAAAGGAGGAGAAGAAGAAAGGAGGCCAGTCCACACAGGTAAAAGAGAAGGACAAGGAGAAAGCAGCTGGTCCTGCGGTCACCTCCCAGAGCGCTCTTCCTCCGGCACCCAACAACCTGGATCATATGGATGGAATCGACAGGTGAGGCTAATTGTTTTTAAAAGAGAGGTTCTGACTAGAGATGCAAAGATGTATCTGACAAATATTTGGTATTGGCTGAAATTATCTGCACTTTTGGACATTGACTGATTGTTTAAAAAGAGGGTGGAAAAACTTCAGACAACTAATCTACAGCTAATGCTGTGTGAAAGGAAATGTCTCTTGTGTGGAATTACTTTGAATTGGGTGACAATTGAGTTGCAATTTGCAATCGTTAACCTTTAACAAAACGAATTTGATTATTCATCCTAAAGCTTAACACAAGAAGGAAAATGAGTTTGTTTATGCTAAAGCGCAGACTGCTTCAGCTAAAAAGGGACAAACTCAGAATTCAGATAATGTGAGTTAAGAACATTAAAAAAAAATTATGAAATCTCACCAGGTTAATGTAAGCCTGACTTGAGGCTATTCAGAATTCAGTTAAAATGAGTTTACAATGTTAATGTTTCAGTGTTTTGTTTATAACTGAGGCCAGTTACTCTGAAACATGGAAGACATGTAGAGACATAAAGAATAAATGTATTATTTAAAACAAATTTCTGTAATTATCAGTGATTTGAAACAAGGTAGCACATAAAAGAAAAACCACCAAACTGTCAGTATCGGCAGAAGTATCTTTAGTATCAGCAGATTAAAAAAATCGAATATCTGTGTATTGACACACAAATTGTGTTTCTGTGCATCACTAGTTTAGACATGTAGTGAATAGTGCATCTGAATATTTATTTGAAGGTATCATAAGGAATACAATTTTCTTGGATTCTTTGTGATTGTTTATGTACTATAAAAATATACTTTCAGAACTCAACTTTCTCACCAGTCCAAAAAGATAATTTATAGAAACTAAGCTTCAAAAATGGTTAATTCTGAAACCCTTCTTTGTAACATCATGTTTTATTCTACTTGAAGAATTTGTTGGATTTGACATATTTTGATAATCCCACTGATGTTTCTTTGTCTGCATTTTTTTTATCAGAAGCTTGAAGAACCCTTCACCTGCTCTCACAGGAAAGAAGAAACCAGAGAGGAAAGCCCGTCACCTTCTCTCTGACCTCCCTCTTCCTCCAGAGCTCCCTGGCATCACGTCGGGTTCACCCCTCAGCCCGCCAGATGAAAAAAAGACCCACACCCCACGCAAGAGACCAAAGTATGTTGTCAAAAAAGGCTCTTCTGTTAAACATCTTATTTTCTAAATTTTCCCAAAATTGATGCATTTCCCAACTAGGGCTGGGTATCCTTAAAAAAAAAAAAAAAAAAATAGATGCCGATATCTTGACTTCGATACCGGTTCCTAAACTATACATTTTTCTATACCAATTTTATGAAATGCGTTTTAACAAGATTACAAACATTACCTCAAAAAAAGCTGGTTTTATTTTTTTCAGTTTGAGTATTTTTTTACAGACTCAATTACTCATCTCGTGAGCCTTCTGGTCTCCTCATGCCAGGGTCGGCAGGGGCAGAGGCTATAACATTAATGTGAAGAGGGAAAAAAAAACAAAAAAGCTAAACTGTTAATTCAGCCAACCCTAAGGATAAGTATGGTAAACTTGATCAGTTACTGTCAACCTTAAAGCATTTTTAGCATCGATTTAGCTAGCTATCTATAACCATTTCAGACTGGAATATTGTACTTTTATCTTTTCTAACTGATCGTACTTATGGTTTCCGCACTGCAGACCCTCAAATATGGGAAAAGTCCACTGATATAATATAGAACTGTATTGCTGTCATAACAATGAAGCCACTTCACTGCCATATTGCTATGCCCAAACATTCCAATGTACCTATTGATTTAATAGAAAATCATATGATTTCAGTGAGTAAACATTAGTCAGTCAATCACAGATTTTATGTCTAAAATCTGCATGTACATCCCTACAATGCAAATGTCCTACACATGTAATTATTTATATATTTAAAGTCAGGAATTTTTCTTGTTTCTTGAAAGCCTGAGTGAGTTATGTACATTTTATACAAGATGGTAGCTTGAACACTTCCAGTGGCTTCACTTTCTGCCAACAGTTTACCGATGCATCAGTGATCCAGTTCTATATATATGATTGTAAAAATACCATTAGTTTACATTAACGGAAAGTTCAAACAGGCTAACGGAATGCTCGTTAATTCAAACTCCAACTGTCAAAAACTCAAATATAAACAAACCCACAGCAAGCCTTTGATCTGCTTTAAGTTGCTGTCTCTCTCAAATTCAAATTATAACAAGCTTTATTGGACTGTTGTACAATATTGCCAAAGCAATGACCATTAAAAAATAATCAATCTCTCTCTCTATTAGCCTTTTTCACAAGAATCTGAAATTACTTTTAGAAAGCTATATACAGTATACTCCCAGCACAAATGCAAAAATACAAATAAAATTCAGTATGTCTCATTGAACCTCGTATGAAAATCCCAAAAGTGTTAAATGCAGTTTAAATTAATAATCAAATTAAGTAATTAAACCAAGTCGTCCTGCCTCATATCATATCAGTTTTCATAAATTATTTACATTGTCACAATGTACATTAACCCCACTATCACCGTAACCGAGCAGCAGAAAGCAATAAGGAACTGTGCAATAAACAATGCATTTAATACAAATCATAACAATATTCACATGTTAAGTGACATAAGCACTACATTAGATCTTACAGTGCAGATTTACAGACTAAGTTGTTTATGAGCAGATGATTGTTACATTTTAACAGAGTAATAACATTAGCGAAATACATTTCTTAAATGTATTAAAAACAGTCTTGTCTCACGAAAGGGATTTTTTTCTAAAAAATTCACAGCCATGGTTCCTTTTATTTATTGGGATATTAAAATTTCTATGAAATATTTATTGTTATTAAGTTCTTGTTCTATGCAAAATATAGATGTAAATCTGAGTTAGTTTGGCTTCATGGTATAAATACGCAGTTGAATCAATATTATCCAGAATGTGATCCATGTTATGATGATGTCAGAAGCATATGAATGAGAAAAAAATATCAGAGAGAGAGAGAGAAAAGAAAAGTGTCCATGGTGTGAGCAATCAGACGTGATTTCCCTACCCCGCTTCTCATTGTGGACTGGAGCTGTGCAGGTATGTGAGGGAGGGGAGCTGGCTGCCAATGATTTTCTTCACATCACAAAACATGCTGTTTTCACTTGCGATAATGCAAAGCCAACCCAAACAGACATGGAAAATTAAATGACAGATTATTTATTACCTGTATAGACTAGGACTAGTAGCAGCTCGAAGTGAATGTGCTGGATTTAGCCACTGTATTCCTTCCTCAAAGTTGTCAATGTCCCATAATTAAGATCTTAATAAAAGCTCTGTAGAGTAACGTTAATAGCCAACAAATCATAAAGTCAGATCAAACATTCACACTGTTTAATTTATATTAGGACTTGATTTCAGAAAATCTTGCTCATGTTTCAGTGGCCATTGTTGATACTGGATGTAAGTTTACCCTACGCGGGCCACCACTGGAAGCGAGAAACGCAGAAGTGTGAAAAGGCCTATCTGATGGTTTATGTAACCATCTATTTGAGGATATGTCTGACTATCTAGCTAAATAACAAACTTACTGTAATGTGTGAAATTATCTAAACTAGTTTAAACTTTCAGGCACGGCTTTGTCAAGCCAACATTAAAGTTTGTCTTGGAAAACGTTACCTATCTAGTTAATATTATAGTATTAAATATTCAAATGTAGTTTATGGTTGCATTTCAGAATTTGTGGTCCACGCTTTGGGGAGATCAAGGAGACAGAGATAGACTGGGGCAAACGGTGTGTTGACAAGTTTGAAATCATTGGAATCACAGGAGAAGGTACTTACGGACAGGTGTACAAAGCCAAGGACAAAGATACTGGTAAGATTGTATGGTATGACTGATATTGCAGTCGCATCTGTCTTTGCTCAAGGTTACAGAGACATTAACCAGTTTCAAATTGTATTGTTACAATTCTAAGTAATACTGATGTATGCCAATGGGTTTTGAGACTATTGATCCCATTGCATTGTTTGTATGTCTTTCTCATCTTGCTTATTTAGCTGAGTTGGTGGCCTTAAAGAAGGTCCGCTTAGACAACGAGAAGGAGGGCTTTCCCATCACAGCCATCAGGGAGATCAAGATCTTGCGGCAGCTCAACCACAAGAGCATCATCAACATGAAGGAGATAGTCACAGATAAAGAGGACGCATTGGACTTTAAGAATGACAAAGGTATCACAGAAATGCCCTTTTGTGTTTTTTTTTGTTTTCTCTCTCTCTTTTTTTTAGAGAGTTATTGTTGATATGAGCACTTGAAGGTTATTCCATTCCCTAATTATTGTATTTTAATCTAAAAGGGGCATTCTACCTGGTGTTTGAGTACATGGACCACGACCTGATGGGGCTCCTGGAGTCTGGTCTTGTCCACTTTAATGAGAGCCACATCAAATCTTTTATGAGGCAGCTGCTTGAGGGACTGGATTACTGCCACAAGAAGAACTTCCTGCACAGGGACATCAAGTGCTCCAACATACTGCTCAATAACAAGTTAGTGCACAATACATTTAGATACAAATGAGGAATTAAGCATTGCACAAGCATTAACAGGCCATAACTCTAAATTTTTTACACCAAAATTTTTGTCATAACTTTATACTTGACTAAACCTAACATTGGATTTGTTTCACCATTTGTGCCACCCACCAGAGGTCAGATAAAGCTGGCAGATTTTGGATTGGCTAGACTCTACAACTCTGAAGAGAGGTACGTACCCTGATTTAACAAGCCACCATGAGGAACATCTTACTTGATTCTGCAAGTTAACCAGCTGTTATGAGTTGTGTAAACTGAGTAGAGCAAACTCTGACTTGTCTTGTGCATTCACCAGCCGGCCCTACACCAATAAAGTGATCACACTGTGGTACCGCCCACCTGAGCTGCTGCTAGGAGAAGAGCGGTACACGCCCGCCATCGACGTGTGGAGCTGTGGGTAAGAAAGCAGTTCAAAAATTTAAAAAGTGTAAGGTGCGATTTTTCTCCTATTGAAGGTTTTAAATCCTTCATGTCACACAGATGCATTCTGGGAGAGCTCTTCACTAAGAAGCCAATTTTTCAGGCCAACCAGGAGCTAGCACAACTAGAACTGATAAGGTAACAAACACACAGAGTTTGCTGCATTCATATTTAGACAAAATGTTGCATACTGATACTGTATGACTGTGCAATCCAGCCGTATCTGTGGCAGCCCATGTCCCGCCGTATGGCCTGACGTGATCAAGCTGCCCTACTTCAACACCATGAAACCAAAGAAACAGTATCGGCGGAGGCTAAGAGAAGAGTTTGCTTTGTGAGTATTCAGAAATTAATGAAACCGTTTTCGTCTGTTTTAAAAGGCTTGAAGTTTCTAGTTAAATCATTCTGACAGGTGATAGATGATGACTTCAAGGGTGAAACTAATATAGGATATATACAGGTCCTTCTCAAAAAATTTGCATATTGTGATAAAGGTCATTATTTTCCATAATGTAATGATAAAAATTTAACTTTCATATATTTTAGATTCATTGCACACCAACTGAAATATTTCAGGTCTTTTATTGTTTTAATACTGATGATTTTGGCATACAGCTCATGAAAACCCAAAATTCCTATCTCAAAAAATTAGCATATCATGAAAAGGGTCTCTAAACGAGCTATTAACCTAATCATCTGAATCAACTAATTAACTCTAAACACTTGCAAAAGATTCCTGAGGCTTTTAAAAACAACCAGCCTGTTTCATTACTCAAAACCGCAATCATGGGTAAGACTGCCGACCTGACTGCTGTCCAGAAGGCCATCATTGACACCCTCAAGCAAGAGGGTAAGACACAGAAAGAAATTTCTGAACAAATAGGCTGTTCCCAGAGTGCTGTATCAAGGCACCTCAGTGGGAAGTCTGTGGGAAGGAAAAAGTGTGGCAAAAACGCTGCACAGCGAGAAGAGGTGACCGGACCCTGAGGAAGATTGTGGAGAAGGACCAATTCCAGACCTTGGGGGACCTCGCGGAAGCAGTGGACTGAGTCTGGAGTAGAAACATCCCGCATTCCCCAGGTCAAGCCACTTTTGAACCAGAAACAGCGGCAGAAGCGCCTGACCTGGGCTACAGAGAAGCAGCACTGGACTGTTGCTCAGTGGTCCAAAGTACTTTTTCAGATGAAAGCAAATTTTGCATGTCATTAGAAATCAAGGTGCCAGAGTCTGGAGGAAGACTGGGGAGAAGGAAATGCCAAAATGCCTGAAGTCCAGTGTCAAGTACCCACAGTCAGTGATGGTCTGGGGTGCCATGTCAGCTGCTGGTGTTGGTCCACTGTGTTTTATCAAGGGCAGGGTCAATGCAGCTAGCTATCAGGAGATTTTGGAGCACTTCATGCTTCCATCTGCTGAAAAGCTTTATGGAGATGAAGATTTCTTTTTCAGCACGACCTGGCACCTGCTCACAGTGCCAAAACCACTGGTAAATGGTTTACTGACCATGGTATTACTGTGCTCAATTGGCCTGCCAACTCTCCTGACCTGAACCCCATAGAGAATCTGTGGGATATTGTGGAGAAAGTTGAGAGGCATAAGACCCAACACTCTGGATGAGCTTAAGGCGCTACTCGAAGCATCCTGGGCCTCCATAACACCTCAGCAGTGCCACAGGCTGATTGCCTCCATGCCACGCCGCATTGAAGCAGTCATTTCTGCAAAAGGATTCCCGACCAAGTATTGAGTGCATAACTGAACATAATTATTTGAAGGTTGACTTTTTTTGGTATTAAAAACACTTCTTTTATTGGTCGGATGAAATATGCTAATTTTTTGAGATAGGAATTTTGGGTTTTCATGAGCTGTATGCCAAAATCATCAGTATTAAAACAATAAAAGACCTGAAATATTTCTGTTGGAGTGCAATGAATCTAAAATATATGAAAGTTTAATTTTTATCATTACATTATGGAAAATAATGACCTTTATCACAATATGCTAATTTTTTGAGAAGGACCTGTATATGTAGATTCATTTGTGTGGTGTGTTTGACATTTTGAGAGATCACTTCCAATGTTACAATGACTATTGATTTGTATGTTTCAGTATTCCTCTCATGGCCCTGGATTTGTTTGACCACATGTTGGCTCTGGACCCCAGCAAGCGCTGCACTGCAGAACAAGCTCTCAACAGTGACTTCCTCAAAGATGTGGATCCAGAAAAGATGCCCCCACCTGAGTATGAGCTGTTTGCCATATATATTTGAAACTTAATCAGAAGAGAATGAACCATCTCCACAACATTATAAAACTAAATTTCAGGGTTTACACACAACTCCAACACATTTCATCTGAATATATTAAACTGTTCACTCAACCAGTGCTGCACCATAAACTATCAAATAGTTATGACATTTGATGTATTAAACAGTTTACTCATGGTTTTGTGTTCAGGACCAATAGTGTTTTTAACTTCAATAAGTTGTTAAAACCTTCCTTCAATAACAGTTCCTTTGCAAAGCTTGATTTGTATTATGACTAGTTCACAAGCAATCCATGCAAATATGAGCAAAAAAAAACACAATCCACTCTGAAATATGCACTGCTCCGAATCGTACATCACCAGAAATGCATCAAAGTGCTGAAAGATGTCCATCTCGTGCATGTTTACATACACCAACAATTAAAAAATGGTGCGAAAGAGCGCATCCAGGATGCATCTGTGCTCAAAACAGCAAGATGCAGAGCAGCTGATGAAACCGAATGTCTCCTTTTCAGAGTTGACACTGCGTCTTTTAAAACAGTGTGAAATGCATGACATTGGTCAAAGATGTCTGTCTAGTGCATGTTTATATACAAAAATAATTCAAATTAGTATAGACCCTTTGGCGTTCAGGAATGGTTAGTAGGCCACAATAGGCCTGTTCGTCCTGCTCTCTCTCTCTGTTTAGAACTGAGCGCCAGCGGGCAAGGCAAGGGTGTGATGATTTAAAGTAGGTGTTGATGTTGTTGCTGTAGAGGCAATCTTGAATTAATGAGCCCTCTAGTGATGTAGGGAAGTCGTGGAAGTAGGGAATGGTGTTTTTTCTTAATTAAATGCCTCTATTGCATTGAGGATTATGTTGAGTTCTGAAAATTACAGTGTGTTTTTAAGTAGAACGAACTCTTGTATGTCCAAATATCAAGGAAAATTGAATTCCTCATGATATGTCCCCTTTAATGGATAATAAAACACCTTCTTTGAGTAAATGTTTGTAAATATCATAGATGCACTGATGAATATTGGCCAAAGATTGATAGTTTTAAAACAGCCAATGATCAAGGTTGCTTAAGGGGGGTCGCAAAAATGCATCTGACGATTAGCCTACAAGCAGGTTTTTTTAAACTTTGGGTCTGGATAAAATTTCTGAGAAGGAAAAAAACTAAAGGAAAAACAATGTAAACATTATCCAAAATTGGACAATTATTATGGATTTATATTGCTTTCTAAGTTGTCATGTTAATACAAAGTAAAATAAATTCAAGATAATATTTTAATAATTACTTTTGCTTTTAGTACAGTGACGATATAAAAAAAAAATGTATATCAGCATTGGTCATTGAAAAAACCCTGATATCAGTCGATCACTCTGCTCTTTCTGTGGCTTAATCTGGTTCTATTCCTGTTTCAATATATCTTTTTTTTTTTTGCAGTCTCCCTTTGTGGCAGGACTGCCATGAATTGTGGAGTAAGAAACGGCGCAGACAAAAACAGATGCCTGAAGAGCTAACTGCCCCCAAAGCCCCACGGAAAGAGCTGGGTCTGGATGACAGCCGCAGCAACACCCCACAGGGCTTCCCTACTGCTGGAGGACACAAAGGGCAAAGTGTTGCTGCTACTACAGCCCTGTTGGGTAAGTAACAGTCAAGGAACCTGCATAATCTGCTAGAAATCCACCTATTGTCAATCATTGTGTGTCAGGTTATCCTTATGCACACATTCTCTACATACACCAGTTGTTTTCAACCAGAAGGTATTCTGGTTTTAGTTTTATAACCCTTCTGTTTAACATGTCTTGGGTTAGTTTGACATTCTTGCTTGAAGCATCATTAATATTATTTGTTCATAATGGGGAATAGGGATTTTTCCTAATCCCTAAATGTAAGTATTAAAATTAAGGTGTGCTATTATTAAGCCATATTTATTAAGGGACTAGAATTTAATAGAAATTTAGGCTCTTTTGACTTGTGCTAGTAAGCAGCCACCTTAGCAACCACATGGCAATGCAAGCACCACTCAAATTTTCTTCTAAAAAGCATGCTTAAACCCATGATGTTTCATAGCATTCAGTAGCTAGTATTTGACAAAGTTTGCTGACACAGAAATGGACTCTTGGACTTTAAACTTGTTGCAGTAAATTAGCACCCCCACCAATTTCTCTTTGATTCAGTCTTGGAACAAAATATCAAGTGTCCTTTTGGAACAAGAAACGTATGACCATTTATTAAAACGAACAATAAAGATTCATTAACTAAATAAAAAAATACAATAATTGGAAAAACTGAAACTAAAATCAATTTCCTCTACTTCACAACTAACTAAACTAATGTTATAATTATCACCAATTAGTTTTAGTTTTTGATGCACAGTGTATTAAAAATGCAAACTTTTACAACCTTCCTAACATATCTTGGAGTGTGTGTCCAAATTGAAAGACCAAGTTGAAAATAAAAATGTAAAACTAAACCAACTCTGTATTAAGTATCTTGTATTCATGTAAAGTTTCACTCTCCTTTTACATTCTAGACCCTAAAGGTCCCAACTCACAACTGACACAAGAACAGCTGGCTGTGCTTTTGAACCTCTTCCAGTCTAAGAGCGCTCCAGTGGGATCGGCCCAGTTTGCCCAGACAGTGGGCTCTAAAATGAACCCAGAGGTGCTACAGCAGCTTACTATGGCTTTGCCCCCTTGTCCATTAGAGTCTGAAAGACCCCCTGAACCACCTCCACTCCCGAAAGTCTCCAAACCTCCTCAGCCGCCTCCATCAGGGGGCGGAGCACCCCGCACCCCACCCATGCAGAAGCCCCCTTCACCACCAACCCCTAAGCAGCAAGGCAAGACTGACGGAGAGGCTTCAGCTGCAGCCACGCAGACCGCTGTCACCATGCTCCTCGCACAACTTCTCAAAGTCCAGCAAGGTGCGGCAGGAGAGGTCATCGGGTTCGAGGGGGCAGAGAGCACCACCGCAAAGGCAGTGTGTGGGAGCACTGCACCCCCATTGCCACCGGAGATAAAACTGCCACCTGAGCCCAGCCCTGTATCTCCAGGTAACAATGATTCCGTCTTTTCTCCTTAAAGGTATAGTTCAGCCAAAGTTCAGCCAAACATGACAAAAAAAAAACTAAAAGAAAATGTATCATTTACTCACTCTCACGTATTGCCAAAGCCATATAACTTTGTTCTATGGAGCACAAAAGGATAATGTCAGCAGGATGGTGTGCTCAGGTGCTGTTTTCCATATAACATAACAATATAATCTAACAGTGCCTTTGGGCTGTAAAACTCCATACAGGGAAGTACGGCAATGGTGACTTTTACTGATCGTCTGATATGTTTTTTTTTATTTATTTTTTTACTGGCGATTATTTATATATATATATATATATATATATATATATATATATATATATATATATATATATATATATAAAAAATACAAAAATGTCTATTAGGTTATTCTAGATGTGCAATAGACATCTAACCGACCTGAACTTGACAAGTGTTGGTCAGTTTTTCCAAGTATAGGGTAGGTGTTTAAACATGCTTTTGTGTGCATCTGTGCTGTTTTTTTATATACTTTTAACATTTGCTGGACTGATGTCTTTAAAGCTGCTTTGAAATGATATGTGTTGTGGAAAGCGCTATACAAAGAAAATTACTTCACTGTTTTTTTTCTTTCAGCATCACATGCAGGATCGCTGCATTTTTAAACACAGAGTAAAGTTTAAAGTAACTTTTTATAACTGCGTCTCGAAACACATGCATTGTGTTTGATTCGTTGTGCTGCATTCTGAAAAATTTCAGGTTTAAATTAGAGACTTCATGTGAATGCTTCACTATTAAACATGATTCCTGGTTGTTTTTCACCAAGCAAAGTTTCAGCACTTGATAAAAGGTAAGAGTGTTTGCTCTGGTGTGCATATTTATGTACAATAATTAGACAAGTTATTGCCATTTAATTTTAAACCATTTAAAAATCAAAGCACCCCAAAGAGGCCATTGAACCACAACAGTGAAACTCCACTCACATGACAATATTGCGTTTGCTGCCTCACTGAAATGTGAACCTGCCCGGTCAAAGCGCATATACAGGCAATGATCATTTATTTTAGACTGTAAAGTGAGATTTTATCATTTGAAGATATACGGTTGAAGTCAGAAGTTTACATAAAAAAAAATATATTAACCACTCCACTGATTTCATATTATCAAACTATAGTTTTGGCCAGTTGTTTAGGACGTCTACTTTGTGCATGAAAAGTAATTAGTCTATCAATTGTTTACAGACATATTGTTTCACTTTTAATTGCCACAATATCATAATTCCAGTGGGTCAGAAGTTTACATACACTTTTACATACAAGTTATCTGTGCCTTCAAGCAGCCTGGAAAATTCCAGAAAATGTCAAGCCTTGAGGCAATTATCCAAATAGCTTCTGATTGGCTAATTGGAGTCAATTGGAGGTGTTCTTGTGGAAGTATTTTAAGGCCTACCTTCAATCTCAGTGCCTCTTTGCTTAACATCATGAGAAAATCAATAGAAATTAGCCTCAGAAAAAGAAATATGGACCTCCACAGGTCTGGTTCATCCTTGACAGCAATTTCCAAATGCCTCAAGGAGCCACATTCATCTGTACAGACAATAGTATGGAAGTATAAACACCATGAGACCATGCAGCCATCATATTGCTCTGGAAGGAGAAGCATTCTGTCTTCTAGAGATGAACATAGTTTGGTGCGAAAAGTGAAAATCAATCCCAGAACAACAGCAAAGGACCTTGTGTAGAAGCTGGAGGAAACAGGTAGGCTATATCCTAAAATCTAAACAAGTAAAACAAGTCCTATATTGACATAACCTGAAAGGCTGCTCAGCCAGGAAGAAGCCACTGCTCCAAAACCACCATAAAAAAACAGACTACAGTTTGCAAGTGCACATGGGGGACAAAGATTTTACATTTTGGAGAAATGTCCTCTGGTCTGATCTCTGATGAAACAAAAATTTAACTGTTTGGACATAATGACCATTGTTATGTTTGGAGGAAAACGGGTGAGGCTTGCAAGCCAAAGAACACCATCCCAACCGTGAAGCATAGGGGTGGCAGCATCATGTTGTGGGGGTGCTTTAATGCAGGAGGGACTAAACAAAATACTGTGTACTTAACAAAATAGATGGCATCATGAGGAAGGAAAATTATGTAGATATATTGAAGCCCTGACCTCAATCGGATTAGAAAATTTGTGGGCAGAACTGAAAAAGCATATGTGAGCAAGGAGGCCTATAAACCTGACTTGGTTACATCAGTTCTGTTTGAAAATTCCAGCAACTTATTGTGAGAAGCTACCCAAAAATTTTACCCAAGTTAAACAATTTAAAGGCAATGCTACCAAATACTAACAAAGCGTATGTAAACTTCTGACCCACTGGGAATGTGATGAAAGAAATAAAAGCTGAAATAAATAATTCTCTTTTATTTTAAGAATGTGAAATGTCAGAATAATAGTAAAGTACTGATCCTAACTGACCTTAGACGGGGAACGTTTTCTACGATTAAATGTCAGGAATTTTGAAAAACAGAGTTTAAATTTAGTCTGACTTCAACTGTATGTATTGTGCTATTTAGGCTCATTGCCTCAATGTTACTTTATTTGCTGCTATTTTAATAAGTTTGAGGAAATTGCATTGCAATAAACTTTCTTTACTCCCTTGTCCGTACAAAAACAATTAACCATTCGTGAAACCTCGCAGTTAACTGAATGTTATAAACAGTAACTGTGCACATCATTACTTTACACATCATGCACGTCTGCGGTATTGTTTAAAGAGACCGAGTTGCATGCCGAACCACTATTATGGTAACACCATCAAAAGTAACAACAAATCGAACTGTGATTGGTCTTTTACCTGTTTAGGCGGCTCTTTCACACGCAAACGGGCGTTTTTCAGTGCCGTTGCTGCTTGCAAAACTAATCGGCTAATGCTGATAATTGAGAAATAAGACATATCGGCCGATTATCTTACTCGCCGATATACTTTTCACTTGTTTTATGTGTCCTTTTTTGGGGCTTTGCAGTCCTGAATTACTGTAGGATTTTTCTGAATATTCCATCCATGGTTTCAGAAAGGTCTAAAAAAGGTCTTAAGTCTTAATGTGCCATTCTGCAAAATAAAGCCTTTAAAAGGTCTTAAATCGGGGCAACAAGTTTTAATTCATAAGGTCATGGCATTTAATGTTGTATGTGGGATTGTTTTCTCTTTGCGTTAAAGTAGGGTGACCAGACATCCCTTTTTGAAGAGATGTGTCCGACAATTCTTTAATCATTGTAATTATGTCCTGGTTTCAGCTGGTAGGCTCACAGATTTTTTTCTACTTACATTTGATGTATTCATTTTCCTTCACGATATTGTCTTTGGTATTATTTGCATAGAAGAGAAGCAATTTTAAAGTGTTGCACGTTGTTTTAACTACTTAAATTCTAGTCTTGCTGCACATCTGCTGAAATGTATTTGGATACCATGGTATCCAAAAGGTAAAATGTGGTTAAAAATAAAATATAAATATTCACAAACTGTATAGCCTATACAGTTGAGTGCAGAAGTTTGCATAACCCTTTTGTTATAATCGAGAAAGCAACACACCATATTAGAAACCATGGGAATGTAAACTTAACAGGATCATGTGTGTAAATTATTTTACTATTTTGTAGTGTGGAATATATGTGAGGATGTGTTCCGTTAAATAGCTTCTTCGAGTCAGTACTAAATAAAAACAAAATGCAATTTTTATGATCTCTCATTTTTTTATGATCCACACACACATGCATTGATTCCTTAAATTTTCATTAGTTGGTCTTATATTTTGCTTCACGAAACCCTGTCTATCAAGCCTCTCCCCTTGTGTTCTACTAAAGAAACTTCAATAAATTCAATCACTTTTATATTCATTTTCTTTGAGTGAACTCCTATATGACAGATCTCTGCAGTGTACATACGTTAACGCTTGTCTGCTGTTTTGCAGTGACTGAAGGTGGCAGCTTGTCCTCCAGAGGTCTGGAGCCAATGTCCATTCTCCCACCAGACCAGAGACCACCTGAACCCCCGGAACCCCCTCCTTGTGCAGACCTGGACTACCGACAAGCCCCCGAGCCCAAGCCAAGTCTGCCTTCTTCCACTGCCCCAGGAGAAGCTCCTAGACCTCCAGAACCTGACTATCCACCCCCACCTCGACCCACAGACTACAGCCGGCCACCTCCGCCCTTTTCCGGCTTTACAGATAGCTACCTCGGCCACATGATGGGGGGAGGAATGCACCCCCACACACCTCTCGCCCCAGAGACATTTCCTCATGGAGGTGTGGCTGGTGGCGGCAGAGGCGCTGGAGGTGGCTGTATGGTGTTCAGCGGAGACAAGGACCATCGCTTTGAGTACAACCACAGCCCACTTCCTGTGGGCCCTGGGCCCCCACCTCCTTCCATACTCCCGCCCCCTCCAGGCCAAGCCTGGACTTCACCATCCCAGTCAGGGGCACCACCCCTCCCGCTCGGGTATGTTTCCCATGTGAACACAGCGGCACTGAGGGGCAGAGGACTCCCTTATTGATTGGCTCAGAAGCTACACAATGAACTTACTAATGCCTCAGAAGACTTTAAAAGACAGATGCAGTTGCCCTCAAGCCAGCACTAAGTGGACTAAAAGCTCACTTGATTTGTAATATTTCTAATAATAAGGTATCCGAGGGCACTCGAGTAACAGCTTCAGGTTACAACTGGAGGGATGAACTGTTTATGAGGGGAATTTTGCGCTTCCCGCTCATACCATTTCGAGAAATGTTTTTAGTTTTCCCTCCAAATGATTTTGTAATCTATTCTACTGCTGTCTTTTAAATTAAAATTTGAGTGTCCATTTACCATGCCAGGGTAAGTGTTTTTATGACCTGTACCTTAGTGTTTCATTTAAATGCCTAAGGACAGACTAGTATTACAATGTTTTGCACTACTGAATAAAGTAGGTGGAAACAAACAAAGGTGTGAAATAATGTGCTGTATCTGCACACATTACAAATGACCCTTAATGTAAGGGGTTTTTTTTCTTTCTGTTTTTGGCCATTTTCTTTTCTCCTAATGATTCAACGATTATGGGCTCTTGTCACAAGGTTTAAATTCACTGGAGGGGCTCTTAAAGGACAATAGATAGACTTATAGCACTTGATTGAGTGATTAGCCTTGTTTGAGCTGGTGTAGCTACTGAATAAGTGATCAAATCAAAGTTGTTTTTTATTTAGTTCCCCACCAGATCTTGTCTATAGCATTGTAAAATTAAAGGCAAGAATCATTTAACCAGTTTCCAGGAGATAAGCAACAATGCTTTTTTTTTTTTTTTTTGTATCAAGATGCCCAACCCCCCCCCACCCCTCCTTTGGCAATTGTTTATTAAAGAAAAGCCAATGTAATATGTACTGGTATTTTTAATTGTGCATTAATATTTAAATATACACATGTACACCACCTTTTGTTTAGGGAATGTTTACAAATGTCATCACTGACTTTTAAGAAGCAGTCCTATCCAAAAGGCATATTAACACCATTAATATTTTAAATAATTCATGAGAAAATTGTAAGATCTGTTTTTGTGTAATTCTTAGACAAATTAATTAATTTGAAGATTGAATCCAAGCAAGCTCTTCAGTGATATATACATGAATTAACTCACTTTGTCATTACTAAAGTATAGAGAAGATTTCACTAAATTTGTAAGGTTGGTTTACATCAGGATGAGTTCCTCTTATTATTCAAAGGCTGTGTATGCTACACCCAGAACCCGTCTATCAAGATGAGCCACCAAGCTTGGCATAAAATAGCATAACGTGGTGGTCCCATAGACATTTTATTGGACATTTTACCCAAATTACTTTTATTGGGCTGTGATAAAAATGGATGGGCCAACATTTAGCTAAACTTTTAAACAAACAAAAACACTTTTCACACTTTCTGAAATCAGTCAATGCATTTTTTTTTTTTTTACAATTTTATAAATATAAATTTGAAGTCAAAGAATGATCTCTAATATTCTGGGTGGGCCTGATTCTAATTTGGATGCCTAGGCCAAAACTTGGCTACCACTGTTCTATGGGCAGTACACTGACGAGCAGACAAAAGGCCTTTTTGTTTTTGTTTTTTGGTGCTAAATAAACTGATTTTGTGTGTAAACAGCTCTTTTTTTATGTATTTATTTTTTATTAGCTGTTTGCATATAGCAACACACAATATATACCAGGGGCACAAAGAGAGAAAACAGCTCGTCACTTAATGAATTGACCACCTGTATGAACAGAGTGTGATATGTTGGACACTTCATGCTATCAGAGCTCGTGGCTTGCCATATATAGCGGAAGGGGCGGAGTTACCTGGCTGCATTGCTGGTCTGAGAAATAAATTGTAAGTAATGAAGAATGTAGCAGATAGCAAAACTTCAGTGGATGCGGCACCATGCATATGCAGTTTGAATGTTTTATGATCACACCGCACTGTGTGAGTATGTATGTTGTTTGAGATACTTAAGTTTTGAGGTCCGCTAATGTTAAAGCTAGGAGCAACACGTGCGCTTGAAACGTCACTTTCGTCAGCTGTTAAACGGCAAATGTTTCCGTTTAGTATCAAACCGTCAAGTGTTCCATGCGGGACAATACTACACATTGAAAATTCATACACTACACTAGTGCATAGTATATTTTGTTAGTGTATAGTGTGTCATTTGGGATACAAGTTATGTGTGGAGTTTCCACATTCATTTGTATTGTATCCGCAAACGGTGACTTACTGTCGTAAAACGCTATTTGATCGTTACGCTCTCTACTATGGTAAAAAACATCTCTGGTGAAGCTTTCCCAACCATCGTTGTCTCTAATTGAGGAGTTCCAGTGTGTCTAAATAATAATTATATTTAAGTTCTTTCAATTCAGTGGCTAATGGAGTTCCTTGGTGTCATTATTCAGGTGTAAAATATATTTCCCCGACTGCTGCTGCAACAACGCAAACTGTGGTGTCACATTGTACCTGTTACTTTTCTCTGCGCTGGTTAGAATGGGCCAATCACAGTTGTTAGTGATCACTCGATGATGATAATAATAATAAAAAAGGGAATTTTAGAGCAATTATTTGTTTATATATCAGAAGAAATTAATCACTGTAGTTAAATATAAAAATGATAAATTGTTATATTAAACATGTCTCCAGTGAGACAAAAATCGTTCTGAGATTTTGAATGAGCCATCGAATGATTCGGCTTTTCGAGCCAACACGTGCCCCCTGGAGGAAAACAACAATATTTGTTACGTACACAAATTACGTATCAACCAGTAAATAACGTGTTATCAAGTAACAGCCGCCAACACATACAGCGGTTGAATAACAACAACCAGAGGCAGACATCCCAAGTCTCCCGCGTATTGATAGCGGCTCCCTGATGCCCGCAAATTAGTTAAAATCTCCCGGAATCAAGAGCGAGCGAGCAAGAGCGGTTAGACTGTGCTCCAAACCGTGTAGCGCGCACGGCAGAGAGGGAGAGAGCTAGAGACCTTGCGTGTGTGCATCAAGAAGTGAAGACAGAGAGCATCCTGATTGGCATGTTTCGGTAAGTCAATCAATCAATTGTCAGTGTGGGCGGGCTTTTATCTCTTCTCCCGATCCTAATTAATCAGGACAGTGTATCTAGACACAGGAGCGCCACGGCAGAGGGAGAGTGCCCCAAAAAGCGAAATATAAGACACATTTTACGCCAGACTACACGAAAGTGTACCCCTGTCTAATAAGAGTGAAACATAATGACAGTCTTGCACGCTGTACAGTTTGTAACAGTGACTTCAGCATTGCCCATGGCGGGTTAAATGATTGTAAAGACATGTTGAGGTGAGTTAAACAAGTTTCATTTCATGTGCATATTATTCAGGCCGGCTAGTTACCTAGGCTACATGAAAACAATAAACTCCTTAGACCTGTTTAAAGTTGCAATGGAATATAAATAAAAGCAGTTTACATAAATAGTACACGTATACAAGTAAACTCTTGTTCTGTGGGGTGGGGGTGGCGGGGTCCGGGATACCTCCCTGAAATGACTTTTTGCAGGTTGGGATGCCTGCAGAGGCATTTATTTATTAATATTTATCATGCATGTTTGGTTAGCCAATGCATGAAAAAAAGAAACCAAATGATGATATTTTGAACTATTCAGTTTGAAGACAAGCTTTATGAAGTGGAAGCTGGATTATGACAGTGCTGCATCAGAATATGCCAAAGCAGGTGAGATTCACACCTGTAACACCTTTATATTCAATGCATATAATATTTACAGACTGATTTGGTCTTTTGATTGATTGATTGATTGATTGATTATGTCTCATGTCTCTTGCTCTTCAGCTATTGCCTTCAAAAACTGCAAACAACTGGAACAGGCGAAAAGATGCTTATTTACAGGAGGCCGAAGCACACACCAAAAACAGATCGCATCCTTTTCACATTTGTGTTGTTGTATCTGTACTTATTCAGTCACATATTGATGACATCATCTGGCTTTTCTAGTCAAACATCAGCCTTCATTATTTTAGTCTGAAAATGAGACTGTGTCATCGTTTTTATTTCTCCTTGACTCATTGTCTAGTCTTTTTCCATGCTGCCAAAGAGAATATGCATTTGTTAGTACAGAGATCTAGTTTTAATATGTAGACTATTGTGCTTGCCTATGAACTTGCTACTTATTGTAAACATTTGTGTTTACATGAAGGGCCCTCTAGCAAGCAGGCATGATTCTTAAGGTGAGTGATTGCTGGAAAACTTATTTTTATATACTTGTGCATGGTATGATGTATGTTGAAAATGGCACACCAGATACTGCAGCCATGGCCCTCGACAGAGCAGGAAAGTATGTGCTTGATCTACAACCAGTTTTGTATTTGTTTATACAGTATTTGTCACTGAGTCACATATCGTCCGGCTTTTCCGGATTAAGAAGCTAATTTCAACAACACAGAAAGGCTTCAAAATAAAAGCTCAATTTAAATGGAATAAAGTTGGACAGAAATAGATTGCTACTTTATAGTTATACAATATTCACTGTAATAATAATAATAAGAAATCAATAGTAATTGTGTTTTATTCAAGCAATATCTCACATCTGTGATGTTCTGTTATGCAGCATTTTATTTGATAAACTATAACTCCAATATTGTATTTTGGACTGTGCTGTGAAGCTCTGTATAAAAGTACTTAATTTGATGAATATATTATGTTGACAATTAGTTGTTCTATTTTTAGTTGATTTAAAGTTTTAATGAATTCATTTATTTAAACACAATTTTGATGATAAAATTGAAATGAACTGAAATGTAATTCTGAAAGAGTAAAATAAGAACGGTGGTGAGTACCAAAAAGGAAGTATCGGTACCCGTACTCGTTCTCAAAAAATGCATCGGGACATCCCTACTTTAAGCCCTGTCAGCCATTCTGGCATTTAGTTTCATTTTCTTTTGTTTATTTCATTTTGAAAATGTATTCAGACATGGAAAGTGTCATTTTTGCTTTCACCTGTGCTGGCTTCAGTTAGATTAGATATTTTTGAGTTTAGGTCAGTCTGTCTAACCTTTTCTTTGTATCCTATTTCTTTCACTCACCCTTTTAAGAATGTGGCAGTTATGACATTGCCCTACTGCAATATGGAAATAGTTTTGTTGGTAGAGACCTCCAGTCACCTCCATGACCTTTGGACCCACCAAAACAGTTGTTATATAGTTTTGCATGACCATTTCCCACGCTGTCTCTGATCCTTAGAGTTGAACACGGTTTTTGCTACAGTACCTTCAGAATAACCTCTGTGATGATTTAACTACTTACTGTTTTTCACACCTGTTCTTCAGTATGCAAAGCTCGCAATCACCCTTAAAGTGCCTGGAGCAGGGAAGAAGAAATTGGCTGCTGCTGCCAGTGGAGACGCAGGTGTGAATGCTGGAGCCGCTCAGGAAGAGGAGGATGAGTATGCTGGAGGACTTTGTTAAATATCGAATCTAGGACACTTACAGGAGGACCGATTCTGAAGCTCAGAGCTTCTCTACGAAATACTTTGCATCTTAAACATATTCCATATATCTAAAGCCTGTGACTCTTTCATGAAGGTGAATGCTCATGATCTCAAATATTCCAGGACTGGTGAGCTTTGTATTTTCTAATGTTTTCAAAACCATTAATGAGAGAATTTCAAACTAAGAAGAAAAAAAAAAAAAGATTCTTTACAACATCCATATAGAGGGCTCGCAACACTATAAACACTCTGTATAGTTAAACTTTATATTAACTTTGAGTGTTTTCAGGCAAACCCAAACCTGAGATTGTTCCATGATGTTAATACATGTGATCTGTTCATGCACTTTTTGAAATTACCTTAAATGTTGAATGGGACCTTTCAATGTTTGAATCAAGATTAGTCTTTGTATGCAGTATTTCTTAAAATTTGGGGTTGATGGTTATAGTGCTACAGAATACTACAGTAATAATTTAAAAATATATGGTGGTAATTTATTTCTTTATGCTAAAAATTTAAAAACGGTGCCTGCCCAACCCTAAAAAAAAAATGTCATACTAAGTTTAAAACCTACTGAATGTCAATGAAAAAATAAGCAGGACTTTTCACACAAATGCAAGAATTGCCTAAATATTGTCTGAATAAATATAATAAATAAATAAATAATTTAATGTCATCTTAGTTTACTTGAAGTTTAGAAAGTGTGCTTTGAAATTCCAGGGAACAATTCACATGTTATGGATGGGAACCCTGAAATTATGTTTGTGATTTCATAGGCTGAGAATTTCAATCAAGACCAATAAAAGGGGTCAGTTTTAATTAATTGTATGCTCAGAGTTGACTTGATGGTGTGCACTAAATATTTAAAATACTTTTGTACTGAAAATAATTGGGATATAAAAATCAACTTCTTTCGACTTTATATGCATTTCTAAACATGCATACTTGCTTGACAATTACTCTTATTTTCCAAAAGAGTTTAAATACGTTTTTTTTAAGTTTCTATAAAGTTCAATATATGAATACACACAAAGTCAACACAGAGAGGTTTCCAAAATGTGCTTTATGCTCATGATATTGATCCACAATTCCGCCACATAGCCCTCAACACAGATAATTGACTTAAGAGTAAAGATGTACTCTGTTGAGCTGCTCTCCACCCCATGAGTGAGAGGCAACTTTAAATGTCCTGATACAAGTATAGTCTTTTTTCTGAGATTCTTTTAGTCCTCAAGCAAAAAATCAGGCTAGATTAGATCATAACTCCAATTTTAATGTTATATAGTCTTATAGAACCCAAGCACTGGGTTCAGTTTTCTCTAAAGAAAAAGTAGCTAGTGTCTTTAAGTCACTGTCTTCTTTGTTCAAGTTTACGGCCAGCTACCAGGACAGTATATTGCACAACGCATGATTAACAAATCTCCCATTTGAGCCTCCTAACAGATAGGTGGCGCTAAAGCACATTAAAGCCTTGTTAACTAATCCCATCAGTTACATCTTCCTGGCAGCTTGTCAACATCAGATTCAGGTAAGAACAGGACACTTTGGTACTGTACAACAGCTAGTTCTCCTGTAGGTCACATTGTAGTAGGCAGTAGATCCTCTTGCAATGAGGTTGTTGTCACAGTCTTAAAAGAGCACTAATGTTGTGGACACCCTCCTGGAAAAACTACTTGAGGAGTGTCCTTCCTTGGGATCTCTTATACTGGTTTTCCAGCAATTTTAAGAGGCTCATTTGGTCTTTTCCCTTGTCCATTTGATCATGGTCTCTGGAGAACGGTAAAGGAAAATCAGTTTGGCATACAGGTCTTCCTCAAGCTCCAGCTCACCTGTCTCCCGCACAAGAAAGATGTCGGTGCAGAGTTTGAGGATGCGGTCCACACAAGGAAGTTCTTCAAACATGATGGAGTGCGAGATGCCGCTGAAAAACTCCCGGACGAATTTTCCGATCACCAGAACCACAGATGCATACAGGCCCATAATTCTGCAAAAGAAAACATTATTATGTAAACTTACATCTACATCCACTCATGTGGTCTAGTCTTGTACACAGTTTTGAATACTTAATGTTAAGTATCCCACAAGAAGACTTAACTGACAGCTTGGTTCTTCTAGGGTAAGTTGAGGTTCAGTGCCTTGCTCAATAGAGGATCTCAAAATGATGGAAGTGTGGCATAGCGGTTCAAGATATTAGCTTGTAACTGAAAGAATGTTAATTTAAAACTTGCAGTCAGTTGTTTATTGTCAGTAACCTAGTTTCCATCCACTTTTCACACTATTCGACACAATAACTATATTGACAAAATGAAAATGCATTTAAAAAAACTTCTGCCTGTTTCCATTCAAATGAACATTTATCGATAAAAATGGTGTGTGTGATGACGTGCCTAAAAAACACTTTGTCGAATACATTTTGGTTTAACGCAAAAGAATTCTGCCCTTAAGCCATTTCCATACAGAAATGTGTGTTTATCACTGATTGTGTACCTTTCACTTCCCAGATGTCCCTAAAAAATGTCCTCCAAAGTTTTGGTAAAATGGGGAGTGTATTGACACAGTTCATTAAAATTAGCTAGTTTACTGTCATTTTAATTTCACAAATAAATGCAATCAGTAGAGGAGGAACTGCAATCAAAAGGGAACAGCTGCCCTTCTGATAGGACTGTGACATTGGTTCTGATGTTGCGCCAATCGCATGTTGGCACCGGTTCTGACTCGAGAGTGAATCGTCATGGTCCTGTTGAAGCTGACAACATGCACCAAGTAGCGGGGGAAACGTTCAGATCAGTATAAGCACCATTCATCGATGTGTATATGCTGTGTGCACAACTATTAAAGAAAATGTATGCAGTGTAATATCAGGATTTACATATGATACATTCCTGATATTCAATATTTTGAACAATCATTTAATCTAAAGCATCGCCATCACAACTGCATTATGTACCGATATTTTTTAACGGCCAACTGAACTTGATTATCATAATGCAATTTACATTTTCTGATGAAGCAGTAAACGCGATCCGAGGTGAAGAGGGTTAGATTTAAAATATTTAAACATTTTAAAATATTCAAAAGCTCGTTTCCTGAAAGTGAACTCTGCATTGGAAAAATTGTTCTGATAGTTTATAGTCTATAAAAAAAAATGCAGAACATTCTGAGAATGTAATTCAGAATTTATTCATCTACAGAACAGGGTAAAGCTAATTTAAGTTTGTGTAAAGAAAAGGCATATATAGGTAAAACAATATAACATTTTTCTTTGGTAATTTATTTAATTTAATACAGGAAATTTTGCCAGCATTTTTTCAAAAGTAAACTAACAGTAATTTTATAGAATTTGCCTATATGTTAGTGTTCCAAAACAGCACTGATGTTTTTCTCCTAGTATTGTGTACTTATTTTTTATTTATATCATCTTTGTGCATAAAAATGATATGTTGTTTTTCTTTTGTATTATGGGTTAATTCCGTGATTGCCGTCTATTATTTTAAATGGTGTGTAAAAGCAACTTAAATAAATAAACAGATGGCTACCTTGATTAAATTAATTACAAACAGTGGCCATTCATTTGTTCTCCGTGCAATTGTTGATGTGCATGGTTCCAGATATTGGTGTTGGCATTTCTGGAAGTGTATATGCCATGAAGATCAATCCATAATAATGGATAATAAATTGGCTTTCAAGGATGTTTTCAGGCTAACAATTGGGTAAATTCTGTCATGTGACACTACATTTGTGAGTTAATGCCAATTTCCTCGACAAAAATGTTTCCAAACCCGTTTTTCGCGACATTTGAAGTATCAACATAGTTTATGCGCTAGAGTTAAACAGAAAAATATTATCGTGAAATTTCAGCGATAATTTGCGTTTCAATCAGCTTTATTTTGATGCGCTAAAACTTTGTTACAAAAACCCTTGGATGGAAACGTAGTTAATGAGAGTTGGTTATTTGAAGTGACATGAGTAACAAAGACTATGGCTGATGCAACAACGTTGAGGAGAGTTCAAAATAAATCTATCAGGCAAAACCTATGGCAGTAGTTGCAGATAATAATAAAATAAATAAATAATGACTCTGTTACTCTGTGGCCACTTATAAAAGTGGCCCCTAGTGGTGAAAGAAAAACCATCACTAGCCACGTTTCCACTATCGGGCCAAATGAGGGCAGTCTTGTGCATGCCAGGGCCAGCTACATTCCTACTGTCATATCTGGGCTTCATCGTGCTTCCTCGGGGCCAACCGCCAATGGCCTTCGGCTTGCAGATTACCATTGGGCCAAACAAGGCCAACTGGTTATTGAGGCGCGGTCAATGTCAAAAGAGTCAGATCAGAGGTTTCAGCACCAAGATAGCCGAACTTGCAGGTTGTGAATGCAGCGCACAATGGTACTTTCCATGGTTCAAGATCATAGATGGTGTGCTGAGATGATAGCCTTGGCTCACACTGACCCGACAGCGGAAAAGCGGCTAATGACACCTCATGAGGATTTGTTGTATCTAAATATTTCATCATTGATAATATTCATCCATTTGTTATTTTGATAAATAAAGTGTTCTAATTTTTAAACGAAGACATGCAAAGAAAAATGTGAGTATATGGACAGAGTCAGCACAGACACTGTGTCTCTAACTTAAAATCTTTTGAATAATAATAAACCTAATTCCTCATTAAACCTCATCTGGTGAAATATGCATATATATGTATACAAAAAACCTTCATCTGGTGAATAAAGAATATGAAAAACTTAACTTGGTAAATACTTAAATAGACAGCTTTTTAATGGAGCCAAGTCTCCTTCATTTCAAAATAAGAGTCCCGGGTGTGTTTTGGGCTTGATTGCAGTTAAAATCTCACTTAGTACACCAAGTTTTTTCATTTCTGTTTATTATTTTGGTTGAATAATAAACTGCATCTGGAATTTGATTCATTTTGGACTCTTGTGCCTCTTTGTCTGCCCATCATAGTAAGGACATTTTTTGAACATTCTATCAATTTTAAAAACTATCGGCCCGGTAATTGGTCTATTCCACTACTTTAGTTATCGGCATCTGCAAAATCCTCTCTGGGTTGACCTCAAAGAGTAACCATAGATTTTTCTGTATTATGGTTGTACTATGAACGTTATGATTTGGTTATGATGTTAAAATCAGGGACTAGAAATGGTTTAAGGAATGAAAAACGAAAATGAACTAAACTTTTGCAGAGCATAACAGAAAACGGGAACAAAGTCCCTTTCAATTGTTCAGGAGTGAAACCATTATTTTTAAATGCTGGTAACCAGTTAATAATGTTATTATTTTGTTCTGATATTTTTTTCATTAATTCAAAGACCAAAGGGTTTATCACAGTAAACTTTTACACCACTTTACTGTAATAAAACCATGGTTAAAGGGTAACTAAACCCTAAACCAACTTTTTTTAGTTAATGATCTGTAAGAACGGGGCTTTATTAGTACTGGTCATTGATTCAAGTAATTTTTTTGACATTTGTGTATAAAGTGTTTTAATTCTACAATATATGGTGTAAAAAAGTCTGAGTGCTGCCCTCTTCAGGTTGAACGGTGGCTACTGCAGTTGAATTTTCCTATTGGCTGTTTGCGGTACTTCGTGACGTAAGCGGTGACAGCTGACGTAAGCGGTGACAGCTGA
This sequence comes from Xyrauchen texanus, assembly GCF_025860055.1. Classification (NCBI taxonomy): domain Eukaryota; kingdom Metazoa; phylum Chordata; class Actinopteri; order Cypriniformes; family Catostomidae; genus Xyrauchen; species Xyrauchen texanus. The sequence goes on from NC_068317.1 coordinate 11,045,128, forward strand.
CGTAAGCAGGTTCCAACTCACCACGCCCTTGGTACAAGCTACCACGCCCATGGCAGTATAAAAACCATCTCGTTTCGTCAAAACCACTGTAGCGAGTCAGGAGTTGGAATTGCGAGTATTGAAAACGATCAGGATAGAGTATTTTAGCATCTATTTAGCATAGCATTTATATAGTTATTTAGGTAGTTAATTAGCATATTTGTTAGTGTAGTATTGTTAGAAGCATAGTTAGTTAGTAGCATAGTATTGCGTCAGTTAGGATAGCTTCAAGTTAGCGTAGATTATCTGTATTTATTACAGTGGTCAGGATGGTACGTAGGTGTAGTGTTTCTGGTTGCAATAGCACTGCTGGACTGTATAGCTTTCCAGCAGACTTGGAAATTAGGTGCCAGGGGTTGCACGTCCTTGTTCTGGAAGACCGCGAGTTCCCGCCTAGAGCTGGAGGAGTGTGCAAACTGCATTTTACGCGGGATTGCTTCTCCAACGCAATGGAGGTGGAAATGGGCTTCTCCAAACAGCTCACGTTGAAAAGCAACGCAGTGCCAAACGCTGCTCCTCCTGCATGGACTCCACCACCTCAGCGGCGTCTTGAGTTGAGTGATCATATATATTTGAATCACAATTTAAAAGCGTTTCGTTTGTTTTTCCTGCACGCGAGTGAAGGTGAATGCGCACTCGGATGCTCAACAGGGAGTTAAAACCGCAGTTTGAGCCAGCGGCTCGAATTGATATGGCTCCGGCCCTGTGTCCACAGACAATTCACCCTCCTCCACTTCAGGTGAAGGTGGGGGAGAAAGGTCCTCGACTTCAAAAGACCGCTCCGTGGCAAAGCTACTTGCGTCACTCCAGTCACTCTCCATTTTAGAGTCTGAGAGCAGCTGTCAATAAATCTGTCACTACGGGTCTCAGGAGCACGCCCCCCCCCGCTCAGCCCTGCCCTCGGTTCGTCCCCTCTATCCCCGCTGGGGTCTGCCCACTTTTCAAGCATTTTTCAAATATTGCTAGTGGGTGGAGTCAGACTCTGAGCAGGGGTTTAGTTACCCTTTAATACGGTAAGGGATTGATAAAACTAATGCAAAGGAATGAAGAACTCATTCTGGGAGTTAGCAAAACTATTTCAGAATAAAATAAACCTTCCCTGTCCTCTAAGGGGCTCAGTGCTTTCTGGCTACCAATTTGTGGTATTTCTCCACCTACAGCTGCCAAAATGACTTGAAGCTTAGCACAAAAGACTGTCTGTAATAGAAAATCTTGTTACTTACCCGTAACCTGCCAGGAAGCCCAGACTGGGAGGACTGACTTTATCACTGAATACGTAAAGCTGCAGTCCGGCTTCTCTCTTCTTCTCTGACTTTGCCACTGATCTCATCTGGATCTTCCCTGCCGATGGCTGGTCCACAATCCACCACTCCTGGATCTCCTCACTGCCATTTTGAGTCCTCTCCAAGTCCAGCAAAATGCTCTTGTAGCCGTCCACTGTAGTGAAGGACAGAGTTGAACTTAACATATTCAGTATTTGTTTTTTTTGGTGCAACTTGATTAATGTTTCTTCATGTATGTTCATATTTATGATTTTTAGGTTTAATGTGATATTATTAGCAATAACGTGGTAGAAAAACCATCTTGATTCTACATTACCTCTATAAAGCTGATCTATTGGTTTGGCATTTGAGTCACTTGGTGCTCGAATGAAGCAGGGAAATACTTGCTCTATTATCCTGTAAATGGGAAAAGAGCCAAAGACAATAAATACATAGTCACTGAAGTATCCAGAATGTATGATAATGTTAACCCATAATTTCCACTATACACTTACACAGCTTTATTTCTGGTTCCATTGAGCAAAGCTATTAGCCCTTGTCTAGTATTCATGTCCAGATATGTGACATGTTTGTCCATTGCAAATTCAGCCTTTGCCCCTAGACTCAGATTCCTACAGAAGGGAGAAACATATTAGATATAATAACAATCTTTGGTGATTCAATGTTTTGAATTCAATAAATAGAAGTGAAATGTCCCAAGAACAGGTATGGGTGCTATATGCCATAACTGTACCTTTGGATGCTCCAGGACATAGTTACAGGAAACTGGTCCTCTTTGCTCAGGACATTCATTAGATTTTTTCTGCTGGGAGGGCTAATAGTCCATAGAGAGTTTGAGCTGCCTTCCAGCTCTGCCACAGTCACATCCTCTGCTGTGTACGCCTCCAGAAATTGCATTGCACTCTGTGAGAGAGATTGTACTATGCTTTACACCGCAAAACAAGTATAAAGTGTGCTGTATCGTAAATAAGATGTTCCTAGAAGTAAACCATGTTGAAATTGGTAGACCCATAGATGAAATGTAATACAGCAATAAGCCATGAGAGGCTGTGTGTTACAGTGATTTTCCTGTAATGGTCCTGAAACCACCTTAACCATGGTAAAAATAGCAGCAACAAATTACAAAAACATTGATATACCTGGTTCCACTTTATATTAGGTGTCTTTAACTACTGTGTACTAACATTAAAATACATACAATAAAATGTATTTATTGTCTAACTATATGTTGTTAAGAAACATTCTCACAATATTCACAATTGCTGCTACTGAGGTTGAAGTACAGGTAGGTTTAGGAGTAGGGGAAGGGTAAGGGTTTGAGTTATAGGTTTTAGGGTTAGGGTTAAGGTTAACAGTGTAACTACAAATGTAATTAAATGCAGGTACAATAAATGTAAGTACAATGCAACAACACATAATTACATAATAAGTACATTGTATTAAATGTTAAGTACATAGTAATTAAAGACACCTGTATTATATAAAGTGGGTCCCCTGATACTAGATATGGATATAAATATATTAATACAATATAAATACCACTGTACTTATGGTTATATCTATATTAAGAGTGGACTCACAGGGATGTAATTGTATGAATTCATAAATGCCAGGAAATCTGCTTCAGTGATGTCTTGCAATTGATTCTGTTGTGCACTCATAGTGAAGATGGGCTGAAAAGCACACAATTATAAAATTGTGATAAAATGACAATTAGAAACATCTGAACTGGAACACAGATCAACCACACTTTTCACTTTACACTTAAGGGTTAATATATATTAAAAAAATGTTCTCCCCAATTTGGAATGGCTCTAAATTCTTGTGGTGGCGTAGTGACTCGCCACAATCCGGGTGTTGGAGGAGGAATCTCAGTTGTCTCCGCGTCTGAGACGGTCAATCTGCATATTTTATCACGTGGCTTATTGAGCGTATTACCGCAGAGACATAGCAAATGTGGAGGCTTCACACTATTCTCTGCGGTATCTACGCACAACTCACTACATGCGAGAGCGAGAGCGAGAACCACATTATAGCGACCACGAGGAGATTACCCCATGAACCTCTACCCTCCCTAGCAACCGGACCAATTTGGTTGCTTAGGAGACCTCGGTCACTCAGCACGCCCTGGATTTGAACTCACGACGCCAGGGGTGGTAGTCAGCGTCTTTATTGAGCTACCCAGGCCCCCAAGGGTTAATATTAACATTACCTGAAAGCCGCCCAGTGTTATGGTAACAGACACATCCAGGGGTTTGTTGACAACACCAGCCACCGATTTGACCAGAGACATGAAGAGCAGAGGGAACCAGACGATGCAGATGAGAAGCATCACGATCATACCCCCCATTCCATACTTCACAACCTTCTTCTTCTTCTGTCCTCGTGGCTGTGGATACCTCTGGTAACACATACACAGAACAATCAAACATATTTTATTATTCCATCAAATTTAAGCCTCACCATGCTGTAAGCAATGTTTTCCAAATTAATAACTATAAAATTTGATTTGTATATACCACAGTTAGTTCCGGTCCTCGAATCTGATTGGACGAGAGACATTCCATGAGCACTTATGGTCTGACACCATCAGCACTTGGACGCTTCACTGTGTATGTATCACTCCGCTTGTGTTCATGCTGTTCTAAACTAAAGTGTAAGAGCAGTGCCGATCTGTTTGGAGTTACTGTCTTTATTTTTCTAATTACATATTTTAGCCAGCAGGTGATGGCAAAAGATAATTTTTGTGTGTAATATGAGCCAGTTGGTGATGTAAAATGAATCCGTTAGTCATTGTTTACACAGAGCTGCGCTCCATGATCACTCGTATTACTACTACAATACTAAAGCTAGGAAATAGCTTTAAACAGCTTTAAATGAACAACTTCAGGAATAAGGCTCATCACAGCTGAGAGACACAACAGACTGATTTAGTACAGAACTCAAGTGCTTAAATTTTATCTGAGTTTCCACATTGGATACATACCGTTTAAAATGGCGGAGGACTTTGAGGGTTTGGCAACAGTTGATTGCACACGCTCCATCCGTCTATCCTTGTTTATCCAATAACTTGTTAGAAACAGCACACGCTGTGATACTATTTCTGAAGTGACATTTTTGAATGACTAATGAAGGCTTAGACGCATCATTTGCTTTGAACCAGCAACGGCAGATTCTGATCCGTCGCGTAAGATGTAGTTCCATGCACAAATGCGTTTTTATGAGTGTACTCAGTTATTCCTAATTTTTTTTTAAATTGACTTGTTCATTGAACCATTATATATAAGCAATATCACACTCGCAATCATGCTATATGGCCCTAAATCAGCACTGCTGTGATTACCTACGGGACTCAGCCTATGGCCGAATCACAGCAGTGCTGATGTAGGGCCATATCGCACTCTTGCTCATGTGATATTACTTAAATAAAGTGCTGAGTTATCATAAAATAAACTAATAACGAGGAGAAAGAAGTCTCACTTTCTCAGACTCCCTCCAGCACTTGAGCACAAAGATGTGAGCATAGATGTCCTCCACACAGATCCAGCTGGACAGACTGAGGGTCGTGTCTGTCCACACCCAGTCCATCACTGCTCGCAGCTCTGTCAGGAACGGAACCAATCGGAATCTGCAAAATGATAGATTCAAATATGCAACATTCAGTTGAGTACTTCTGAGAAACCAGAAAAAATTAATTCTGTTAATTACCAATAAGCATTTAGCTATAACCAGAAACAGAACAAAACAATCAGACATTCACAAATGTAAACCATCCAGGGCTGTTTAATAAAGGTTGACACTATGGCTGTTCATGGTCATTTTTGTGTTAATGTTTTGCTGTAATGTCAAATTATGTTTACAGTCAAACCTGACCATGGTGTTACAAATAGAAGACATAGAATAAGCATTTAGTTATCAATAATATATATCAAATATCAAAATCCAATATCTCAAAATAAATTTATTTAATTTCTTTGTTTCCATAACATAAATATGCAGTGTTTGGAAGGTACGGCTCCCACATCTAAGCATATTCTTCTGGGTCAGACTCAGACTTTGTTTTTTTGTTCTTTGATCTCACTCATTCGTGTGTGTGTTTGTGTGGGCAAGTTCTGCATTTTAGGTGTATTATGGTCTCACCCTGTAATTTGTTTGTGTGTGTGTGTGTGTGTGTGTGTGTGTGTGTGTGTGTGTGTGTGTGTGTGTGTGTTTTGCATTGTGGCTGATTTAGTGATTTTAACTGACAAATTTCTAAATGTTGCTCTGTGTTATAGTCTCATCAATTCATTTGTGTGTGTGTGTGTGTATACAGTATATGTTTTGCACTCTGGATGTTTTATAGTCCCACCTTTTCATTTCTGCGTGTGTGTTTGCATTGTGGCTTATTTATTGGTTGTATTCTACAAATAATAATAATAAAAAACAATTCCTCTGTGTCAGGGTTTCTCCTATTCATTTCCTATGGTTGGTCAATTTTGACCACCAACAGCAATTTGTGTATTTATATGATTATATATATATATATATATATATATATATATATATATATATATATATATATACCAATTAGACTCATTAAATCAAATCCAAATTAATATTATTTTGTACGTTCAGATTACAAGCCTAGAAAAAGTCCCAAAGTCTTGTACCGCTCAGATTAAGTAAACCGTACAGTATATATACACTGGCCACCAAAAGTTTGGAATAATGTACAAAATGATTTTGCTCTTGTGGAAAGAAATTGGTACATTTATTCAGCAAAGTGGCATTCAACTGATCACAATGTATAGTCAGGACATTAATAATGTGAAAAATTACCATTACAATTTGAAAAAAAACCAAAAATGACCAGAACTTCTTAAACTACTTAAACTAAAAGTTCTCATAAAAAAATCCTCCACGTGCCGCAATGACAGCTTTGCAGATTCTTGGCATTCTAGCTGTCAGTTTGTCCAGATACTCCGGTGACATTTCACCCCACACTTCCTGTAGCACTTGCCATAGATGTGGCTGTCTTGTCAGGCACTTCTCACGCACCTTACAGTCTATCTGATCCCACAAAAGGTCAATGGGGTTAAGATCCATAACACTCTTTTCCAATTATCTGTTGTCCAATGTCTGTATTTCTTTGCCCACTCTAAACTTTTCTTTTTGTTTTTCTTTTTCAAAAGTGTCTTTTTCTTTGCAATTCTCCCCATAATGCCTGCACCCCTGAGTCTTCTCTTTATTGTTGTACATGAAACTGGTGTTGAGCGGGTAGAATTCAATGAAGCTGTCAGCTGAGGAGGACATGTGAGGTGTCTATTTCTCAAACTAGAGACTCTGATGTACTTATCCTCTTGTTTAGTTGTACATCTGGCCTTCCACATCTCTTTCTTTCGATCCCCTGGCCCACATGACTACAAGTGCCAAAGTGTCCTTGAGCAAGACACTGAACCCCAAGTTGCTCCCAATGGCAGGCTAGCGCCTTGCATGGCAGCTCTGCCACCATTGGTGTATGAATGTGTGTGTGTGAATATGTGTGTGAATGGGTGATTGGGACACAGTGTAAAGCGCTTTGGTAACCTCTAAGGTTAAAAAAAGCACTATATAAGTGCAGACCATTTACCATTTACTTTCTGACTTTGTTAGAGCCAGTGTTCCTTTATTTTTGAAGACTGTAGTGTAAATTTTTGTATGAAATCTGGCAATTTAAAGCATTGTATAGCCTTCATTCCTCATAGCAGTGTTTGACTGACAAGTTTCTAGAGAAAGCCGTTTCTTTTTTGCCATTTTTGACCTAAGATTGATCTAAAGACATGCCAGTCTATTGCATACCCAAAAACAAACACAAAGACAATGTTAAGCTTCATTTAATGAACCAAATAACTTTCAACTGTGTTTGATATAATGGAAAGTGATTTTCTAGTACCAAATTAGCAATTTAGCATGATTACTCAAGGATAAGCTGTTGGAGTGATGGCTGCTGGAAATGGGGCCTGTCTAGATTTGATCAAAAATGACTTTTTTTAAAATAGTGATGGTGCTCAGTAATGTCCTGACTATATTTTGTGATCAGTTGAATGCCACTTTGGTGAATTAAAGTACCAATTTCCTTCCGAAACAGCAAAATCTGAACATTATTCCAAACTTTTGGCCACTAGTGTATATAAACATGAAATCGGTCAAAGATTTTAGATCCAGAAGTTATTTCTGTTTAATAAAAGCACACTACAGCTAACAGCCATTTTTGTTAGATCAACTAGTCTTTAAAATACTTCTGTGGTCAATCTGCAAAAAATTCTACCAACACTAAGCTATTTTCTCTGGACCAAGTGGAGCTATTCCAGTAATCATGGATTACACATATTATCATGACTAAGCATTTTAAATACACAATGATCCTTAATATCCCTCTTTGAATCACAGAAATGATAATTAAGGATTTGTGGTCTGTAATTGGTACTATTTATGGGAAGTGTGATTTTAATATCTTCTAAAAGATTTGTGATGATAGCTGTTCAGATGTAATGTGGGGGAACAAATTTTAATGTGGAGTTTAGCTTTGTTCCTTACCCTTGGAAGAGGAAGAGATTTACATAATTATAGCTTTTGGTCAGGAAGTTGCCAAGCACACGGGTGGGGTAGCCACAGCGGATCTGATAGGCTGACAGGCCGAAGTAGATGCACTTCACAAAATACCAGAGCTGGGCAACAGTGTTCAGGCTGAAACGCCTTGTACAGAAAGTAAAAAAGAATAATGATAATAATTTTGAAAAAAAGTCTGATGACAAACTTTTCAGAAAGTCATTAGATACAATGGGGTCCAAAGTTTTGAGATTCCTTGCCTTCATTGTAGCATACAAGAAGCTGTTTTACCAGTGGTCTCAAACCTTTTGGACCCCACTGTATATAATCAGATAAATAACAGTAGACTTATTCACATAATGTTGTTATATAGTGCTTATACCTCTCAGTAACCCCTGGCAGAATGAAGAACATCCAAAAGTGAATGCCGAAGACCAGGATGACCTGAAAGATGACTTTTCCCATAACTGTTTTCCTCAGGTACAGTGCACGGTCTACTACCATGGTACCAAACTGGATCAATACCATCACCAGAAATGCCTCAGGCACCTGGTCTTCTGACAGGGAGGAAGTGATGTCAGCAGCAGCAGAGTGTTTCTATATGGAAAGAGCACAAAGACAAAAATGTAATACATACAATTATATTATTATATTTAGGTTTAACTGCTTCTTATTTCAAAACAAACAATGTTGCAATCTGCCATGTTCTTGACACATAACAAACGAAAAAATGACAAACCCCAAAGGCCCAGAATCCGAAGACAATGATGATGAAGTCGACAGTGTCAGCCAGAAACATGAGCACGTAGACGTCAGTCACAGCACTGTACTCTGGATGGATCAGGTTGTAGAAGAACTGGCGAATCGGAATGTAGATCTCTAGAATCCTGTAAAAATAGAAACACACATGATCACACTATCCAGCATCTGCTGACATGTTTTGTTTTTCCCCTGATATCCTGATCTAAGTTCCCCTCTGGCTAAACAACAAGAATATAATGCCAATATTAGTTATCTATGTGTAATACTATTCATGGTTTAAATCAGTAAACTGAGTAGATGTTGGAGGACAATGTTTAAATTCAGCATTTTGTATGAACTGTAAGATTAATGACCCAAAATAACTGCACAAGTGCACAAATATGCTGTGTCCATTTTTATTTGGCTGATGAAGGCTTTTTTTTTTTTCATAAATCTGTAGTTTATGTATTCCATTTTAAGAGAGTGTAGTCTATGACCAAGGTGATGCAGGCAGAGGTCAGTGTGGTGCATTGCAGTCTGGCTGGAAGCTTGTGGCAGATCATTTCTGGTAAAGTCTATCCTTAGTCCAAGGTTCAAGTGGCCAATGAATGTTCAATGTCTTCTGGTTGGAGTTGGTAGCAGTTAATTCACTGTGACGACCACTGTAGTAGACTGAAGTGATGTCTGCCTGGCATAGGCTGCAGTAATTAGTCATCACTCAGCGACACATCATATAGGCATGGAAGTAGGACATCAGGCAGGACTGGTGCTGGATCTAGCAGGCTCTGGTATCCATAGATCACAACATTCTCTTGGACAGGCTTGAAAATTACATCATCTTGGTATTATTAATACTATTCTAGGTATTATTAAAACTATTCATTTTGTGATCTAATAACTGATAATGTCTCTCAGGGGAAGAATATGCAAGAAGAAAAGCAGAGGCCCTAAAACTGATCCCTATGGCACTCCATACTGTAGTATGATGTAGTCACAGAGAATATGGATACAGTCTTCTTGCGCTCTCTAGATAGTGCCCCCCCCCTTCCCTCGATTAAAGAAAGTTAGAGAGAAAAGGCTTACACCATGGAACAATGATCACACTCATGCCCTTAAGAGAGCAGCTCAGAAAATGGTGCGCAAGTGGAATAGTACAAAATTAGAGGTGTTTCGCAGCGCATGGAAGGATAGTGTCTCTTGCTACAGACAGGCTATAAAAGCCACCAGGTCTGCATATTTAAGCAAACTTATAGAGCAAGCAAGAATATAGCTAACAAGAGGTATGGAATACTTTTGTGGTGCTTGTTATGTTCTGTTTAGAGTTTCCTTTATTGAGGATGGGAAAAAAGCAGCCAAGACATTTTTAAAAGAATATATTCTTTAGTGTTCCACGAAATAAAGAAAATCATACAGGTTTCCAACATCACGAGGGTGAGTAAATGATATGAAATAGAAAGGTTGTTATGCTTGAGTGGCCTTAACAGGATTCTTACATTCTGACAGCAAATCGCTTCGCTTTGATGAGCTGTTCTATACATTTTTCCAAAACAAGTTCCTTGCGACTTTTTTGTTGAACACTCAGTGAGCTGCCGCCACAACGCACACTTGCCCTGGAACCCGTACTGCCTGTGGAGAGACACGAGCACAGATAAACAATTAAAAATCTTAAGCTGCGTTCACACTGCCAGTTACTTTGTCACTGCATGTCGAGTGGCTGGTGGTTAGGTCACTAGTGGTGTGTATGGAGCATCTAAACATCACTGTTTCTTTACAATTAATACTATTATTATAATATTAGGATTACATGAGCTCTACCATCTTCTCTCATATTGGCTGTCACTCCCGAAAGCCGCTCTTCATTTGCATAAAGTTAAACATTTCTCAACTTTGTTGCATCGCTGGACACGCCCACATCAGGTCGCCAATGGTCGCCGTCGCTCGTGTTACTGGAAGTCGCCAGCTCTCATTGAAAATGAATTAGATGAGGTCATTTGTCGCTGTCATGGCGACTTCCAGCGACCTCCTCTCATTCATTGTCAATGAGAGCTGGCGACAAGAGCGACAGCGACCTCTGGCGACTAGATGTGGGCCTGGAGAGCTAAACTTTTCGTCAAAGTTGAGAAAAGTTTAACTTCATGCAAATGAAGAGCGACTTTCTGGAACGACAACCAATAGTAGGAAAGTCTATGTCAGTGGAGCTCACATCCCCTTATCTTTTGAGATAATGGAGTCGAGTGCAGACTAGACAAAGCAGTATTGGGATGGTTTTGTGAGTGATTTCACTGTTCTATATGATTCATCTGTAACCACATACATGAATATAATAAAAATATAGCATGGGAAAAAACTGTCGGCAGATTTGACCTGCTTTAGAGCGGCCAGGGCGTTGAGAGACGTTGGATCCTGCACTGGATCTGTGGCGTCTGACAGCAGAGTTTGTGTTCAGGTGTTTTCTGGGCAGCCGTACGTGTGGGGACACAGGTGATGAATCAGGGTCAACAGGACTCTTCTCCGAGTGGGTATGTGCTTTCTCTTCATTGTCTGAATCAATGTGGGGAGAGCTTGCGGTTTTACCACCTGACCTGGGCTGGTCATCATCCCACAGACCATAGCACTGAGGATGGCGCAGATAAGAAAGACAAGGAAAAATATTTTTTGCATATTTTTTATGCAAAAATTAAAAAAATGCAGTTTAGTGCAGTGCATGTTTTCTTTATTCGCACAAAAACTGAATATTCACTGAATAAAAACGGAATATTTGCTATAAATATTCATTATAATAATATAAAAGTCTTTCAGCTGCACTACACTTGTTAGTAATAAGGAATACACAACATTTAAAATCTTATATTTTCTATATAAGGGGAAGCATATATTTTAGATTCCATATTCCACCACTTTTAATCACATTTTGCACTTGTGCTGCAGTGTGACAAATCATTTTTTTAAAGTACCATTATATATTCCATATACATACTGTATATACTGTATAATACTCCACGCGGTCTCTCAAGTAACATGAAGTTATAATAACTGCATACACTGTATAACAATTAACAAAGAAATAGAAAAATATAGTATGTATGTATGTATGTATGTAAGTATAGTATGTCACACTGCAGGACATTGCTGTTACTACTCAAATATACATTCATATTTTTGAAGACACATGTTATTCACTCTGTATTATCTACCTTCAGAATGGATCGATGGAAGAACAGAGCGAGGAGCTGAACCAGATCATAATGGACGTAGCCCTCTTTCTTCTCCACACCGATTATGTTGGGTGGGTGGAACGGTTTGGTTTTGTCTAGTTCTACGTTCTGGTTGAACGGGAAGAAGCCAAACTGGAAGAAGTATTTGATCACAATGGTGACCTGTGTGTAGTAAAAAATAAGAAACAGATTGTTTTGAGTAAGAGCAAAGTGACATCTTTTAGCACACATTACATTGGTGGAAAATGCATCAACATTTGGGGTACGTTCAAAAATCAAATCAAATATGAGTGACTTCATTGTAGACTGAAGCAGCTAACCACTTTTGTCACTCAGTGGCATTTTATTTAGATTAATCATAATAGGATATTTGTAGTTGGTGAATGTGATCTAATCAACCGAGTGCTTAATAATCAACATGTTAAAGGTCACATTAACTTCACAACTTCACAACCATGAGTGCAGCAACATATGACTAACCATTTGCATATATCAATACCTATTCAGTATTTAGCAACTTTGCTTTCTGATAAACAATGGTGTGAACTTTGCTTGTATGCAGACGTTAGCCAGTCATAACAGAAAGTCATTCAAGTCTTAAAGGCCAAGTAGCAAAAGCAGCCACTTAAATAAAATAAAATAAATAATTTATAAATGTATAAACTTATTCACACACTGAAGTCTTAAATGTGCAGTAGCAAAAGCAGTCTAAAGTTCTAAAGTTCGTAAAATCCAATAAAATAAAAAATTATAAATTAATTCACATTCCAAAGTCTTAAAGGTGCAGTAGCAAAAGCAGACAGTTTAATTATAAAATAAAGTTGTTGTTTAATTAGCTCAGAGTAGACTGGATCACAGATGTGATACCTCGGTATAGACGATGGCCGTCATCCAGAAGCGCTTGCTGGGTCGAGGCACAGACAGCATGGCCCAGAGGAATATGAGGATGGGCAGCACCAGAGTGGCCACAGATGCTGAGATCATATGATTGAGGATGATGACCAGATAGCACACCATCTCAGAATGAGCCACCACCATATTATAGAGGGAATAGCAGAGCTGGAGGAACTGCGGTTGAGACCTGTAGAAACTTTCTGATTCCTCAAGCTCCTCGTCATAGAACATCCTGATGTAGAGAACACAGCAAAGAACGCAAGTTGGCATTTGGTTCTGTGAAATACGCTAATGCATATTATCCTTACTCATGATTTATTAATTAAGTTTGTTAACAATTTCTAAAAACTTTCATTATTATTTGACTTTTTGGAATGCTTGATTCTGATTGGTCAAATGTGGCATTCTGCGGTTCAGTATTTTGTCATAAACTTTGATATACAGTGGGGTTCAAAAGCCTAAGGCCATTACTTTCATTAAAAATTATATTCTCAGCATAACAGTATTTGGTATACCTTGCCATTTGCACATGACCATGACCTTACCTGCTCCGCAGCAGCTCACTGGCTGTCAGTTGTTGGCTCGTTGACAGTAGATTTCCAGTGCTGTGACAGCCTGACCTTTCGCCAGGTGTGGCGATCCTCAATCTCCTCCCCTCAGTGCAACCTGTCACTTCACACACTGAATCCAGCCCTGTGGCTTTACTGTACGATGGGGGAATATCTGCACCTCCCTGAGGCAACCCCGCTTGCTCAGCAGTGAGTACACTGTCCCAGTCTGCACTGGCTGTTGCTCCTTGAGGCGTCTGGCCCTCGCTGGCAAAGTGGCAGTCTGCTGAGGGTAGATCTGAAGTGGTGGTCCAGAGTTTGTCAGGACGGTCTCTTTGCTCCCGTTCACTCACACCATCCTCGATGGTGTCATTGGTGCCCTGCCTGGAGTAGAACTCAGTGCACTGGGTGTGCTCACTGGCAGAAGAGGAAACAGATTTGAGGTCAATGAATGAGACCGAAGAAGACAGATGGTTGTAATTTATGTGTTTAACCACAAGAGAGAACTGTCCACCCACTTTCCACGAGTCTCCTTTACTAATATCAAAAAGTGCTGTAAAGTTCCTTATCCTGTTCTTTAACTGTATGCACTCAAATATTATCTGGGAAGATATGCTTTATTGGCTGGAAACAAAAGGTCCAATCACTACCTACATTTTATAGAAACCATATTGTATCTGGAATATTGTTGGATGACAAGAAGCAAAATTGTTCAGTAATGTAATGTTGGTTCTCAGGAATAGATCCTATTCCTACACTAATTGTAAACTGCAACAAAAAGCATCTTCTTTGCACTAGGTGTAAATAGTGTCAGATACTATTTGCACCCCTAATTAAATAGTAACATACAGTATAGGGGCGTCACTGCAGTTTGTTTATTGTGCTTATTTAAAGTCCCACAAACACCCTACACCAAACCCTTTCCCTAAACCTCACCCTAACCTTCCCTTACAAAAACTAACCATGGTTTTTCTATAGTAACCATAGTATCACCATGGTATTTTGTAGTCAAATTATAACAACCACAAAATTAAAACATGGTTACAATATTAACACCACATTATTGTAGTAACACCATGATTAATTGCATTGAAAAATGGCTTCCACCAAAAACATGGTTACTACAATTTTACTATAGGTTCATTGTACATGGTTCATTTGACCCTTTCTCTAAACTCCCGACCTTCACTGTGACCAAATCACTGCAAGGAAATCAGCCTTTATATTGATTTTAATGTATTATAATAAGTATTAAAGGAAATATTAATAGTGGAGACAGGAAACAGAATGGGAAAAAGTGGGACAAAAGGTGTAATCGAACCAGGTTCGACAGCATGAAAGTGACACAAGTCGTGCAGTTTGTCTTAATTATTATTATTTTCCACCAGCCTATCAGAGTGCAAATAGCCGCACTGTGTGGCAGCTGCTAATAACACCTAAAGCAAATAGTCACTATTAAATGTGAACTATTTTTCATCCTTGAAATATATAATACACAAGCCTGCAAATTTGACAGGATTATGTAGGACCATGGTTTGTTAGAAGATTCATAAAAAGACCACTCTTTTTCAGTTTCTTATTGTGCCTTGCTGATTATTTATTTGCACTTATAAATTATATTATAAATGTATAAATACAACATTTTCCCAATCCAATGGTATGTTAAGAATGGAACACTAGGAAACTGCTAACTTCATTCTATGCACTTAGTTACAAAATGTATGAAATACATAACAGTCTATACTATAAACTTTGTATGTGAAACAGTAAGCTATATGCAACAATACACATTTCACATAGTAGAATGCTACATTGATGTCACATGACCTGTTTCATCATTAATCCAGCAAGTGGTTTCCAATTATCATCTCAGAAATAAATATGGTTAAATTGCATTTTTATATATTTTTATTAAAAAAAGTATTTAAAATTTAAAATTAAAACTTGCTACTCAATTTGTTAATACTAAAACAATGAGTTAAGAAATAGATGCTCAGTTTAATAAAGTGTTGTCTATGCACATCTGTAAAAATCTTCTTTATGTTCATTAATATCTTGTTGACTGTTTATTCAATTTATATTGTATTTTGTTATTACTACTATTATTATTTTATCTTTATCGCTATTACTTATCGCTATTAATATAATTATTTTTCTTGTCAGCTTTTATTGTGAGTATGGATGGACACTTTCCATAACCCTTTGTTTAGAGATGCCTGCCTCAGCAAATAACCAATGACTGATCCACCATATATTACAAAATTCAGACTGATCGTTTGGGTAAAGAGACAGAAAGGAATGGTCTTTGAAGTGTTGCATTTGCTGTCGATGGTGCTTTGCCTGTGTGTGATTTGCACTGAGCAGAAGGCTCTGGAAAAGACCGCACGTCTGTCACCACAGGGTTACAGTAACCACCCACAGCTGTGTGTGTATGTGTTTTAACATCCTGGACAGATTAGCTTACAAGCATAATAGAGTCACCTGCCTCATAAGTGGTAATGACAGAACCCCCCATCCGTACCATAAGTACCGCAGTAAATACACAGAAACACACAATGCTCCTAAGATGTATTGGTAACAAACTGACAACAAAAAGAAAGAAAGAGGAGGAAGGTGATGCATACCTTGAGGTGGCAGTGGCCGCACTGTGTGCAGAAGAGGACTGTAGCTCTACACTAGGTAGTCGGCAGAGTTTGGGTCGGGGTCGCTGGCTTGTTTTGAGTATACAGTCGGTTGCCACCTCAGGTTGCTCTAGGGTTGACTCATTGCATTGCAAAGTGGATTCTGTGTATGCACTAAATAAAACAAAACAGAGATAGTTTAACATAAAATATTAACACTTTTCACTAAATATCAGCATTTAATTTGATTTTACACACAAACACACCCACACACACAAAATGAGTTATTTAAAACAGTGATCAATCACATCATTGCAATTAGATCATCAAGGAACATCAAGTTATTTCATTTTGATAAAATATATTTTCCTGTTTTGTGGCCTTTCAAAACATTAAAACATTGCTCTGTTTGTTAAGCAGTAGAACATGTGAAAGTAATCATTACCACTGTATAAAATCATGGCTTATCTGTAATCTGTAGCAACTGTTGATCTATTGCTGGTCTGGCAGAGAATACAAAAATAAACCATTTTCCAATCAATATTTATTCAATGTATTTGTACATTGGTAGATGACTGTATTAACAATAACACTATGTAACACAATTTTGGTTCCCGGGTAGAAAGTGTTATTTCCTAATTGCTTATGCCTCAAAAGTATAGAGAATGGCTATTATTCCCCACAAACTTTGCTTTTGTGACCAGGACAGTGATATTTTGAAATGTACCTACAGTATTTCCAATTAGAAAATGGGCGAATGTGTCTTTTTGTACACCTGAAGTCAGAAAAATCAACACATGAATCCAAATTAACATGTATTTATACTAAAGTAATACAAAAATGACTACAAAAGATTTAGAAGTGAGTAGATTTTCATAGTAATTTCCCATCATGTTCTCGTTATACTGTCCTTGGTAGCGTTGTTCAAAGTCCAGTATATCCTGGTGGAAGCGGTTGCCTTGCTCCTCCGAGTACGCTGCCATGTTGTCAAGCTGAGCATCAAGAATATGGACTTTGAGGGACATCATTCAGCCCATTGTGCCGTAGTTCTTCACCAGAGTCTCAACCAGCTCCACATAGTTTTCGGCCTTGTAATTGCCCAGGAAGCCCGAACCACTGCGACAAAGATGTTCCAAGCCACTTTCTCCTTACTAGTGACCTTCTTGGGGAATTCATTGCACTCCAGGATCTTTGATTTATCTGTGGTCCGACAAAGACACCAGCTTTGACATTTGCCTCAGACAGCTTAGGGAAGAAGTCTTGAAGGTACTTGAAGGTACTTGAAGGCTGCTGACTCCTTATCTAGAGCTCTGACAAATTGTTTCATAAGGCCCAATTTGATTTGCAGTGGTGGCATCAGCAGCTTCCGGGTGTCCAACAGTGGCTCCTACTAGACGTTGCTCCTCCCTACAGAGAACTCGGTCCACTGTGGCTAGTCCTGCCTGTGGTAGTGCGCCTTGGTGTTTCCCGCGCCTTCGTGTCCCAAAGGCAAAGATAGTATGGAAACTTGGTATAACTGCATTGGAGGCCAATCAGGAATGACACAATTTTGAAATCACCTATGACCCCCCATCATACTCATACTTGAAGGCGTCCAGCAAGGTCTTGGTATTTATCCACTTAGGCAGCTGGAACTTATCTGAACTGCTGGGCTTAAGGCCCTTGTACTTTGTAGTACTATTTATATTACTGGAAAGTTCTAGATAGTTCTAGAAGTTTACTCAGCACTGAATCTATCTGGAATGTTCTGGAAAATAGGTACATTTCAAAATATCACTGTCCTGGTCAAAAAAGCAAAGTTTGTGAGGAATAATAGCCATTTTCTATACTTTTGATGCATAAGTAATTAGGAAATAACACTTGCTACACAGGAACACAGGAAAAAAAATAAAAATTGTTACACGGTGTAATTTGGCATTACAGCGAATCCTCAGCGAGATAGTTGTTGTTGAAATCTGGCATGCTAGACTCTTTGCAAATACCTTATCTGGAGTGTATACCAGTAAATATGCAATGATTAACATACTGTAAGTCATACTACAACATATGTTTTTTAAATGGAGCAGATAGTGACGGAGAAGCATCCCAGCAGTTTTGATAAGTGTACATTTAGTATTCACTCGATAATTCCCATCCTTCCATTTGTGTTATTTCAAACATTTTTCAAAATTACTTTATTATTGTTCTAAAATGTGGAAAACAGTAATAATCAAGAATCAGTAGGCATGTCCATACTTTTGACTTAAAGTGTACAAAATTGGACAAAACATTTAAAATATGAAATGTGCCTCAGGTGTTACTTAGTTCCAAAAGTATACAGTATATACTTAATTTTTTTTTTACAGGTACACATCTTGCCTTGACTTGTTCTTAAGCAAACCGTCTTTGTTCTGAGAATCTTCTTCAAGCCACTCCTGATCTTCAAACACTTAGAATAAGATAGACTGCTGAGCCTTTAAAAGTAAAAATCTCTGCTCCACTTTATCACTCGATATGTTTCATTTCTACAGAAAGCTTTTGTGAGAATGCCTTTTCTTCCTGTTTAAGAAAATATTTGAATGGTTTCCTTGGAGGTAAATCAACACTAAAATATGTGGGACTTTTTGGAATAGTTTTTTCAGTAGACATACAGAGTATTGGCGTATATACATTTAAAAACACTGAAAGTAATACTTTCAGATATAATTGAATAACATGAGCATAACTTTCTTTTTTTCAGCAAACATTTTCAGAAAAGCTCCAAATATATCAACAAGACATACGGCCATGTTGAAATTTATTTTTTAAATATAAGAAACATTTCAAAACCTTGATTTTGTTTCTTGTGGGTTTTATAAGAATATACAGTTGCCCTGAAAAGTATTTGGACACTTAAGCCATTAACAATGTATGAATTTCATTGCATTAGATATCCGTTTTCTTGACGATTTTTTGGTTTAAAAAAAGGAAAGTTTTGCTCAAGTTCCCACAGCAGAGTAATCACAGGTGTAGTTCTTCACATTAACTATGGACATGTTCCATTAATGGTTTTATTAGTGTTCATGTTTTGTTTTTTTCACCTGGACCGATTGTCTCTAGAGAGATCACACTCATTCATCCCGTAACCATGCAGAGGAAGATGGGTCTGTTTAAGGCTAAAGTCTGAATACACATCTTCAGTTCTGTCCAGACTGGATTCAGTGGATGCTGGCTTGCACATCTGCCTCTGGTAGTATATGTGGATGCTCTCTCTTGATGGAATGTTCCCCTACAGGAAAAAGGATGAGGTGTTAACCTCAATATTTCCAGTCTGTCCATTCTGTGTATGATGCTCATTAATTTGTGCTTTCATCGCAGCAGTGATGGTAATATTGATCGTGTAAGCTTCTGCAAGTAAATCATATTTTGAGCCAAAATATTTGGTTATGCTTTATTTTAACTATCCTAAATATGTATATACAGGGCTCCCATTCCTTTTGAATTTGTAAGTAATTTGTGAATACAGAACAAAAACCTAAGGCTTTCAATCGATTCAAATACATGACATGCCAATTAACTAATTGCAATTATTCACATGTTATTATTTGGGGAGAAAAACCACCAAATAAAGATAATTCAAATATTTACACAACTCTCTGGAATACTCGATTCTGACTGATCAATGGCGCCATCTAGTGGTCTGATATTTCTGAGTAACAACCGCACCTCCACATATCAGACCATTCATCTTATCTGCTCCTCTGATCGTGGTTAGATCTCTACAAGCTAATAAAATAATTTCTACTTAAATCAAAGTTTGATGTGCATTTATTTATTTATTTGGTAAGTAGTCTGATAATAAGCTGGATAATGAGGAGTAAGATGGTCAGTTTTAAAAAATCAACACCAACAGAATATCTGCAATGTGCAATATCAATTGATAAAATATAAATGCAGGCCAATCCTTAGCATTGCGCAGTGCCATTTTGAGTACTCTGTCATATGGAAGCAAAGAATCATCATGACATTACTACCTTTTTGACCTCATGAGTGAGCATGCAGCGTTCAATGCGCAGGACAGTGGAGATATCAATGTGTTCCTGGCAGATAGAGTTGAGCCAGGCGGTGAAACTGTCCAACAGGGCCAGGAAAAGCACCCAGGAGAACTTAACTATGTTAAACACTCTTTTCAGGATGTTATCTAGAGCAGAGAGAGCAGTTGTAGAGCTTCAGTAGAGCTGGAAGAATGGATATGGCGACAATATATGTCTTTGTGAGATTTTAATATGAGTTAATGATTGAAGTGTGGGGTCTTACCAGGACCATCAGAAATGTCCTCCTCATTTACACCTTCCTCCTGGCCTCCATCCTCAATGGAAATTTGCACTGTAAATAAAAGAACAACAACATCAACAAAATAATATATGCATACAAGTCAATATGGTAAGTCATTCATAAATAATGAAATTATTGATAATGTTACAAGGAATTTAAACAAGTGGAAAACGTACCATGTGCATTCAATATTATGCGTACAGTATATACACTCACCGAACACTTTATTAGAAACACCTGTACACCTACCTATTCATGCGATTACCTAATCAGTCAATCATGTGGCTGCAATGCAACGCATAAAATCATGCAGATACAGGTCAGGAGCTTCAGATAATGTTCACATCAACCATTAGAATGGGGAAAAATATGATATCAGTGATTTGGACCATGGCATGATTATTGGTACCAGATGTGCTGGTTTGAGTATTTCTGTAACTGCTGATCTCCTGGGATTTTCACACATAACAGTCTCTAGAATTTACTCAGAATGGCAGCAAAAACAAAAAACATCCAGTGAGCGGCAGTTCTGCGGATGGAAATGCCTTGTTGATGACAGAGGTCATAGGAGAATGGCCAGACTGTTTCAAGCTGACAAGGCTATGGTAACTCAGATAACCGCTCTGTACAATTGTAGTAAGCAGGATATCATCTCAGAATGCACAACACGTCCAACCTTGAAGCGGATGGGCTAAAAAAATTGAAGACCATGTTGGGTTACACTTCTGTCTGTCAAGAACAAAAAGCTGAGGCTGCACTGGGCCAACGATCTGTGTACCTCCACAGAAATTGAGTTACATCAGACCAGGTTATGTTTTTCAAGTCTTTAACTGTCCAGATTTGGTGAGCCTGTACCCACTGCAGCCTCAGCTTTATTTTGTTGGCTGACAGAAATGGAATCCGACGTGGCCTTCTGCTGTTGTAGACCATCTGCCTCAAGGTTTGGCATGTTGTGCATTATGAGATGTTATTCTGCTCACCACAATAGTACAGAGTGATTATCTGAATTACCATAGACTTCTTGTCAGCTTGAACCAGTCTGGCCATTCTCTGTTGACCTCTGTCATCAACAAGGCATTTCCATCCACAGAACTACTGCTCACTGGATGTTTTTTGTTTTTCGCACCATTCTCTTTACAATCTAGTGATGTTGTGGGTGAAAATCCCAGCAGATCAGCAGTTACAGAAATACACTGACCAGCCCATATGGCACCAACCATCATGCCACGATCTAAATAACTGAGATCGAATACTTTTACCATTCTGATGGTTGATGTGAACATTAACTGAAGCTCCTGACCCATACCTGCATGATTTTATACATTACACTGCTATCAAACGATTGGCTGATTAGATAACTGCATGAATAAGTAGGTGTACAGATGTTACTAATAAAATGGTCGGTGAGTGTATAGCTAGGATTCAAAATCGAATTAAAACTTATAGCATTTAAAATGACTACAATTTAAAATTACAGCAATCACTATATGAGCAAGAGGCAAAATATTTTTTAAAGAACAATTCAGTAATAATAACAACCCCATTTTAACAATTAGGATTACGCTTCTTCACTCTATTGCATTGTCTCCAATGTCAAATATACTTTATGCATGTTGTGCTAATGCATGCTATAGTATTAATTACAGTTTTATTGGCCGAATCATTGAATGTTACATTTCATTTAGTACTGTTGTTGTATCCTTTTACAGTGATCATAACAGATGGTAATATCATCATACTTTTATATATACCATTATACTAAATAATGACCAAATTCATATACCACCCAACAAATCATGGTAATTTCATGGTACAATTTGTTTTAAGTAGTACTTGGAGAAAAAAGCCAGTTTCCTAGAATGAAAATACTAAACTGGTCCACAATAACAAGATGGCATACTTCTGAAAATACAGCAATAGGGCCTGAAGCCATGTAACAGTGAAAAACACATTTGTTTTCTTTACCCAGCTGCAAATGAAATTCCCCTTGTTCGGTATCAGCTACATGGTCATTACAGTAATGTATTACTTTTTCAGTGGGATACATTTGAAAAATGTGAGTATACTTCTGCTGGACGAAGTATTTTGAGTTTGTTAACTGAATGTTTTATTGGCTCTAGCTGGCGGCCTCAGGGCTGGGTCTAAGTCTGTTTGCTGGCGAGATGTTGAAATCCTGTCTAGCCATCATATGGGATGAATTGACCGTAGCGAATGCAACACGGCACTCTTCATCTCACACTCTCAAGAATGCAGAGGCCTGGAAGCCGCCCACCAGGAGGAAGCTGGCAGGGTTACCGAGTGGACACTGCAAGGCTTCTTAACAGGCTGCAGCAAAGGGGATTTAATTAAGTGCTTGAAGTTCCCCAAGTTGTGTTCGCACGCACGCCTATTAATGACCCAAGCATGCCATCCCGACAGAGAGCTACAGAGCGGAGAGACGCAAGAACAGGGCAGGCGAGACAAACGCAAACTTTACCAACATTGAAACTACGGTCATGGACAAACTCCACGTTGGTGAAACATTGAGATGTTTGAGCATACCTTCTTTCGGGTCTTTCCTACTCGTGCGACATTCTGTGTATCTTTGCCAGATGCGACGTCTTTCCTTACTCCGCTCTTTCATGGCAGTTTTAGAGTCAGTTATCCAGGCATGGTACACAAACTGAGAAGCAAAGGGTTATATCGTTCAAAAATAGGGACAATGCAGGAATTTACATTGCATAATGACTTTTAATTCTATATGTAATTTGTTTTGATTCTACAGAGTGGTATTTCTAATAAAATGGGTACACTGTAAAATGTGGTAATGTGCAATTATTTCCTTGATATATTTCTACTTCATTTAACATTTAAAAATAACTTTTAAATAACCTAATATAAATATATAATAACTGTATAACCTAATTGGCTTATAGTCAGGTTGATTGAGTTATATTAAATAATATTTTGACTTGAATAAAACATTTTTTTACAGTATATTTTGAATCAACTTTAACTGCTTATGTACTAAAAAGAAAGACTCTTACAAACAGTGGGGTGCAAAATCTGATACACCTAATGAAAGTGCTCATATTTTGCATTTTCAAAAATTCTAGTGAAAAGCTGACATTAATTTTAGAATATTTTCGTATTGTGTATGTCCATATACTGTACATACTGTACTTCACATTATGTCATTCTCTGACATGATCTCAGATTTTGTACAAAACCTTATGATTCATGTTATCCAGCATGACTTGAGAGTGTTCCAATCAGAATGCAGAATCATTTATTCATTTTCAACATAAATTTTCTTCAGCTTAAACTCGTGAAAATTATGTAACTGTGGCTAAATTTTTACACAATTCTGTAATATGGCTCCTTACACGTATCATGGCAGTTCTAAGGTGAAATGTCCACTCTGTGGCGATAAAAGCGAGTTAAAATGTCTCACAAGCAGATGAGGTTTTTAAGGCAATGCTCTATCAAGTTTTATGTCAACAAATCAACCTACCCTAAACCTTACAACCGAACAGATAGCGTCATAAAAAGCAAATGCGACACAAAAAATGCAATTGCAATGCTCTATGCACTTAATGTGCAATTTGATCATACATGAACTTTAAACTGTAACGCCTTAAGCCCAAATTATACTTCTGCACAGGGCGCGTGATGAAAATTTCGTCATCAGCAGATACATTTCTCTTATTCCTGGTAGAAATCACTTATCCCTCTCTAAATCTAACAAGTGTGGCCCAATTCTTCTAACCGCACATGCTCTGAACTCGAAAGGATGCACAAACGCCTGCAATTATTTGCACTAATTTGTGTGTCCACAAGGTGGCAACACTCACAATTGAGCACAGAAGACACCTTTATGGGTCTAAACTCCTGAAAAGAAATAGTCCAGTATCTCATATCAGTCGTAGCGCACATGCACCAACACCCTGTATATGTGCACGCAGTCAAATGAAGTATACTTTGAAAGGTTCCACTGTACATTGACGCTAAGCATTCACGTCAAAATCGAAGTATACTTTGGGTTTTACGAGTCATGCTCTACAGTAAAAGTGTTTTGATGTCATAAGATTGCATTGTGCAAGGAAAATTGTGAACAAGTGTTTATAAACTGGTGTTTTACTTATGATAAGTGTGAAAGGGAATCAAAACTAATTGCCGCTTTAGCGCCTCTAGTGTTAATTTCACTGAGAAACTGCCGTGATATTTACGAGACACATAAAATTACCAAAACTTTGTTTACTACCAGGTTAAAATCTCAGAATTTTGACCTCACTGTGCATGCAGGGCATACATTTGTGAAATGATACAAACAAAATTAAAACTACTGTAGCCTTTAGCTAAGATAGCAAAATAGGACATTTGTAAAAGCAATCCCTGTCAATCAAGACAGCAACACAATGCACAACACAGAAAATGAGCTTTAGGGGATGTTTTACAACATGGAAAGAAAGAAAGAAAGAACAAAAGAAAGAAAAAAAGGACTGATTCCATTGTTCACAAAGGAGAAAAACACAGCCTTTGTTTAACTGGCACAACCAAACCCATGAAAAATCTCCCAGGAAAGAAAAAGCTCTCTTGCATGCATCTATTGCAGTACTGCATAATACACTGCATTTACTTGGCATGCACCATACTGGCTCTTTTTACATAGCAGCACGTTGACTGACATAAAAATGTTCAGTAACATTAATCCATTTTGGCTCAAGTGGCTCTCCAGTTTCACAAATACATAAGATGTGTGGATTGAAGTTGAAGTCAGTGCTACACATACATATATTGTGCAACTGGGGGGCAAGTAATGCAGTGCTCAAATAGAAAAGAGCTGACACATACTATAGCATACAAGGAGAGAGAGAGAGAGAGAGAGGAGATATATCAGGCATTGTAAAGTACCTTGGCTGCCCTGATTACATACTGCAGTATAGTTTTGGGCAGTTTAATGACAGACTTTGGTAAAGCCAGCAAAGCAGAGGCAAACTTTTGGATAGCTCTCTACAAAAGATGAGATGGAGTTAGACAGCGAGTGAGGGTCTGTGCTATTGCTGTTACCGCTCTTCCATGCAGGAAGCTAGCAGTTAGTGGTCTGGCAAATAACAAAACATTGTTAAACGCTGGGGGAACAAAAAAAATACAGTGAGACACTTTCATACAACAGAGCCATTGAGGTTACACAGGTTTTGGTTTGTGAACAATGCACTTGAGCAAAATGTTACAAGACATAAATTAAAAAAGGGTGGTTATTGGTGCACATGCAGTACAGCGTGGAAGTGTCCAGACTATTTACCTGGAACGCTGATTTCTTGGGAGGCTCCTCGTCCTTTTTGTCATCATCGTCCTCCTCTTCCTCACTGTCCGTCTCAAATAAGTAATAATTCCCACTTCGGACCACTGAAAGAAACATCATACTGTATCTGTATGCACAACTCAGGGCTGGACAGGTAATCTGGCATATCGGACATTTTCCCGGTGGGCCGACGCAATTTGGGGCCGATCAGGGGTGGACTGTCCATCGATTAGTTAAAATGAGCCGCCACATTATGCAGAACAGATCACAAAACGGCGCTGCTATATGCAAAAAGGACAGGGAACCCAGTCCTGTGCTCGAGCAACCTGTCATGACAGCAGGCCAAATCCATTTACCTTAATGTGCTCCAGGACGATATGAACAAGTGAACTTGTGAAATCTAATTGATCTTATTATTTCCCTTTTCATTGCAATTGGAATTTTGTGTCAAGTCAAGTAAATTTTACATTTATAGTGCTTTTCACAATACATATTGTTTCAAAGCAGCTGCAAAACATGCCTTCAGTAAGCAAGAAAAGGCAACTGTGGCAAATAAAAATTATCAAAATTGCTAAAAACAAAATGTGAAAAAAGTGGAGGAAGGCAATTGGTCTTCTGACATTACCATAAATGCGCAATTTGTAATATAATTTCAATATCATAATAAAGCAATGCTTAAACAGTAAGGAAATCAGGGGAAAATGAAATCAAGAACATTCAAAGATCAAAAGATGACACTAACTGGATGCATGATCAACCCAAGGCTTCCACCACTGCTTCCTTTTGCTTTTTTTCTTCTCTTTGCTGGCCTCTTCTGTAAAGTAGAAAACATTGTTTCATGAACACACAAAGGCTCTAAGAAACATTAAAACCATTTCAAAGATCAGACATTTACTGTGAGACCTGGTATGCACCTTTCATGTGTTTTAGATTTGATTGCAATGCATTTAATGCTGCTGTTAAGCGCAGGCACTCGTGGAATTTGTTGTTCAACTTTCAATATTCTGACAATGATGCTGGACTAAAGTGTGCTATTTAAAGAAAAAAAAAACAACAATCACACAAGATAATTGGTAAAGTCTGTTACTAAGCCATTTGTGCAATGACCTAAAACACAGCAACATTCAACCCCAAACAATTTGAATGTAACAGTGTTTAAAATGTTATGGGAGAGAAAAGTCTTGGAATATTAGATTTTGTCAATTATACTATGTGATTCATTACAATACACACCCAAACTGAATGATACTACCAGAACTGAATATATGAATTCCAAACTTCTTGTGAAGTTGAAATAATGTAGTGCTTCAGAGCTTGCTTTAGGGTTAGTAATGTATTTGTATACATTCGATTCACCCTGCCCCTTTTCCACGCTCAGATCTTTCGTTTGTATTGAAGCTACTGAGAAGAGTCGATCAAAATGGATTGTGTGTGGGAGCACAGAAAGTATTTTTCATCAAGATTTGATGGTGTGACAATTACAACCTCTTTACTACGTGAAAATGCTCGTGAGGTGTTTTTTCTGTCACTGAAAATGTTTTTTCCAACACCCGCGGAGGTAAATTTGACCTGTCAGATCACATTCAGACAGCTATGACACACTGCACTTTTTATTGATACAAGCATTTCATTTGTATACGTGTAGAACTTAAATGACTTAAATATTAATCTGATTCTTACCCACACCATCATATCGCTTATGGAGACATGTATTTAACCACTGGATTCTCATGGATTACTTTTATGCTGCCTTTCTGTGATTTTTGAAGTTTCTAGTTTTTGGTCACCATTCACTTATATTGTGAGGACCAACAGAGCTGAAATATTCTTCTAAATATCTTAATATGTGTTCTGCATAAGAAAGAAAGCCATACACATCTGGGATGGCATAAGAGAGAGTACATGATGAGATAATTTTAATTTTTGGTTGAACTATTCCTTTAAGAATTGAAACTATTAAAAACAAAATATTTAAATCCTGAAATTTTTAGCCACGAATGCTACAGTCTCTTCTGAATGGGCCATATATAATCTATCAACTAAACATACCTTCATCATCATCCTCTTCTTCCTTAACCACTGAGTGGCTTTCCCCACTTTCCTGAGCCAAAGACAACATCCTCTCTTTACCTCTCTTAAACTTCTGCTGTCGGCTTTTGATGCAGTCCATCCTGAGAGAAGCAGAGAAAGAGACAGAAAGAGAGGAGTGACATGATTTCAAACTATCTGTTTGGTTGAGCAGAGGTAATTTGGGTTCTTGCATGAGCACAATTAATGTACAATTATAGATAATGAGAGATGCATGATCTTCATGTTGTGACATGTGCGTGCAGATTAAGAGGAAAACAGGCTACAGCTTAGCAATGCTGAGACATCCTGTAATTCTCTCTCACACACACACACCACACATTTGACCTACTAACACACTGTTACCGCAGTACAGCACTTCAGTATTAAAATCAAAATACAACTACTGTTTAAACTAAGTGCCTCCGTGAATGGTAAAGGAGCTGGGAAAGGAGAAAGTATTTTAACATTGAAAAAACTTGGCCCAGGTATAAGAGCGACTTTTCCAACTGGAACCAATAAACAACTGTATGTAAATGTACTGTATATGTTTAGATTTTTTGTCTTTATGCATCAGTAATAATTTACACATAATTTCATGAGACTGTATGAAAAGGGAGCACAGTAGCTGGCAGCAAACAATGAAACATTGTGAGTCCCACACTGTCCTCATTGTGTGTTTAATGAACTCACTGTCTCTTCAGTAGGTCCATGGACTTCTTCTCCTCCTCTATTCTGGCTTTAACTGCCTTCACAATTGTCGCCTGGAACAACTCAGCTCCTCTGACAGATAAACAGAGAAAGGGAACAAACAACCCAAAGTTCTGATTGATATGTCTGGGATCCTCTCACAATATAATAGTTACGTTTTGTAAAATGGGCACGCCAAAGCGAGTTGAGCTAAAACTTTGCTGTTTGGTAGCAACGCCTGCACAAACAAAATCCTTCAGATTTAAATCGAGGTTAAAATTTATGAATGCTGTAATCCCTCTTAAAAGCAAATGAGTAATAATATTTTGTGAACTGCAATTTGCTAAATGATTCAGAGCTAAGATAAATGAATATATTCTCAATGTCTGTTTATTTGTCTATGGATCTGTTGCATGATGTTGAATACCACAGACAATCATTTGCAACAGTTTATTTTTTAATTCTATTTATTTATTTATAGTTTTTTTTATATGTTTAATAATAAAGGTGTTTTTCTCAACTTCGGGCAAATTCATGTCCCATTGGTTGATTTCAACTTTTTTCTTTTCGTTATTTAAAGGTCACATGAAAATGACTTGTAAACTTTTTACCAAGCCATAATTATTTATTTTTGGTACTTTCAAATGCCTTTTATGTACAGATTTTATTGTTGTAGCCTTCAAAAAAAGACTTTGAATATCAGACTGTGAAAATCCATGACAAAAATACACATTATTTTTTACAACTTTAAAACTATAATAATCTAATCAAAGAGTGAAATAAACAAACTACTTCAATATCTCCATCCATCCATCCATCCATCCATCTTCAACCGCTTATCCGAAGTCGGGTCGCGGGGGCTGCTGCTCCAGCAGGGGGCCCCAAACTTCCCTATCCCGAGCCATATTAACCAACTCTGACTGGGGGACCCCGAGGCGTTCCCAGGCCAGTGTGGAGATGTAATCTCTCCACCTAGTCCTGGGTCTTCCCCGAGGCCTCCTCCCAGCTGGACGTGCCTGAAACACCTCCCTAGGGAGGCGGCCAGGGGGCATCCTTACCAGATGCCCAAACCACCTCAACTGACTCCTTTCAACGCAAAGGAGCAGCGGCTCTACTCCGAGCTCCTCAAGGATGACTGAGCTCCTTGTACTATCTCTAAGGGAGAAGCCCGCCACCCTTCTGAGGAAGCCCATTTCGGCCGCTTGTACTCGCGACCTAGTTCTTTCGGTCATGACCCAGCCTTCATGACCATAGGTGAGGGTAGGAACAAAAATTGACCGGTAGATCGAGAGCTTTGCCTTTTCGGCTCAGCTCTCTTTTCGTGACAACGGTGCGATAGAGCGAGTGCAATACCGCCCCCGCTGCCCCGATTCTCCGGCCAACATCCCGCTCCATTGTCCCCTCACTCGTGAACAAGACCCCGAGGTACTTGAACTCCTTCACTTGGGGCAAAACCTCATTCCCTACCTGGAGTACACACTCCATCGGTTTCCTGCTGAGAACCATGGCCTCAGATTTAGAGGTGCTAATCCTCATCCCAGCTGCTTCACATCGCTTGGCAGTCGAGTGTACTTCAATATCTGTTATATTAAAATTATTTCAATACATTTTCGAAAATGATTTCTGTTTTTTACAAACAGTTTGCACCTGAAAAAATTATCTAAAAAATTTGTTTACTTGTTAACCAAGGTAACCAAAGTGTCAGTAAAGAGAGGAAATATGTGATAATTGAAGAAAATTGAAAAATCAAGGTAAAAAAAAATGAGCAGAATATTTTTACTGGCCATTATTTCCAGTTAAGCTGTAATTTTACCAAATTATGCAAAAAGTATTTTAATTTAATAAAAAAATTATTTTATTGTGTCTATTGAGGATACATAAAATGTTTGCTATTAAATTATTATAAACATCACAAAGGAGTCTGCCATATATTTAGAAATGTTACAAATGTAATTTCCATCAGCACAATTTCCAGCAAAGAATTCTATTAAATTTAAGATATGATGGACAACACACCATGGTGGGAATTTTTAAGACTTTCAGGGGAAAAAATGGCACAAATTACCTGTGATGCATGTTAATACAATGTTGGGCATTGTTAGTAGACAAATAAAAACTCCACCCACAGGAAATACAGAACCTGAAATTTCTACATTAACAAAAGTATTGCAGAATTATTTAGACAACTTTATACACAACTTTCACACTAGAACAATCCTTTTACTGAAGAACTCATTTAAATGATTTATTATTATTATTATTATTATTATTATTATTATTATTATTTGCTAAAGCTCAATATTACGGCTTTTAATATCTCTGGTCCACATGCATACTGTTCTTCCAGTAAGTGTAATATAGTACAATAACAGATTCTTGAACTCATTGTCCATGTGATAATCAACCGTGTGTCCAGATGCTGTCAATAGAAAGTAAGATGAAAATAAACCTGAATATTCAGTTACAGTAAGTGACTATATCCACAGACAAACACTAATTACACAGATAATGTGTGTGTGTGTACCTGGACGCGAGGACCTGTGAAGAGCGGATGTCAGCCACAACGTGCAGGAAGTAGTAGCTCATGAAGACTCGCCTTTGCAACAGGAGAGAGGCGAAACAGATGCTGTCCCAGATTATACCCGCCTCATCACTCGGCAGCTCACACTGTTTGTTCGCTTGCTGCTCCGCTGCACACACACATACAGGAGATGAGAGAAATTAAAAGAATTCACACGCTAATCCAGATCTATTGAATTAATGTTAAATGATAGATTTCTACATTCATACACTGTAAAAATACAGGAGTTATATTAGCCTCAGCAAGAAGTATACGATAATATTTGTGTATTGTGTTAAACAGTGGCCTTGGACTTTATATGACATTTGGCGTAGATGCAGCATCACAAAAATTTATGTTTTAACTACTAATGATGTTATAAAAATACTTTATTTACAGGGGTACTGTGGCATGGGGGGCGTGGTCGTGTGTCGGTCTCGTGGGAGAGAGAGAGCGGTAAGGCTTTTCAATATAAATAATAGTTTATTAGTAAACTTAAAAGAAGACACAAACACACACATGACGGACATGTCCGCTAACGATCTCTCTCTCCCGCACGACACCCTGCAGTCGACCTTTATACCTCGGAGGCTTGATTAGCCTAATACGGGACTGGGTGCGTAGGATCACGACCCGGCCCCGCCCTCCGCCCTGCCACAGGTACTTACTGTACTTGTCATAAATTATTAATTTATTTTATAGGTGAAAAACTTAGAAAGTAAAACTTTAGGTGGAGAAACAAATATTTAGTGCACCTTTGGGGGCCAAAATTCTGAGACCATTAGTTAAAAAGTTTTTATTTAGCATTTGTCTAATTCAATGACATTTTTTTTTTTATGTTCATAACAAGTTGTATTTTCAGCATATTTGTTGTACTTAAACGTCACACAATTTAATGCAAAACCTGATGATTTTAGTAGTGGTGATTTCTCATAACTGTATACACTGACAAAACCGCAAAATTTAAATATTTAAATCGCAAATATTATTGGATAGATTTATCCAGATATTATAGACCTCTTTGGTAAATTCATATGAAAAGTTATGATTTTTGAATGCCTGTTCGGGAGACGTTCATTTCATAAACAGACATGCTGTAGTTAAAATTAGGCTTGCTTGAGCATTAAGTGTCGTTTCAAGTTCTGGCATTCGTGCGTGGATGTTGGACATTTTTAGAATGTCAACTGTATTACTAGTTAGCTGTGACATAATGTATGATGCCAAAAGGCATAGGGCATCTTATTAATTATAAAACTGTGTTTTCTTAATGGCATGAATCACACTGAAGGCCTAGACTTTAAATGCAAGTAAGGACATACAGAGCTGAAATATTCCTCTAAAAATCATCATTTGTGTTCTGCAAAAGAAAAAAAGGCATACACATCTGAGATGGCATGAGGGTGAGTTAATCATGATGAGAATTTTCATTTTTGGGGGAAATATTCCTTTAATGTGGTCGATGTCACAATTTTGCTTGATTGGCTTCTTTGGAATAGTGGAGAATCGTATTTATTTTACATCAAAACATGTCTTCTGTTTTACATTTTTCAAAATCACAAAACTTTGTTTTTTCCAAGTTTAAATTAAATTTTGAATGCTAGATTTCCAATGTGGTCTCAGATATTTGGACACAATTGTCAAATTATTTTATTTTTCTTCTTCCAATTCTTTGAACCAGTACTTACGTTTTGAATATCCATTTATAGTGCAAGCCAGACTGAACAACTGGATCAGCCAGCAGTGATTGATCACCAATGCTTTTATATATCCACAGGCAGCTATCTGAGAGGCAAGAAAACAGAAACCACAATGACATTCAGAACAAAAAATAAACCATTTCTCAGAGATCTCATTTTTTGGATTATCCTCTTTAAAAGAGCATTTGTTTGCAATTTGTAATTTAAAAGAAATATTCTGGACAGCCTTTGAGTTCTTCCATGTGCCAATGACTATTACACACCTGGTCAAAAATTACTTCAAAGATCTGCAATTCTGCCTCACTTCAACAGAGTACACAACATCATGGCAATCATTGGAAGTGAGAATAATGGCGGGGTGTACCATCTCCCCTCTAGCCTTCACCACGGCAATGGAATTGATCATCTGAACCTCCAAATTGGTTGTAGGAAGAGAACATCTGCAGTCTGGACAGCGACTACCTCCCATGCATGCCTACATGGATGACATGACCACCCTGACCTCAACAATCGCATGTACCAAACAGATACTGGAAAAGCTTCATGCCAACATAACATGGGCATGGATGAAGTTCAGACCCAGCAAGTCCAGAAGCATATCCATCGTCAAAGGGAAACTCGTAGACCAGAGAGTCACATCGATGAAACACCCATCCCAACAGTATTGGAGATGCCAGTCAAGAGCTTAGGGTGATGGTACAACACA
The DNA here is from genome assembly GCF_025860055.1 of Xyrauchen texanus. Taxonomy (NCBI): domain Eukaryota; kingdom Metazoa; phylum Chordata; class Actinopteri; order Cypriniformes; family Catostomidae; genus Xyrauchen; species Xyrauchen texanus. The sequence continues at coordinate 11,078,333 of NC_068317.1, forward strand.
ATCCTCAAGGACGCAGACCAGAGTGACCAACTGAAGGAAGAAACTATCAAAGGCCTTGTTAGCATAGACAAGACCCTGCTTCCTGGTAAGTTGAAACTGTGGTGTCTGCAGTTCGGATTGCTGCCCCATCTGCTGTGCCCACTAGGTACACAAGGTCTCCATTACCAAAGTCGAGAAGCTGGAGAGTACAGTCAGTTCATAAATCAAGAAGTCGCTTGGACTCCCGCGTTGCCTCAGCAATATCGGTTTGTATGGGAATGGTGCTCTGGAACTGCCTGTGTTTAGCCTCACTAAAGAGTACAAATGCACCAAAGTGAGACTGGACATGACTCTGACCGAGTTTCAAGATGGTATAACTGGCAACCTGGAGGAAGTGGACCCTGTCTGAGGCCGTACAGCAAGCAAAATCTGCTCTCAGGCATAGAGACATCATAGGACAGGTGCAGCAGGGAAGAGGAGGTTTTGGACTTGGGGCAAGAAGACCCACATGGCACAAGGTGACAGTCACCCAGAGAAGCAAGCTGGTAATAGCCGAGGTCCGGCAGCAGGAGGAGGCAGAGAGATGCATAAAGGCAAATTCGCTGTCCAAACAGGGCAAATGGACTAACTGGGAAAACATGGAGCATGGTAAGCTCACTTGGAAGCATCTATGGAAGATGGAAGGAAGTAGACTTAGCTTCATCATTAGAGCCACCTATGATGACTTTCCCACACCCAAGAATCTAAACCAGTAAATTGGAGAAGATTCATCATGTCCTCTCTGTCAAACCCCAGTAACGCTAAGGCAAATTCTCGTCGGCTGCAAAACCAGTCTTTTCCAAGGCCATACACCTGGAGGTACAACCAGGTCCTGAGACAACTGGTGATTACCCTGGAGGGAAGGAGAAGTACTACCAATGCCCTCTCTCCCCAATACCTGGATTCTCAAAAACCACCACCTTCAAAAGGACAGGGCAACTTCCAGTGAAGCCAACTGCAAGAAGGGAATCAACCCTGCTAATGCTTTTATTTAAAACGTAAAAGGCTGAAGTACTCAGACCTAGCAGCCAAGGCAGTACAATGGGGCTGGCGAACCTAGTTGTTCCCCATAGAGGTTGGTTCCAGAGGTTTTGTAGCTACATCAACAACTAGGCTGCTGAAGGGGTTGGGAGTCAGAGGATGGGCCTTCCTACAAGCTGTCAGGTTGCTGTCAGAGGCTGCTGAGCGAAGCAAGAACTGCCTGTGGCTAAAACTAAAGGATCACAACTGGGCTGCAAAATGACAAAGAGTGTTAAAAGCAGAGGGGGTGCACCTAGAATGCCAGGTGTCACTGATGAGCCCTTTGGAGGTGTTGTGGGCTTATCAATGTAACACCAAGTGTGCCCACCTGATGACCCCAAAGTTAGTACCCCTACCCCTCACCCAAGATATCAAGAAAATGTTGACTATTGTAAGGCTTGTACTATCAAGTCCTGTAAGCTCAACTGACATATAGACATATTTCAATACAGGTGATGTAGAGTATGTGTTTGTGAATATGTGAGTCAGATCCTAGACTCACACACACTCACTTCTTTCACTTCACACTCTATGAATTCAGACCCACAAAAATGTGAAGTTCTCTAAACACAGAAGGGCCCCAGATGTTTTAATTTATGTCATCCCGTGGCTGTCTTGGCAATAATTTACCCACACAGGCAACACTTTTAAATTAAAAGTTTGAAATGAGATTTTTCTATCATTATTTATATTTCCTATATATTTTTTCAGAACTACTGTGCAGTTTTATGAAATACTTACTGAGAGGATGTTTTTCATGGTGATTACAAAAATGTTGTATGCTATCAGGAAGTCCCAGAAGTGGAGGATGCTTTTAATTGGCTTCAGTAACAGTTCACCCCCAAAAAGCAGGAAGTAGAAACAGGCGACCAGGTAGCCCATACAGAAGATGCTAATGCGTGTGGTACCCGTGATGAAGATGATGGTGAGGACAAACCAGAAGAGATAGCTGAACATGATCACCTTTAATATATCTAGATATGACCTGCAGAATGACATAGAAAAATAAGACTAGGTATCCTCTTCTAATTCAATATTATCTGCGAGTTAAGTGCGTTACTAGCCATGTTTGCATTTACCTTCAACCCCAAAACATTCTGGAATTTATTAATTGAACCAAGAGCCAAAAAAAAAAAAGGGTACATTACATAAAATAATTCTTATGTAACTCGACACATTAAATTTAATAGGACAATTGATGTATTAATAGCTTGATGAACTATTAACACATACATTTATTCTGCCATTCATGAATAAGGTCCTTTGAATGTAACAGGGTTTGCACAAAATCTAAAAAAAGGCCAAATATATTCTGATTAACTTGCCTGGATAGCATATTGGCCCATCGAATTTCTATATACACTAGTTTGGATTGCATTTATAAGATAAAGGTCATATCCAGGGCTGACCTGCAATGGATAAAGTCAGGAACAGGGTTGTGCTGGCTGAAGGAGGCAGCGTCCAGATCTCTACAGATCTCCACGTTATCACCCGCCAACATCTGTATGGCTGCCAAACTCTCCTCCTCAAACACACGCCTCTGCAGTGATGCGCACAGCAACAACATGAAGTCGTCTACAGGGAGAGAGACATGGAAGGAGGTTTGATAAATTCAAAACACTTTTTTAACACCTATTTGACTATTTGCTAGAGATCTGAAAACATGCTGTGTAAGTTCTGTGAACATCGTTACTCACACAGGAGGAAGAGGGGGTTTGGTTTGGTGTGGAAGTCGGGAAAGTAGAGCCACTTGATAACGTTGGAGTCCATGCTGGAGGAAGGGTGTCTCCACGGATAGTCTGGACCACAGGGACAGAGAATAACTTAACTTTTGCATTTGGTGACGCAGCTTGCACTGGTAAGAAATTTATGTTTACAGTCCCATAACAACAGCCATCTTGAAGGTGACTGTATGGGCAAAATAGCCTCTTCAATAATTTTATCTCTACTGTATATGGTCCTTTTCTGTGCTTTAATATTTGATGCTCATCTCACTAGATTTCTGTCATTTAGATGGTGTTGGTAGGATATGGTGTCTGGCCTACAGTATTTTGTAGACTGTTATTGAACACTCGCCTGTACAGGCTGCAGATGGGATGCCAATGCACATCAGGTACTGGAAGGCGAGCATGCAGGCCAGGAAACAGCAGTATTTGGGCCAGATGTGGGCAATAGCTTTTCTCCTGCGCTGATACATCACTGCAATCAGACCGAACGCATGCAGCATGGCATAGAAATCCATCCGCTGCCCAATCACATTTACCGATAACAGAAAACACGTCTAGAGGAGACATCAACACACAGACATGTTGTTCCAATAAGGATAATGATGGCTGCATTTGATCTAATCACTACAAAATAAATACAATTAAATATCCATCACCCAACCCTGATTTTTTACCTTATAATACACTATACACACTTGTAGTTTATTTGCCTTATTACTATGTGTTGAAATCTGAGCAAAGTGGGACTGGTCTCAGAGACAGATAATGCATTGCAATGCAATTATCTAATTACAATGTAAGTGAAAGTGTACCAAACTTTTGAAGCTCTGAAATCACACAAAGGCAGCATAAAAGTAATCCATAAGACTCCAGTGTTTTAATCCATGTCATCAGAAGTGATATTATAGGTGTGGGTGAGAAACAGATCAATATTGTTGTCCTTTTTTACTATAAATTCAGAGTTCTTGTCATTATTCACTTGCATTGCATGGATATACAGAGCTAAAATATTCTTCTAGAAATCTTCATTGTATTCTCCAGAAGTAAGAATGTAATACACATCTGAGATGACATGAGGGTGAGTAAATGATGAGATAATTTTCATTTGTGGGTGAATTATTCTTTTAAAAATGATTGAAAGTGTTCCATATCAACATCTTTTGTTAGTGCTGGAACTTTTCAGTTTAAAAACATACTGTAACCATAAAACCCCTTAAAATCAGAGCAAAATACATTAAGACTGGTGTTCAACCCCTAACCCTAAAATCTGATTGGTTTGTAGGAATGTTGCTGCACGACCAACAAGGATGTTGATCCAGGAATACATTTGATGGATAATAAGGTGTTACCTCAAGGCCAAACTTGTAGAAAAAGTAGTTGATGAAATATTTTCCACAGTTGAGGATTCCATCGTCCAGATGCTGTCGTGTGATATTGTGAAAAATCGTTCTTGTAACTGGAGGAGTAAGGTTGTTTGTCATACGGTAGAAATCCTGGTGACGGTAAATAGTCACTTCAAAGGCCAAGAGGGCCAGCATCACCAAATTATTCTGTGGAGAAAAAAGAAAATAGATATGCATGAAATTCAAATAAAGATCCAAAGAGTCCAAAATTACCACCAAGCACCACATGTGAGGAAAAACGCTTTGGTGGTTAAATAAAAGTTGGCCAGTAACTTTATTACAAAATGAACATAAATTGGTTTAAATTGTATTGTAAGAATGATAGTCTTGGAATAATGTTCAGATTTTACTGTTTCAGGAAAATTGTTACTTTAATTCACCAAAGTGCATTCAACTGATCACAAAGTATAGTCAGGACATTATTGATGTAAAAAACAACACCATTACTATTTGAAAAAAGAAATTTTGATCAAATCTAGTTGTTTTTCGCATATCCCAACTAAGCTGGGGTCAGAGTGCAGAGTCACGCTTGAAACAGCACCCCTGGAGCAGATAGGGTCAAGGGCCTTGCTCCCGACCTTTAGTTTTTTTTTTAAGCCAGAGCCTTAACCGCTGAGCCACCACTAGCTCAGTGGTTAAATTGCTAATTTGGTACTAGAAAAATCACTTACCATTATATCAAACACAGTTAAAACTCTTTGGTTCGTTAAATGAAGCTTAACATTGTCTTTGGTTTTATTTGAGTTACCACAGTATGCAATAGACTAGCGTGTCTTAAGGTCAATATTAGGTCAAAAAACTAATTTCTCTAGAAACGCATCAGTCAAGCATTGTTTTGAGGAATGAAGGCGATACAATGCTTGAAATGGCCAAAAAAACCTGAAGATTTCATACAAAGGTGTACACTAGTCTTCAAAGACAAAGGAGAACTGAATTGTGAAGAAAAAGCCACTTTTGAAACAAGAAAAGACAAAGTGTTATGGATCTTAACCCCATTGAGCTTTTGTAGGATCAGCTAGACTGTAAGGTGTGCGAGAAGTGCCCGACAAGACAGCTACATCTATGGCAAGTGCTACAGGAAGTGTGGGGTGAAATGTCACATGAGTATCTGGACAAACTGACAGCTAGAATGCCAAGGATCTGTAAAGCTGTCATGGAAGATTTTTTATGAGAACTCTTTGAAGTAGTTTAAGAAGTTCTTATAATAGTAATTTTTACTTTATTAATGTACTGACTATACATTGTGATCAGTTTAAATCCACTTTGGTGAATAAAAGTACCAATTTCTCTCCATAAAAGCAAAATCTGTACATTATTCCAAACATTTGGTCGCCAGTGTAAGTGATGTGGGCAATTCAAATCAAACCATCTACTAAAGAAAATGAATATTGTGACTAAAGTATCCTCTGTTGAACTTTTGAACTGTGGAAATTTAGCCACTCTACGTGGCCACACAACTGTGGAATATTCCTCGCATCAAGCCACCAAAACATGAGCAATAAAATCACATATTTGTGACAAGCTCAATTTGATGAAGTGACAGAGACTGGCTCATATGTGTTTGTGTATTTGTGAGTGTATACAAAAGCATATCTCACCCTCAGGTTCTCCAATAAAGGAGAGAACTTCCTGAGACCGACCCAGTTAGCTGGATCCACTGGGCCACTGTAAAGTAGAGACTTTTCCATCTCCAACCTCTGAGCATCTGTGTAGTTATCGGGCTGGAGGAGACAAAGTAAGATATAGTGATAATGGAAATAACCATTTAATCATGTCTTCGTGTGTTCGGATGCCCACTTGTTGGAAGGCCAAGTGTCTCACCATCGTGCAAGTTTTGGAGTATGTGGAAGGGTTAATGGAGGTGAGCTGGTAGAGCATTTTGCAGATGATGATAACACAGGTCCAGACAGTGCACACACTGGATGCCAGCGGTCTGAACTGACTGAATGGCAGAGCGAATGCCCAGCTCACCAGGAAGACGTAATTAAACAGAGACACCTGAGAATGACAGAGAACATGTTTCTGAGGATGGGACACATCTTGGTAACACTGTCTAATAACTTCACAACATTACTATTGGTAACACTTTATAATAAGGTTCCATTTATGAATATTAGTAAACAACTTTAGCTAACATGAATTAACAATGAACAATACTTTTACAGCATTTATTAATCTTAATGTTAATTTCAACATTTATAATACATTTTTAAAATACAAAGTGTTAACAATAATTAATGCACTATGAACTAACATGAACAATTGTATTTTCTTAACTAATATTAACAAAGATTAATAAATGCTGTAAAAAAGTAATGTTATTGTTTGTTCATGATACCTATGAATGCCCTGGAACTATGAATGGAACATTATTGTAAAGTGTTACCACAGTATTTGTATAGCATTCGTTTATTGTTAATTGATAATTTACAAATCATTGTTTCAAAACTGGTAATGCAATAAAAGGCTTCTTAGACATTTTTGTTGTTCATTTATATTCACTGTAGAAAACAATTTATTATTGTTTAATAATTTCATATAGAAGCAGTTTGACAATGATTTTTCATCCTTAGTAAACAGCTTATTAGCCATTGCTAACTTGTGTATTTCAGTTGATTCAACCCAGTGGGAAAGATGGGTTTATGAGAACATTAAAAAGTCATAAATTCATTCAGTAGTTAATTAAGAAAATTGTATATACATACAAAAATATATGTAATGAAATGGATATACGTTTATGCTTAATGCATTAATTACTGCTGTAGGAACCCTTACTATTACAATATAAATTCTTAATAAAGGTCAATATAAAGCACTAACTAATTACTAGATAAGTACTTTCCATGTTCTAATCTAAAGCAAGACCTATTTATGCCTAAATTGTTCACTAACCATGCAAATTTAACGCCTTCCACTTTCAATCTTTACTACTTTTTTTTTTTTTTCATAAATCCGATCTGGAATATTATGCTCACTGTAATTATATTGAAATTAAGAAATTATATTATTCATTAATCTTAAAAGTTGTTTATTAATCATGAAAAACCCCTATTAGTCAGATTATAGAGTATATGAATTTATTTGAACTATTAATAATAAATTGTTTGCAACAGTATATGTAAATGAATAACGCTATTTGTATGTATTCTGCTCAGGGATAGATTATGACTTGTTAAGGCCCTGGGGCCAATTATCTCCAAGGACCCCCCGCCATCCAAAAGGGGGGTGTTCGTTATTCATGGCCAAAAGTTGTTGAGACCAAACTAGATTGCGTAGCCTTAAAGCCCAGGGCACCCCGTGCAGTCAAGGGCCCATGTAGTCAAGGGCCCCTGGGCACTGTACAAGACTATACTACTGTATTAGCAAACTAAGAACAATGCGTTATAAATAATGATTCAACAATAAACTAATGCTTTAGAAATACTTTATACTGGTGTGTAGTTTTTATAACGTGTTACCCACATTTGGTAAATTGGGTGGTTACAAAATTGATGGATCACACTATAGCCGGTTAGAAACAGGTGAAAATGCCACAATCCAACAAAAGCAATTGTGAAGCCAAGTATGCAAGTACTCAACACAAAAAGCATCTCTCTATTGAACTTTATGGATTTCGAAGCTTTGTGTCACTATGAACGTTAATCTAGAACTTTCTATGTACTTATTGTTGGTGGGAAAAAAACAGGTCATATCAGCTTATGGTTTGCTTTTGGCTTTTGGAATGCAAAGGCTTTATGGTAGCAGGTTTTTTAATGGTCCAATATGATCTACCAGGTTTAAATCAGGTCTAACGGCTGATAGTCCAGCTGATTGACCATCTAGACCAGCCAATGACCATGAATGACCAGCTAGAAAACCAGCAGATGTCTTTAGCTAGTTTTATTTGGAATTTCCAGCAGAGCATATGCTAACTTTCATCCCAGAAGATCACCTGAAGATCACATCTTTTCTTCCTCTCTCACCTCTTTGACTGAGACCCAAATGATGTAGGAGGAGACAATCTTGATAATGTGAATCTCCAGCAGCCACCAGATGAGAAGTTGCAGCTTCTGTATGTACTCCAAGAACTTCAGGAACAACACTGTCAGACGCTCCACCACCAGATGCCATTTATTCTTCAGCTCTTCAGAAGAAATAAAATACAATATTTCAGAAGATTATGCATAGTACAAGACAAAATAAGCACCTTTTAAAATGTGTTTCATTATCATGTCGGTCATTTCATGTCATATCATGGGAATACAAAGTTTTATAACATGTACCATGGCAATACCAAAGTATTCTTTAAAGTCTTGGAACACCATGTAAATACCAAGGTACATGAATATAGCAATCATTCATGGTATATGGTGTATATTAAAATAATATGGTATTACTGAACCATCATTGTACCATTTTATATAAACATAACTTTTGAGAGTGATAACAATAGCAGTCAAGTCCTCTAAATTTGTCATTAGAATTTGCCAAATTGTAATAGCATGCATGTAAGCTTGTTATTAGATGATCAATCTTGTGTGTAACAGAGTTAGCAGGAGTTTTGTAATTACAACAATGCTGTATATTGACATGTAGTTTACAGGAGTAACTCTCACAAATATTTTTGAAACAGTTGCCAGAAATAGGACTAACACTAAAAGGACACTGTACACAACGACACTTGTCACATTTACGATGCATTAACAGAGTCAAAACATCTCTACAAGGTGCTCTACAAAACCAGCCAATAATGGTAAAAATATTCATAAATAGTCATAAAATACTGACAGTCGCAGATGAAACAAAGTGACATGTTTCTTAAATTGTTTATGATATTCATTATGTACAAATGGTTGTGTAACGTCAGTTTAGAACACCAAAGTCTGATCTGTTAACTCTGAAGACCAAATCACAGCTGTTCTCTTGCACGCTATACGCAAAACATATGTTAACCAATGCTTCATACAGAGACATCTAAATAAACTGGTTTTATTCAAGTCAAAAATATCACTAAACATCCCTGAATAAACCTGAATACATTAGGTTTCACTAACAAAAAAATGTTAAGGGTTATATGAGGGAGAAATAGCTACTTAAGGTACATTAACAATTGCAGATTCCCACTTTCTGCAGTGAAGCTCTGAGAAAATGATGGAGCACAATAAATCAATTAAAAAGATACATGTAAAAAGCACTTTATAATATCAAACAAAAAGAAGCTGCCCCTTTCCTTTAAAAATTATTTTAAAATTATAATGTCATTCAGCAGTTCAATACAACAGTGTTAAAGACCCCAGGCCTGCCTGTAAAAGTGTTTACACATTAAACAAGTCTAGACAGTTTTATTCTGGTCTGTTTACCTTGCTGGCGCTGTTCTGCCCCATGAGGCGAATAAAAGCCTCTTCCATTTGTATTGCTCCAATGAGAGTTACTGATATTAATTCAGAAATTCTTCTATTTTTTACCTAGTCTGTTTTTAAATCAAATCAATGCAATTATCCTATGTAGCATGTACAGTGATGTAGTCTGGATTTACTTTATTACTCTGAATAAGGGTAGGAACCAGGTGTTTTCTTTTCTTTAGGATGTTAAAAAAATGGGAGAAATAAGGGTCGCGTGATACCATGTGAGGTTCGGATGTGTGAATGGCGAGATCTGTGCACATTGCTAGTTTTTAATACATAAACAGGTGAGATTCGATACATCCTGATTCTTAACTGTTTCATGTAGACAATATGTCAAAGAATTCAAAATCCTTATGTGCTCAATCTGATGCCCAGACAAGGCCACAGAACAGGGACTCAGTTTGGACGGTGTAGCGGGAGAAATTCAACATCAGCTGTCGAATATGTCTGCAATGCTGGCGAAAGTCATGGCAGACTTCGTGGCAAGAAGTAAAGGAAAGCTTTCTTGGAAGAACCACAGCATTTTCTTGTTCCCAGACTTTGTGAATTGGACAAGAGGGAAACTTGATAGATTCAGGGAATGCAAGAACCTCTTACATCAATGGAAGGTTGCTTTTGCACTGATGTTCCCAGCCAAATTGAGAATTGATACTAAGGATAGCCGTAGAGAATTTACATAACCACAGCAAGCATTATCCATCATAAAGACATTGGAGTGAGTAAGCCATTTGATATTCATGTTGCTGCCTAGTGGACCTGACTCACCGAACATACACTCGACTACCCGAGGAAGCTGGGCACCTTTTTCGTCTCTTTTTGTGCTGGTTCCGCCTAGCAGCTGGAGTTTGTTTTGTGTAATATAATTTTTTCGGGACAGCTTGTGGATGAATCGTTTTCATAAGCACGTCTTGGTGCTTATGCCTGCTGTGGCCTGGAGTTTGTTTTGTGGAGTATCTCTTCCGGGGGGAATTTCGGGATTTGATTGTTACACTAATGTTGGAATATGGTCTTTCTAATATTGTTTTTGACACACAATATTTTTTTCTAATATGTCAAATGTTAATATGAGTTGATTATCTCTCTCCACGTGGAATGTGAATGGGCACCCCATAAAAAGAAGGAAGGTTAGAAATATGATATAGTGTTTCTTCAAGAAACAAATCTTTCCCTGCAGGAAGCTGAAAAATTTGGGAAGATATGTGGTGGACAGGTTTTCTTTAGTGCTGGCTCAAGTAAGAGCAGGGGAGTCATTACACTGATAAGTAAACATCTACAATTGAAATGTCTGAACAAGATTAAAGATAAATTAGGAAGAGCCATTATCCTCTATGGGCGTGGCTTGGGAGGCACTTAAGGTGGTTCTTAGGGGCCGGAACCCCGTTATCTTGCATGTGCACTCAGTATGGACAAAAGTGTCCAGAGTGTTTAGTTCGAACATTTATTTAAATGTTGCCTCAAGCATATGGCTGAGCCCTAAATGATGTATTAATAAGTTCACTTTCTACTGGTCAGACTGTGAGGGGGGTTACTACACTCAGTGACCTATATGAGAGTGGAATATTGAGATCTATTGAAAATCTGGTTAAAAATTTCCAGATCCCAGATGTTTTTTTTTGTGTGTGTGTGTGTATTCTACTTGTGACCACAGGGGTGTGCGTTGGGGGTTGGTGATTGGGGAGGGGTAATAGTGGGGGTTAAATATTGACTAAATGTATATATGTTGTGTTTTTCTTTGTTATATGTCAATAAAAAACGTTAATTGGAAAAAATGGGAAAAATACGGTTTGGCTTTCAAATCTCCCTCTTAGTTCACATCTTAGCAGAGATTGGTATCTGCATTTCAAATTTGTGGTACCAATATGACACATTTCATTTGTGTTTGATGAAAAACCTCACATCGTTTTGCAGTGCCAGTCAAGGAAGGATGATTGGAATAGCTAGGAAAATGAAGAAAGAGAGAAATGGGAGAAATCTGAAAGTCAAAAACACCTGATCCCTGGACTGGTACTGGCTCTGGTGCCATCTGGCTTAAGTAGCTTTCAGACATGAAGTGAGGCTCAAAATCAGGCAACGTCTTCTCCCCTTGTTTCACATCCTCCTCCTCTTTCCCCAGGTATGCTCTCTCCTCCACCTCTTCCTCGTTCATGGTGGAGTTGAATGTGGGTTTGACCATGGAGATATCCACCAAACTGCCATCCAGATGCACAAGCCTGACCAAACAAGGAAAACACGTGAAGAGGATATTAATGATGGCATTACTGATGTTTTATAAAAAAGAACATTTATATTTCACAAAAAAATCAGTTTACATAAAAGCTCAAGCAAAAACAGAAAAAGTAGTCAAATCTTTATATTTCAAGGAACATGAATCTGTTTTTGTTAATAAAGAGTAAATAATTGGTTGATTAGTTTAGTTAGTAACTACTAAGCAATAAAAAAGGAACTGCTTAAATGGATCAGAAGATTGAAATTAGTTAGATTTGAGAAAAGGTTTAGAATCATTTATATCAAGATGCCACTTTTGTTATCTAATGCAATTAATTTCCTACTTTTGAGTGTTGCATAAGTGACAAAATATGTTTTGCGGCCACTGTATTTGATACATCTATTGTGCGTTGGATAGAAAGCCTTTCTTAGAAAATCGATATTGTAATTGAGAAATTCAATTATTCAATTATGTATTGATCATTTATGGTTAACTGCAATCACAAAGTGTAAGAGTCCTTCTTTTTCTATCATAAGACCAATGGCCCCTACAGTAATGTTAACAAATCCTATAATTGTCATAGAAGAATAGAAATAGTAATAGAGATTATAACCTTACTGAAAATACAGTAGCTTAAGTCACAACCAACCAACAAAATATTGACAACAAAGCGATTACAAGCTAATGGCGAGAAAAAAAAGGAAAATAAATATTCAATGTAGAGAATGTTTGACATCATGTGATTGTGACCAAAACATTCTCTGTACCTGGAGATAGTGCTTTTCTGTTTGTCAGCCACAGATTTGATGTCGGTGAGCTGTAGGAAGCGCTCATGGAAGTAGTGCAGGTGCAGGATACAGACCAGCAGGAAAGAAGAGGGAATGAAGATCCGTGTAAACAGAGCAGGAACTGAGAACTTCTCCAGACCAAGATCAACCAGCCTGCACAAATGATAGTTCAGTTAGTGATGTCACAATCTTAAATAATGTAAATTCACATGAATGCACAGACAACCAAACTACACATAAATATTACAACATTTACCTTTATGGTCAAGGATATCTGAAATGTATTCTTACTTCTCTCTGCTCATTCCAGTCATGTTGGACCACACGTGTATGGAGGACTCAAACTGAAAAGTGTAGACCAGAATAAGCACCAGCATGGTGTACACCACCACTGACATCCAGAAATACTTCAACATCCACCGCCACCTCTCATAGTGCAACTGAAACAAGAGTCATACCTCACATAAATGACAAAAAAGATGCCAAAGCATTATGATATCAGCTCACTTAAAAATCAACAGCAGACAACACAAAAACAATAATAACAAATAAAGAGACAAACCAAAAAAAGACAAACAAACCTATGACAGACAAACTAAATAAATAAAATCTAACAAAACAAGACAAAACATACATAGACATAAGAACAAACAAACAAACAAACAAAAAACAAACAAACAGACAGTTGACAAACCAAAAGCAAAAACCAGATGACAGACAAAAAACAAAAGCAAACAAACAAAGAGATGGTAGAAAAACGAAAAACAAAAAACAAACAAGCAAATAGACAATCAACAAACCAAAAACAAACAAAAAGATGACAATCAAGTAACAAAACAAAATGATAGAGAAACAAAAACAATAATAAAAACAAACAAAAAGAGTAGAAAAAACAAACAAACAAACAGACAGACAGATGGCAGACAAAAAAAAGATGGACAAAACAAAAGCAACACAGTAGACAAACAAAAAACAATACAATAAACAAACCAAAACACAAACAAACAATCAGATGGTAGATAAACAAAAAAACAAAAACAGTAGACAAACCAATAAAACAGTCAAACAAAAAATTCTAAACTTATTACAGTCTAAAGATTTGTTTATAATAAATAATAGGCCAAATGTCACTGTTTCTTACTTTAATACTAAACCTATGAATACAATGTTTTATTTGTCAAAGTTCAAGCAAGTTTAGTTTAGATGTAATGCCACATGCTAAGTCAACAAGAGATCAGCACAAACCTGATAAAGTGCCACGCAAAAAAGAAACATCATCATGTAAATGATCTTGTACATGACAATCCGTCCCTCGAAGCTCACGAAAAAGAACATGCCACCACAGATGTAGATCCAGTACTTGTTGAGCATGGCCATGACTGTACTGGCCAGAATGTCCATCATCTCTCTGTGTCCCCCTGCCTCACCGTCCAACTCCTCTATAACACACACATATGTGTGTAGAAACACATTGGCAGATATGAAAGGACTTTCAAGAAACAGTAAATATTGGGACTTTCTGTGGCAGCAATTAGCAAAAAGAAGAAAACGTAATGTTTCTGTACATGGATCATGTGTTGAGACTCTCACCGTTTATGTGTTTCTCCACTTTGATATCAGACAGGTGGGATTCATCGGTCTGTCTCTCTCTTCTCTCTGTCAAAGCCTGTCTCAGCAACAGCCAGAAACTGAGGAGGCACAGGATCTACACACACACACACACACACACACACACACACACACACACACACACACACACACACACACACACACACACACACACACACAAACACAAACACATCTTGCAATCAGAACATACCGTAAACATGATCTAAATTACACAATACATTGATGCACAAAATCCGGACACATTTACTGGTCTTACTTTAGAGCCCAGTTCCCGGAAGGGCACATCTTTCTTCAGGAAGAGTCCAGGAACTGGTTCCAGTGACTCAAAGCTCCAGATGTATTGCAGGATGATGAGCAAGTTCCCATAGAACACCATGAATGGAGAGGTGATCATTGAGTACTTCCTTCGGTCCCTCACCATCCACAGAGTGCACGACCAGATGAGGAAGACAAAGGTTAGCCAGCTCACATAAGTAATACTCCATGCCTAAAAGGAAGAGCAGGAGAAATGGAGTCAGAATGACTAAAGGACTCATACAGAGAAAAATATATAAAGTTTTTTTTTTTTTTTACATTAAGCTTGGATGTTCAAAGATATAAAATATACCAAGGCAGCACCATAGTTTTGTGGACATGTACCATTCTAATACCATGGTATTCTTTGTTGTTCCTTGAAATCCCATGTAAATCCCATGGTATATGAATTTGATAACCATTCATTACCACAATATATATTAATATAGCATCTAATGCCATCAATGTACCATGGTATGACAAAAGTAATCTCTGTAAGGGTATTACAGAGAGTAAGGGTACTTCCAAGTTCAACTGACTACTCAGGTCTCACTTTGAACCAAACTACAAATCTGCAAATGTCAAAACCCAAGCCCTTGCAGTAGTTTCATGTAGAGTTACTAACAAATTTCTAAAGAAACATGCCAAAAAAGCCCTCATTATGGCTACCAAAACTGGCCTCAGCTTAGGCTTCACTCACTATGTCACATGCTTGTTGGTACATCACATGAATAACCTCCATTCAGCATGAACCCAACCAGAAAGTTTCTGCACATGGTACACATTTTTCCTTGTCCATATTTCTCTGTCATGTGTAATGACCAAATTGGCCTCCTAAGGAAATCAGGTGCGGGTGGGCGACCCCTGCAAAAAGGGGGTCTGGAGTGACTTCTGAAAGGGGCTACTGTCATACTGAACTCACCATCATTGCAATGAGAGCGCAGATGTAGCTCTGTTTCATGATAAACCTGAAGGCCTTCACTGCAGAGTTCACACGAACCACCTCCCCAAATGAGTGGGGACCATCGGAAAGCTCAACATACGCAGAGTCCATCTGATACGCACTGCCGTCCGTTTTCTCTGAAAAAGAAGCAATTTATTCAAGAAAGACAAACGGGATGGAAGCCCACAAATGCTGCTGTTGGATCCTGTGAATCATCTAATGTCTTTGCCCTTGAAAATGAATGGAGGCCTGAGCTGCTTCCGTAAACTCAGACATTTCTGGAACTGCATTTCCAAGAACTGAAAAAACTAATGGAAATATTTGGGAATATGGTGCAGTTGTTTGTGGAAAAAGGATGAGGCTTCATTGAATGAAATACTAGCTTACTACTTTGTGAATACTGCACAGTATACAATGTATACGTCTACTATTTTTTAAAAAGGCAGAGGATATTTGCAGAGTAAATAGTGTCAGATACTAGTTGCACCCCTAATTAAATACTAACACACAGTATAGGGGCGTCACTGCAGCATGACACACTACATTAACCCCAAACCTCACCCTAACCTTTTCTTACAAAAATTAACCATAGTTTTACTACAGTAACCATAGTATCACCATGGTATTTTGTGGTAAAATCATGGTAACCACAAAATTAAACATGGTTGCTAAATGAACACAATATTACTGTAGTAACACCATGATTAATTGCATTAAACTATGGCTTCTGACAAAAAAAAACGATAATTTTTTTAATTACAATATTATTATAATATTACTATAGTACAATATTATTATAAAATATTTACTATTTTAATATTTACAATATTACTACAGTAAAACCATGGTTAGTTTTACCCGTATCAAACCTTTCTCTCAACTCCTCAACATTCAATGTGACCAAATCACTGCAAGGAAATCAACCTTTATATTATTTTTTATTTATTACTAGAAGTAATATTAAAGGAAATATTAAAGGGATAGTTCACCCGAAAATGACAATTCTCTCATCATTTACTCTCCCTCATGCCATCCCAGATGTGTATGACTTACTTTCTTCAGCAGAACACAAACAAACATTTTTAGAAGAATATTTCAGCTATGTAGGTCCATACAATGCAAGTGAATGGTGACCAGAATCACATAAAGGAAATCCATCAGAATCCAGTGTTTAAATCCATTTCTTCAGAAGCAATATAATAGGTGTGGGTGAGAAACAGATACAATTTTTAGTCATTTTATTACTCTAAACCTCCACATTCACTCTCACTTTTACATCTGAAAGTCACATATCAATTCTGAATAGATGGATTTAAACAATCTGATGGATAACTTTAATGTTTCCTTTATGTGATTTTTGGAGCTACAAAGGTCCGATCACCATTCACTTGCATTGTGATCTGCTGAAAAAAGAACATCATACACATCTGGGATGGCATGAGGTTGAGTAAATGATGAGAGAATTTTCATTTTTGGGTGAACAAACCCTTTAAGAATTTCACAATTTCCAACAGCCTTTTGCCTTTACTAGTTCATTTGAAATGGCCCTGGAGTGTGACAAATGAGTTTTTAAAGTGAAAATATTCCATGTGAGGTCATGAAAGTGGCATGCATGACAATTAAAAAGGAATTCTGCTTAGAATAGTTTTACGGGGTATTGAATCTTCATACTTGGAATACAAAAAAGGAAAATAGTCATTGTCAGTAAATAAGACTATACCATTTGTTACAAACCAGTTGGCTGAACTTTCATCCCTTAAACTCTTAGCCAACTATTATGGACTTCAGGGTATCTGTTTCATTGTTGCCAACTTAGCGACTTTGTCGCTATTTTTAGCGATTTTTCAGACCCCTTTAGCGACATTTTTTCAAAAAAGCGACTAGCGACAAATCTAGCGACTTTTTGGACAAACCTTAGCAACTTTCCAAATTCCAAATATCGCCAGTACTGCAAGCGTGAGGTCTTACTTCCCCGCTGCGTCTGCTCTGTTCAGTGAGTGGCTGAGAGGACCAGCACATTCCGTTGACTGCACGCCAGCGGACATAGACATGAATGAGCTGCGCATGTGCATGCTGTGTTAGCAGGAACCAATCAGTGATCACATAGCAGCTGCCTTCTACTTTGTTTTAATTTAAAACATTTAATTTGACCGTTTTTTCTTGGCATGCGCTTATATTCACTACTAATCAGAGTTTTTGTTGATTCCGGTTCGGTTTCTGAACTCTCCGACTTCAGATCGTATATTTACAGACTCTATACATTTTACTTATCCAAACACAACAATAAACCTTCTTCAAACTCATAAACATGTAACGTTAGCTAAGTTCCGTTCCGTTCTGTTGTCTAACAGAAAATATGTAATTGAGAACCGTTTTACTGGACATTCGGCTATATACTTATATAAAAACAGTATCAGCACGGTTTAGGGGAGATAACCATTATTATAAACTGAAGTAGGCTACAGTACCGACAAATTAGGCAGAATGCAAATACGACGCGATGACGTCATTAATATGCTAATGACGCATGACGTCATCTGGCGACATTTAGCTACTTTTCGAGCAGGCTTTAGCTACTTTCCATTGAAAATAGTTGGCAACACTGATCTGTTTAGTCATAGGATCGGGGAAGAGGCTGACTTACGTGGATCAGTCTCTGCCTGGTCTGGTTTATAATGAGGGGTCGAGTAAAGCTCCAGAGACTTTGGGCCATTTTCAAGAGGAACTGAGGTGAAGTCCAGTGAGGCTCCATTGGATGTTACAATCAATACCTGAGTGAGAGAGTTCACTGATTCATCAGAAGCACTGTTACATAACAGAGTTTATATTGAGTTCAACAGTGACAGGCTCAAGAATGTATCTATGGTTATTCAGTTCGCTCAATTCAGTGAATGACGCTCATTAATTAAAGTCAAACTGAAACACAAACCTCTGGTGTGCTGTAGCCATCTTGTGTGGAGAGCAGCTGAAAAATACCATGTCCATCTCATGAGGAATATATCTATACTTCACTATACTTGATATACATGTGTTTTGCTACACAAACATCCACTCCAAAAAGTGTCAATGATGGAAGAACTTAATAGTGAACGTGAAAAACGATTTAAAAGAGTGATATTAATATAAACAGAAGTACTTGCTGTGATTATGAAAATGAAATGATTATACGAGACTATGAATGTTTGTCAGACTCCTACATTTCTCTCATCTGTGGGGTAGTGAGCCATTCTCCACAGCTGTCTTTTCTTTTCTGCGTGTATATACGGCAACATTGCTTTCAGGAGATTCTGGTTCTTCTTTTCCGTCTCCATCTCCATCTTCCTCATTCTCTTTTACCTGCAGACCAGTCAAAAGACTTGTTACATGAATGACCCATGATACATTAGCACCTATAAATTCAATATTTCATAATTTGGCTGCTTGAGAAGAAGATTGCCAGAACAGTATTTCTGTGGCTCTAGTCGCACCACACAAAATTGCAAAAATCATAATTCCATAAATGTTTCTCAAACACTCCCCCATCTGCCATTGTTCGATGAAACCGGATGTCCCACCACAACTCATGCTATTTTTTGAGCCAAAGTCGCACTGCTGAAACAAACCGATTGCAGTTCCGTTTGGTGCCACTAGTTGCACAGAAGTTACACACAGCAACATCAACAATATTAAGCCATCAGGGTTTGATTTTGTGATAATGGTCATAAATTAAACTGCAATCTGACCATGTCCTCTGATTCCTGCAGCCAAAGGCGGATGAGAGTGGCCAGAGTGTAATACAGAACTAACAACATGATGGGATTGACAAAGTGGTGCCACTCCAGATCAGGATTCACTTTGAACATCCATGTGTGTAAACAGTCAGTCTGGACCACTGGAGATATGCCAAACAGACTGTGGAGAAGAAAAGAACAAGAGGGCGATATTATTAATTCATCAGGTACACTGGACATTTGAGAAAACACCCTTCAAAAGTATTTTTCATGTTGTCATACGGGCCGGTGGAAGAAGTTGGAGAGAAGAAAATGGTTGGAATTGGTAGGCTTTGATTTTTTGACCACTTCGTTATTTTGATAATATTTTTGTATAATTTAAAGTGTAATTTTTTCAAAATCAAAATCGTCCGGTAGAAGAAGTGTGTGCCGATACATTCACTGTTAATTCTAGCCATGATTTGTGTGTCAGTAGATGAAAATTAATAATTATACTTACATTCTCTGTAATTTAACGGAGCCTACATCCAAATACTGAGGAGAATCACATTTTATATGCGTAAAAAAGAAGCATGTCAAAGAAATAAGCACAACAATCATCAAGGCTGCAATTCTTCTAATTCATTGCATACAGTCCATTTAATCTACCATCTTCTTAAGAATGTGTTGTCTGGGTTTATATCACTGGTGCTTGAGGGAATGAACTATATAATAGGACACATATGGTGGAATAAGCAAAGAAAACCTCAGAATTAAACTGCACTTGATCCAGTGCATTTGCATGTTGCACATATGATTTCGCCAAACCTACTTGTGCCTAGTCTTAGTGCATGCTTGCACAAAAATTACAAAATTTCATGGCCATGCCCACTGACATTGCGCTTACGACCTATGGCACTAGTGCTCTTAGCTCATATTGCATTAAATTATTAAAATATACTTTTTATGTAGAAAATGCATTAGTACAGTATATGTAGATTTTTAGAAGACAAATGTTTAACTTCTCACCACCAAACCCTATTGAGAATGGATTAGGTGACCAACACGTGCTTCTTGATTTTTATCACTTTAAAAAGTAAAATTGCTGCTACCTCAAGGCATCTGTAGCAAAACTAAGAATCATGCACAGAAACATTCATGTCCTAATACCAGCTGAAATTAACAAATCTACATGTAGAAATATCACTGAATAGAGTTGCTATTATTATGTGGCCAAGTCATAATAAACGGATAAAGTAGAAAAAGGTGCAATAGGTACACACAAAACCACAGAAAACAAAAATCATAGAGATCTCTTTAATATCTAAAATGGTTTCTGACTGCAATGGGATTAAGTTAAGATTGCAGATCAGATTTGCTAAGATGCAAAAGCCGGCAATCAAACATCAGAGATTTCAATATGAACTCAAATTCTTCCAATCACTTTTTCAGTGGCATTTGTATCTACCTCTGAGATTAGGTCTATTTTGAAATGTTTATAGGTATATACAGTATATATATATATAGTATATGGTACATTTTTATATGGTTATAAAAAAAAATAATTCTATGAAGAAAATGAATGGGATTTTTACTTCTGGACATTTCCTGTTGGAGTCCGTACTCCTACTCTATGTCAACATTTGACATATTGTGTCTATTTTTATTCCTCCTAAGTGACAAAGTTGATACTTAAATTAAACATAACAGAGATCTCCATGAAGTTATTTAAGCTTTGAAAGAGCAAGCTCTGAGCAATCTATTTTTCAAATGGACACACCTCTGTTTGAACTGCATGCATGTTTAGTACAAAGAGAATGACATTCACATAAACACACATAGCCCTTTCTATATTGGTTGCACAGAACAGACAACCAGTATACAACCATTTGGTTTTAATCTCTGGGTTTTCTAAATTACCCAAAATATACTTGTCTCTGGCATTTTAGTTAGGGTGTAATCAAAACTATGTCCTTGCCACAAATGCTACATTACAAAGCTGGTACTGATTGTGCTGTTTTTGTGATTGGCTGAGAGAGGCTCTTTGTTTTAGTCCCAGAGGCACCAGCTAGCAAAATTGCCTAATGTTTTTTTTTTCTAATATTGGCAAGAGTGTAGTGTCTAAGAAGTTTCTCAGGTTTTGTTTGAAAAAGAATCTGCTACACCCTGTAAAACCACTTAATTCTATGTGGCTGAATAAAGGGGTTTAGTAAAGCATATTTATTTCCTTAAAATGCCCAGTTATCACTTTCTTTGAACGTTTCACTCTATAATTCCTCTGCCACACATTGTATTTCTTAAAGGTAACAGAACTTCTTTGCATGTGTGTTAAATTTGCTTGGCCTGTTTCATATTCACTACGCTGCATTTTCTGAGACTGGTTCAAACCTCATCTCACATATGTGAAGTATCTGTGTCTTTTATGGAGTCTTTGAATGCATATGAGGTTTCAGGATGTGGATTGCAACCCAAACGAGTGAAGTGACGATGTCAAAATTGGACTCATTGAAAGGTTAAAATAATTACTCTGTTTGGAATAGCATACTACTATAACAATCTTAATATTCCTGCAGTATATACAGTATAGTGTATGCATGGAATGAACGTCATGATGTGTGCATGACTTGACCATCCAATTCCAGTGTCACAAATGAACCGGAAGTAATTACAGACTAATCACACTGTGATGCAATTCAGTAGGTTGAAAGTTCTGCAGCTGAAATTGGTTTGGGCTTAACGAAATTCAAATCACTGCCCCCAGTGGCCGAATCTGGAGCTGTTGTTGACCAATTTCTGAGTAATATGTTCACAAAGTGGCACCAGAAGTGAGTTGTAATACAGATGAAATAAAGTCAACAGGAATGCACATTTTATTAACCATATCCCAAACCCTAAACCAAATCGTCAAAAATTTACTGTCATTTTGTAGCGAAAATGCAATCTGATTTCCCATTCAATTAAATTGGTAGTAACTGCCTTGATTTTTTAACATTTCATTCATTAATCATTATTTGATCCAAGGGTGTAGCCAGGAAATTACTTTTGGGTGGGCCTCACTGAAAATGGATGGGCCAAATTTTCGCCCAATTTTAATTAATTTTTTCAAAATTTTTTCCTTAACAACAGAAAGGCGGCGCATTCAAACAGTTCTTCCACACTTTCAGAATTTATGCATTTTTTAAACTATTAAAAAATATATATAATTGAAGTCAAATAATAATCTGGGTCTAATTTGGATGGGTGGGACCCATCCTTGGCTACACCACTGATTTTATCTTACTGCTAAAAGTTAAAAATAATTTACACAAAATTAAATTAAAGCCAAAATATTTTATTTTCAGAGATGATAACTGGACGCTACTCACATGAAACATGACATAGTAGCATACTACTGTTTGAAATGTTTGTAGGCTAATGCCCACAATATTAAATTGGATTGAATATTTAAACTTTAAAGAATTCATTAATCACACCACAAAACAATTTACAATTTTGACATACAATTTCTCACATAAATATTAATTTTAACCTAAAAGATTGAAGTTCCAATAAAAACATCTAATAAGAACAGTATTCAGTAAATAGTAACCTAGCATTCCATTTCTAACATAGCCATGTTAATTTGCAGTGTTAGGTCACGGTATGGTTTTGGCATTTTGAAGTCTTGGTGCGCAGTTACTAATTTAGTGTAATAGAGAAAACTAAAACAAATACCAGAAACAGGTTTTTAGAACTTTTGAGACAGCTGTTCTGTAGTGTTTGTGTTTTGTTGTCAGCTACAGGTTTCGAAGTGACGTTCGCAACACATTTTAACAAGACACAACATTTGCGCAATTAGTCTTGCATCCGTCACTAATGGGCTGAAACCTTGCTGCTGGCGTTGCACAGGCCTGCCAGCGTAATACAGGCCAGCCACTGAGCGGTACACAAGAGACTCTAATCGAGACTTAATTTAGAAGAATTGCTTCTACGTTACTCACAGGCTCTTTTCAGTCACCTTTGATATTTTCTTTTCTCTTTCTCTCCATCTCTCAGCTCAGCAATTCATGTAGTGCTCCCTGAAACCAGCTGTGTAATTTAAACAGAGGCCAAGAGCGGTCCAGCCCAAATGAGAACCACCTGGACTATGAGGCTGTCGTCACCACCAAAATCAGCATCTTAGTGGCTTCTCTCTTTGTCTATTTAACTATCTAACTTAAAGAATCAGGCGGTGGGGGGATTGATTATTGATACTGGCAGTCTTTACAGAGCATCACAGTCCAAATCTACTCTGGGATGGTGATAGTGAAGGCCCACAAGCCATCATATCGATTTCTAAAATGTTTATTACAGATGAGGATGTCCACCATATAGTCATGACTATATTAGTTGTTGAGAGAACAAAATAGTAGGCACAATCACAATCCCCATGAGCTTTTTGTTTAATACATTGTATATATATATATATATATATATAATCTCAATACAGAGGACCTTGAACAGCTTGGACTTTGAGTGTAAGCAAACCTAGATGATCTAACAGCATACAGTCATCTGCATCCTCATGCAAGAATTTACAGCTTACTATACTATCCCAAAAACTTTGAGATTTGATGCCTCTTGCAATACACCCAATTGCAAGGACTTTCCTGGAGTTTAAAGTCGGGCAGATTTACAACGTAAATATATTGACTCTTCAAATCAAACTTCTCGAATTAGAGCCTGACAGTATCGGCTTGTAGCTTTGAGACTGCCAGAAATCAAACAGGGCAACACTGCCAAGTTCAGAAATTATTTAAATGATGAGCTAAACAGGCCTCAGAGTTTTTAAATGGCCAATTCAGACACAAACTCTAATCAAATAGACAGGAATCTCTCCATTGTTCAGAACACATTTTCTCCACTTTTAAGAATAACATAAAAAGACCATGAACTGTTGTTTGCTTTCTAGCTATTAGTATATTGTGTATTTTAGCATGGCTTGATTACTGTATTAACCAAACAGCATCCAGAACCGGTATTTGTTTTCAGCCTTTAATCATGAACCATGGCATATGTTGACAACAGATCAGTACATATGTTCTCAAAATGCCTCCTGTAATGCCACATAACAAACTTGCTAGTCCATCGGTCACCAGACACCCGCATTCACATGTACGATTCCCGTTCGCCTGATCATTCTAATTGAATTCTCCTTTTGTTTTCCATTTTCGAACAGCACTGTAATCTCATTGGTCACAGTAAGGGGATCCGGCTGGATTCAGGCAGTGCCCATGTGCGGGCGGCTCGCACTGGATTGGTTTAAGCTTGTGGTTGGGATGTAAACCTTTTATGTGAAAAATGAGCAGCAGCATAAATCATGGCATTAACTTGGCTCAATATCAGCTTGGCATGAAACAAAGTTGTATATATTCCAGCAAACCCAAACATGTTAAGCATTGGTGCCCAGTAAAGTGGCCTTGAAAAAACTTACGTGAGAAAACAAATTATCATTTAATATGTATATCTATCTACAGTGAGGGAAAAAAGTATTCGATCCCCTCTCAATCAGTGATTTATGGCTCCCAGGTGTCTTTTATATAGGTAACGAGCTGAGATTAGGAGCACACTCTTAAAGGGAGTGTGAAACACCTGTTCACAGAAGCAATCAATCAATCAATCAATCAGTCAATCAATCAATCAATCAGATTCCAATCTCTCCACCATGGATAAGACCAAAGAGCTGTCCAAGGATGTCAGGGACAAGATTGTAGATCTACACAAGACTGGAATGGGCTACAAGACCATCACAAGCAGCTTGGTGAGAAGGTGACTTATGGTGCGATTATTCACAAATGGAAGAAACACAAAAGAACTGTCAATCTCCCTCGGTCTGGGGCTCCATGCAAGATCTCACCACGTGGAGTTGCAATGATCATGAGATCATTGCCCAGAACTACATGGGAGGATCTTGTCAATGATCTCAAGGCAGCTGGGACCATAGTCACCAAGAAAACAATTGGTAACACACTACGTCGTGAAGGACTGAAATCCTGCAGTGCCCGCAAGGTCCCCCTGCTCAAGAAAGCACATGTACAGGCCCGTCTGAAGTTTGCCAATGAACATCTGAATGATTCAGAGGAGAACTGGGTGAAAGTGTTGTGGTCAGATGAGACCAAAATCGAGCTCTTTGGCATCAACTCGCCGTGTTTGGTGGAGGAGAAATGCTGCCTATGACAACAAGAACACCATTCCCTCCGTCAAACATGGAGGTGGAAATATTATGCTTTGAGGGTGTTTTTCTGCTAAGGGGACAGGACATCTTCACAGCATCAAAGGGACGATGGACGGGGACATGTACCGTCAAACCTTCCCTCAGCCAGGGCATTGAAAATGGGTCGTGGATGGGTATTCCAGCATGACAATGACCCAAAACACACGACCAATTCAACAAAGGAGTGGCTCAAGAAGAAGCACATTAAGGTCCTGGAGGGGTCTAGCCAGTCTCCAGACCTTAATCCCATAGATAATCTGTGGAGGGAGCTGAAGGTTCGAGTTGCCAAACATCAGCCTCGAAACATTAATGACTTGGAGAAGATCTGCAAAAAGGAGTGGGACAAAATCCCTCCTGAGATGTGTGCAAACCTGGTGGCCAACTACAAGAAACATCTGACCTCTGATTGCCAAAAAGGGTTTTGCCACCAAGTACTAAGTCATGTTTTGCAGAGGGGTTGAATACTTATTTCCCTCATTAAAATGCAATTCAATTTATAATATTTTTGACATAAGTCTTTCTGTTTTTTGTTGTTGTTATTCTGTCTCTCACTGTTCAAATTAACCTACCATTAAAATTATAGACTGATCTTTTGTTTGTCAGTGGGCAAACATACAATATCAGCAGGGGATCAAATACTTTTCTCACTCACTCACTCACTCACTCACTCACTCACTCACTCACTCACTCACTCACTCATTCACTCATTCACTCATTCACTCATTCACTCACTCATTCACTCACTCATTCACTCATTCACTCACTCAGTCTGTCTGTCTGTCTGTCTGTCAGTCCATCCGTCCCACCCACCCATCCATACATCCATCTGTAGGCAACTATTATGGCCCATCCCCACCTGGCATAACTGTTTCCTGGTGGAACGGCTTCCTGGAAGAATTGGAACTGGTAGAGATACAGCATGATGATATGACCAGCACTGAAGATGGCCATGAGAACGCACAGACAGCTAAACAGGAGAGGGTCGAAGGTACGACAGAAAGACCACCAGGTGCACAGGACCAGAAAGGTGAAGAAATACACAGTGGAGGTCAGAGAGGGCAACATTATACCTGGAACAAGAGATGTATTGAGAGATGTTAAAGGAAATGTCAGCCTCCAAAAAAAGCTGTTAGTGCTGTTTTTAACATTGCTAAACATCTCTGTATTTTCTATTTAAATATAACAGTACACATAAGCTTGACCGTTTCAACTTCAGTTTGTAAATGACTGCTATTACAGCAATCGATTCTTTGTGGTGAGTGATGTCTATCTCAACACTACCTACCTGTGAGGCCCAATAATGTGGTTACAACTACTTTTCCTGCAGTGGTAATCAGATTGCCAACGATCTCTTTGAGTTTGGACGCCACGTCTGCTATTTGCCGTAGGATCTTCATTTTGGTGCTTTCTTCAACGTCAGCCTCCTCAAGTTCTCCCTCCTCCACGTCCACTTCCTCCTCTTCAGGAAGTTCACAGTCTTCATTGCTCAGCTCAAAGTCATCAAACAGCAGCTCATCCTCCAGCTCCAGTTTTTCAACTTTTTTCTCTTCCTCTTCATCCTCTTTTTCCTGAAAAGATGACAGCAAAGACAGAAGACATACTTATGAATAAAATGTATAAATGAAATGCACTACAAGTTAAAAATGTGCCAAATTAAGTTAACTAACCATCTGATTAACTAACTACCTAACCAACTAACTCCCAGATAAAAAGCATACATTGAATGCACTAAGGTCCTGATTTACTAAGAGCCCAAATAATGAGTGCTAATTTGCTTGTGCAATCTATATATTTGTATGTGCACATCGTGGGCATGTTGCAGGTGATTTAGCACTGGATTGAATCCACTTATAATGCTACTTAAAATATTGCACAATAATTCACAATGCTTAAAACATTAAATAATGACATATTTAGGGAATAAATTGTTAGTAGGCCTTTTCAGAAGGAGTTATATGATCATCAGTAATGATAATGAATAAAAATAAATCTGATTAAAACAGACTTTCAGGCTTGATATCATTATGCAGGTGCAGTTTGATTCATTTACATAGACACCACCCTCTATTATGCATATTTGGAGGAACACCTCTAACTTGCATATTCGTTTTGGGGAACCATGCAAAAATGGCCAAGAAGTGCTCTTTTGCATATCAGAAAGATCCAATCCTTAAAATGACTAGAATAAAGATCAGCTCAGACCTTTTTTGCACCTGCTATCAAGTTTACATATGTTTTTATACAAGCAAACCTTTAGTAAATCATGGCCTTTAAGTAGTTTTTGGATAAAAGTGCCTGCCTGCCTGACTAACTGACCAACTTTATAAGTATTAAAACATATATTAGGTATGCAAATGAAAGTTATTTTTACAGATAATAATGGTGATATTATTGTATATGTGGATAGATTATTAATGTCACATGTTTGTGAAAGTTTGAAAGTAAGATACTGTTCCATACAGAAATTCTTCTGGTGTTCTTAGGCCTGGTTACATAATATGTTTTGGCCTTTATGCATTTTAGCATTCTATCTACAGTGTGATAAACAAAAATGCATTCCTGGTATTAGTTTGAACAGTTCAAGTGCCATATTAGTACAACCCCAATTCTGAAAATGTTGGGACAGTATGGAAAAAGCAAATAAAACAAAACGGATTGATTTGAAAATGATGAAAATGTGAAAATGATTTGTAAATTATATTCACCCTTTTCTATATTGAAAGCATCACAACTACACATTATATGATGTTTTACCTTGTGAATTTTATAGTTTTTTTAAAACAAAATACAGTAATTTCAAATCAGAGGATTGCAAAACACTCCAAAAAAGTTGAGACGGGGCAAGTTAAGACTAATAACAATTTGACAAGTTGAAATAACAAGGTGATGTGAAACAGGAAATGTTAAACAGGTGAGGCAATTGTGTCATAGGACTGTATACTGTATAAAGAGCCTCCAGAAACAGCCTAGACCTTCAAGAGCATGGATCATTCAAGACGTGTCAAGATGCTTCAGCAAATAATCCAGCACTTTGAGAACAATGTTCCCCAAAGACAAATTGGAAGGATTTTGGGCATTTCACACTGTACAGTGCACAATATAGTTAAAATATTCAAGGAATCTGGTCAAATCTTTGTTAGTAAAGATCAAGACGAAACTGTGGAACTGTGTTCCGAAGGATTTTATAAAACAAAGCTGTCACGTTATCCGGGCCAAAAAGGAAAAAGACCATCCAAGCTGTTATTAGCATCAGGTAAAAAAACAAGTGTCTGTTTGGGCCAGGGGTGTGTCATTGCCCATGGCATGGGGAACTCGCACATCTGTGAGAACACCATGAATGCAGACAGATATGTAAAAATTTGGAGCAACAGATATTGCCATCAAGCACCGTCTTTTCCAGGTACATCTCTGCATTTTCCAGCAGGACAACTTCAAACCACATACTGCCTGGATTATAAATTCATAACTGTGTAAACCGAGAGTGTGGGTGCTAGGTTGGCCTGCCTGCAGTCTCAAATTGAGAATGTGTGGTGCATTATGAAGTACATTAAATGGCAATGAAGACCCCATACAATTGTGCAGCTAAAGACCTACATAATGGATGAATGGGGGAAAATTCCACTTTTTAAAATTAACAAACTTGTGTCTTCAGTGCTCTCAGCTTTCTCTCTGCACTCAAAAATAGTTTAAAAGATGTATGAGGTATTTTTGTCCATACAATAAAGTCAGTGGGGTCCAAAACTTTCAAGCTCCAAAAAGGACATAAAGACAGCATAAAGGTAATTAAAATGACTCAAGTGGTTTAATTCATGTCTTCTGAAGTGATACGATCATTTTGGGTGAGAAATAGACCAAAATTAAAGTCCTTCACAATAAAATCACTATAAATATTTACATTCACATTCTCCTTGGTGCATTCATGAGAGAGGCTTTTTCACAGACTTCCACATGTTTGACACATGCACAGAATGCCGTACACAAACCAGACACAGTGTTGCCAGGTTTCTGTTTTTTCAAGACCAGTTGAACTATTTTGAAAATGCAGATGTGAGATAAAAGGAGAGACACGGATTGGATTTTTCAAAAAAATAAAAAATATAATTTGATAAATGTACCATGGTCACCAAAAGTTTGATAATAAAGTCTAGAAAAGGACAATACGACATCTTATTGATGTATAATGATACCAGGATTGATTACCATGGAACCGTATGCAGGATCAAAGAATCACCGTCTTGAAGCATGCACTGTGTTTCATTCGGGCCTAATGACAAGATTTGTGGTCTCTTTCACACTCAAGCTGATCGTATCACTTTAGAAGACATGGATTAAACCACTTGAGTCATATGGCTTACCTTTATGCTGACTTTGTCTTTTTAAAATGTGGAAATTTTGAACCCCGTTGACTTACATTGTATAGACAAAATTGTACCACACATCCTTCAGAATATCTCTATTTGTTTTCTGCAGAAGAAAGCAAGAAATCTAAGTTTGAGATGGCATAAGGGTGAGTAAATAAAGAGCGAATTCTCATTTTTGGGTGAGCTATCTTTTTATTTTGTCATAGTTATATACATTAAGCATCAAACTTCTCTAAAAAACTATTAGATGATGACTTTTTATCCCTTCATAATGAGGTTAAGACAAATAAGACCACAAGAACATAACAGGATGAGCATCTGTTGGCTTCAATAAACCTGTTGGCCTGGTGAGACAATACTGTCTAGGAATCACTGTTGAGTGTAAAATGTGAATATGAAGCAAATATGAGTGAATGTCTTTTCTATTGTCCTTCAGAAGAATGCTATAGGTCAATGCAAAATAATTCAATTTTCTGAAGAACGTGTGAGTGGCATTTCCCTGTGCAAAACTCATTGCCACAATTTGATGCTGTTAGTGGTTGCTAAAGTCCTTTGATTATTTTGAACACAAAAGGCAAAACTATTTGAGATATCATACACCTCTGTAGCACAAACGCTGAAGGATGAGCTCCCAAAGTCAAATGTGTTATGATTTAAACAAGTTTAACTTTCTTCTCTACTGAAAAGAGACTGATAACAGGATACATATTTGTAAAAACACTGTCCCATGTACTGCCAAACAATGCAGAGTCCTGGTTTTTGTGAAAATCAATCTCTTCAAAGGTAAATCTAGTCTCTCTGTGGAAGGTAAGCAGACCTAAATTAAGCCTCCAGTCCTCCAAAACAGATCATTTAATCAAAATCAAAACGGTAACTCAGCAAAACTCAATTTTTTCTGTATAATTATCTAGAATAGAATAAAGTTCTATTACAAAGGCAACATCTGTGAGATTCAGAAAAACATTTTTCTTAGGTCAGTTTGGTGAACGATACCAAAATGTGAAGAAAAGATGGCATAAGATTGGCATTCAAACTGATGCCTCCTGAAGATTCCATCACAGAAAAATAAACAGCCTCAGGCTTGAGTGGTGAAGGATTAGCATAACTTCACATAATCTAAAGTTGGTTGCATAAGAGAAATTCAATCTGAAAGTTATTAGTGCTATTTCCTCAAATGGACATTCTGTAGTCTTTCACACTGACAGATCAAAAAGAGACTTGTTGATCTCCAGAGTTCACAAAGGTAGGATTTTTTTAGGAAGGTAGGACGGTTTTACTCTGCATGATTTTGAGTGTCTTAGAAACAGTCACATTCTCTAATCACTAGGCTGCCCTCTGTGCTATGTTAAATATACCCAGATTAAAATAATATGAGCACCACTGGGCTAAATCAGTTGTTTATTTGCATGAACCTCGCTTCTCTGTGAAAAATGAAAACTGACTGAATTGATAGTTCCCCTAAACTATATTTACCGTATTACCACAATGAATGAGAGTTCTGTGTAGTTCTGTCAAAGAGGTCATCTTAATGGGCAAGTCTCACAAAAACACCTTTGATAAAGCTTCATGTAGGACAAAAACCATATGACCTGTTCAACATCTGAACGTCCTAATTGATAGAACAAGTGATGACATGAAGAGCGTTTATTCGTGTTTATTTGGGTTTGTAGAGCATTCCCACGTCTGGTTTCCGAAACGGGATCAAATGTTCCATTTGTCAAACTTAAAGACTTCACATAGTTTGTTTTTCCTTGCAAAGTTTGTTTTGCATTAAAATCAATAGTAGATTTTAACATTTTCTGAGATTCCCAAGATGTTCGGAGAGGTTTTAGCATGTTTCTATGTGGTTGCTATGGATTGATTACTAACTCAAGTCAAAAGAGCCCATCCCTAAGTCTCTATGATATTTTGGTCCATAGATATGGATCGGATTCCTCCTTCAGTGTAAGTCTATATGATTTTTCACATTAAGTTGTTCACCAGGAAAATCATCTGGGCGTTTAGAAGACACTACTAATTACAATATTGATGCATAGTCAGATATAGTCGCTCTCATCTGACTTCTAGCCAATGCTAAGAATTACATTTTAACAGAAATATTCAATCCAGGACATTACTGAAATCTAAAACTATGGCAATCAAATGTATTGCTGTGTGAAATAAACGCTTAAATGCCAATTTACATAATGACATTTACTATTAAGCCAATAATGACTTAATTACTATCAAGTCCAGCACAGGGCATATTAATTAAACGTTCTATTCACAGAAACGTTGATATCCTTAAAAATGAATAAGAGGCAATTTGTAATTTATTGTTAAGCAGAAAGGTAAATCAAAATGTAGACAAGAACAATCCCTGGAAAACTACATGAAAACACTGCATTCATTTCAGGAATGCCAAAGTATAAGCCATCGAAGTGATTAACTAAGGACTTATTAAGGTTCCAGATGTTAAAGGTGATTAATTGTGCTGTCCGTCGTGCTGAAATCAATTGTTGGAAATAATTATTAATTTAATTATATAATATTCATTTGATTTCCCAATTAAAAGAATAATCGACAGCGCTTGCGGCATAATATTTATTACCACAAAACAACATTTTGACTTTTTGACATTCCTTTTCTTTAAAAAAAAGCAAAAATTTAGGTTACAGTGAGGCACTTACAATGAAAGTGAACAATTTTAAATGTTAAAATACTTACTGTTTCAAATGTATAGCCACACGACATAAAGGACATGTATGTAAACATGATTTTAGTCTGATAAAATCACTTACTAACCTTTTCTGTGTTAAGTTATACCCAATTTTACAACTTCATTACAATGTTATGTCAACAAACCCTAAAATGACTGCTGATTGAGCTTAACTTGTATTGAACCCGAAACATTCCTTTAAGGTCATTTCCATGTCACGAACTCCCTTATGTTTGTCCCATCACCTTCCCTTTATGTTTGGACTTTTAATTAGTTTGACTACACTTCCCATAATGCACCTGTTTGATCACATTTTTCTGTTCCCCAACTTTGTTCCCAGGTGTTCTGTGTTTGGTCATTACCATTGTGTGTATATATAGCCCTCATGTTTCCCTTAGCCTTTGTTGGTTCTTGTTAGTTTGCTTGTTTAGCCTGTTAGTGTATTTATGTTATTTTAGCCAGCAATCTGCTGTTCTGTTTGTTTTCCCGTTTGCTCCAGTGTTCTGCTGCTATGTTTGTTTTCCTATTTGCTCTAGTGTTTTAGTTTCATCTTAGTTCTTTAGTAAATACTGTAGTTCTTGCAATAGTTCCACACTCTCTCGTCTCATTACGTAACAGTAGAACAGACCAAGACCGATGGATCCAGCAGAAAAACTTGGGTGATTCAACCAAGGGTCGTGTTCCGTGGAGGCTTATAGTGTAAGGTTCTGGAGCTTCGCCTGTCAGGTGAGCTGGGAGGAGAGAATCCTAAGAACGATGTTTTGGCTAGGACTGAACGCTTCGGTGAGGGAGATGGTCCCTTTGGACTGCAACAGCTTGCCCCTTGGTGACTTCATTACTAACATCGTAATGGCTGGTCTTCTGCTATCTACTCCAGTGGCCAAACCTCTTGCCTCGGCCCTTTTGACGGCTCCTTGCCCCGGCCCTTTCGACGGCTCCTTGCCCCGGGCCTTCCACGGCTCCTTGCCCCATGCCCATGCCTGACCCATACAAGAGCCAGTGTTGCAAGCACGCTCCAACCCCGGAGATCCCAGCTCTATCCCTTGAGCCTCCCACAGCTGTGCTCATGGCCATCCAGAAGCGGAAGAGAAGTCATCAGTTGCCACTGTCCTTGTATTTCATGCAAGCTTTTTCTTGGAACTATTTCTTTTTGTTTTTCTTGGATTTTGTAATAAGAATAAAGACAATAAAACTACTCGACTTGATATACACACCTTTAAACACTTCCAACATGGTCTTAATTATCTGTGTGTCACGAACCATAAAGTTCTGAGCATGTGGGAGATCATTCCAAAGTTTTATCACCCTTAAACTGCCAGCAAACTTCACCAGAACACCTCCTGCCCCATCTAACCATATGTGCTTGTTTACATATCAATGCGGAACCACAGCCTGACCCATGCTGTCCAGCTGGGTATCTGTTCAGCAAAGGATGAGACTTGTGAGAGAATATACTGTAGAGCAGAGAGAGAAATATAGAGAAATAGGTAAAAGAGAACGAAGGAAAGAGGTAGGTTGTGTGTGGCGGGGGGTGGGGGGGTTGGTAATTTAAGCACCGCCACTGAAAAAACAACACCAGCAAATGTATTCCAGATGTGAAACTTCTGTACACATACACAATACTTCCACCCACCTTAAATGGTGTAATGTAAATGCATTGTTAATGGCAGTAAGAAAGTGTGAGATCAGGAAATGTATTTGCTGTATGCAAAGTTGCAATGCAAATATTGATGATTAATGTTTCATGTGCTAAATTTATGCCTGGTTTATACTAGGTCCTATACTAGGTCAATTTGATTGGCTGCCATGTTTATTAAACAAATTCAAGATATACAGTATTATATTCAAAACATATCACACTCCTTCCTGATAGACCCTTTTGTCACATCTAAGCTGACATCATATAAATCACAGCATTGCATGATTGTAGAACAAGACTGTTGAAGATGTAGACTAGTGGATAGAGCACATGCTTCAACATGTTTTGCATTGGCACTCATGCAGGGCGACGTGAGTCTGGCTCGTATATGTTACAACAATGCATGGAGAAACTAAGATATATCAGGATAATG
The DNA here is from genome assembly GCF_025860055.1 of Xyrauchen texanus. Taxonomy (NCBI): domain Eukaryota; kingdom Metazoa; phylum Chordata; class Actinopteri; order Cypriniformes; family Catostomidae; genus Xyrauchen; species Xyrauchen texanus. Next base: position 11,112,797 of record NC_068317.1, read on the forward strand.
TATTAAAGGAATAGTTTACCCCAAATGAAAAGCCTGCTATCATTTATTCACCATCAAAGGAGATATTTCACAAGACGTTTTCTAAGATGCTCTTCTGAGTCAAGCTCCACAAAAAAAGAAATATATAAATAAAAACATCACAAAAGTAATAATAAAACAAGATTCTGAAGCCATATAATAACATTGATAGAGGTTAAACAGACTACAATTTGAGTCATAATCTACTAAAAATCTCCGCTGTAACATGCATTATGTACAGGTTTGGCGTCAGTGACACCAATAGTCATTGTTTCTCATGTATTTTGAAACTAATAGGTGCAAGTTGTAATATGGGAAACTGTGAATGGTCATGATTTTATACATTTATTTTTGGAATCACTATTAATTTCTTTGGGAGTGAACCATTTTAAAAGAGGAAAACATTTGTGAGCACACCTGTAAAAGAAATAGAGTCAAAATAACCCATGAATAGGGTCTGGAAGGAATATTAAGCCTGCTAGAGAAATTGAACATGGTCCTGACATCATTTAAGGCTCCAGCTCTTGCAGTCTTTAAATCTGCAAGTGCCATTTGTCAGGACATATGTGGCCTTTGAGTTGCCCATACATCAGACTTTACATCAAACAGGAACTTTTACCAGGGTAAACAATGACTCTGATTGCAAAGTAAGTTGAGAGGAGCCATCAAAAATAAACAGCTTTCGTGCCAAGTGGAAAGGGAAAGTAGAACAGGAAAATGCTGCCGGTGTTGCTTGGAGAGGTGAAGATGCCAGTGTGAGGCAAGAAGAAGTGGACAAAATAACCAGAACAACACATATGTCTCTATGTGACTTTGTTGGCAGGTTATGAGCTGTGTGTACTGGGCACATATGTGAACCAACCGGTGTGATGTTCAGGCCTTTCCTTAGAGCCCAAAAGAGCAATGGCACATTTTAATTCCATATGAAATTGATGAGAATCGGAGATGAGAAAACGGGGCATCTTCTTGTTGTTGGTTTGGTCATTTACTTTTGTGTATAGCTTTTGGCTTTTGATTGCATATTAAGCTCGTTTTTAGCTATGTTTTGCATTTTGTAATTTTTTTTACACTTCTTCTCTAGAAGCACAAACTATATAGCTAAATATGTTGCAAAAGACAATAGCAGTTGGAGCGGAGATGGAGATGTTTTTTTCAAAGATGTTTTCATAGGAAATAGAGGATCTTATATTCCAGAAGATCAAATTCTAAGCAAGCACTTAGTGGGAATCAATACTCTTAAATATGTTCATTCTTTCTGGATCAATTTACTGGTCAAAAACATTATTTTAAATATTCATTTCATCTTTTTTAGACACAGCAATTATTAGAAATTATTATTTCTCTTGAGAGTGAATAACGTCAAATGATTTGCCACTAGTTTAGTTTTTACTTTGAGAAACATCCAATAGGATTGACTTATTGACACTTCTGGATATCTCATCAAATCCATGGACTTAAATGGGCAGGGGGGCTAAGGATACTTGTGGACTTTAATACATATATAGGGCTTAGACACTTTCTGGATGGCAAACTTAGGGTAACATATCCATATGATAAACTACACCTGTGGTTCCTCTGCTAGGACACCTGTTTGAATTTGAGGGGAACTGACATTTTGCATCCACTAAAATTACCTTGACACCAGTTGGTAACAAAATTGGTTCATAAAAGTGTCATTACTTTTGAGAAAAGGTCTAGCATCATTTGTGTGCAGATGCCTCTTGGTTTGATATTTTGTTATTTAATGCAAATACATTCATTCATGGGGTCACCGCTGATTCACTCATAGAATTCCATTGATATAAAAGCTCTTTGTGCTAAAGAGCATTTATTAATCAAGCTTAGCATATTACTCTTTTCACCAAGGACGATTTCCAACACAATAAAACTCTGGTATGATCCCACTATCACAAGGGAAAGTATGACAGTCTTGGGAGATATCACACTTGCACAAATGATCTCTGGCTGGTATTTGTCCAGACATTAATGGGTTTGCATTATTATCCTCCTTAAAACCACAGTGCATTTACAGCCGAAACAGTCATTAGGTTCACTTGGAAGGGAAAAGTCTCCTGCAGCGAAGGAGGAAGATGGACTACGAGTTGCTGGCTGTGTGTTCAGGTAGAGAGCTGCTCGATGAAAGTTACATGGTGTGTGAATAACAGAGCCAACATTTGAGTGATTGGGTTGCAAAATGTGAAATAACTCTCAGTGAAATTTAAGCTTCAAGTCTCAAACAAGTCATCAGATAGTCCTCCACAAAATAATATCCTTTCACTTTATTAAAGGTGCAGTATGTAACATTTTTCATGAAATTTTCACTTTTTTTTTCTGGCAATGTGTGAACGGCTTGTAACGCAAAATGTAGCCCTTCCCGGACTTCCTAGGTTGCCTATTAAAGCCTGCAGACTGATTTTCATGCGAAGGGCAGGTCAAAATTGAGCAGGTCAATTTTGTGGGGAAAATCCGAAGTTTATGCGCGCTTCCGAGAGCCTTGCCTCAGTTCTTCTCTTCCACTATTCAACAGCGTCAACAACCTGCAAAACTAGGTAACGTTATCTTAGAGATGAAATCCAGCAAACGTCCGGCTCCCAGCACAACAATGACTCCAACAAAAACTTAGAGTAAGCCAAAAAAAAACTAATTTTGTATCTGCTGAATCCCGTCTGGCTAAGTGGAAACGTGATCATGGTTGAGCAAAAACTAGAGTAAACATCGGCAGGGCATTTGATTCCTGGAGGGACCTTTGTTTGTCAAAACCGACCCTGAATTGCCATTCTTCTTATTGGACAGGTAAGCTCACATAACTGTAAAGCATGTGAAATATAGTGCGATAAGGATTGATATGTGTAATTTTAGCTAACGTGATCTAGCCTGCTAACGCTGACGAATTGCAAGCTACCTTGCTTCGTAACTTTCAAATAATTTCAACGATCTTCTCTTTATACTAAAAGTCAGGTTAATGTCAATGTTAATCTGTAATTATTCAGCAAGGTAAACTACAATAACACATGAAATGAATGCTAGACAATGTCCAATATAATGCAAAAAGCTCCATTCATTAGTGTAATGTAACCTGGTTATACAGAAAATATACATTCTATTATTATATATAACAATATATTAAAATGACAGTTGTGAATCACATAAATACTGAATTGTGTCAACATATTTATAATGTACAGCCTATTTTATATACAGCTACTGTCATCATCCACCAAATTAGCTAACAGCTGTTAATAAAGCTGGCAAGCTAGCTAACGCCGACATAGGCTATCGAATAAATGCAGTCAATGTACCATGCAAAAAAAAGTGATTACTTCAAAGTACAGTCTCGCATAGTCAGATCTATATCCACACTTTGTTTTAGCCCTGTTCCAGCACTGGAGAGTCAAATATCAAATCACTCTCAAAGTTTGTAGTAAAACAATCATAACTGTGTCATTTTAATTATGCTACCTCATCTGTCAGCATGATGTCAGTTAATCACATTCAGTCTCTCTGTACATTACGTCATTGTTTTGGTCGATGCTCGCTCGCATCCCTATGGAGCGTGTCAGCGATCACGACCAAAAGGTAGCTGGCTGCAGTTCACTTAATGGCCACAGGTGTCATTAAAAACAAGAGTTTCTGAATCTTACATCTTGCACCTTTAAACAAGAACATTTACTTTAATGCATTGGCAGACACTTTTATCTAAAGTGACCTAGTAGTTCAATGATATAAAGTCACAGTTGAGCTACAGGAACATAGCTATACATGTCTGAGTTACAAAAAATATTTTTTACATTTTTTTGAAAATTCTGAGTAAAATCATTTTAATTTATGTTTGTTTATTTATTTAGTTTTTGTTTGTAATATAGAGCACATTTATGGTTTCAGTTTTCATTCTTTTGCAAACCAAACCTGTTTTTTTGTTTAGGGCTGTCAAGCGATTAAGTATTTTAATTTAGGAATTAAATACATCATGTGCTGATTCAAATAAAATGAATCACATTAAATTGCATTTTTGTATATTTGCAGAGAAAGGCCCCCAAATAAAAAATAATTAAAGAAATTATCAAATAACTATGATTATATTTACATTATTTTAAATACAATATATAAGAAATATAATAATTTAGATAATGAAATTACATTATTGTGACAGTCGAGAGAAGCAATGATACGGCAATAAAAAATGGCTTTAAAATACAATAAATTGTTTATTATTGAACATAAGCCTATCATTGGCCTACAGTTCATAGAAATCCATTTTGCAATGAAACTCATCAATCTGTCCAAGACAGATTTATTATAAGAACTTTTCTAGGGCGTCAATGAGCACAAGTCACACGGACACTTTTGGAGCATTTCTATTTAATTGTGTCACATTGAACCGACGCTTTGTCAAGTAAGCGTAGTTTGAAAAACGCATCTTGAGAACTCTGCATTTGTAGTTGCTGTCCATTCAGCTGTAAATAAATGCAAGAACGTGTCCTCACCTTGTGCTGTCTGCTGTCAGTTTGTTGTCTTTACTGCTGCCTGTTCTCTGTTCAGCCGGAGTAGCGCTTACTGCCCCTTGCAGACAGAGATTTGTAAAAACTAGGTGAACCTTCCTTATTATGGTCTGGGGACATGCTGAATTACTTTATATAAAATTAATATGACACTATAACACTGAATTAACAAGTTCAATTGACAGCCTTGTATTTATATTATTTTATTATTATATATATTTATTATGATTTTATTATTATTATTATTATTATTATTTATTATACTTTGCAAGCCTTTTGTTCTCAGTTGCTTTTCCTGTTATTTGCCAGTAATATAATGTATGTACTGTTTATTAAGTTGCTTTGGTACAAAAGGTTGTATTAAGTCTCACCTGATTGTCCACGTCAAAGTCACTGATGTGTTGGGACATGTCCTTCAGTGGTGGCTTCTCCAGACTGCGACACAGGAGCCATGTTACCAGACCCACCACAAACATGCCGATATCTGGTATGAACACTCGAATGCCGTTGCCAGCATCAGCACCTCGAACACTGCAGCAAAATAATCACATTTAATTCTAAATGCATATGCTGATCAATCTATGGAATAGTTTACAATATATATATATATATATATATATATATATATATATATATATATATATACATACAAAAATATATTTCTTTCCTGAATGCAACACTAACTTACACTATTGGCTAAGCCAGAAGTTGACATGCTGGACTGCTCAAACAAACAGAGATATGTTTTGTAAGTGCCACAGAGCCACAGTGTTTACTCTGTTTGAGAAGTCAACCAACGAACGTCTTACTTAGTTGTCTCTGCACATTCAACTGGGACAGGGTAGAAACTGTTCTTACATCAAAATGACTTCACCTTTAATACAAATACAAAATTATAAACATATTTAGAACTGCACAACTCCTTCTTGAGTAAAACTAATATTGAAGATAAAATGGCAATAAAGCCCTATTCTGCACGCTGTTCTGCAATAAAGCCTGCGATTCCCAGTGTCCTCACTTAATGTGCTAGGGTGTCTGGATCTCATTTCTGTGCTCTAGCGAGCCACAGCCCTTTGCAGTCAGCCTGAGTTGAGAGCACAGTCTAGACTCTAGAGTGACTTTTAATGAAACCAACCAATTCAATCCTCACGACAATATCACTTCAGAGAGCGTTTTTCCAAACTGAAAACTGAAACGCAACTTTTTCATACTTGCACGTCCATAACGACACTTTTTGGCTGTAAAAACCCTCGTTTTCAGATCTTTAAAGGTTTACACAGCAGAGGTTAAGTTACATTTGCGTGAGCTTGGAAACCCGACTCTTTTTCAAAACTGGAGTGTGCATCAGTGAACTGTTGATATGGTTCAGCTGTGTCCGATTAGACTAACAAAGGATGAGAGCTGAAACAGAGTTCATCTCAGAACACAGATAGCAGGGTAGGCCTGGACAATCTTAAAAACCTAAAACAAGCCTTGTGTTAGTTGTGCTAAGTATTAAAATAAGCATGAAAGCTGTTGCCCATGCAAACGGATTTGCATCCTATCCCAGTTGTGCGAATGTGATCTAAATGACAGAGTTTAAAGGCTGATGGAACAGAATAAGAGTAAGTGTGCCCATGCCCTAGAGAATGCTTTTATGAAATATTTGACTGAAAGGAACAAGGAGGTCTATATTACTGAAAGAAACCTATCCATTCAAATTCTCATTCATCTCAATGGCAGTTGCACAGCTGGTGCAAAAATCAGGAATTGAAAAGCATCTATTATAATATAGTGGCATACTTGTATTTCATTTATTGTTTGCAGAAAACAATATATATATATATATATAGTTTTCTGCAAACCACAAATGAAAAACAAGTATGCCATTATATATATATATAATAGATACTTATATATATATATATATATATCTTTTTTTTTTTTAAGGAGGAGGCTCTAAAAATCTTACATTTTGTTTTGATGAAGAAAGAAACTCAAATACATCTTGGATGGCTTGACTAAACTATCCGAAAATTTTAATTTTTTTGTGAAGTATTCTTTTAAAGACCTACATAATACATATAAACATACATTTTTTAAAAAGAAAGAAAGGATGTATTTGTTTTGTACGGCCCCTTTGTCTATATTCAGATTTATCTATAAATGAGTGTGAAACATTCAGAAATGAATTAGTGTGGGGGACAATTTAGTTTTCTCTAAATTAAATATATGGTACAATAGTTGTACCATATATTAAATGGGTTGTATAAGTTTAATTGTATATTTTGTATTTTATTTTAAATAATTGTATCAATTTATAATATAGGTCTAAAGCTCTATAGCGGAAATATGTCTATGCTTATCGAAATTTTAACCAGTGACCCAGTGGTCGAAATTAGAATTGTTGATAAACGTACAGTAACATATGAGCTCCACTTTCCATATTAAATGTCCAAAGAGTGGTGTCAAAACTTAAAGCAAGCAGTTTTTAGTTGTAATTGATATAATACAGTTGGAAAAGTAATGCATTTCATTAAAAGGATAGTTCACCCAAAAACAAAGCAGATCCGTACAATGCAAGTGAATGGAGATTTCTCTTTTGAAGCACCAAAAATTATACAGTCAGCAAAAACGTCATCCATACAACATCAGCTGTTAAATGAATGTCTTCTAAAGCGATACAATTGCTTTTGCTGTGAAAAAGATAACAATTTAAGTAATTTTTAACTATAATCCAATGTTTTACGAGAGGGTGGAGTCCAAGGAGTCTCGTGTGACGTATTTGCGTTGTCATGGATACAGACGTAATCTCATGTTCTCCACTCGGTTCTCCACAAACACACCACTGTGAGTAAAGAAACAGATAATAATATATCTAAACCAAAATCAGCAAAGATACTGTACAACATTCCTTCTACTCACTAAACAATGGTTTCTCTACCGGCCATGTCTCAAGTGCGCCAGTTCTCATGTGTTTCAAACGCATATGCGTTTACATCATGAGCGTGTACCACTGCTGACCGGAAGCATGATTTTGAGTAAAATAAAAAAGGACTTTGATGAAGTTTATGCTGTCCGTCTGTGATTTTTGGTGCTTCAAAAGAGAAATCGCCATTTACTTGCATTTTACGGACCTACTGAGCTAAGAAATGTTTCTATTTTTCTTCAGATGTGTTCTGGTTAAGAAAGAAAGTCATACACACCTCGGATATCATGAGGTTGAGTAAATAATGAAATCATTTTTATTTTTGGGTGAACTATTCCTTTAACACTACGCCCTAACCCAAACCCCAAACCTAAACCTAACCTTCAGTGGAGATGTAAATTTAGAACAAAAAAGAAACCTTTGAATCACGCTCAACATTAATTATGTAAACCTGATTACTTCCTGGTTTCCATGGGAACAGAACCTGTGTCTCTGAGCCTGTTCATGCAACATTATCAAAATCACCAGAGGAAAATATACATTTTATTTGAATTGATGCAAAAATGTCTGATGGACATGCCGTTTGGAAGTAACTTGGCAGAATGGCGTTGATTTCAGAATACCGGAACATTCAATAGTAATTTCCCATGTGTTCATGTTGGGAATACAGCCAATTGAATTTCCGAAAGTACAACTGGAAAAAAGAAATTATGCTAGAATGTGTTGCAGCAAAAGTTGAAATGTAATTCAGTTACACCTCTCTTGTGTAGGTGCCCTAAAATGTTGGCACCAATGTTCACTGAAAAACACTGCATGCTCTAAAATATTATCTACTCAGAGTAAGTGGAGAATGTCAATGTTGTATCCTTAAGATAGATTGCCAAAATGTCAGTAGGAAACTGAGATTTCGCAAGCTTGTTTTGCCTCATTGTTGAACAAATGTTTCAGTACGATTGGGGCGCAATCCCTGCGTTCAAAGCAAAGAGTCTTTGACTAGCTTCAATGCAGTTGCTTTGAAGTATGCGACATTTGCTTAATAAAACATATATAAGTGTCAGACGTTATGGTTAACATGCTAAAAAACAACAACAAATGTGTGCAATACAACTGGCTCACAACACAGATGCACTTTGTAATGCCATGTCACTGTATCTAAACAGTTTACAGTGTTCGATAAGAATCGACTTTCATCTCAGCATGCTCATGAAGCAAAAATTGTGAGCAGATGCAACTAGAAAAAGGAGGTTGACAGATGGCACTGATTTGGGTAAAAGCAATGAATTATGGGAAGCACTAAAATTCTACTTATAAAGCTGGACACTGACTCGGCAAATAAGTGATTGAGTTTGATTCAAAAAACATACTGAGAGGTTGATATTCATGGATTAGTGGTAAGTCTAGAGAAGCAAAGAATATTTTTGCTTGGGGAAATATAGAGTTTTGTTTTAATGACCATCAGTGAACACAGAAAAGGAATGTGAGTTGATGCTTGCTGGTGTTACACCAGGTGTCTCAGCGGGAGTCAGCAAGCTGTCCGATGGATCCGAGAGACCGCAATGAAGTTGGTTAGACATTACTTTCACCTTCCCAGGGTGAGCGGCAATACTCCAATGCTTAAATACCAGTGAAATGGAGCAAAAATCAGCTGATTTACTGTAGCCAAAAAGAAACTGTCCAAACAAACTGAGGCAAAGGAGCCTTTAGAAAACAAACTAAACAGAGCCATCAGTGATTCTCGAAAATTCCTGCTGAGACTAGACTTCTTTTTGATGCATTAGATATGGCAAATGGTGTGTGCAAATATTGATACAAAATTAAACTGCAATAAGTCTTTGATTTCAGGGCATAATATATATATATATCCACCAACCTAATATTGTGTAGGTCCCCCTTGTGCCACCAAAACAGCACCAACCTGCATCTGAGATGATATTCTTCTCACAATTGTACAGAGCAGTTATCTGAGTTACCGTAGACTTTGTCAGTTCAAACCAGTCTGGCCATTCTCTGTTGACCTCTCTCACCAACAAGGTGTTTTCATCCACAGATCTGCCCCTCACTGGAGGTTTTTAGTTTTTGACACCATTCTGAGTTAATTCTAGAGACTGTTGTGTGAGAAAATCCCCGGAGATCAGCAGTTACAGATATTCTCAAACTAGCCCATCTGGCAGACTGGTTCGAATTGACAAAGTCTACGGTAACTCAGATAACCGCTATGTACAATTGTGGTGAGAAGAAAAGCATCTAAGAATGCTATTCTGAGATGCGGGTTTGGTTTTGGCGGCACGATGGGGACCTACACACTATCAGGCAGGCGGTTTTAATGCTGTGGCTGATTTATATATATATATATATATATATATATATATATATATATATATATATATATATATATATATATATATATATATATATATATAAACAAAGAAAGACAAAGACAATGCAAGAAAAAAGCATTTGAAAAAAATGAAGTTATTCCCTGCTTTAACGTCATACCGTGAAGAGGAATGCACACAACACTTGTGTACATTAGATAAGCCGGTAAGAACTAAAGGTAAAGGTATTTATTGCAAAAATGTACCAGTGTTGATTGTTTTTTCTGTATATTAATTCAGTATCATAAGCAGTTTATGCATTTACAATGATAAAGGAAAGCCATTTAAGACATTTACATGACCACACGGTGTTGGCTTACAGGCATGTGATCGGCTAAGTACAAAAAAGCAGGAAAATGTACCAAGCAAAGTAGGGGACAGCGAAGACCCCCATCATCAGTTATCAACATTAGATAACATGAACTATCAATTAAAACTACTTCTACACTAATTATTAATCTTAGTTAATGTTAATTTCAACATACATACATCCTTTTTTTTTTTTCAATCAAATATTGTATATGTTAACATTAGTTAATGCACTAGGAACTAACAATGAAAATGTATATATTTAATAACCAACGTTAACAAAGATTAATAAATGCTGTAAAATATTGTTAATTGTTCATTCATGATACCTAATGCATTAACAAATAACACCTTATTGTAAAGTGTTACCAGTAATTCTTGACAAACACAGCTATTGTTGATCAGCACAAAACCACCCAAACAGAGCACAGAAGTTATAAATCTAAAGCCAACATTTGGGAAGGGATCATGTCACGAGCTTGAAATGTGATAAACATTGGGTCGTCTCATATTGATGCTGTCATCTCAGTGTTTTCCCGCACACAGCCGCTATAGCGCCATTAGCTCGTGCAGTGCTGACTGAAGCTGTTAATACCAATGTCTCAGAGGTCAATGTTTGCAGAATTTAAAGAGATTTCCCTCAACATGTACTGTACCTGTGCTGCTTTTACAACGGTCACGCTGATTTTTCCACATCAGTGTGAAAATGCCAATGAATAAAATGGAATATTACTTGTTATTAGGAGAGTCGACCCCTCTTTATTGTGTGGCTAGTATCATTTCTGAATTGTGCATTTCAATTCAGAGAGTGGTCTCTCAAAATCTTATGTCCAAAATTTTTTAAATATAAAAATTAAAGCCTGCAGCTACTGTTTTGTGTATTTCTTTGAGTTATTCATTTAAAACACAATTAAACAAAGGGTTGAAAAAACAGCCTCAAACTTTGATGATCATCATTTACTGACTTTAAATTTTACGTTTTGTTTGTTTCATTTAAATATACTGTAGTTATTAGAAACTTAAAAGATTGTACTTAATCAGTATTATTGAGTAAATATGAAAACATGCAAACTCCTTCAGTCATTCTGATAATTGCCGCTTGATCTCATGAAAATTACGTGACAGTGGTGACAGTTTTGCAAAATGATATTACGTGGTTCTTTAACTACTTCCGAGATGAAATGTCCACTCTGTGGTGCTGAAAGCATGTACAATTTTCTCCCAAACAGACAAGGTTTTTAAGGTTTATGCTATATCAAATTTTAAATCAACAAATGCGAACTCCCAACCTAAACCTAAACCTAAACCTAACCGATAGTGTCATAAAAAGCAAATGTGAGGTGAAAAGCTAATTTCTGAAGCAACCACGTCATTTTGTGGACACATTCGGCTCTTGTGGACTCGCATGCTCATCAGGACTCATACTTATGAGTATAATTTTGGCTGTTTAGCCAAAATAGCCTGTTTAGCCCTTTCAAAATTGAGGACCAGCTGGCTGTGAGGGTGAATCATTCAACCTTAATGTTTGCAAAGTGAGTCAATAAAAAACTCCACTCTACAGGCCTACAAAGTGGCCAGCCACAAGTCTGTCTGAGTCATGCTAACCTGCCTGAGTCATGCTAATTTGTGCCTATAAATGACTTGTTGGCTAATAATATTCAAGCAAGTTTAGTCTACATGACGGATAAAGGGGCTTCCTTCTTTGATAACTAGCCTTTTGCTAAATCACTTCTAGTGACTGCAGGTTTGGATTTCAGCACAAACAAACCCAAATTAACATCTCTACAAATCGCAGAGAGTAATTATAGCCTAATTATTTGTACAGAAAATAACAGTGAGTCCAAATGTACAGTTCATGCTGAGAGGGCAGCATCCAAAGATGCGTTTGACTCACTTCTATCCAAAAGCAACACAGTGTACAGTGGCGTGATTCAGTGTTCACATGGCATTGCTCATAAGGAACTGCCTGTTGCAATATCCTTGTGTTTTAATGCTCTGGTTTAATCATAGATTCAAGATTAACACTTGTGATTTATTCTGTTAGAGCCCAATTTAAACAGAAAAAACAAAAAGGGTTATTTTTACATGTCTACTGTGAGTTCATACTGTACATTTTTCGGCTCATAGGCCCCATTTGTGACCAATTAATTAAGCAAGTGATGTAGGAAATACATTTTGATATAGCGTATCAGAACATGTCACATTAACAATGATTTGAAGAATGCTTGAAGTATTTCATATTGATAAATATTTAATGGGATCAGGCATTCCTAAATGAGGAAACCTTTGTCAAAGCCTCAGTTTGATCTTGATCTCAAGAAAATTCGTAAATAATTTAGGAGATGGTCTGGCACGAAAATTCATATGTTCTCGCACAATGTTGTTCGCATAAACTCGTATGACTTCATCATATCATTTACGAGTTGGCTATTTTGTATTTTCTCGCACAATGTTTTTCACATAAACTTGTACGACTTCATCATATAATTTACAAGTTGGCTATTTCATATGGTCTCGCACGATGTTGTTCACATAATCTCGTATGACTTCATCATATAATTTACGAGTTGGCTACTTCATATGGTCTCGCATGATATTGTTCGCATAAACTTGTATGAATTCATTAGAAATTCCCGATGTCTAATGACGGAAGTAAGTGAGAGTTCTGCGCACGAGGCGTTAAGGACACACTTATTAATATTATGCCCTTACCCAAACCCTCTATCTAGATTTAACAAATCAGTAGAGTGTGTAAACCTGATAGGAAGCTGTTGTGTGTGTGACAGAAATTGTCGCGTATTAGATGCTCATTAGCGTCATTAGCTGTATTGAAAGTCATAGGAATTCAAACGAGTGTAGTCGCACAATATCATACGAATTAGCCAAATTTAGAAAAGCCATATGAATCCTGACAATTTCGCTGTGAGAGTGTGTTGGTTATGCTATAATTTGTGAGTGTTTCTCAGAAATCGCAAACGCTAGAATAAATAAAACTTTGTTTGGGTGAGACAAATGATCAAATTTAAACAACACATACCACGGTACACAACATGAAATGTTGATATGATAAAGAAAACAAATGCTCAGAAATGACCTTCATAAAAGCATGGCCAACTTAAATGCACATGAAAATGGAAATAATTGAAATAATTGAATTTTATGAAATCTCCATGAAAAATTCCTTAAATATTCCTTAGGGTTTGAGTTAAAATCCTGTATAGAAGTAACAATTACCATAGTGTGGTCTACAAACCTTTCATTTTTCAATATTTGGGTATATTCCAGTATTTTCAGGGCTCGGATTTTTGAAGGGGCTAATGAAACTTATCCAATCAGACTAGTAGCCTGATTAACACGTCCATAACGGATAAATAACTGGCTATTTTTGTGATATAGCCTTGTCTTGTGCCACTTATTACAAGCAAAGCATGAAATTCGCAATGGGAATGCGGGTGTTGCACACAATTTTAAGTTCCATGTACATAATGCAATTCCTGCACACATTTATTCACGTTAACAAGTAGTTAAGTATTTATAAAAGATACAACATAGATCAAAACAATTATTTTATCTTTCTATCGTATTATTACAATAAGCACAAATAATTAGTGCTACTGAGTCTCTCTGTCTCTCTTTCTCTCTCTCGCTCTCTCTGTCTTTTTTTCTCTCTCTCTCTTTCTCTCTTCCTCTCAGCATTCCGCAGCTCATTGGACACATGTCGAGTTTAGTGTAAGGGTGCAGTGAGCAGCGAGCTGTCGTATATTTGCTGAAATTATGTATAAATCTGTTGATTTCAGCTGTGAAACTCTCAGTCCAGTTTACGAACAACGATGCATACAAAAGTGCAAGCGTGTGATTTGTGCGGCTCATTTTTATTTATACGATTTATAATCGTTTTATTAAAGCATTTTTCTATTGAGGTTGCCATTGTTTTAAAAGTGTTTCTCAGGACAGTATTAGGGATAAGTTGCCATGGCAATGCTAGATGGTTACTAGGAGGTTCTGAGTGGTTGTTAGGTGGGTTTACTGGCCTACATCAAAAGAGCCCTCTCCAAGTCTCTATGATATTCTGGTCTCTAAATATGGCTCGTGTCCATCATTCAATGTCAGTCTATGGAATCTATAGCTATTTTATCATCCACCAGGTGAATAATGTACTGTAAGTCTGATCACTTAGAAAAGTAGAACCACAACTCCTATCCAGACAATATGAGGTATCATTTACATCCATAGCACAAGCACGCAGGCCGACAAACACACCAGTGCTTCATACCTAGGGCAAACAAGAGCTTATATAGACCCTATTTTGGTAGGTAAATTAAAACTTGACCAGGCTCTCGAAACACACACAGTCTGCTAAACCATCAGTTGTTTAGGCAATACCATTTGCACACATTATCGAATTGCAATGCATACATCCCAAGAGCTGCATAAGGATTTGTTGTGTAATCTTGCTCTGGGTATTTCATCATCACACATATGGCTTACGCTAGACTTCCAGACACTGCTTTTCCTCTGCCGTCAGGTAAATTACACATGTCTGTCACTAACCTCATACAGATCACGTCTGACACGAATGTTGTAACCACTTCCAGCTGTTGTGTGCAGACTATCAGTATTCAGATGGTCTTCACAAATGAGATGTATTTTCTGTCGCAAGCCTCCTCACTTCTGCCAATAAAATGCAACTGCAGGGCCTAAAACAATCACTTTGTTTTTAAAAGATTTACTGTTCCTAATAGATAGCCAAACAGTCTTACCACACATTAGCATGTCTGCGTGCATGTACAGGTGTTTCTTCAACTTCAATGTGCACGCAGACATGCACGCAGACATGCTAATGTGTGCGTGCATGTACAGGTGTTTCTTCAACTTCAATGTGCACGAAACTGAAATCCCTTAAACATTTTATTTACAATTTAACTTTTTTTTTTTTTTTATTACTTCGTTCACAAACAATTTCTGACAGTAAATACATGCATCACAGGGATTTATTTTTGTCTTTTTTTCTGTAACATCATGAATATTTTCATCCAAATGTAATTTCTCTCATATCTCAGATTAGGTATGTTTTAATATCATTTTGTGGTGGAAACTTGAATATTTTAAATTTTTTTGCAGAGATTCTATTTGTAAACATGAATAAGTTTATCATGAACTAGCAATAAACAATGATAATTCACAGAAATAATAAATCTTGATTTTATACACTCAAAACAATATTTTAATCTGTTTTAAAGATTTATGCATTTAAATATATATATATATAATTATTATTTTAATTAAAAAAAAAATGTAATAATACACTATATGTAGAATAAACATTAACCAAGATTTCTAAATAGGGTAAACTATTTTCTTCATTGTTAGTTCATGTTAACTATTGCGTTAACTTGTGTAAGGTGTTACTAAAGATTTTGTTCTGGGTAAGTCAAGGTAATCGATATTTGCCAAGAGCTTTTTTTTTTGGCATGTTACACGTCTCACATTTTATCTTAAGCATGGTCCTCAATAACAGTGTTGTCTTCTTTGTAAACAATTACACAATTGCAACTTTCAAAATCACGAAGACATGGTCAAAAAGTTTCCCGGACATAATGCAACCTCTATACAATAAAAAAAAAGTTGTTTATATCTGTTTTTTTTTTTATAAAAATCAATCCCAAGGACTTACTGTACTAGTGCCCGCAGTAAAGAAAAAAATAAAATATAAAAAAAAAGCCATTACACAGTCTGCCAGGTTACCACACATTTGCATGTCTACATGCACACATGCATGAGAGATCATAACCAAATGCCTTCCTTTCACAGTTTGTTTATAGTCTGTCATCGGGTGGACCACTGCCAGAGTCTGGCCTGTATGCGCTACATGCAAACTGACGCCATCTTTATTCATGCAGCGCTGTCGCTGCTGTCTGATTAGCATTCATCAGAGTCAGCCACCTGCTTTCCAGACTCCAACCACTCAACAGGAAGTGCCAAGACAGCAAGGTTTACAGCCAAGAGACCTCAGGGAGTGACACCAGACATTGCGGCCCATTGATAACAGTCGCTTAACAAAGAAGACAAAAAATGTGTATACAAGTACTGTAAATACGTTTATAAAGATGAAAAAGTAAAGAGGGACTTGTAAAAATGGTGCCACCCACTACTGCCTAATGACTAAGTCAATCAAACAAGTCAAATTTAGGCTGGTGCCTTGGTCCAGTGCCAACCTGTCAATGGTTCTATAGAAATTACCCAATGCGTCTAGGGGTAAGATTGATTTATTGTTCAAGAACTGATTTTGGATTTGAAGTACAACATTAACTTGATCCAGTAGTTTGATTTATGCCAGCAAAAAGATACTCACTTTTAGGTGTGTGAATGGTTAAAATGAAACAACAAACCATCAACAAGCCAATCACACAGAGTCTGTATGTAATTATTGCTGGTGAAAGAAGAGTCAACATCTAGTCATTTGACCGCCCCTGAGAAGAACTCTCAACAACAGTAACCATGTGGTTAGTCCAAACAACTTGATAATGCCAATCGACAGCCGAACAATTCTAGTAAATTTAATGGTAAAACAGTACATTTTTAAAGAGCATGCTATTGAAGATGAAATCATGTTTTGATTGATGTAAAAAAATAAACTCCTATATTTGATCTTATTTGGACTCATGATGAAAGACTAAAGACCAAAGTACACTTCGATTTTTATGCACAATGTCTGTGCACAGTTGAACATGAGCCTGTCAAAGTTTACTCTACTTCATGAAGATGTCTTTATAGTCCTTCAGAATCGAGTTATACAAATGCAGGTATCTCCAGACCTCCTCACACACGTTCTTGATGTGCACATCCACTGTTGTTGTTTTTACCTTCATCTCCTGTTAATTACAGGCGATTACATCTTCTGCTAGTGTTTCTTTGTGACTGTAAAGGCTCAAATGTGAGTGTTGTCACCTTGTGGACATGCATTCTGCACGATCAAAGAAACGCAGTTAGAAAAATCAGGCTGCGAACGTTCAGTGCTTAGGCACTCTGCTCTAGATTAGCGTCACGCATCCTGTACTCTCTGTCCTTGTCTGACCGAAGTATACTTTGAACTTAAGACCTGAGGATTGATTTAGACTTGGCCTTGAAAGACTTGAGACTTGATTTGGACCCATGACAATAAACACTGCATGGTGGTCCTTTTGTGGTCGACCTGGGCAAATATGTTTTGTGCCTCCATAACCTAACCCTAAACCTAGTCCCGATTCCACCCCCCTCTGCTCCCTATCATTTTCTATATCCTCTTTGACAATCCCTGTCCATAAATGGCAAAAGAGGCCCAACATTTAGAAAGAGAAAAGTATTCTACTAAACCCTTTCTCATCAGGCTTTCAAAATAAGCATTTTAGCATCAAAGGAGGTCTATTAAGCTAATCCTCTGTGGCAGTCGTTTGTGTGCAAATCTAAACAATGAGCTGAATTAAAATGCTGCAGTTTGTTTTGAATCTCCAAACTCTCTAAGGGTTACTTTGACAGTTTAGTTGATAAACTGCGTCATTACCGTACAGTTGGATGACAATCCCAAGATTTTGTTTTCCTTCTTTAAACCTTTCATGAAAAATATGTATCCGTATCTTTCATCTTTCTGTCATAACATAATATCTGAGCCATAACAGATGGACATGCCTTGATCATGTTATAATTTATATTAGGCTAGATTCAATTACACTATATTCGTAATATTCAGTTTTCCCTAAGTTCTGATAGATCATCCGTCTGACCAATGCCCAGGCTGGCGTTTCATGCGTCCAACCAAAACACTGCACACTCTGCAAGCATACAATACTTTATCTGTTTTCAGCATTCACACTTAAGCTTGCAGATCTCTAACTTGAAAGATTTCTCTTACCTTTCAAAGCCCAACTGCTGCAGTGATAACTTCCATGATGAACCTGAAAAAACAAAACAAAAAAGGGACTAAAAACCTAGTACACAAGGAGGAAGTGGCATCAGAGAGGATGCTTCCAAAGCATAAAATCATATTTATAATCAGTGTAGCGCTTTAAATTGCGTTTTCAATCTAAAATTACATTTTCACTCCACTGATGGTTAGGTTTAGGGTTGGGGTTTGGCAGTATGGTTAATAGAATATACATTCCGGTTAACTGTGTTCCATAATTTACAACTATTTTAGCGACACTCTGTGGACATTTTACCCAGAAACTGGAGCTCATATGTTCAACAACACTTCCAGCTTCGGCCACAGGGGGCAGTAGTTCAAATTCCAGAAAGCAGACAGATGTCAGCAGGACTTTTGACCTACTGTTGCTGAATTCACAGTGTGATCAGTCTAACTTAATGCACGTGGCACTGTTTGTTTGTTAGTCTGTCTTTTATTAGAGTCAGAGAGATGATGTGTTGAACAGAGAACAAAACATATCAACCATTTATGTCATCAGAGCCAGGAAATGACTTCTAGAAAAGGCAACATGACATATGCTGAACCTGGTGTGCTCACATGCTATAGACACCTCATTGACATTGCACCATAGATTTAAACCATATGTTGTAAAACCACACATAGGGACCACAGAAGCAGTCCAAAGTATAAGATCCCACTCATTGAACAAGCCTTGATGCATAAACCTTACAAAGAACATTTGGCAAGGGCTAAATAATCATTGTAGCCATATTTCAGATAAAACAACATGTTCGCTTGGATCGGTGATTCATACAATGTCTCTCCAGAGTACTAAACTTCAGTCAGATTTGTACTCATGGACGTCTATTTACAGGGACACTTCCAGGTATTCTCAGCCATTCCAAGGACAAGGAAGGGGAATTTCGACTGTGTCATTGCCAAGCGCAATACACCGCTTTTTCGATGATTTTCAGAGATTTAAGCTTTTTACAAATTATAAGTGATACAACTAGGCTGTGGATTGCTTGGCAAATGTAGCATATCCCCCTCACCTGAAACATTGTAAGTGACTATTAGGAGCATCTGGCAAACCACTAAACCTTCATACCAACCGGGAAAATGCTGGGAACTAAACCACTCACTTATTACTGCTACCCGCTATGATGTCATGTGACAACATCCAACATGTGTTTGAAACCGAATTAGATTCTGAATCCTTTTTGGGGCTATAATGTGTTTACAAGTACATTTTCAGACCACTGGTTTTGTATTTCAGGGCATCCGTTCTTAGTTCACCTTCAGTGTATGCCAAGAACAACATGTCATGCTGCTCATTATTCACTCGTGATTAATATACATTATTCTCTTATTGTGGAGACCTATGACATTGCAACACACACTGTGATTTGTTGATGTTAGCCAGAAAGACATCTCCTGAATTTCTATTGTATATTGTCCTTTGGCTGTTACCTTCACTGTAATAATATCTATTGTAGAAAGCACACATGTAGTACTGAAGTTCACAGACAGTTTAACTTAGGTACATTCATCTCACACACATGCAAAGCACATGATATGTAACTCTACTCTGTGATTTTTTTTAAACATGTCTTCAAGATTTACACCATGCAGTTTCTTACGACAACATATAAAATATATATGTAGCTACATGCAACATCTAACTGTGATACCACCAGTTTCCCTCATAATTAATACAAAGTTACTAGTATAGCTTTATGTGAGCGGATGGGAAAATATCAGAGTGCCAAACAGGAAGTATTTTTTCTATTGAGGCCATATGTACAGTGCCTTTGGCTCAGAGCCTCTATATATATATATATATATATATATATATATATATATATATATATATATATATATATATATATAATAATAAAAAAATTCAAATAAAAATTCAGCATTCCTCACTTTCTACAGGAAGTTGAGAAGAAAAGTTAATACTCTCCTTCCATTTTGAACATAGAGAATTAGTGATTTGTGTTGACTGAATTCATCTGGACCAGCCATGTTACTAAAGTCTCTACACCTACAAACTAGCCCTTGAGTGATTCAGGCCTAATTTAGGCCAAACTTGAGAGATTTTTAGCTTAATTTTGGCTAAATCTGCAACCTGGGTGTAGTGTCAGGCCTCGGAGAGGCGTTTATTTTAAATAACAAACAAAAAAGGGAATTAAAGTGTCCACTGGGGAAAGTGTCCAAAAGAAAGGGGCAATCTGGGGTCCATGTGGTGAAAAGGGGCTTAGTGGAGGTCTGGCCCAGGAATAAGGAGCCGGTTCCGGGGGCGTCAGCATCTAAATTAGCCTAATCTTACTTGGGCCACGGCACTTGAGGGGAATAGCATCCTGGCCCATCGGGTGTGGCATTTGCTCTCGTCCCTGCTGACACATCTATCCCATGTTGGGGTGCCCTCCCTGCTCTGCTCCTGGACTTGCAATGTTATCAGGGTGCATGCATGGGAGTTAGAGACCGGTCCCCTGAGGAGAGGCATTTTAAAGGCAGAGGTATTGAGGCTCTATTTACCTCAGGTGCATCTCATCATTCACTGCCAAACAAGGCTTATTAAATTGCGCCTCTCCTCCTTCCTACCCACTCCTGTTTTGAACATGGCTGAATGACGGCCTTAAGAAGAGGCGGAGTGACGATGACATGAGGGAGGGATGGGTCGTTCTGCCTCACTCTATTACCCATTTTTTAATACAATCTTAAAATTAGAATTTCATTCATAATTCTCAGTTTTAACGGTATTCAGACATGTCCCAAATTTTGGTCACAGGGTTGAAAAACTTTTGTTTAATTGATTTGTTTGACCCCACGAGGTGGACAAAAAACTTTTCCTGAAGGATAAGCACCTCCTTTCACTAAAATATTGTTGAAAAAGAACATAAATGCTACTTTTTCCAAGAGTTGGAAAGTGCCCTTTATTATCCATTTCTTCCCCAGACTGGTTCCTGTTGCCTCAGGTGGACATCTCAAGGCCTTCATAATGAATATCTGCCAGGAAACCTTTCAGGATGAGGTAGAGGGGTGGTCTTCTAAACAAAGACTGCTCAATTGAAAGTTTGACTTCTTAATGTTTCTTTGTGGGAACACACAAGATACATTCAGATGTAGATCCTGCTGAAACGGCTAGTATTAATTTCAGACTATCTGAAAATGTATCAACTCAGCAGGGAAATAAAAGAGCTTCTTGTGTTCTAAAACTCCACGTGAAGTGACATAAATGAAGAATGCAAAATAAATGAGTGGGAACTCTCTGTTTACATGGATAGATTAGATTTATTTGATTTTAGATGTGATTGTTATTTTAATTGTCAAATTTTTTTCACAAAAGTACCTGAGGCTAAGTCATTCTAAAAAAACACAGCGATCCACAATGGTGTCCACGTGTAGTTGTACTACATGGTTAAAAACAAACAAAAAAGCATATATTTTTTTAATACCATTAAAGGGAAAAAGGCAAGCTTATGCAGAGAAGATCCAGAATAATTCATTTCTTCAAAGCATGTGAAGGAGGACAGTAACTCTCATAAAAGGAATGCAACAGCAATTTATATGAATTGCAAATTATCTTTCATATTTTTATTTCATTTCTTCAAAAAGCATCACACATTTAACATAGATAATATATATGATAATATAGTCTTGCTTAAAAATGTGATAACTTTTTAAGCAAGACTATATTTTTAAGCACTAACAAAGAAGTATAAAGGCATATAAAAGGTATTGTTTTAGTCTACTGCTGTAGGTAATTCTCTCTCTCTCTCTCTCTCTCTCTCTCTCTCTCTCTCTCTCTCTCTCTCTCTCATGCCATCCCAGATGTGTCTGACTTTCTTTAGAAGAATATTTCAGCTCTGTAGGTCCATACAATGCAAGTGAATGGTGACCAGACGTTTGTAGCTCCAAAAATCACATTAAGGAAACTTAAAAGTAATCCATATGAAGAGTTTCAATCCATATCTTCAGAAGTGGTATTATAGGTTTGGGTGAGAAACAGATCAATGTTTAAGTCCTTTTTTTTTTTTTTTTTACAATAAATTTCCACGTTAACTTTCACTTTCAGATGTAAAAGTGAAAGTGAAGATTTGGAGTTAAAAAGGACTTAAACTTGGATCTGTTTTCAGCCACACCTACTATATACAGTAAATGATGAGATAATTTAAATTTTTTGGCGAGCTAGCCCTTGTTGTTTTACTTTAATGTAATAAATGTTACAACAACAATAGCACATAACTTTAGTTTTGAAAATGCAATGCATTTTCATTGGCAAACATTCAGGCTCCATAGTTTTACGAGTTTTCACAAACCACCTACATTTGTTTTAATTGAAATCCTGTTTCACTCTGAAGTACATCACATTTGTGGAAGTAAATCTGTTTCATGTTGACTTTAAATTCACTGCACCCCCTCCTGAAATCCAACAAATTCATTGTCAGTGACCTGAAGGTAACAGAAATTTACATCTAGCCTTTGTTATAAGGCAAATGCGGGACAAACGTGAGTATTTTTAGAAAGCAGCGAGCTACACGTCCTGAGGAAGTTGATTGTTATTGGCCAAAAAAATATTGACGCACATACACAACGAAGCGTGTTCAGCCGTTTGCTCTTATTGCTGGCAGCTGTACAGTACGGTGACAGATGAAAAGGCTGGCACTGACACAGGGTTGCTAGAGCTCATACATATGGCATTGAGGAAAACAATGGCTTATTAATTCTCACAACGAGGCCACAGCGGTGTGAAAAGAGAATCATGCCACCGCTTTAAAGATAGTTTGTGGTTTGAAATTTAGACTATAAACCCGCTATGCGCTGTCGCAGACAAGTAAATAATGTTGCGTTTTATTCTTCATGATTTGTGGATTCAGATGACATCATCCTCCGCTCTGCAATTGGTTGTTTAAATTTTACGACTCTTAATTTTCTGATGCAAATAACTAAAAGTTGAACACCTAGAAGACTGAAACCACTCTCATCTTGACCAGTCTGATTTGTGATTTGTTTTCCTGTCAACCCTTTTTAAGTCCATGAGTCGGGACGGTGACTAATAAGCACTCTTCATTTTTCTTTCTTCACTTTCACATTTCCAGCAAACATGCAGTCTGGGTTCAAGCAAATTTACTTGTTTTAGATAGAGCCTGATTTGTGAAAACTTTCACAATCACAAAACACTTAACTGTTCTATCCCCATTGCATTGAGTAATGATAGAAAATCAGCTTATAGTTCTAAAAACTGGCCATCTTCACAGGTCAAAGGTAAGCTCAAAAAGACCTTGATGATATGTGAATTTTTCACAGTTTTTGTCTCTTAACCATTTTTTGAGTTCTGTAGACAACAGTTTACCTGAACAATCTGAAAAAGTGTTATAGGATTTGAGAGGTCTCATTTTTGAAACAATGATTATGATAGAAAATCACACAAAATTGGATTTCAATTTGACAGATTGATTTGACTCAGTTTGATGGCTTCATGCATATTGGCATTTTGAATCATTCATAAACTAAGCCATAAAACCAATAAACTTCTTACAATTCTACAAAATGACCACCTAGACGGGTCACACTAGGCTTAAATAGACCATCCTAATTTGTGATTTCGTTTTTGTCATTTAACCCTTTTTTGTGTTACAGGCTTAGTGTAATAATTGTTTTAGTCTTTCCCATTCATTTACTATGGTGGGACAAATACATTTTGTCACACGGCCTAAGCTCATTGAATACAGTCCAATTTGTGTGTGCGTGTTCAGATGGCAAATGTAACCATGCCTTGGCCCACCGAGATAAAGGCTAGTTGATGTATCATCCATATCAAAATCGAATTTGTCAACAACAAACCAAAGCCGTCAAATGGAGTAAAATCAATCTGTTTTCACATCCAGTTTTGTGTGAAACAAGTGTTTTTTCATCGTAATTATCAAGTGTTTCAAGAATGTGACCGTTCAAAGCCTCATTAACTAAAAAAATTGTTAAATGACAATTAAGAGTCGTAAAATTTAAACGACCACTTGCAGAGCGGAGGATGATGTCATCTGAATCCACAAATCATGAAGAATAAAATGCAACATTGTTTACTTGTCTGCGACAGCGCATAGCGGGTTTATAGCCAATCAAAGTCTAACTTTCAAACCACAAACTATCTTTAAAGTGGTAATTATGACTAATAGTTGTTCTCATGTAACTGGTATTCAAGTTTAAAATAAATGAATCAATTAGAGGAACGTTTGGGAGAACTAACCATCAGTCAGAAACTGATCAAAACACGTTACCCATTTTTTTCTAGTATAGTGATATTTAGTGTACAGTTCCCCAATGTACAATACCACTGATAGCCATGCACACATACAGTATTTACAGCAGTATTAACAGTATAGCAAAATTGGTTGACACACATATCATCGCCCAGTCTGTAAAGTGACTGACTGGATAGCTATGCTGCTGCCATTGGTTTCAGCTATTGAGTGATTTAATTATGCTGAGGAATGTACCAATTAGTTAACAGCTAATCGCATCTTGGCAATATTCCTTTAAATGGAGACTTGAGGTTAGAAAGTGACAACCTTTTAATGATTATTTCTTGCCAATAGATACAGTCGGCAAGGAGGCCTCAACCACTCGTGGGGGAAAGCAAAGCGATGTTGGCGTAGTTACTCATACATTTCTATGAGGAAAATGGGGAGAAATCAAAATAATCCAAACAAGCAAGTACACCCCCCCCCCACACACACAATATTTATACCATTATGGAAACGTGAGTGCTTCGAGCAATAAAAATATCAGTTTTTTTGTCATTGTTTGGAGTTCAAAAAATGACACAATAGATTCATATTTTTATTTGTTAAAATAGCCAAATTTGTCAGATATTTCTGCCCTTTTCCTCAAAGGAATGTACGAGTAACTATGGTAACAAAGCTTTGTTTCCCCCCACACTAAACCACGCCCCTGGGTATTACGTATAGCCGACTGTATCTATGCCATTGTTTGTCTGCGGAACCTAAATATAAAAAAAAAATAGCAGTCTCTTTCATAGCAGTCTTAAGACTCTCTCTCAACTTAACAGAAAGACTTTTCGCTCACCTGCCGACCTGACACTACAACACGGAGGGTTATAACTCGAAAGCAGATGCCTTTTTTCTGCCTCAAAGTTATTAGGATAGAGATTTCATTTGGTATAGGTCAGGTTTACTGCATCACACAGAGATGTAGAGTAAACATAACAGTAATGAGAGGTTACAATCGGGGACAAGGAGAGGAATTTTCATTATAATATGTTAAGTTAATAAAGGCATTAGTATCTTTAAAAACATGCAGTAAATTGGATTTTCAATGGATGGTAGGGGTACAGTACCTGCAAAACTACCGTACATCAAATGTTCGTGGTCAGTTAAAAAGCATCATATTAAAAATACAATTGCAAAAATAGTCACCATAACTGTCACTAACCCTAACCTAAACTTAATCCTAAGCAATAGTAATAGTCAAATCTGCTGTATTAAAAAGTAGCAATTATTGCATAATATACATTTGTGGATTATGGTTAAATGCCAGAAATTAAAAAGACATATATTTGTACATGTGTATCTAAGGTATAAAATATGAACACCAGCTGTTCCCAAATCTGCAGTTCAGCTGACACTTCCTGTCTGCTATGGGCTACTTATTAATGGACTGATTTTTAACAAACTGTTTCTGTTCTCAGATCATTACTGATATACCCATTATGATGCAAAGGGAATATGGGCTAAAGAAGGAAGAGCTGATCTCAGATCAGCTGTTACTAAACAATGCATATTTAAAGGATATAGGTCAGGCAATGGACATGCTGACTGCAGCAGACAT
The DNA here is from genome assembly GCF_025860055.1 of Xyrauchen texanus. NCBI lineage: Eukaryota > Metazoa > Chordata > Actinopteri > Cypriniformes > Catostomidae > Xyrauchen > Xyrauchen texanus. Next base: position 11,138,657 of record NC_068317.1, read on the forward strand.
AATTTGTATTTTGATGTCAACAGTTCCTTTCAAGACAGAGGGGATTATGAATTAGGTTACTAAGGGACAAAAATACTAATAATTACTACAGAATAATAAAGTTGCATCATAAAGACATAAAGGAAGAATGTTGACTTTTAAATAGTAGAGTGCTTGTAAGTCACTGCTCTGGCCACATGTCTTAGCTTGATTTAAAACAGCTCTGCCACCAGAGATGAAACTATAATAATGTAAACTGTAAAATATTGTGGCTTGTTATAAAACCCTGAATATGTCTTGTGTTTTTATTGTAATGTGGTGAACTCATGTTTGGTTCATATGATGGTAAATGCTGCTAGAATTTACATTTATTGTAAAGTAATTAAACCGTAACACTTTACAACAAGGTTGTATTTGTTAACATTTGTTAACACCATACCATGAACCAAAAAATAAACAATCAGATATTTTTACTGCATTTATTAATCTTGGGTAAAGTTAATTTCTAAACATACAATTGCTCTTTGTTTGATCATGTTAGTTCATAATGCAATAACTAATGCTAACATACTATATACATTTAATGTTAAAAATGTATTAATATTAACATTAACCAAGATTAATATGTGCTGAAAATGTACTACTTCTTGTAAGTTCAACAAATGCTAACATATTAACTTTATTGCAAAATGTTACCAATGAAACATATTAAGGTTTTATGAATTTACTGCACTGTTGCCAAGGCAATTCTACTAATTACCACATTACAATACTGTAAAATGTAATATGGCATAGATTTATGGGGAAAAATACTGTGGGAAAACATATGCATGTGATATACCACATTCAATTGCTCAGTGCATTGGGTGGGTGGGGGGCATGTAATATATCACATTTAATTGCTTAACCTTTATAAATTGGGGGTGTCTCTTACACTTGTATATAATGCGACAGAAATGAAAGTGTAATATCAGTGCGTGCAAGGCCGCAATAGAATAGTGTTAACATTTTCGGCAAGTTTCGTTTTATGATTCGGTTTTGTGTAAATGAAATGCTGCCTCAGAACCACTTTGCCAATCATTCAGAATCACAATTCAGTCTGAAAATACTACACATATAAACACTGTCAATTACATTTTAAAATCTGAATATTAACTGTCAAAAATGGTAACCTGCAATTGTTCCATTAAGATGCTATTTCCATCTGATAACCCATAAAATGACTTTTGTTGATGTAACCTAATGCATTCAGGTTGGTTCAGTGATGTTAAATAATATTTTAGACTTGAACCAAACCCGCTAATTTAGATTTTGCCACATGAAGCATATTTCTTGGTTAACTTTTTATTAGAGTTCAATCAGTTAATTCAAAGGGAATTTATTTGACATTTTTAACCTCATATTTCTTAAAATGTATTACAGTTAACAATTACAAAAATAAAACTGTATCTAAGGCTAGAACTCGAAGCTGACCAAAAGAGACGCACGCATATTTAAAGCACTGCCAAACATCTAAACGCATATAAACTTTTTTAAACATGGCACCACCCTTTTCTACCAAAACTTGAGATCGGTTTTCAAATTCTTCAGCACTTAATCATTGTTCCCTATGCAGCTCCTGATGTCTGATATAAATCAGCCAAGAGTTATTTAATATCAAATTATTAGGTGATTATATACTTTCTCAAGCTTACGTCAAAAAAGGCTGGGAGAGCTAACTCAAGGTTTGCATAATACATGGCATAAACATTTGGTTGTGTTAATAGAACCATGTCCTGGCAACTACAAATAGAGTCACTAAAGATCTCCGGGGCACTATCTCTGTTCGGCTCAGAGCTGTTGCATATGCCAACTGTTGTTTTTGGCGCTTGAAAGCCAAGAGGTTGGGCTTCCATGAAAATGTGCTAACCCAGAAAGAAAAAGATATTATTTTCTTTTTACCCTAAATCCTTTTTAAAAAGCTGGAGAAGATAAAATAAAGTTTCTTGGTAGGTATAATAAATAACAGATTTTCAATTTATTAAAACCATATCTACTAGCCCATTGGGGTCCTTTGTTTAAAAGAAAAGAGTAAGCCATTAAATTGCCGTCACTTCTGTACTCCCAAAATGGGAAACAATCTTTCACATCCTTTTAAAGGTGAAGTATGTTTTTTTTTTGTTGTTTTTCAATTTTAAAAAACTTTCTCCTATCCAAGCTTAATAAGTAAACAACTATAGGTATAAGTTACCCAATTCCGAGTTGATTTCCATGAAAAATGTAAACACTGTGCCTCTGTGACATTATCAAAAACATTGTTCTGTTTGTTTGAGCAGTCCTGTCCAGCCCGACCAAGCATCATGGTGTGGGTCATCTAATGGTGTGAGTTTGGGGTCGGACTATCTGTTTATCTGTTTTGCATAGTTTTTCTCAGATATTTTACTTTGATTATTTTAATGAAATGGTCTGGTGTTTCCTTAAAAAAATTGAGACAGGATCAGACCTGCAGTATTCATGTTTAGTAGTCAAAACTTAAACATTTTAGAGTAAACATGAAATCAAAACTGACCCCTCTTTATTTGCTTAATACACATTCCTGAACTTACTGTGCACGAGTCATTGCTGCACTCCATTCCAAAGAAAACAAGGTATGGCTTCGTAATTTTTCATCAAAATGTCATAACTTGCACTGTCTCTGTATACTCTTTCTTTTTTAGGTTACCATCACCAAGTCCACCTATTTTTGAACCACCTGTCTCCATTCTAGTACATAACATCCACATTTTACAATCCAATCCATTCCAGATGGATCAAATAAAGTCCTGTCCTACATTTTTTTTTTTTTTTTTGTGAATGTCTTGTTTCGCTGTTTCAATCTGTCAGTATGTTTTATGATTGCAAATAGGGATGTGAAAAACTACTTATTTTCAAAACCAACAAGTCATGGGTTGCCCGAAAGACTTGTTGATCAATCGGTCTTAAGGAAGTCTTGTATAATTAGGCTGGTTTCAGGTTCACCTGACGTATTGCAAAATGTGTGTTAATAATAATATGTTAGGCACTCAAAGAGCTTTACATAGTATAGGTGGAATCGTCTCGGTTACCTACGTAACCTCGGTTCTCTCTAGATGAGGGAACGAGTATTGCGTAAGCTAGCTTACGCTACGGGAAAGATTCATCTTTTCTGAGATATTGAAGCCAAAAAATTATCCTTAATTTTGTATCCATTGTCAACGCAGTGCAGCAACTGCAGACCTTGAGCAGGCTAGCTAGCGAGCTCATTGGTTGCTCTGCGGCAACTGCTGCAGCCTATAGAGGAACTTGCGCTCACTGTTCCAAAGCCCGCCAGAATGGGCGTGGCTAGGGTGCATATAAGCGCAGTTTGTAGGCTGGAACCCTGGTTTTCATTGAATGAAGCGAAAATCGCTCGTGGCGTGAGCACGGCCAGCTACGCCAATACTGCGTTCCCTCATCTAGAGAGAACCGAGGTTACGTGAGGTAACCGAGGCGTTCTCTTCACGAGAGGTTCTCTCGTATTGCGTAAGCTAGCTTACGCTACAGGAACCCATTGTCAACGCCGTCGGCCAAGCATCCACTGCATGAGCCCCAGGGGGTGGGGGACCCGGGGAGCCCTTGTGAGTGGGGAAATAATATTTGGCGGCAAGAGTGCTGGGTCAGTGTGTGTGTGATACATAAGCACATAGTGGGAAGGGAAAAACAGAGCGGCGGTGCCGGTCTGTGTGGAATGTGTCCCATTAGTGCAGCTCACCAGGGGAGCTGTAGCGTATTAAACCGCTAGTAGTTTTGCCTGCAGAGCGGGCACTTCCAGATTGTAAAATCTGACAAAGGTGGAGGGGAAGCCCAGCCCGCTGCCACACATATGTCCTGAATGGAAATCCCGCTGGACCATGCCCACGAGGAGGCCATGCCTCTGGTGGAGTGAGTCCCTAATGCCTAACGGGCATGGCAGGTCTTTCGACGCGTCACGCGGCAGCAATAGCGTCCACTATCCATCTAGACAGTGTCTGTTTCGAGGTGGCGAGACCCTTGGTGCGCCCTCGAGCGAAACGAAAAGCTGCTCAGCTGCGTCTGAAAGAGGCGGAGCGCGCAGTATACTATCTCAGTGCTCTGACTGGGCAAAGGAGATTTGTGTCGCGTTCAGCTATCGGATGCTGGCAGAGCCGATAGGGAAATAATCTGTGCTCTGAAAGGAGTACCGATCACCTTGGGGACATAGCCGTGTCTAGGCTTTAAAATGACCTTGGAGTCACTTGGTCCAAACTCCATACACGCAGGCTGACAGACAGGGCGTGAAGGTCTCCCACACGTTTAACTGATGACAGGGCAGTCAGAAAAGCGGTTTTGAGTGAAAGGTATTTCAAATCCACGGATTCAAGCGGTTCGAAAGGGGGCTTTCATAGCTTCGAGAACTACAGAAAGATCCCAGATAGGAACCGATGGGGGCGCGGGGGTTCATCCTTCTAGCTCCCCTGAGGAAGCGGATGACCAGCTCGTTTTTCCCGTGACTGGCCGTGCAGGGGTTCGGCGAACGCCGCGACGGCCGCCACGTACACTTTGAGCGTGGATGGGGATCTGCCCTTATCCAACAGCTCTTGTAAAAACACGAGCAGTGACGACACCCCACATGTCCGTGGGTCCAGGTCTCTGTCGGTGCACCATTTTGAAAACACCGACCATTTGGACGCATAGAGTCTTCTCGTGGAAGGGGCTCTAGCGTGTATGATAGTGTTCATTACTCCTTCTGGCAAAGCGACGGGTAGTCATTGATCACCCACGCGTGCAGCGCCCAGCGCTCTGGGTGGGGATGCCAGATCGTGTCGCGAGCTTGAGAGAGGAGATCTGCTCTCACTGGGATGGGCCACGGGGCTGTCAGTGACAGCTGCGTAAGCTCCGGGAACCATGTCTGATTCTCCCAGCGCGGGGCTATGAGGAGCACCGAGTGGCGCGTTTCCCTGATCCTCTGCATTACCTGTGGCAATAGCGAGACGGGAGGGAAGGCGTAAAGCGGGCGGTTGGGCCAGTCCTGGGCCAGCGCGTTCTCGCTTTTCGAGAAAAATACTGGGCAGTGAGAGTTCTCTTCTGACGCGAAGAGGTCTATCTCTGCTCTGCCGAATATTTGCCATAATTTCTGGACTGTTTGAGCGTGCAGGGACCATGCCCCTGGGGGAACATTGTCTCTGGACAGTCTGTCTGGGCCGTCGTTCAGGTGGCCTGGCACGTGCTTCGCCCTCAGCGAGTGCAGGTGGCCCTGGGACCAACTTAGTATGCGTTTTGTCAGATGGAAGAGGTTCCTGGATCTGACACCGCCCTGACGGTTTAGATAGGATACCACAGATCTGTTGTCCGAACGGACCAGGACGTGGTGACCCTGAATGACCGAGAGGAAGCACACGAGCGTGTACTCGACCGCTATCATTTCCAGACAATTTATGTGAAGGAGCTTTTCCTGAACTGACCATAGGCCGAAAACCGGCGAGCCCTCGCAGACCGCACCCCAACCCGTGTTGGACGCGTCTGTCGAGATGACTTTTCGGCGAGATACAGCTCCCATCGTCACTCCCCGCTGATACCATTCGGCCACCGTCCAAGGCTGCAGAGCTGATATACAGGTCTGAGTCACTCTGATCGGCTGGCGGCCTGTGGCCCACGCCCGGCGAGACGCGCGGGTGTTTAGCCAATGCTGAAGCGGGCGTATGCACAGTAAACCCAGCTGAAGTACTGCTGCGGCTGAGGCCATGTAACCTAACACTCTCTGAAATTTTTTCAGAGGCGTGAGGCTGTTCATCTGAAAAGACGCGCACGCCGTGTAGATAAGCGAGCCGTCATTGCCACAGAGTCTAGTTCTATTCCAAGGAAGGAAATTGCCTGACTGGGCTGTAGTGAGCTCTTGGTCCAATTGACTGCAAGACCCAGACTGTTCAGATGACTGAGGAGAACTGTCCTGTGAGACAGAAGCTCCGTATGTGACTGTGCCAAAATCAGCCAATCGTCCAAATAGTTCAGAATTCGCAAGCCCTGACTCCGCAGGGGTGCGAGTGCCGCATCCATGCACTTCGTGAAAGTACGGGGTGCTAAGGACAGGCCGAACGGAGGACGGTGTATTGATAAACCTGACCGTCGAAGCTGAATCTCAAGAATGGCCTGTGACGGGGATTTATCTGAATCTGAAAATAGGCATCTTTCAGATCGAGAGAAATAAACCAGTCCCCTGGCGCATCATGCGCGAGGAGTTTCCTGATTGTAAGCATTTTGAGCGGTCTTTTGCAAGCACCTTGTTCAAAACCCTGAGATCTAATATTGGTCTGAGGCCGCCGTCTTTCTTGGGGACAAGAAAATAACCGGCTTGGCCGTGGCGCGAATAGGCGCTGCCAACACAGGCGAGAAGTAGTTCTGCAGGCCTTAGGCGGGAGCACTGGCTTAGACCGCCATCTCGCGGAGGGCAGGCAAAGGTGTGCTGCTACCGAATCCTCGACCGGGGGATGGAAGAGTAGCCCTTCTCGGCGCGCGCGTCCACTGAAGCGAGAGGTGGAGACGTGGGATCGAATCCTGGCCGAGAGGCGCGTTCCACGATTTAGAGAGCTCGGCGTGGAGTTCGGCAGGAAGGGAGCGGCCGGGCTGGCGCCGCGCGGTGACGGCTTTGAAGAAAGCAGCCGTCGAGTCTGTTGGGAGCCTGCTCAGGGGCGGTGACCACTCCGAGCCCGAGGCGGTCGGCGGCCTGTGTGAGGAGGCGTATCAGTTCCCCTTCGACTCCGGCGGGTCCTGCTGGATTCCTGGGCGATGAGGAGCTGTGACCACTCCTGGCTGTCGAGCCATGATGGAACAGCAGCCCTTGTCCTCTGCCTAGCTCTCGAGGTGGCAGCAGTCGCGCTCGGCAACTCTGGCGTCGGGCGGGAGGGTGAGCGATGCTTCGAGGAGAGGCTCGTGGGACAGTCGCTCTAAACCGGTTCCGGCAGCCTTTGGGGCGGCTTCTTCGGCGCGAAACAGAAGCGGCGGCGGTCCTGGCGCCAGTCGAGCCGCAGGGTCGACGCCGAAGCTCCGCAGAGGTCGCATCCGCCGTCAGCGGCGAGCTCTGCATGCCCCAGTCCCAGGCAGAGAGCGCAGAAGATGTGGCGGTCTCCGCGCTGAGAGGGGTGCGGCATGAACCGCAGGTCGCGAGGCATCTTTAAAAAGACGCTCGTGCTCTTTTGTGAAGTTCACTGAGGAACTAGTTTGCTTTAAAAGGATACGTCGCCGGATGGCGTAGCTCGCAGGATGGCTGAAGGTGGCGGCGCCAGCTTCTTCGAGTGCTGTCCAAGCTTGCTTGATGCCCCTCGAACGGCGGCGGCTTCTTGCAGTTTCAGAGATGCGAAGAGCTTCGCTGAAGAGATGAAAATCAGGGTTCCAGCCTCACGAACTGCGCTTATATGCACCCTAGCCACGCCCATTCTGGCGGGCTTTGGGACAGTGAGCGCGGGTGCCTCTCATTGGTAGCGAGTTCACGCAAGTTCGTCTATAGGCTGCAGCAGTTGCCGAAGAGCAACCAATGAGCTCGCTAGCTAGCCCGCTCAAGGTCTGCAGTTGCTGCACTGCGTTGACAAATGATACAAAATTAAGGATAATTTTTTGGCTTCAATATCTCAGAAAAGATGAATCTTTCCCGTAGCGTAAGCTAGCTTACGCAATACGAGAGAACCTCTCGTAAGAGAACTCCTCAACCACCACCAGTGTGCAGCATCCACCTGGATGATGCGACGGCAGCCATAGTGTGCCAGTACGCTCACCACACACCAGCTATTGATGGAGAGGAGAGTAGAGTGATGTAGCCAATTCATGAATGGGGATTATTAGGAGACCATGATAGATAAGGGCCAATGGGGTGGATTTGGCCAGGACCTATTTACAGTATAGTATCCCCATCACTATACTGGGGCATTAGGACATAATACCACACATACCACAGGGTGAGCAACCCCTGCTGGCCTCCCTAATATCTCTTCCAGCAGCAACCTTCCAGGTACTGGGCAACCCGGCAAGAGCTGCAGGGTGATATGGCTGCTTATGTGTTGACATATTACAAGCTCTTGCACTTTAAAACAGCTAGTGAGTGTGCAACAAAATCAAACAGAATGCTGGTATAAAGATGCATTTTAAAAAGTTGGGCTATTTTGGACTTGACACAGCATTTTAAAAATGCAACCCTTCCAATTTTTGACAGAATGCTCAAAACAAAAAGTGTGAGAAATGATGCAATGACCAAAGACAACCATCTAAATGTGTATGGCTGTAGCAGTGAGTTTGAATGTAAATTAATTTAAAGATGCATCTTTTCTGAAAGGAAACTTTTTCTAACAGCTAAAGCACAGCACACTGTCAACACACTAACTAAAGCACCTTTGCTGAAAATTGTATATAAATATATTTAAAAAAATCCTTCAGGTAAATATCTACTTGTACTCATTAATCAACTAGTCAGGTGTTGGATGACTAGTCAACCTTTGTGACCCATCCCTAATTGCGAAGGAGGTACAAGATAGATGACCATGCTCATCAGACATTGGTCCTTCACTGTTCCTAATAAGTTTATCTCCATCTTGAACACAGATGTTGTGGCTTACACGCTTGCAGAAAGTGGCTAACGCTGTGTGCCAGTTTTGTGCAGGCCTGGTTGGGTCAAGGCCCAGTTATAGTCTGTGGTTCTGTTAGTGCTTTTGTATTGGGGAAACATGATCCAGACATGTATTTTGACCTCAGGTCACCTTTGTCCAGCTCGGCAGCCTTAAAATGCACAAAATGGGCTTAGGCAAGTTTATATGCCATTTCCTGAGCTCACGATGATATTAATAAAACACATACTTGAGAACGTGTGTACAATCACAAACTTTCAGCCATGTGTACACACATTTTTACTGGTTTTACATTTTAGCAGTTTAAGTGGCTAATTAATTTTGTGAACAGAGAATGCTTTCAGTCCTAAATCTGCAACTAATCTGGGATGAGTAAATGACTCTGGCAAACATAGGTGCAAAGTGGCCTGTGATGTGTTTTCCAAAAGCATCGTAAGCCTGAATAGATTGTAGAAACCATTGGTGCCAATGGTCTCTTCAATAAATAATTTTGGGATACTAGCCCTGGAAACTTTATATAGTAGTGTTGATAACTGATTTACTCAACTCAAGCTGTTCTTCATGGTTAGTCTCTTGGTATAGTTTGGAAGTTTGCTTTATTTTCTAACCTTCTTTTTATGCTATTAGTCAGCAAACCTTGGTTAAACATTACAAATGGTGGTGGCATCACTTTTGTAATGACATTTGAGGTAGGGAGTGACTGACTGTAATCCCACAGACACAAACCAGGATTTACAGTATATGAAAACAGAAGCTGTGCCCCAAATGATGCGCTATACACTATACACTTAGCCATGTAGTGTATGAATTTTAAAAGTGTAATGGAACACTTATTTTTGTTTAACTACACAGAAACAGTCGCTGTTTAACAGCTGATGTAAGTGACGTTTCAAAGGCATGCATAAACACATTAGCTAATCTCAGTTCAACACTTAAGTGTCATGGTTCCGGCATTTTTGCTGGCACATACTGTTGTTTGTTTTTCTCTCTCCCTCATGTCTCACAGGTGGAGCTGGCTGATCGTTCCCCGAGAGGCACTGATCATGGCAATGATTTACTCGCCCGTTCCATCTGTTTCTCACTGATTGCACTCCCTACTTATTCCTTGTGTTTTCCCTCTTTCTTTGCCAGTTTATCGTTTGGTGTCAAGTGATAACCATGCTCTTTTGCTTAGTTGGAGATTGCTTGTGTGTCTGTTGGTTGCCTGTCTCTAGAGGTGTGGTTACCTTCCTGTTTGCTGTTGACTTCGCCTGTATTATCCCCCAGTTCCCTTGGAGGAGGATTGCTCAGTCTCTGCCCGGGTGACGGGGAAGAAACTGACCTGGGCTTTGCTTCACACCACACCAGCTTCAAAGGACTATCTTTGGATTGCTCCTGACTTCCACAACGCATGCACTCAACATTTCCCATTCAAGTACATAGGAGCTGTAATTGTTTACACAGATATAGTTGTCCAGCCTGCCTGAGAGCGTTCCAAAGATGCTGCCGAGTGGATTGACTTGCTAAAAAGATTCAAATAACATATTCACACAGCGTGGGGTGATGGATGGTAAAGCATTCAGCTTACATTTGTAAGGTGCTGTCTTTACTGAAGTTGCCACATTCTCCATTATTTACAAGTGATTGTCAGATCAGCAATGCAGCAGGTAACTCCACCCCTTCCGCTACATACGGCAAGCCATGAGCGTTGACTGCATGAAGTGTCCAACATTCCACACTTCGTGCCAAAAAGTTGTTGCCCAAAAGGGTTTTCAAGCGGGGGGGATCACCAAACTAGACCACGCAGCTTTAAAGCCCAGGGCATCCCTGGGCATTCAAGGGCCCCCTGGTAGTCAAGGGCCCCTGGGCACTGGCCCCATTGGCGTGGTTGTAATCTGTCCCTGGACGTAAGAACAACAGCAGTGAAAATGATCTGCTCTGGTTCTGTTAAACAAGCACAATTTAAGCACAACAATTATCTTATATATATATATATATATATATATATATATATATATCTGCGATGGACTGGCGACCTGTCCATGGTGTCCCCACCTTTAGCCCAATGTTAGCTGGGATAGGCTCCAGCCCCCCGCGACCCTGTACACAGGATAAGCGGTTGACGATGGATGGATGGATGGATATATATATATACAGTTGAGAAGAGCCATCCGACTCTTGGTGCAGTGCCGTTTTTGTAAATCCAGCATCTTGAACATGATGTTGCCACAGCTCCCGAGAGATTATGGGATTGTTAATAGTCCAGTCATTCCACACTTCAGAATCTTGCCAGATATAGTAGGTCATTACTCGCTAACTGCTTCATAAATACGGTGGATTCTGCGTTTCTTAGACAATTATTTGATGACACAGAGTTCTTTTTTTCCCTTTGCTTGGCACACACACCAAATGAGTAAAGCCCAGGATCGAAATCAACCCTTAAATGTTGCACATGATGTATGTTTTAAAACATTTATATAGGTTTTCTTTTATTTGTATGACAGCAATGTAATGGTCTGGTTTTACAGAAGTATAATTCAAAGTTTGATCACGTTGATACTCACAGGTAAAGTTGGACAAATTGTTGTCTCCTTCTAATAGACTGTTGATTGTGATTTGGTAGATGATATGCAGCAATAGGAAGGTCATACTGGTGAAACAGAGGGATTTCAGCAAGCGCCCTGTGTGGCCTGTAGAAACAGAAGTGTTTTTAGAATTACCAAATGAAGACTTAAAGGGACAATTCATCCTAAAAATGAAAATTCTTTCTTCATTTACTCACAATTAGACTTTTTTTTACTGCATGGAATGGTAAATGGTCTGCACTTATATAGCGCCCTTTTAAACTTAGCGGTATTCAAAGCGCTTTACACTGCATCTCATTCACCCATTCACACACACATTCACACACCAATAACAGTAGAGCTGCCATGCAAGGTGCTAGCCTGCCATTGGGAGCAACTTGGGGTTCAGTGTCTTGCCCAAGGACACTTCGGCATGTGGAGTCATGTGGGCCAGGAATCTAACCGCCAACCCTGCGATTAGTGGTCAACCCACTCTACCACCTGAGCCATAGCCGAACCCAAAAGAAGATCACCATTCACTTTCACCATATGGAAAATACATGCAATGAAAGAGAAGAGTGACAAGAGACTGTATATTGCCTAATGTTTCTTTTTGTGTTCCACAGAAGTAAGAAAGTCATATGGGTTTAAAATAATTTGAAGGTGAGTAAATGATGACAGAATTGTCAACTTTGATTTTCATTGGCGACACTGCAGTGTCAAGGCAACATTTTAAATAGATGCAAGAATGAAAAAAATACAATCAAAATTCAGTATGAAAATAAATGTGAGAAAGAAAACCAATAAAAATCCAGTATGCGAATATCACAGTTACAAGATCACTGTCAAAATTTAGATGAAAAATATTTTATTTGTGTGTGTGTGTGTGAAGTTGTATAAAGTTGCTGTTTGTTAAATGGATCAGACTAAATGAATTGCAGAAATGTAATACTTAGGGTTAGGTAAACAAATGCTGCCTTGTAAGCTCTGTAAAAATGAGTAAAACAGGCAAGTGTCTGCAATAAGACAAAAATTCAAATTCTAAGTAAATCTATGGAGCTTTTTGAATAATTTTGGCGCAGATTCGGTTCAGGTCTGGTCATAACAAATATTGTGTCAGTCAGGGACTAAAAACTTAATTTTTTCATTTCAGTTCATTCTGAGCAAAAACTGTATTTTCTGTATAAGTTCTGCAGCCTCCTTCCCAAATGGTAACCGGTTAGAACTAAATAAACCCTAGCCCTAACCCTACAAAATAAAAGAACGGTTAATAACTTTATTTTTAAAATGACAGTACTCCGCACTAAAGGGTGGGTGAAATACCAATTGCAGTGTTGCAAGATCTCACAAGAGAAACAAGCAACCTAGTTTGAAAAAAACAGCGAAAATAAGCAATCTTTTTTTCTGTGTGGTGGACTTATCAGCATAGAAATCATAACAAGTAGTTAATTAACAGTTAAGCATAATTTCAAGTACAGATTTGCTTCTGAGTTAAAAAAGTATTAATGCATCATACCTAACAATAATTCAGTGAAGACTTGGAAACTATTGAGAATAATAATAATGTTTTCCTTGTATCTATATTAGATGTGCATTTATATTTAATAAATATACATAGTTGTAAAAAATTCTTCATTCACAGAATGCAACATCCGCAAAAATTAACCACGGTACCAGCATTTAAAAAAAATGTCACTCCGAAACGATCAATTTGTTCAAGTTTTCGTTTTTTCTGTTCAGCATAAAAAAAAAAAACATTGATTCCTTGAACCGCTTTTAATCCGTTGAGTCAATAAAGGTGTTATGGAGCAATAAGACATTAGTAACTCCAGATTTTTACAGCTGAGTCCAGCAGTGACCATGGAGAATTCAAGCACTCCTCGTCTCAGGGTGAAAGTTTATTGAGTTGAACCTGTGTGTCTGTGATCTCTCTCTCTCTCTCTCTCTCGCTCTCTCTCTCTCTCTCTCTCTCTCTCTCTCTGCAGTCATTTACCATTGATATTTTTGGCAGTGTATGGGCCCTTCATCATTTAGGATCACTGGGCTCAGTGTGAGTTCAGAAGCATGGCCATTTTCAGAAAACTCCAAATGAAACAGCTCTGTTAGTAATGCAAGTTATAGGCCAATAAAGGGGTTGAGAAGGTTTTTGATTTATTTATAATGCTGCATAAACATATATTTTTTTTTTAAAGAGGAAGGATTGAGGATGAAGGATGTTGGTTCTCTATCAAAACACAATGGCATTACGGTACAGTAGGAAAGTGAGAAGAGTCTAAGATCGGTTAGGCTTAGTTATGCTATCACTGCATATTAAACTGGGATATTACAACAGATATTAACATGACAAAAATGACAAGAATTAATTAAAAGAATTCATTCAAATTAAAATTAATTTGTTAGAAGTTCACTTTTGCTAACTTTGGAACAAATTCCCCCTGTTTAAAGTGACTGTGGAAATGACTGAGGTAGAAAATGAGGTCTAAAACAACACAGAATATAGCGTCCGTAACATGAGCAAGTCTAAAATCACAGTCAAATGAGTCACATGTCTCATTTTGATTAAACGCAGACTTCATTAATTCAAAAGAGCAGATCTAAAGTCATATTCAAAATATCAGAGGTAATGAGAGTGGATCATTTCAGCTCCCGCTGGATTTCAATGAAATATTATGTATCAGACCTCGCACACAGGCTGTTTCCGTAGCACACTATAACTCCATTTTTTTAAATGTTAGGGAACAGAATCAAGTCTAAAAGCTTCCTCATCACAGAGCAAACCATTTTGAGTCGACAAGAAAAACAGTCCCTCTTTTTCTTTAAAAAATGCACAAATCTGGGTTACAGTGAGTCACTTATGGACCCATTTTCTTCAGAGAGTTTAAAGGCAGAGATGTGAAGCTTATAATTCAAATGTATGAATTGAATTGGAATTTAAAAAGCATTCTCAATTTAATTCTAAATGACACTTAACCCTAATACTGTATGTTGTAAGCAAGGTGAGCAATGACTGCACGACCCTCCATTGTCAATGGAGAAAAACATGTCACAACTAACATAGTTAGTCGTAGTTGCTGTAAATTAATAAATGAACAAAAATAAATGAAAATAAGTTTTTTTCAGAAGGGTGAACGTTGTACAAGCGCAAAGGTTTAAGTAGAACGCGGTGAAATGAGATGTCAGACCACCACAGACACAGCACAGGCTAACAGGCCTCTAAACACTCAAGCGAACATGTTCATTTATCTGCAACTCTTATGTTCTTAAGGTTAACATGCTGTCATACAAAACACTTTCACCATGACTATGAAGACCACAGGCTTATAAATAATAGTACCGTGACTCATAAGTCAAGCACTGCAATTCAAGGAGACCCTTGATGTGTCCCAAACAAGCTAAAGTGGTAAGGAGATTACTGAGCATGTGTTCAAACAGAACATTAAATGTTGTGTTAAATCTACATTATTGTTTTTGTGAGAATGTAAAGTATGGTTAGTTACAATACCCCTTTTTAAACAATTGTTATTATGAAAAATGGATGATATATGAATACATTTAGCAGTTAGACACATTTATTACACGGCTCTCTGGAATACTCCATTATAATTGGTTAATGGCGCCATCTAGTGGTCTGATATTGCTCAGTAGCAACCGCACATCTGGGTTCTGCGAGCCATCTCTTCTCCTTCTTGGATCACTGTGCAATCTCTACATATCAGCTTATAAAAGTATTTCAATGCAAATCAATGTTTCATGTGTATTTATTTGTTTGTATAATAATGAAGAGTCGTTTATTAGCAACGTTTATTAACTACAAAATAAACACAAAGATGTAAGCTGTTCGGTGATTTCTTGTCACATTATTACATAATTTTAATGCAAATCAATATTTTATGTCCATTTATTTTTTATTTGGTTAGTAGCTGTGTAATAAGTGGGATAATGTACAGTCAGCCAGTTGTTGTCGCAAAATAAACCCCTTCAGGCTGATATAAGTGCCTTTCCGCTACGAGTCATGGTCCTGATCACTCTGTCAGGGTTTATTGCATGCGATAACATCTGACTGACTGTACATGATCCCGTCCTTTAAATTTAATCTTTCTCTTCCTGGCAAAAAAATTACACAAAATATTGATCATATGGGTGTATAAAATCTCCAATTACCTGTCCAAAAACCTGCCTTCAACAAGCAATAGCATTTAACAAATCATACGGACAAGCTTTGGTAATGCCCCACCCCAACTTCCTGTTTCTAAAAAATATGTCAATGGGGGTGCATTAATCAAAACCCTTTCATTGTGTTTTTAAATGTAAGAAAGAGATCAGTCATAATCACCCATATAAAATGTTGTGAAGACAGATATATGTTGAAGACTGAACCTTAATTTCACACCATTGGATCGCTTGCCTCCATTAATGCATTAACACCTACTGATAATCATATCCAAATCACCTGAGAAATCTAAACGCTTAACAGCTGTTGCTGCCAAGCAAAGTCTGCCAAGGTTTTATGATCATTACAATGGTTTACTGTTATGAAAATGTTTTACAGGTCTGCTCATGCCACACTATTTTCAGGCAGTTAGCCTATTTAGAGGACGTTCTAGTAGCACCCAAAAGGGCAAATCAAATGACGTTTGGTTCCAAATCTTCAACAAAATGCTTGGCAATAATTTATTTGTTTATTTATTAATAATTTAAGATATCTATTCCCATATTAGAGTAGAGTGAAGAAAAATCACATTGCTTAATAATTTGGTGAGTTTAAGCAAATGGAGGCCTGGGATCATTTAATTTTTTCAACAATGGGAACTTTAATATCCCAGGAGTTTTAAGTAATTTTCATTCAAATTAATAGATTTTAACATTTTCTTTTTGTTATTTGTCACATGAAAACTCGAAAATCTTGAAATCTTTTTCTAGTTTTTTTGCTGCTTTTCCAATACCTTTTATGAATATATTTTTATTGGTTTAGCATTAAATGCATTTACATGCATATTCTTACACCAATTATGCTCAATATTACCTCCTGCCCATAAAATTAAATCAACATCAAATCATATTTTATGTGATAATATGTAACCTAGGTTAGAATAGAATATTAAGAACTATATATCAAACGTTATAAAGAGAAAAGAAGGACACTTTTTGCTCTCACATTTTTATTTAAAAATTTATTCACATCATATTTAATTTCAATGCAATTTTGTCAGAAATTTCCCTCAGCATTTTCCATAATTTCCACCATGATCATTTTGCCCCTAACCATTTTTTTTAAATGTTGTGTAATTGTTTACAAAGCAGAGCATACTTGAAATACCAGATGTGTAATACGTAAAGTAAACAAGGAAAAGTCAAGGTAAATATCACTTGTTAATAGAATACTTTTAATTTCTGTAATTATTTATCAAGCTGCAATTGTGTGTATTAATGCTGCCTTCATGTGCTATTGGAATTATCGTAAATATGAGTTTCCCACTCGGAAGTTGCATTCGAATGACCCCTCAAGTCGTCATTACGACTGGGAAACTCCGAGATGGGAGGAGTTCTAAACTTTCAACATGGTGGAGGAGAGTACAGATTCTGTTTTGCATGACAGGTCTTGTCAATTTTTCTAAATTCGTTAATTTTCCTAAATACAGCTAATTGTTAACGCTTACCATTTTGGTCATATTCATTTATGTATTTCAGCAACTATTCTATGCATGTTGTACATTTTACACCATGAAAATAGCTTGTATTTGACCACAATTCCATTATCTGAGTAATATGTATTATGGTGTCAAAATAAAAGTTCCTGGCGTCGTCAATGTTTCCTGTTCTTTCCGACAACAAAGGACTTGAACACGACATACTCATAATTACCACTTCAGATTTGGGAAGTAGGATATTTCCGATAGCACATGAAGGCAGCAAAATTATGCAAAAATTCTTGCAATGAAACTAGCCTTAGCAAGACAAAGGAGCCAGCATTTTAATTAAAAAATTAAAAAATGTAATTTCCACCACAGAATGAAAGGTGATTTGAGATGTGGCGGAAATGACAATTATTTATGACAATTTGTAAGTTTGTAAAGTGCGATTTAAGGGAGTTTAATTTCTACACATGACCAACAGTGCCCATAATTAAAGAAACATCCATGCATTGAAACTATTGTGACGTGTACCAGGAATCTTTTAAAGCAGGACTGAATATAAGCTCTGCTGCAGTAAGGCAATACTGGCACAGGAAGGGCAAATTGTCACGTTATTTTTGTGTTTTCCCCCCATGGACTCTTATTTTGAAGATCTGTGTTCCCAGGTGTGTCTCATTTACCTTGTTAGTCTGTGTATATATGAACCCTCATGTTCTTTGTACATTGGTCGGTTCTTGTTAGTATGTAGTGCCTTAGTAGCCAGCAAATGCTGTTGTGTTTGTGTTACCTTCTCCTTCATATGATTCCTTCATCATTGTATCCCTTAATTTTGTTTATAATTAAAGTTCTGCATTTGGATCCTCATACTCTCGCCTCTTCCCTTCAAAACCCTGATACAAATATGGACCAGATGTGTTTGTTATTTAGTGGTGGAGGCGAAAGTCTGTTCTATTGGCATGATCGCGTCAGCAAGCCGTTTGGGAAACAGTTTCTTATTATTTTATTTTCTTTTCTGCGCCACTTCATCCATTTCAGACAGACTGAATGGGTTTTAGAGTTTGTATGCGGTATTTAATAGCAAAAACATTGGGCGGATCTTTATTATTTGAAAGGTCCGACAAAAGAGAATCCATATCCAACTCAGACCATTGCTCGAGCCAAATCCCAAATGCTCGCTGTTGTCCTGAATTCTTACATTTCATCATCTTAATCGTATTTGAAGGCAGTATTGTCTGCCAAATTGAAAGGTTGAGCTGGTTTGCTCGTTCAAAAAGCCCCTTGGCTCCATTGGACGAGAGATATTAGAATTGACAAGTTGGCTCCTTTTTGTGAACATAAGTTAGGAAGGTTTTAAAAGCATTTACAAAGGAACTATCCATCGATATGGTCATTGATCTTTTAACCACAGCTTACAGACAATGCATCAGCAATGACGACAATGGAACCTCAGTCAGTTGCCTAGTAATCCTATCATATCCCCAAAAAGCTTTTAGAGACTAAGACAGATAGAAAAACATATATCTGATATTCAGGCCAGAGAACACTGAGCAGGACAGATCCTCAATCAGATGAGATATAAAACGTTACTCCTATGGGAGTTCATCTCCTGTTGTAATTGACATAATTGATTTGAATCGATTCATTCCTAGACTGCAATTACTTTAAGTCAGGAAGCAACTAAACCAGTCTAGATCCTAAAGGTATAATTTAATGTCTAATATTTGTTCAGTTCTCTTAAAAAGTAAGGTTCTTCATTGGTTTTTGGTACAGCAAATAACTTTCTTCTTATCAAGAATCATTTGATGGCTTTTGAGTTGGTCCTTTGGAGGATAAAGAAGCTCTTCATGTTACATTAGAGGTTCATCAAATCAGTGTATGGGATTCAAGGTTCTAAGCACTAGAGCTCTTTTTATAGTCCATCACGAAAATCACATGTTAGAAAACCTTAAGTAATAAGAAGAAAAGTAACAGCACATCTCTCCTCGATAAGACTGATTTGAGATATCATTCTAGTCCGTAGCACAAACAGTGAGGGACGAGTTGCACGCCATAGTTTAATACTTAGCGTTAACCTGAAATCCCTAATAAGTTGACTCTACTCAATTGATTGAGTAGACTCAATCTACCAATTAAAATGAGTAATGGCATCTACAAGACTTGTGTAATTAAGTTCACTTAGCTTGAGGTTCACATTGGATGAACTTAACTTTTCAAGTTAACGTAACTAGATGCAAGTGGACTTAGCTCAGTTTTGATATTTATATGTAATTTCAACTTAATCATCTTAATTGAATGGACTCAAGTTTAGGTTATACAATAACAGCTTAAATAGGTCTATCACCAGACAAACGTATTTCTCAACAGAAATGCATACATACATGTACATGCATAAGGAGAACTAAAATGTAGTAAACCGGTGTCCAACTTGACCAAAATAGACACAGCTCAACCTAATGGGGACATCACACGAAACAACTATTTGCAACAAAGCAACATAAATAATACAACAAAAAAGCTACAACCACTATGAATGCTTAATAACAACTATTTAAATGCCCCCATATGTCCCCTTTGACCAAGAAAATAATTAAATAATTCAAGCCCAAGGCATTGTGGGTATTCCCCATAGCCTCAATTTTGAACCCAACAGTTTGAGTAATAAACACTTTTAAAATCTATACATTTTTAAGAAAACTAAGTTCAAAGATGTGAGAACTTGATTTTTCCAGTAATGACAGCATAAGGGTTTACAGCACATGGGTTTGATCAAATCCCTAACCATATGTGTAAGGAATAGTAACAATGACACTTGACTAAACAAACACCACTAAATATGTGTTTAATGTGTGCTTAGTGTCATTTGTGTGCGAGATCTTTAATTTCACCAACCAAAACTGGCATTTCAGAACTATTTTAAGACCGAAGGCAAAGACAACAATGCTCTTACAAAAGTCTACAGTTAGACAAAACAATTCTGAGAGATGTATTCCACACTTAGAGCAATTTAAAACAAAAATGTTTATAAAGATGTTTATTTTTCCCAGATGTATCAGTTACTGTTTAGTTCAGCATTTGGTATCCAAGTTTACATATCGAGAGACTGGAGTCATATTGGGAAAAATATTATCTGACCTTTTACTGGCATAAACAATCAGGACCCAACACATTTTTGTTGGGAGTCATTATGAATGCTGAATACAAATGGCTGCCATTTATTTAAGAAATGTAAGAAAACATTAAACAATGTAAAATGAATTAAAAACGAATCCACTCTGTATAGACTCAATTTCCCTTGGTAATGTAAGAGTCATTAATTGGACTACATGTCCAATGCATGAACATTTCCTACTTAAAACATGCTAGATATATTACACTGTCAGTTCATCAAGGTTACATATACTCTGGTTTGGTGCCATGAACTTATCCAGCTCTATTTTACAACAGTGTACTACAGCTCACTTTTTGGCCGCAGGTGTAAAGATTGCAAAAATGTGGAACTAGCACAGTCGAAATGAAATGGACAGCAGGTAATCTTATAGTACATCAATTCTACATCAAAAACAGCTGTTCTTCCTCTTGCCCTAGGATTCCAATCACTCATTTATGATGTCATTTTAAGGTGATTTGTATACAGAAGCTTTAGCCAGCAAAAGAGTGAGAGAGAGAGAGAGAGAGAGAGAGAGAGAGAGAGAGAGAGAGAGAGAGAGAGAGAGAGAGAGAGAGAGAGAGAAAACAGCTTGTCATTAACAATTTAGAATCTTGTCACAACTGAGATATGTGTTGCAGTACAGCTGTGTTTATGAGTGGGATTGAAAGACTCCCAACAGAGAAAGTTTGTTCAGTCAGAGAGTGAGTTTGTGAGATAGAACGGGTCTTAAACTCACTTGGTCATCAATGAACAAAGGTGTTCACAGTGCTAGAACTAGCGGGACTGTTGCCTGGGGGACACTTGAAAGTATTACAGATATGATGGATGCTAAACATTCCAAACATTTTCTACATTTTATTTACATTTCCCTAAAGAAATTTCTTATTGCGGTGCTTAAACCTGATTTGAGTTTTATATAATGTGTAAAAAAAATACAAAAATTAAATAGACATATTTAGTGTTTTTTATTATATTATTGTTGCCACTTTATTAAATCATTGAAAGTTCACTCAGGAACTTTTGTCTTTGTGTCATCTTGGACTTGCACTGACACCTAGAGGCTTGGATGATGCATCATTTTAAATCAATAGTTTTCGGTTTCAGATGCCATTGTAGAAATGTAGTATTCACAATCAGACATGATGACTTTAATCAACGAGTGAATGTGTCACATAACAGGACGGTTACTGAGATTAAGTGAGTAGTATTTGGCTGATGATCATGATCACTCAGGAAATCAACACGTTGCTTCTGATTGTTCATGTACCCTGAAATCAACCCCATTCTGCCAAATTACTGACAAGCGTCATACCCCAACAGACATTTCAGCATCAGTTCAAACATGCTAACATTTACCTGTGGCGCTTCAAATCTCCAAGTCACAGGTTTGGTCCCATTAAAACTAGGTTTACTGTACATAAACAACAGTGAGCGTGATTCAGAGGTTGCATTTTCACTTTAAAATGACATTTTTACTACAATGATGGTTAGTTTTAGGGTTGGGGTTTAAGTTAAGGAGTAGAGTTAATAAAATGTAAGTTCCTGTTGACTGCATTTCATCATTTACAGCTAGTCATTTCACCTTAACAACAGTTCCAGCTTCGGCCACTGGTGGAAGTGTTTAGAATTTCGGCAAGCACAAAACGACTTCAGCATCAGAACTTTCAACCTACTGTTGCCGAAATCACAGTATGATCAGTCTGAAATGTTGCAGCTTTGTGCAATAATATAGAATTGATGTGTGGTCACATGCTTAAATCAACTATTTTACAAACGCTTCAAACATGACTTTTTCAAATCGGAACTATCCCATATAAAAACGCCTAGTAGATCATCGACACTGATGCAAAAATTCAACTAGTTCCAATATCAAAATTTGATTGGTATTTACTGTAACTGCCCAATGTAAGAAACTGTGAATCACTGACCACCAAACTTCCTGAGGAAGCGAGGTGAGGCTGGGCTTTGGAGGGCCATGTGGGTCGGGGTGCCTCTCTGAAGACCTCTCCATTCAGCTCTGTTTCCTCAGGAAACCATCTCGCCCCCTGCGTCCCCTCAAGAGGACAAATTGTCCATTTGTACTTTGTCCTGTGGGACTGAACTTATACTTCTCTTTCTCTTGGGATAAATCAGGTTGCTATATTCTCAATTCTTATCCATATTTGACTCATAATCAGAACTTAAAGCCGAGATGTCATTTTTTCGATGTTATAATACATGTATGACCACCCCCCTTATGGAAGATAAGGAATTGTTAAGCAGAATAACAGACTCAGTCGCCACTCCCAGAACAAAGAAGGTCATACAGGTTTGGAAAAAGATAAGGCTGACTATATTATGACATAATTTTTGGATGAACTCTGATAACTCAGAGCTTTCAGAATAAAATTTTTTTTATTTTAAGACTCTATTTGCTTTGTAACTCAATATATTAAGATCCCAGCATGGCCTGATTAAAATGTGTAGCCTAAATCAAGAACCATAGACAATATATGAGCTGTAATAAAACACCTGATGTGCTAAAAAAAGCTGTCAGATATTACAAAATCCAACTTCAGCATCATATCTCCCTTGATAATGCTCAGCTGAGATCAACCCAATTGCATATCAACACCTTAGAACAATCCTGGCTAAGGAGAGGTAAAGGCGCTGTAATTAATAGGCCACATCTGGTTGTGATGACGCAAAGGCCAACTGAGGTACTCTAGCAGGGTCTGACTCACCCCTTATGTGGACGGCCTAAACAAAACAAGCATGCTCACTGCAAGACTATGAACTGAACAAAGACAAGGACTCTTTCGTTCTACAGTCCCGCAAAGCTCCACACCATTCAGGTTGGAGGGATCTTAGTGGATCATCAGTGGATAAATATAGGATCATCAGCTCTGAAATGTTATCTACTTAACTTCACACAGAAGTACACTTTGGTGTCATGAAAGTCTGAATGTCATAGTTTGTAAAAGCATGAAATGTTTGCATTTGTCATATTATATCACTATATAGTTATTTTGGCTGCGAATTAGACAAAAATATACATTGTGAAACAATTATTGCATATTAAATAACCATATGGTTATTTCCCAGTCCCGGTCCTTTTTTTCACTTTCAAGCTTTCAATTGAGTAAACGATGACAGAACCTTCCTTTTTGGGTGAACTATCCCTTTAAACATGGTCAATGTCATTTCATTAGTGACCTAAAATTATTGCACATTTTTAATATTTCCCATTTGGTTCTTTGATTCACTTTTTTTCCAAATCCTCAAACTTTCTGTTAAATTCCAGGTTTAAATTTGATTTTGAATCATAATTTTTTCAATGTAGTCTCTGATGTCAAGAGTCCACTATATATACTATATTAATATATGTAATATATGTATTATAATGGTATAACAAAATCTCAAACAGTTGACACATTTCTACTGTCACACAATCTTTATATCGTCGCTGTCCGATGAAAAAACACGTATCTCCACTTTTGGCAATTTTGACTTTTTACCATAGATGGAATGCATGGAATGACCTCTTCCTACTGCTTGACTTGTGCATTGAAATGACCAATGAAAAGATGTTAAATCTGTTTAACAACTATCTCCACTGGCCTTGAGAAGTGTCCATCAAAACCGTCTATGTCCCACCCTTATGTTTTGAAGAGTGTCAAATAATTTACCTCAGCTGTCCGGATGAAGTGTAGTGAAGAGATTGCCTACATTGCACTGACTCTGTGGTTTCCCTGACAACCAAAGCCGTTCATGCATGCACAATGTCAGGTGGCTTTAATAAGTAGACTATACCAGCCATATATGGTTGCCAGATTACCATCTTCGCTATGTATTGGACCTGGAAAACGTGTCTCGAAACAAAACTGTCCACTCAACAACCAGACTAGAAACCCTAGTCATGAAACTGATTTTGATCTAAAATAGTAAGCGAAAGCTCAGATTATATTCAAAAATGAAAGCAATCGATATTCTACAAACTGAGTTCTGGGAACATGAACAGTTAGACTCAAGTCAATAACTGCACAAGTGCCATTGGAACCCATGATAAGAAAACCACGTATGCCCACATTCGCTAACAAAATCCATGTAAGTCCAATGAAAATATCGAACAGTTCACTAACAGATGTGTAATTATAGAATTCTATTCATGGTGCTAAAGGTGACAAATTATGTTATTTTCAATTCACTTTGTAAGATTGTTTATGAGAAAAAGAGTTTTTCCATGCTCTTGAAAACATTTTTGAAAACTTCCTTTCATCAGACATTGAGGATATACAATCATAACGCCTAGGCTTAATCTAACCCTATATTTTGAATAATTTTAAAAGAATCACTATGACGTCCTATGCTGGAGATGTGCCGAGAAGTAAAGAGGGTTAGTGACAGGAAAGCAGCTGCTGAGATGGAAATGTCTTAATCTGTGCAGCGGCGGGGCAGTCAGTTTACAGGGTGAACTCTTGACCTTCAGTCACTGGCCTCTCTCAGTGTAGGCTGATTCTGCAGCCGCTGAGCACCTTGTGTAAAAGATCACTGCTATTCCCAGTAAACAGCTGTCTTTGAATGAGAACCATGTGTGACAAGGTGATGGCTCAAATGCTCCACCTACATACTTTTTTGTGAGACTTTAAGCAGAAAATAAGTAAAACGGCAAACTTGTAATTCTGTGAAACTTTTAATGTCATGTGATAGCCACAGATCCCATTTCAATTTAGAGGGAACTGTAACATTTTAAGTTTTCTGAAAAGGTTTTCCTTAACACTGCTGCTTTCTCATTAAATAATGAATTCTCTCTCATTATCTATTTTTAGAATATATGATGTTCTGTAAATAATACTATTCCTAATAAGTATGTATGTCTGTTTATCATTAAAAATTTCTAAACACCTTTAAAACAAGATACGTTTTTGCAAAGAAAAATTGTATTCGATATTAAGACTTTTTTTTTCAGAGAATATATCAAAGAGATAGTTCACCCAAAATATCTCAGCTCTGTAGGTGCATACAATGCAAGTGAATGGTGGTCAGAACTTTTAAACTCCAAAAATCACATAAAGCAAACAAAAGTAATCCATAATCCAGTGGTTTAATTCTTGTCTTCTAAAGCAATATGATGAGTGTGGGTGAGAACACATCAATATTAATATAAATATAAATTCTTTTTTACCAGTATCGCTGGCCTCTATAGGTATATTATGCAGTCTGCGTATAACACTAACTCCCTGGAGGGCCACCATCTTACCCCAGGGAGGCACCAGAAACTCCACTGGCTGCCCTTCCTCGCACGTTAAACGTTATTCAAGGATCTGATAGCACAGAAAATTGCCTCGCAGCATGCACCATGTAAGATTATTGCTAAACTCTTAGTAGGGCATCATTTTTGCCAGCAGCGGCTCTGTTTTTTACTATAAATCACCACTTTTGACCAGCCTCGACCTGTAAGTGGCGATATGCATGAAGAATGCGAATTGCCAAAAAGCAAAAGAAGAAAAATGTGGAAGTGAAAGTGGAGATTTCTGGTAAATAAAAAAAATAAAGACTTAAATATTGATCTGTTTCTCACCCACACCTATCATATCACTTCTGAAGACATGAATTTAATCACCGAAGTTGTATTGATTCAAAGTTCTGGTCACCATTCACTTACATTGTATGGACCTACAGAGCTGGAATATTCTTCTAACAATTTCATTTGTGTTCAGCAGAAGAAAGTCATAAACATCTGGAATGGCATGATAATTTTCATTTTTGCGTAAACCAAACAAATTTGAATTTGTTTTTATTTCAGTGTGTTGAATCCGTACAGAGTTTGAGGTATTTGAGGTATCACTCCACAGAATTTTATTTTGGTGCAGAAGAATAAAACACACAAGTAATAGTGATACTGATGCTTTCCTTAGCAAGCATAACTAATAAAAAACCCCAAAGTAGTCTAAAAAAATCACACAAGTCAGCTTGCCATCAGTTTCAGAGTTGAACTGAAGAGCCCAAATCAACTCTAGCTTTTTTACAGCTGTTAAACCTCGTCGCCTAAGGCTGGAATCTCCTCATTCAGACAGAGCAGACGAGCACATGCTACATGCTTCTGCAAGCCTTAAAAATGGGTGTCAAAGACAAAAAACTACGGTAGAAACACCCAGTGTATTCACTAGTACCTCCGGTGGTGTTTTAGTCACTGCCTCTGTATAAACAAACATCATATATCATGTTTATGAGTTTTCTAAAGGCCTGTCACAAAAGTATCCCTTTTTAAGGCATGTGATTGACAAAAGAACATCTGTAAATTGATACTGTAATTCCATAGCATTATCACCTGTCCATTAGTCAGTCTGTGCCATTGGCTGTTCATGAAGGTGATCAGACTAGACTTACACATGATCTCGTTCCCTGGTTTAGGTAGATGCAGTACCCCGGAAGGAATGCTCAAGATGATTTATCCAAAAGCAGGACTTTGTGGGAACAAATCTTCCACCTTCCACTATATGTACAAGCACTACAAGGACTGTCACTGAGATGAGCATAAGCTCTGACATTTAACATGTTTTGATTGTGAAGATTGTGTGTCTTTCAACATCACAGCCCCTGACTTTTGCTTTCATACTTGGGATTAGACATTTTGAGCACAATGATCCAGTGATTTAGTGTTTTGCTTACTGAGCAACACTCTTTAACCAAACAGTGAAACACTCTTCCTAGTGTATGTTTATTGCTCAGAGGAAACTTTGGTGCTTATGCAATTCTGAGCACAGTTTGTGACATTTTTGAGATCATTTCTTAAACTCAGAGACACATTTTCAGATTACTGGGGTCTTTCAGAAACATGAGAACTGCCCTCCATTTGCTGTCTAGATCTGTCTAGATCATTTGCTTCTCTTTCAAATGGGCTGACTTGTGCAACAGGAGAGTCATGTTTCTAATTTGAAGAAAAAAGTGGTAAAATGTGAGCTTTGCTCACAGTTAATCTAGTTCACAGCCTACTTGTCAAGCTAGAGGCTAATACGGCGAATGTGATGAGGTAATAGCTGAACTTGTGAACTGATGACACATTGAGGAATGCTGGGAAAAGAGAGGAGATTTATCCCAATCTATCCAGACCCTCAGTGAAGCTGACACTGCCAGTAGCCGATAAACTCCACCAAGTTTCTGCATGAACAAAAACAAACTCTTTAACTGTCTAGTTTCTTGTTTTTAGACTGAACGTTGCACCGCTGATATTATTAGAAACCTAGTAATGGTACATTGTTATAAATGCACAATGTACTGGACTTGATGTAGGACAAGTACATTGAGTTGAACAAGAAGATTCTGGTTATTTTGGTTATGGGAGGACTAATTTTAGAAGAATCACAGGTCTGAATGACACACAGATGTCATGATCATGTGCTGCACAATCACTTGCCTTGAAACACATCATATATTACTGAAAACAATCAGCCTTAAGCCTTGAAGGTGTATTATAATCACTGGGAGTCACGTAATCAAAAGTTTGGCAAGTACTTTAAAATATTTTGTCAATGTTAAAATCTTTTTCCCATCTACGTTTGATGTAATTCTAAGACAACTGTCCCCATGACTCTCTGTTGATATAATTAACTAGTAATTAGTGAACTTATTATGTTTTTCCTCTATAGTGTGGAATCTAAAATAACTTTTAAAATAAATATTAAGGTTATTACTAAACGTAATTTTTTTCATTGGAATATAAGCCAATTTGCATGTCCCCATTAATCACATTACATAATAATGGGTTTGTGTGTATGTGTATATATATATATATATATATATATATATATATATATATATATATATATATATATATATATATATATATATATACAGTATATATGAAATAAAATGCAAATATAATTAGTTTTCATGTTTTGTAATAAATAAATATATTTTTAAATATGACTAAATATTAATTTATATATTTATTTTAGTAATGTATAATAAAGAAAAATATTAGCTTATTTTAAATACAGTAAATACAGAAAAGTAATTTCATTAATTTCCTTATTTTTGTTTTTATTTGTTGTTTTGCTTTTATTGACAAAGTACACTCTATAGACACATTCCCCATGGTGTGCCCTAATAGCTATGGTGGATATGGCAATTTGGGCCTGTGTTTAGAAAAAAAAAAAAAAGAAAAAAAAAAAGATTTTTATATATATATATAGCCATTTATGTTAATGCTATGCAACAAATATTTAGTTTCTGTTTATTTTTTTGTTTTTTTAAACTAACTAACTAACTAACTAACTAATATATATATATAGATAGATACAGTTACTGCTGAACTAACTAACTAACTAACTAATATATATATATATAGATAGATACAGTTACTGCTGAACTAACTAACTAACTAACTAATATATAGATAGATATAGTTACTGCTGAACTAACTAACTAACTAACTAATATATAGATAGATATAGTTACTGCTGAACTAACTAACTAACATATATACATTTACATTTATGCATTTGGCAGACGCTTTTATCCAAAGCGACTTACAGAGGAGCCCGTATTACAGGGACAATCCCCCTGGTTAAGTGCCTTGCTCAAGGACACAATGGTGGTGGATGTGGGGCTCAAACCAACATCCTTCTGATAACCAGATTACCAGTTATGTGCTTAGACCACTCCACCACCACACCACTATATAGATAAATAGATATAGTTACTGCTGAACTAACTAACTAACTAACTAACTAACTAACTAACTAACTAACTAACTAACTAACTAACTAACTAACTAACTAACTAACTAATATATATATATAGATAGATAGATATAGTTACTGCTGAACTAACTAACTAACTAACTAACTAACTAACTAATATATATATAGATAGATAGATATAGTTACTGCTGAACTAACTAACTAACTAATATATATATATATATATATATATAGATAGATAGATAGATAGATAGATAGATAGATAGATAGATAGATAGATAGATAGATAGATATAGTTACTGCTGAACTAACTAACCTCACTAACTAACTAACTAACTAATATATAGATAGATAGATAGATATAGTTACTGCTGAACTAACTAACTCTAACTAACTAACTAACTAACTAACTAACTAACTAACTAACTAACTAACTAACTAACTAACTAACTAACTAATATATAGATAGATAGATATAGTTACTGCTGAACTAACTAACTAACTAATATATAGATAGATAGATAGATAGATAGATAGATAGATAGATAGATAGATAGATAGATAGATATAGTTACTGCTGAACTAACTAACTCACTAACTAACTAACTAACTAACTAACTAATATATAGATAGATAGATAGATATAGTTACTGCTGAACTAACTAACTCACTAACTAACTAACTAACTAATATATAGATAGATAGATATAGTTACTGCTGAACTAACTAACTAACTAACTAATATATATATAGATAGATATAGTTACTGCTGAACTAACTAACTAACTAATATATATATAGATAGATATAGTTACTGCTGAACTAACTAACTAATATATATAGATAGATATAGTTACTGCTGAACTAACTAATATATATATATAGATAGATAGATATAGTTACTGCTGAACTAACTGTTATGTTTACCTTGTCTTGTTTCACTGTTGCCCTTTAATTTGCCATTTTTGTCACTTTTGCATTCCTTAGTTTTCACTTTTGTCCCTTGTGTAACTCCATAGTCTCTTTGTGATAGATATAGTTACTGCTGAACTAACCAACTAACTAATATATATATATATATATATATATATATATATATATATATATATATATATTATATATATATATGTATATGATAGATAGATAGATAGATATAGTTACTGCTGAACTAACTAATATATATATAGATAGATATAGTTACTGCTGAACTAACTAACTAATATATATAGATAGATAGATATAGTTACTGCTGAACTAACTAACTAACTAATATGTATATATAGATAGATATAGTTACTGCTGAACTAACTAACTAACTAATATATATATAGATAGATATAGTTACTGCTGAACTAACTAACTAACTAACTAATATATATAGCTAGATAGATATAGTTACTGCTGAACTAACTAACTAACTAACTAACTAACTAACTAACTAACTAACTAATATATATATAGATAGATATAGTTACTGCTGAACTAACTAACTAACTAACTAATATATATATAGATAGATATAGTTACTTCTGAACTAACTAACTAACTAACTAACTAACTAACTAACTAATATATATATATATATAGATATAGTTACTGCTGAACTAACTAACTAACTAATATATATATAGATAGATATAGTTACTGCTGAACTAACTAACTAACTAATATATATATAGATAGATATAGTTACTGCTGAACTAACTAACTAATATATATAGATAGATAGATAGATAGATAGATAGATATAGTTACTGCTGAACTAACTAACTAACTAATATATATAGATAGATAGATAGATATAGTTACTGCTGAATTAACTAACTAACTAATATATATATAGATAGATATAGTTACTGCTGAACTAACTAACTAACTAACTAACTAACTAACTAACTAACTAACTAACCAATATATAGATAGATAGATATAGTTACTGCTAAACTAACTAACTAACTAACTAACTAACTAACATCTATCTATCTATCTATCTATCTATCTATCTATCTATCTATCTATCTATCTATCTATCTATCTATCTATCTATCTATCTATCTATCTATCTATCTATCTATCTATCTATCTATCTATCTATCTATCTATCTATCTTTCTCTCTATCAATCTATCTATCTATCTATCTATCTATCTATCTATCTATCTATCTATCTATCTATCTATCTATCTATCTAGTTTGTTAGTTAGTTAGTTCAGCAGTAAACTAACTAATATATATATATATATATATATATATATATATATATATATATATATATATATATATATATATATATATATAAGTTAGTTAGTTAGTTCAGCAGTAACTATATCTATCTATATATATATTGGTTAGTTAGTTAGTTAGTTAGTGCAGCAGTACCATACTTAAGGATAAAAAAACAAATAAATAGAAACTAAAAATGTGTTGCATAGCATTAACATAAATGGCACCATTTACTGAGTATAACCCAGAGACAACCATTTGTAGATTGTACTGACTTCCCATAGACTTGTGTAAACACTGTGCCTCTGTGGCACTTTCAAAACATTGCTGTTTGTTGAGTGGTCCGACATGTCAACTTCTGTCTCAATCAGTGCCATGACTTTAGGTACTATCTGTACTGTTTGTCTGAATAATGTCAGATAGGGAATATTTAGGACATTTTTAGGAAACAACTATTATTTGTGCAGTTCCATTTGGAGCTCATGATAAGTGCAATTCAAGTCATCACATGGGTAATATTAAAGTCTAGGTGGAATTTAGACCACAGTAAAACCCTGTAACACACTATAATCACACTTTAAAAGGCTGAACATGGGAGCATCAGACTCACCTTGCATTGTTGTCTTTGTCGGCTCGGCAAAGAGTGGGATGAGTAAGAGGTAGATGAGGTAGACGAAGGATAGGCAGTTGTACCGGAACAAACATGCTGCAAAATAAATTTAAAAAGGAAATAATTAGAGAGCGTATGATGAGTACAATATGTTTGTCTTCTTCCAATAGACTGTGATAACAGCACAGTAAAGCTTGTTATAGTTAAGTCTTTAATTAGAGGGGCCACTATAGGACTGAGTTAACTTACAGGCAGAGAACTGTATGTCAAAATTCCCACAGGGCTTTTGGGTGTATGAGTGTAAATGAATATCAACAGCTTTCAGTCATTGGCTTTATAATCCAAACTCGTAGCATTTGTGGCAGAATGATCTGCTCTTCTGGCTCGTCATCGTCGCCCCGCCTCTTAGGCTTACGATGGGAGTAGGGCAAGAGAGCGAGAAGACATGCATAATTAACGCACCTGACGTGAGTAAAGCTTCATCACCGCTGTCTTTAAAATGCAGAGCACACCTCTTCTCGGGGAGCAGGCTTCAAATCTCAATGAAGATGGCTGAAGGGCGACCCTAAGAGGTGGGGTGACAGTGACGAGCCGGAGGGGCGGACCATTCCGCCACACATTCTACATTCCAACAGAAATGCATCACCTTTCTGCCTGTCCCAGAAATTGTAAATATAATGTTAAGATAATCTTGAGTGAAGCCATTTTAGTCAGGAATTTATCCCAATCACCTATCTACAAACATACCTTTCAATCTAACCACCATAAAATGTCTACATATATGTCATTTGTCCCATTTGAGATGAATGAATTGGCTGTTCCATATTCTCAGGTGAGTCAGATTTAGGAACGACAAACATTGTGACACATTCCTGTTAGTTCTGAGAAAAGGTCAAGCATCTTTTGTTTGAGATGTATTGATATTGTTTTGTCTAATAACCTTTACAAGTGTGGTTTAAAGCCCTGTTCACATACCAGCGAAACACAGCGACAAAGCAAGTTTATCTCATTAATTTTCAATGAGAGCGCAGCGACTCCTGGCGACATGAGCGACAGAGACCATTAGCGACAAGATGTGGGCATGGCAAGGTACACCAAAGTTAAGAAAAGTTAAATTTTATGCAAATGACGAGCAACATTTGGGATCAACTACCAATGGCAGAGTCAATATAATTCATGAACTGATGGATTGTTTCGTCAAATTAGAATGAAATCTTAGTTTGCCTGACAGTACATCTGCGATCAGATTTTCTAAAGCTATGGCCAGATGTGCAGTCCACCATTAACGTTAAAGCAATAGGAACGCACACTAGCAAATTCACAGTATAGAGACTAGAGATATCCAGCGAAAAAGTAGCTGGTGGTATTTATGGGGCATAAGTGTTAACCAAACCACCTTTGTAACACTTATTTTCGAGAACAATACACCTATTTAACGTGACACCATATAATAATTACATGCAGAAAGAAAAGGAAATGTTTACATCTGAAAAAGCAGAGGCTCATTTATGCTCTTGAGAGTTTGTCAGGTCAATCAACACTAAGCTCTTCTGTCAGCTATTGTTGAAGTTTAGTTTATGGCAAAGCAAGAGGATTAAACTTCAGATTAGGGATACATAGCATTACTGGGAAACGTTTAATGTACAAGGCTTGTTTTTGAAGAAAGAGTAGACTTTGTACGGCTGGCACAGTAGAAACTCTAAATTAATCTTAATTCATTGAAACTTATCACTTAACGGTGAGGACGTTTATGTGCCTTTATGGCGCCATTTCTTTTGAGTACAACCACAAGAGCACATACGGGAAATGAGGGAGCGTTGGACTGGTCTGAAGGAGCAAAAACATGGTATAATTTTGTCTCTTTGAAGGACTGTGCGTTGTGAACCATTGAGTTTCTTCAAAGATGAAGACATAAGCCTTGTTTTCCCTGACAAATTGTGCAATGTTAACTCTGTGCAACGAGAAGCAAGGAAAGGAGATTTTGCTTTGGCTTGTCTCATTTGAAGCCACATCCTGGCTTTTCCAAATCTGGAAATTAAATATGGTTTAACTGTAAAGGGCAACATTCTCTCTGTCCCCTTTGTGGACTAAACCTGACCACAAGAAAAACGTTGTGTCTCCAGCATTAAAAAAAACTAAGGCATACAGCACTATTTGGAGGATTCATGATATTTTTTAAGGCTGCATGATATAAACATTTGATAGAAATTATCAAAATAATTATAAAACCCAAATAACTGGGTGAATTTATTGAAAACATGTCTGGGTCCAAAATCCATAAGGAAAATAAAGGATAAAGAAAATTATGCAGTTTAGTTTTTTTGCCTAGTGATGACAATTTAAAGATAATAAAACACATTTTTCATTAACAATGCATTATGTGCGCGCATATAGCAGTTTTTTCTAAATGTTTTCATTAGTAGTTCCAATTCATTATGTAAAACAGTTATCATAATACAACTTTATTTTAAATAAATAAATAAGTGAATTAATTAAAGGCAGTATGACAAACACAACCATGATGAACAATTTCCTAGCTGCATTTTTCGCAATGTAAAAAAAAAATATATTTTCCAAAAATTGACTTAATTTCTTCAAGCAAAAAAAAAAGTCTTACTTAATTTGGGGGTTATATATGGGTATAATACGTTCACATATCTACATATGTGTCTGTCTTATGCATATTTCTTAATATGAATACTAAGAATACTTTCTCGGTTAGGTACCTTGGTTCCGTGAGGGGAACGAGATGCTTCTTATGATCGATATGGGACACCATCCGAGTGTCACATGGTCTACCCTTATAAAATCGCGGCAATTTATTTGCAGATGGCGCTTAAGCGACATCCCCTAGGGTGCTATGTCACGGGCTCCATAAAGGTGCTTCCTCGTCATCATGTCAAATTTTCTGCAAAAGGCACAAGCCTTTGCAGCAGCCAGATAATATTTCCAGCTAAGCATCATCCTGTTGTCCTCAGGGAACCAAGGTCACGTATGTAACCGAGACATACCTTTTCACTAGCAGTGCCGTTTTGAGTGTCAAAAACTTCTCAGTAATTGTTGTCAAGGGCTTGAATGGACCACTCTAGTACCGACAGGGCACCGGATTTTCACTTTGCACTGTACACCAAGAAGCAAATATATTCCAATTAAATGTATTAGGCCTCCTCGGTGATGGAGCTCTAGCATTTAGAATGGTATCAACTACAGAGGGGGATAAAACATTATTTAAAAGAGCACCCCCATTGAGGGGCCACACCCATAACATCCACAAGTCTGGCAAGGTGTGCAAAATACTGCTCTGTTCCTAAGACAACATGTTCGCTCTGACTGGCATTTACCAAGGCATATTTTCCAGGAGAGAGACAAGAGTCCAAAACCATTCTTGAGATGGCAAGTACAGCACCACTAACAGAAGCCGAACCTGATCCTCCCGAACCCTCTGCAGACCTGCGTGCAGCAGACTGATCAGTGGAAACGCGCTCTTGGCCGCTGATGCACCAGCGCATTGATGCCCAGTGGAACCGGGGCGAGAGAGAAAACCAGAGGGGACAGTGGAATGTCTTGCTTGAAGTGAACAGGTCAACTTCCACTCTGCTGAACCTCCTCCAGATTTGATCCATTATCTGAGGATGTAATATCCATTTTCCAGGCATCAGACCCTGTCTGGACAGGGGATCTGCCCCCAAGATCAACCAGCCTGAAACATGTATGGATCGTACGGACAGTACATTTTCCCGTGCCCATAGAAGAATGCAATGTGCCAGCCTTAGCATGGCACAAGGGCGCACCCCTCCATGGCAATTGATGTAGGACACCACCGTCCTTTTCTCCGACCAGATGAGGGCATGATTGTCCTGAATCTCCAGAAGAAAAAACTTTAACGCCAGCAGCACCATGAGCATATCCAGCAAGTTTATGTGCCAATATAGCCGCTGGCCCATTCAGATTACATAGGCTGGACAACCTTCATGTACAGTGCCCCAACCTGTGGAGGAGGAGTCTGTTGTTATTACCTTATGGCGACACAACTGACCCAATGGAAAGCCTGACATCAGAAGATAGGTCCATTTCCATGGGATCAGAGTTTAGTAGCACCCACGCGTCACTCTTAAGGGACAAAGCACATGCGTTCAGTGGTTGAATTCCCTTTGTGGAGTTCATCCAGCACTTTAAAGGTCTCGCATGCAACATTCTCAGGGGAATGACAGTGGACACCATGATCATGAGCCCTAAAAGCCTGTGAAATGTTCTCGCAGGGAGAAGATGTCCCACTCTGAACATCGCTAGACACTGCCGTAATGACAGAACATGAGCTTGAGAAAGGCATGCATGCATCCCCTGCAAGTTCAGCTCCACACCTAGAAACAGAGACTGTTGCCCTGGCAACAGGATGCTCTTGTCTAGGATTTCACTCTGCCCTAGACTGCTCAAATGGCTGAGAATGACATCTCTATGTTGGGCAGCCAAAGTCTCTGAGTGAGCTAACACCAACAATCGTCAATGTAATTCAAAACGCGGATGCCTTGAAGCCTCAAGGGCATCAGAGCTGCATTCATGCATTTTTGGAAAATGCGTGGTGCCAGTGCAAGTCCAAATTGGCATGCTTTGCCCCCAAAAGTGCATCTGAGATAACACCTGTTTTGTTTCGGCATAATCTGAATATGGAAATAAGTATCCTTCAAATGTATTGTCACAAACCAGTCCCCTGACTGTACTTGTGACATTATTTGTTTCTGCGTCAGCATTCTGAAATGAGATTTCATTAGGGTGAAATTGAAATCCAGAATGGGATGCAAGAGGCCGTTTTTTCAGTATCAGAAAATAACAGTTGTAAAAACTACATTTTCTCTGAGAAGGGGAAATCTCCTCTATTGCCCCTTTATCTAAGATAGAGGAAAATTTCCTGAATTTAAAATGGGGCTTCCCAAAAAGAGACACCTATTGGAACAGAACCATTGAATATTGGCGGAGCCCACCTGAACTGAATGACATAACCATGCTCTTTCGAAGCATCCAGTTCGAAATGCCCTGCAACTGCTGCCAAGCTGCTGATGTCATACAGAGGAATTAATGCCTG
Organism: Xyrauchen texanus; assembly: GCF_025860055.1. Lineage (NCBI taxonomy): Eukaryota > Metazoa > Chordata > Actinopteri > Cypriniformes > Catostomidae > Xyrauchen > Xyrauchen texanus. The sequence continues at coordinate 11,175,159 of NC_068317.1, forward strand.
ACTCTCACCTGTAGCGTGACATGTATACACCAGATGGCGCACTTGGCTTACTTTTCAGGACTATCCCACAATCAACGGCACAGCGGAGAGGAACCTTTGCACCTCTACTACTGTGGTTGGTTGAATGGGATTTAATTATGTTTCTGCATTTATTGTATTCAGGCATAAATGATGAGTGCCCTGAAATGCATTTACAATGGGGAAGAGTGTGTGAACATTAGGGAGAATGCTTATTTAAGAAAACTGGTTCACCACAATGGCCCCAGCATTCATTATGGTTGGACAGTGTGTGGTGATTACGTTCACTGTGTGATTCTGCAGCCAGGCTCCGCCACGAGCAGAGCTTCGAACGGGGAGGGGATCGAGAGGCCGCTCCTCCATTGCCTTATTCATGTGCATTCTCCCAGAATGACACAGAAAAAGACCTCACAGAAGAAGGGGCCCATTTTGTTTCCTTACCGTCAATGACGAATTCTCCCATAAAGCGTTTTATTTAATGGCGACGGATCATGACACGCATGGTCTCTCGCACGTGTTGTTCATCAGAAAATAGATGCCGAGCTAGGCCTCAGAGCATGTCACGCATTTCACTTAGGGGTAGGGCAACAAACACAAAGAGGTTTCCGGTGTCCATTCGCACTCCTATCTTCTCAGACACAATGCCGAAATCCCAAACAGCTCCAAATCTGGAGGCCATACAACTGGAACAAGTGGGGATAGCGCTTTGTGGTGAGAAATTGCGAGCCCCAACAAAGCTCCATTGTCCTCGTCGGTTACATGTCATTTTTGGAAACAAAAAACACGTTGAAATTGCTCTGAAATTTACACTGTGGCAACATCGTCCTTATGTGTTTGCCACTCAAAAGGGAGTAAAATACTCCTTGCTTCGATGTGAGTTACTAGAAACAAACACGGGCTTAGACAATTTGTGCACTGTAGAACAGAAAATCGAACTTGATGGCACAAAAGCGAGCGCATTTATGGAGCCTGTGACGCAGCTCCCTAGGGGGCGTTGCTTAAACGCCATCAGCCAATAAATTCCTGTGATTGTGTAAGGGCTTCAGACCACGTGACAATCAGATGGTGTCCCATAGCGATCATCTGCAGCTCGAGTTCCGCGAAAGGGAACTGTTTTTAAAGCTGGACTGTTTGTGTGTAAGCTAACATCCTCTCAGCATTCTGCTTGTGTTTCAAGGGTGGGGCATTTTGGGCAAAAATATTAAGTCAGTTTCATATTGTCGGCCATTTCCTTATTGTTTCATTGCAGTGATTTTGAATAGGAGTCTCATAAGGGAGCCTATTTGTGGTATTAACAGGATTAGCCATCCATTAACACTTCCCATATGGCAACTTGATATTGGCAGCGATGTGAGGTGCAGACCACTTAATCAACTGTGTTTTTGGGACACACTGAGTGTTTAGAGCGAAACCATTGGGCTGCTAGCCATTACAAATACGGCACCCCTGAATGACCTTCGGTTTATTTTCCTTGCCGTGCTGCAAAAACTGCCACTCATTAGCAGTGTACACGTTTTGCAGGTTTAAGCTAGCATGAGCGGCACTATTGTATGAAATCTGGGGTTAGGCGTATTTTTGGGTGCACGCTTATATGGGCCGTCACCTGCCTGATGTTGTTGATGTTAAGCAGTGTAAGTATCTCACAGGGGCATTCTGGGATTGAAACAATACTAAGAATAGTACAGTGTGTTTGTAAACAGGATTTAAGGATGATAATTTCTGACAGATAATTAAACCTTATTTATAAAAGTATTAGGGCAATATCACATGTGCTACCGCTGTAATGTTATCTGGGTTTCCTTAACTAGATAACCATTTGGGAACACATAAATGAGCACTGCTGATTGACATAATTCAGCAAAGCGCAAGTAACGGTAAATATATTGTAAACATTCAACATTATATGTATATCTATATACGTATATATATAGACACACACACACACACCTGTTACTTTGGCTTTATCCAAAGTGTGTAACACTACTGAAAATAAGGCTTGTTTGAGGATTTTCATTAAAACAGTCATTGAGATATTATAGATAAAAATATAATTATGTAAAATACTGTACATTTTGCCTTTTGATCCATGCAAACAAACAGCTGCAATCTCAGGCAATACAAATTATCAAAAAATATAAAAAAATATTATGCACATGACAATCACTGAACCAATATATCACAATTACATTGCAAAACTCTGTAAAACTGTTTGTTTTAATACTGATGTAGTGCAATAATTTGGGAAAACTGCTTAATTTCATCAAATTTGCTACTTAAAACTGTGACTGTTCAAATGTACAAATCATGCCTGTTAAACTGAGTAACACCTTCATCTTTTGCGTGTTGAGTTTGATTGACCTTTTCAGAAAATCTTTTGACTGCACTTCAAATAAACTGGAAATTTGGAAATTCTCTTCAAGCAAATGCCTCTAATCAAGTTCCATTGTTTTTTCTCCAAATGTGCTTGTCTTGTTAGTTTAACTAACAACCCATAATTTATATGTGAATAGCTAAACTACACCTATACTATAAGTAAAGCAAACAATGGGAATAACTATAGCTTAATCTTGATCTCAAGGAAAAACTCAAATAAAATCCTCTAAAAAAATAGATTGATAGAATGGCAGAAATGTATACTTCTGGGATTATTTGGTTCCACTTATTTGATTTATTTGACACAATACATCAATATTACAAAAAGTAGGTTTATGTTTGGGTTAGGGTGACTATGGCAGTTACTATGCAAGTGAGTCATTACGAAGAACACGTGCATTTGATTTTAAATGCTTCAAATTCATCAAATTATTGGCCATAAAATATCCTAATAAATCTTTTCAAATGTTTTGGATGTCAGACGTACTCAAATGGTGTTGCAGACACTTTTGAAGCCAGCTGACTGATTTTCGGTCTCTGCTTTCAGTTTTCAATAGTGCCCTTTAGTGAATGTCTGAGTCAGAGTCGCCATGGCGCTCGTACGATCTGGGGTTCTGTGCTTAAACAATGTTTGAGAAAATCTCAAACCTCTGGCAGCCAAACAGACCACTAAGACCTTTGATTTAATGAGTCACTCACCCAAGCTTAAAGCCAGAAATGAAAAAAATCACGAACAGCAGACAAACCACAAACCATTTGATAATGGGGTCCAGTCCAAGTTTAGATATTTTTGTTTGGAACGTTCAGTTCATGTAGGATGCAAATATCAGGAGATATGCAAGTGCAAGCTATGATGACTGAAAATTCAGTTGAGAGTGACAATTATTTCTAGGCAGAGGCTATTTGCACTAAGTTTGTCTTTAATGTATTTGTTAACTCCAGACTACTGGAGTGCAAATAGCTGCGATGTGTGGCAGGTGCTATTAACACCAAGTGCAAAATGGTGATGCAAATCTGATTTCACACTAGTTTGAGTCTGGGTCAAGATAGCAAGAACGGAGTGGGTCTCGAGACCGAGTCAAATTTATTGGCCGTTTAACCAAAAATATTTTTCAATATACTTATGCTATCATATTGATATTTTAGATTCCCTAACCCAATCCCATCACTAAACTAATCCACTAATAAACAATACAAAACATGTAGCTAGCAGGCAAATGAAGCCACAATCATTTTCTTTAAACTACACTGTAAAATATATATTTCGAACACCTAACCCCACCCCTACGCCTAATCCTATAAAAGGCATAACAATAATTTATTCCAACAAATGACAAGAATGTGATGCATTCAAAATCCTCTGAAGTCAGACAATAGCAACCTGGTCTGATAAAATCACATTACTATAACAAAGTTTTTGCAAAATGACTTTTATGTACCTCGTTCTATGTAACACAGCAGTTTGGTCTGGTGAAATAAATACTAGAGGTGATTGAACAACATTACATTTTTATTTACTTTCAAATCATGAGTAAAATAGAATAGCATGAGCCTCCACATGCTGTGAGTCTCTGCGGTGTCATGCACAGCGAGCTACATGATAATATGCATAAGATTGACTGTCTCAGAATTGGAGGCAACCGAGACTTTCCTCCACCTCCCAGATTGAGGTGAGTAACTGCACCACCACGAGGACCTAGTAAGCAGTGGGAATTGGATATGCCAAATTGGGGAGAAAATGGGATAAAAATAAATTAAAAATAAATAAACATAACATTTCCAAAAATGGGGAGCATATTGTCCAGTGGGAATGGTGATCAAAATAAAGGGGAATCTGGCAGTGTTGTAATCAAGACCACCTCAGCCAAGACCAAGTCAAGATCAAGACTAGAGTGTTTCGAGACCAAGTCAAAACCAAGACTTTAAGGGGTTGAGACGAAGCCTGCCAAATGCATAAATGTAGGTCAAGACCAAGGCAGGGCGAGACAAAGTCAAGACCAAGACCAGTCCAGTTCGAGTCCCACACTGGATGACACACTTATGATCAAATGTGGAACATGTGAAACATAGGCACTCCTCAAATTTATCTGAAAGATCCTCATTCCCATAAAATCTCCCACAGAAAACTAATGAAGATACCTCTTCTTTCACCTTTTTTATTGCCATATATATGTGTGTGTGTGTGTGTGTGTGTGTCAGTGTACCATGAGAAATGTCTTGATAAAATAATAAAATATTTCCTTTGTTTTCTATGAGCAAACAAATACAAACAAACACTAAGGATCTGATATCAACACATCAACATATCTTTATTCAACACTACTTTTCCAAGTTTTACCATCCACATAAAACATAAAAAATGTTGTGCAAGCATCACATCAGGTTTTCTGGATGACTCTTCACCTAGAAACCACCATTAGGTACAGAATATATCAAACAATTATTTAATTCTTAAGTAATCACTTTTCCCTATCTTTTATTAAACAATATAGTAAGTTTTTTGTTGATTTTGAATAAACAACAAGTCTTGTATATATGTGTGCAATTTGTTAACCACATAGCTAAATCTAGAAATCTGTCTCCACTCTCTGTTGTCACATCTCTAGCTCTCTCACTCAAGTGAGGAGCGTTACCACAGTGTGTAGCGATTATGTTGGAGCAGACATTAGCTAAGGTTGATATAACTTTATATACATTAGCTACATATAGCTTTATGAGGCCTGCCTCGTCACTGTTTATCACAAGCAAAAACATAAATTGGGAACAACAATTTGACACTACATGCCCCCTCAATCTCTCTCAAAGTTAACACCGCATTAACTACATCCTAAAATATATGGTAACTAAATTAGGTAACTTGCGCACATAGCTAGCTGGCAAACAGATTGCAAGCAACTGAAACTAGCGCCCTAAAAAACTGTAAATACATAGGTAGCTAATATGTATAGCTAATACTCGCTATATGTCAACTAACCACATCCTTCACATTTTTATCTTTTCTTATATGCTGAAATTTCCTGACCCATGACTTATTAAAAAAAAAAACATAATTTATATGTTAAAAATATATTTATTTGAATATTTTCAATTATTTGTCTCCTTTCTCTAATTAATGTAAAAACAATGTGTTGGTTTATACATATTTTTTTTCTTCCTTCGCCTGTACTTGTCTTTATGACAGTGATTGTATTCATACATTGTTTGATCTTATTGAACATATATATAGAAATAAATCCACAGTTTTAGCAACATTTGTGGACATTTGGGATGGTCCTTTACCCACCAGAGGCACATTTTCCAACTTATATCAATGTTAAATTAGCGTTGACGCCAGGCTATAAATGGATACGTCACCAGGTGTCGTCAGATACTTCTTTTTGAAGAGCAGTCCTGGGACGTCCCAGTGCGGCAAAGCAGTGCAGCATCTCGTTCCGCTTTTTTCAGGGAACAAGGGTTACACATGTAACCCGAGACGTTCCCTTTACAAAAAGCTTCACTATGATGCTGTGCTGCTAAGCGATACGGGGAACGCAATACCCACGCCGCCGCACTTGGGGCTGTCCGGACCCCTACGGTTGTGCAGTGTACTCACAAAAACGCCAGAGGTCTCAGACATGAGCTTGACATGTCGACTCAAGGGCATAAGAGCCCGGAGTAGCATAAACATCTAAATCGTTACATTTTGATGAATGTGTGCGGAGAGGACCAGCCTGCCGCATCACAAACTTGTTTAGGCATGGGCTGAGATGTCGACTCAAGGGCATAAGAGCCCGGAGTAGCAAAGCATCTAACCCATAAAGTTCGATGAATGTGTGCGAAGAGAACCCGATCGCAACACAAACTTGTCATAAAAACTGATGAATGTGAGCGGAGAGAACCAGCCTGCCGCATCACAAACTTGTTCAGGCATGAGCTGAGATGTCGACTCAAGGGCATAAGAGCCCGGAGTAGCAAAGCATCTAACCCATAAAGTTCGATGAATGTGTGCAAAGAGAACCCTATCGCAACACAAACGTGTCATAAAAACTGATGAATGTGAGCGGAGAGGACCAGCCTGCCGCATCACAAACTTGTTTAGGCATGGGCTGAGATGTCGACTAAAGGGCATAAGAGTCCGGAGTGCAGAACATCCAAACTAGAAAAGCCCAATGAATGTGTGCGGAAAGGACAACCTGCCACATCACAAACTTGTTTAGGCATGGGCTGATATGTCGACTCAAGGACATAAGAGTCCGGAGTAGCAAAGCATCTAGCCCATAAAGTTCGATGAACGTGTGCGAAGAGAACCCTATCGCAACACAAACTTGTCATAAAAACTGATGAATGTGAGGGGAGAGGACCAGCCTGCCACATCACAAACTTGTCCAGACATGAGTTTGAGATGTCGACTCAAGGGCATAAGAGCCCGGAGTGGCAAAGCATCTAACCCATATAGTTTGATGAATGTGTGCAAAGAGAACCCTATCGCAACACAAACTTGTCATAAAAACTGATGAAGTGTTGCCCGGAGTGGCAGAACATCCAAACTATAAAAATCTAATGAATGTGTGCGGAGAGGACAACCTGCTGCATCACAAACTTGCTGCAGAGGGAGACCTCTAGCCAAGGTTTTAGAGGAGGAGAGCCCTCTGGTAGAGTGTGCCCTAAAACCTACTGGCGAAGCTTTACCGCACGCCTCGTAGGCCCGGGCAATAATGAGGATGCCTCTTTTAGGGCACCCCGCCCACCAAGCCGTGGCAAACCGCAGTGGCCACACAGAACCTGGCAGTGGCGAGGCAAGTGCCCGCTGACCGTTCTTTCTACAGAAAATCCAGAACTGAAGCAAACTGGCAGTTAGCTGGTTCTGTAATAAGAACTTTAGTAGAAGGAAACGCATGCAGGTCAGCCCCTCCCGAGGAGAGGAGACATTGCGCTATCAACAGAGGTGAAGAGGTCCTCTTCTGCCCTGTAAAATCTACCCAGGTCAGTTCCAAGTGGAGGGAGCCCTAGCACTTGAAATGGTCTCGGTAACCTCAAGAGAAAACCCTGTGAACCTAATTTGGTACCATTAGGGGCCAGACATGAAAGGTTTCACAATTCGGGCCAAGGATGAGAAGGTCCTCCCTGTTCGGAATCGCCCAAGGCGAGCCATCGAGGAGAGGATTTAACTCTGAGAAACATCCTGTTCGGCCAGCACAGCGCCATTAATAGGAGGCAAGACCCTTGCTGGTGAACATTGCCAAGACTCCTGGAGCAGAGAAACCGGGGAAAGAAACGCATACAGACGCATTCTGGGTCATGTATGTGTCTTAACGTCCAGACCCAAGGGGGCTGGGTGATTTCAGGGAGAAGTAGAGGAGACATTGCGCTATTCATAGAGGCGAAGAGGTCCTCTTCTGCCCTAAGATCTCACCCAAACTTGTTCCAAGTGGAAAAAGCCCGGCATTTAAAAAGGTCTCGATAACCTCAGGAGAGAGCCGTGTGTCCCTCAGTTGGTACCCTTAGGGGCCAAACATGAAAGATTCCACAATTTGGGGCAGGGATGAAATATTGCCCTGTGCCTGAGATAGAAGATCCTTCCTGTTCGAATCGCCTAAGGCGAGCCGTCAAGGGAAGAGATTAGCTCCAAGAACCAAGCCCTGTTCGGCCAGCTGGTGCTATCAGTAAGAGGCAAAAACCCTTGCTGGCGAACTCTGGGCAACTACTACCTTAGGGTGGAGTTCTTAACTCCCCCGTTGGTATTTTCTGTCTAGACCGTAAATCTGCTCCCATATACGGGCATCCAGGGATATAATTGACCTGAGTGACAGGCGCTTGCCCTGGGCCCTAAGGCGAACCCGACGTGTCAGAAATACAGCTGACAAGAACGTGGGTCTCCTTGATGATTTATGTAAGAGACTACCGCTGTATTGTCCAACTGCACCAAGACATGGCAGCCTCAGGAGGAGGTATTTCAGGGCCATAAATACAGCCATCAACCCGAGACAGTGACTGTGACAACCGAGCTGACACCCTCCTATCCCCTTAAGCTGGATGACCACTTATGGCCACTATCCCGCCCGTCAGGGAGGCGTCTGTCGTTAGCAGCCTGCGACAACAAGATGCACCTAGAGTGGGACCCAAGGCAGGAAACCAGGGTCTGAACCACATAGAAAGGGAACGAAGCCTGAGGCGCGTAACCCTTTTTAGCCTAGGGGTTTTGGCCCTTGGAAGAAATCCCCTGGCTTTTGGCCACAACAAAAACGGTCTCATGAGCAGAAGGTCCAGAGGGATCACCGTGGACGCGGTCGCCCTGAGACCTGGAAATCGTTGATACTGAAACAGTGCAACCTTGACCTAGCCTGACTTTGCTCAGGGTGATCTGAATGGACTCAATCCTAGCGGGAGACAGTTGTGCCTGCATTGTGATTGAACTCCATACGATGCCCCGATAGACAGTGTTTTGAGTGGGAGAGAGGACGCTTTTCTTGAGCCTCAACCCCAATGAAACAGATGAGCTAAGACGATGTTCCTGTGCTGAACTGCCAGTTCCTGGAACTGCGCTAGGATCAGCTAGTCGTCTACATAATTCAGAATGCAGATGCCCCGGAGTCGCAAGGAGCCAGCGCTACATCATGCATTGTGAATGTGCGGGTAAAAAGGGCTAGGCTGAGTGAAAGAACCTGACCCTGGAAGACTTCGCCCCCGGAAGCGAACCTCAGGAACTTTCCATGTTGTGGCAGAACTTCTAAATTAAGTATAGAAGTGCGTCATAAGATCGATGGTGACCAGCCAAACGAGTTGTAGGGCTTGAGTCACGACCGTCTTGACAGGCATCATCTTGGACTTGAACACCCACGGGTTGTTCAAGCTTTAAGATCTAAGCCAGACGCCACCCCTCACCCTCCATGGGAAACAGGAAGTATTTAGTGTAATAACCTAACTCTCTCTGGAAGGGGAACACATACCATGGCCCCTTTATCCAGGAGATTGAGTTTTTTGTTTTTACATAAAAAGAAATCCGGTTTACGGTAGTGAGAACACGCCGTTGAAACACGGAAAAGCGGCGAGTGAATTAAATCCTGACACCCTTATAAGACCCACAGAAAAGAATATATCTGGCAGAAGTTTCCACGCTGCCAGGATCTCTGAGATGGGTATTATATTTTAACACTTCCTGTTGAGGGGTTGTTGAGTGTTTCGCGTCCTGAATAAAATGCAGGAACAGCCCAATTTTGACGGAAGCCTCTGCAACCCGAAACACCAAGAGGTGGCGGGACTGGAGGGGCTTCGAGGGGGTACCGGGAGGGGTGAAGTGAAGCAAGCACCCCATCCCGAGGGGAGCTACCCCCTAATCTAGGCGCAGAAACAGAATCGCTCTGAAAAAAAGAGTTTCTGACGACACCTGGTGACATATCCATTTATAGCCTGGCCGCAGGTGCATCTAATGATTACATCAGCCGAGGCTATAAATTCCGGTCAATGTTCATTGACATGTTGCACACATTATTCAGCTTGGACACAACAAGGGTTGTTCCCTGTAGCGCTTAGCAGCGCAGCATCATAGTGAAACTTTTTGTAAAGGGAACACTGGTTTAAGCCAAATTGCATTACAGAAGATTTGTCTGACATCTCTCAAACAGCCACAGTTTCTCCTGTCTCACATTTACTTTCTTGGAGTGCGTGTGAAGGGGGGCAGGGAGGGGTGACAGCCGTTAACAGTAACACAAATTTCTAATTAAAAATGAGTCAAGTTATTGTTTGCATTTGAAGCAGGAAGTTTTACATCCAAATCACAGGAATGATGTTAAAAAATAAATCAGACAATGCACAGGAATGTTAGTGATATCCCTGCAGTCGTGGTCTTGACCGGTCTTGAAATAAAATCCCAAGTCCTCTTTGTCTGAGACCGAGACAAGTCAGAGTAAAAACGCAGTCGATTCCGAGACGAGACCTTCAAAAAGTGATCTTAAGACCGATCTCGAGTACTACAACACAGGAATCTGGCATCCTCGTGGTGAAACATGGCTCTGTGAAGGTTGGGGAAGTGTCCATGGAATGGCACAGTCGTGAGCGGGGTCCAACGGCCGCAGAAAGCCCTTCATCAGTCAATTAACAAGGACAATTGCATCTATGTGAACTTCTGCAGTTAATCCAGGATGGACTTCAAAGACATTAGTCATTAATCTTACGGTTCATACAAAATCTATGTTTAAACACTGACCCTTAACACTTAGTTAGTTTAATCATTTTAAACCATGACTTGCACTATACATAAGTAATATTTACATTATATTCATGATGTTAGCCAGAGGGCAACTGGCCCCCAATGTTAGTCTGGTTTCTCCCAAGGTTATTTTTCTTCATTAACCAAAAACTTATGGAGTTTTGTGTTCCTTGCCACAGTCGCCTTCGGCTTGCTCACTGTGGTTATTAAAACAATTATTATTTAATTATTTATTTTTAAACACAATTCAAAATTGTATTTTCTCTAATTACACAATGATGACTCATCGACATTATAGACATTACAGTTTTATCTTCTGTTAATGCCTGATCTTCTGTAAAGCTGCTTTGAAACAATGTGTATTGTGAAAGGTGCTATAAAAATAAAATTGACTTGACTTGACTTGACGTGTTCCCCTCCTTGGTCCGAGGCAAATGGGTGCTGGCGTCCTTGGCGGCCTGTCTTCCCAGGCCTGCTGAAGGTGAGAGGGGAAGGCGGCCTGACCTCTAGCCCATCGGCTGCAATGCCTGCTGTCCTCCCAGGCGACTAACTCGGCCGAACCCTTCCTGCACTGCTCTTGGGCCTGCGAGGATGCCAGTGTGTGCACACATGGAAAATAGAAGCCGGCTCCCTGAGAAGAGGCGTGCTCTGCGTTTATATGGCATCGTGATGAAGCTAACACAAATCACGTGTGTCTCATTCCCCTGCTGCCCAAACGTGGCATATTAATTATGTGCCTCTTCTCTTCTCTTGCCCAACTCCCATCGTGAACCCTCAGAGGCAGGGCAATGATGACGAGAGGGAGGGACGGGTAATTCCGCCACAACAGAATCAGATTGACATTTAAAGTACGGACAAAGGGTGATGTTTTGGTGATGCAGGCAAAAGGTCCCTATAGGAAAGTAGTGTAATAAGAGTTGTTGCACTGAGAACATGTCCCTATTAAAAGACAGATATCACTGAAATACTGTAGGTTTCCTGAAATATAACACCTCTCTCTGTGACAGCCCAGAAAACAGCAAAAAATTATTTAAAATAAAATAAAATAAAATGGGACTGCGGGCCGATTGTTTAGCCAGTCAGAAGACTTTTATGCACTTCTTTCCTGTCTGTCCTGGTGTAGTCACAGGGTAGCCCATATATGGGAAGCAGGAAGCTGTGAGCATGATAGTTGAGAGCAGTGCGTAAAACACTAATGTTGCTTTTGAAAGATTTGACAACACTTTAAGATAACACAATGTTTCGTTTCTGCTCCAACTGATATCAACGGTCTCAACTACGCAACAGTCTCTTTGGAGACTCTCTCTTTTAGGAAGAAGGGGCGTGTCATATTCAATGACAAACAATGCGTATAATTATAATGCTTATAACCTTTAATGAAAACTCTACAGATCAGGGAATAAATGTACAGTTTTGTTGTTGTTGTTATTTTTTTGTTTATTTAATTATAAAACCGGCAATGATTATTTGATGTGGCAATAAAAAGGCATCAGATCAGAACATTTACTTTTATTATTTTAATTTAATGAGGAAACATTGAGAAAAACATCGGTTTATTAAAAAAAATAACACTTTACTGAAAGTATTTACTGTATATATATATATATATATATATATATATATATATATATATATATATATATATATATATATATTGCTTTGTAAAGTTATTCATTCGAAAAACACATATACATTTTTTATTTGTATTATGAATTATGCATTCTGCATTATAATGCATTATGAAAACCTTTATAATGCTTGAGGAGCATGTTAAAAATGCAGTAGGTACAGTATACAGGCTTTACGTAAAATGTTACCATGCATTTTGTTAGTAAGACATTGCAATTGGCAAACTGAAAATATGAATACATATTACAAAAAGTTTTTAATTGGTTAGCTTTTCGAATGAAAGGTCCCAGCATTCCTGGCAAGGACTTTTACACCCAACCTAAATGACACTGATGTTGACATTGAAATAATACCAAAGTTGACAAAAAACATTCCCAAAAAAACATTTAAAAGACCCAAAATACCAAATGTTATATAAGAACTAAACCTTAATGTCAAACATAAATGTGTCAGTTCATTGATGCTGGGGAATTTATGGGAGACAGAGCGGATAGAAACCACAGGCAAAACAGTGTGTGTGTGTGTGTGTGTGTGTGTGTGTATAGAAACTATGTTCCATTGTTGGTTCTCTTTACTATGCACATGTGCACACATCCTCTCACACACTTCCTCCACACTTCATGTTGTTTTTTAAGCTCTGTTTACACTTGGACTCCAATAGTAAAAGATGTCCACCTTTCACTCATCGGCCTGAAAACCTTGAGTGTATCACTCAAAGAAGTTGTTAAAATCTGTTTAGTCAGATCTATTTACTCCAGCCAATCTTTATGTTTCAGTAAAGTCCAGCCTCAACAAATTACCTTTACAGTTTAAGGTCACTGCTTTCATGATGTGTTAAACTGCTCTGTGAGACAACTGAGTCATGAGTAGAACCTGACAGAATCTGTGAACTTTATCCTGCACATTCTGCACTGAATTTGGGGGTGAAATCTGGAATTCTGCAGAATGGATTTAAGCCTGTCAATCAAAATATGATGATTAATTAAATCAATCACATATCAATATTTGCTGAGAAATGTTCAGAGGAGTTCTGTGGATACAGATTCATATGGATCTGGTCATGACCCATATACATTGGTTTCATAAGTCATCTAATAGCTCTTTAACATTAACTTATATTGTGATATTTAGTGTGAGAGTGTAATGCATATGGAGTTTTACTTTTGAAGTAATGTCTTTATCATAGGTTAAGCTACATAAACCTAATTCTAATACACTAATGCCAATACCTCATCTCCAGCTTATTAACAAATGCACAAGACTAATTACTTTTATGTAATCTGGATATAATATTTTACCAGTACTGGGTCAAGTAACATTGGTTCCATCTTTATTGCAGGTGATTCAGTAGGGCATATAGTGTGGTGTACAACTCAAATCTTAAAGCCTTTTGATATGTTAAGTAAACTCTCTTTGCTATCCTGCCACAAATAACATATCTGTCACTTTCTTGGCCAGTCGCTCACTGGAAGCTCAATCGCTTTTGAAACTTACTGGCAATGCAGGATAGGTCTCGCTTGTAATTTCATATCATTCTGCATATGAGTCAGAACAGTGCAAAAGGCTAATTTAATAGCCTGACTCAGCATATTTATGAGAAACCATAATGAGAGTGCGAGTAGATTATAACCACCCATTCAAAAACTCAACAGAATAACATTTAAGATTTCTGACAGTGAATTAGCCTCCAATTTGAAGGTAATTGACTCGAAATAGTTGCCTAAGTAGTTGACTTTTGGATTTTAGGCCAAAAATATCAGGGCGTATGTGCAGATACTGTATGTTCAGAAAAAATTATAAAAACTCTAAATTGGAATATAATAATTTAATCTAAATCGTTAAATGCATTTTATGCTAAAATAAAAATATCTTGGCATGTTTAATAATTCAGTCTGCGTAATGAAAACTCTTAGAAGGAATTGGAACAGCTACAATTTAGCAACAATCGTCTCCATCTTTTTAAGGGACATTCATAAAACAACAGCATTCACATAAACAGTGAAGGTTTCAGCAGGGATGTTTGTTTAGTCTGCAAACGAACACTCGGCAACCAAAGGTTTCACACTTCATTCAGTGCAGGTCAGGCTGCTGAGAGCTGAACTGTTAACCTTCAGTGTCCGCTTGTCACTTCACACCACCCACAAACAAAGCAGGTACGCAGCTGCCCCAGTCAGCTGTCCCACCTCCTCCAACCAAGAGCGGCTGACATATCAGTCAGGTAATCTAGGTGAAATGAGCATCTGATGTATGCCATTTCTTTAAGTTCCAGTAGTATTTAGCACACACACACACACACACACACACACACACACACACACACACACACACACAAATATATATATATATTAGGGCTGTGAATCAATATTTTTTTTTAAACTAGTTAATCGTAGAGCTACATTACAACAAACATTAAAAAAATCTTCATAAATATATTTACTTTACATTATCTCAAATAACTTGCAATAATTTATTTTAAATATTTTAAATGTACGTTAATTAATCTTTGATACAAGTATTTGTATACATGCCATGAAATCAGTAGACATGTATTTACAATTTGGGCAAAATATTAGGATCAAATGGACAGATTCAATTCATATCAAATTTTATTGTCAAGAGAAACTTAAAGGAATGTTCCGGGTTCAATACAAGTTTAGCTCAGTCGACAGCATTTGTAGCATAATATTGATTACCACAAAAAATTATTTTGACTCATCTCTCCTATTCTTTAAAAATAAAAGCAAAAATCTGTGTTACAGTGAGGCACTTACAATGGAAGTGAATGTGGGCAATTTTTAAATGTTAAAATACTCACTGTTTCAAAAGTATAGCCACAAAACATAATGAATATGCATATGAATATGATTTGAGTGTAACAAAATCACTTACTAACCTTTTCTGTGTAAAGTTATAGTCAATTTTATAACTTTGTTAAAAATGATGATTATACAACTTTACAGCTCAAATAAGTAAAACACAGTTTTAACAGAAGAATTAATGGAACTGCTTTTATAAAATTATAAGCTTCACATTTCTGCTTTTAAATTCTCCAGAAATTGCCCCATTCACTTTCATTTGTAAGTGCCTCACTGTAACATATATTTAACTTTTTTTTTAAGAAAACGAGGGACGAGTCTAAATACATTTTTGTGGTAATCCATAATTTGCCACAAATGCTGTCGATTGAGCTTAACTTGTATTGAACCCGGAATATTCCTTTAAGTGTAGCCTAATCCTAATATCAAATGTGCTGTCTGAACTGATTATATTTTAGAGCCTACATCAGAGTATTTGAGGTGAAACCAGTGAAACACTATTTTAGAAAAATACAATATTAATTTACAATATTTTAAAAGCATGTAATCATGTGAAAGCATATATCTAACATAATACTGTATTATCAGCTGAGCAGAATTATTAATATGTTTATTTTGTGTCACCATTGCCCTGTGCTTGGCTGATCAGTATTCTTTGTTACATTTTACTAGTGAAGGAAGGAACTGTTTTGCAAAAGTCTTAAAAGTAATTTAATAATAATAAAAAAAATTGATCTTAACTTTTTTGATTCAGGCTTTGTTTACAAATCATGAATTCATTGTTGTGAACCGAACCGAATCGTGAGATGAGTGAATCGTTACACACTCACCATTTTAATAGGTACAGCTGTACACTTACTTACTGATGTGATTAAGAGTAAATTCTAGAGTTTTTGTGCATAAATATTCCAGGAGATCAGCAGATACAGAAATACTCAAACTGGTCCGTCTGGCACTAAAAATTATGCCACAGTACAAATCACTGAGATAATTTTCCTCATTCTGATGGTTGATGTGAACATTAACTGAAACTACTGACCCGTATCGGAATGATTTTTACACTGCTGCCACACGACTGGCTGATTAGATAGTTGCATGAATAAGTAGGTGTACAGATGTTACTAATAAAGTGACCGATGAGTGTATAAATTATATATGCATATATGTTAACTTTTCACCATTTCTTCTAATCCCCTTTCAAGTAATAAATTGTCTGGTAGAGGCAATTAATTACAGTTGCACATTTAATATGAGGTCTGCATGCATGGTAATTATTAAAAAATTATTTTTAAAATGAAGTTCTGAATGTAAATTTGTGAAGAGCTTGTTCATCTAAGACTGCCAATCATATCCCAAGGATATATAGGCGGATGCTTCCCTCGCACCGGTGACGAGTCTTCCGCCATCCCTTTAACTCCCCATCTCCGCCTTTATATTTATAATGTCTATACCAATTGTTATATAAATATTGTCTTTCTATTTCTCACTTTAGTCAGATAGTACAGGGGTTTGGGGGATCTCAGAACTCAAGCCCATACCTGTGCACGAGACCCTCCGTTACGTACAGCACACCGAATCAGTTTACCTTAATGCTCTCCAGGACTATATTGAACCAGTGAACTCATGAAATCCCTTTAGATGAAGTATATCATGTCTCACTGTCCATGTACAAATGTCATTAGATGAATTATTAGTTACATCATGCATTATTTAAAAGGAATTCCCCAATGCATAATAAATATGGTACATAAAAAAACAAAAACTTTGTCAATATAGAACTGCATCAAAATATATAATATTATAATTTTGTGTCAAGAACTGTTTAGCCATCAAAAATGTTAAATAGTCCCAGCTTCAATTTAAATGAGAAAAATATGAATGAACTTGGCTTGAGCAATGATGGTGTCCTCTTTATAGTTCATGAACAGCAGGACTTTGAGATGTGATGTACTGCAAGGCTGTTTCTGGCGGCCTCACTTTAATTACCGGAGTGAGAAAAACTCTGAACTTAGTTTTTGGTTGGCCTATGGTGCACAAAGGGTCCTTTCAAGTAGCCTAATGTATTTCAGAAGTTGAGCTGTCAGATTACAGACAGGAAAAGGTTCAGATAAAACTGTATGAATAGTCATACTATAGCATGAGAAGAAAAAAGCAACACCCACAAGGAACACATGGGTGATCAAAACTCTTTTAATATAAAACTGGCTTCGGGCCATTTCAAACCACCCTGTATATGATGACTCTCTTTGGAAATTAAATACGGCATCGTAAATATGATGTAGAACCTGATTAAATGCAACCATGTGAGCGATACAGTCTTGACTGTGATGTGGAAAGCTTTAAAACAATGACTCTATCAGCTGCTTTGATATGTGATCATATATTATATTTAGATCATTGTGACATATGAACCACTAAACACATCACAACATAATAGAGTAAATCTGTTAAATGCAGGAGGTAATTTCGAATTTTCACTGTCTCCGTCGAACTCAAAGACATCATTTATGTCAACATGAAATCAAAACGAACCCTATTTACTTTCTGAATACGTGTTCCATGTCTTAGAGCACGTGATTGATCAATTCCTGTTATTTAAACTGCTTGGCTCCATTCACATATGTGACTTTTTAATTATCAATGAATTACAACTAACCAAAGAACTTTTATAATAATTTTATAGGGGTTTTGTTGTCATTTTTTTTCCGCTTGACAGCACTAGTCCTCATTCACAACAAGTAGATGAATAAATAGTGATAGAATTTAAATGTTGGATGAACCATTCTTTTAACTATCAGGGCTAGTTTGAGCAGAACTAAAACATCTCAATGGAACATTAAGTAGTGTTCCAACTCTACTACAAATCAATCCAATTTTAGCTGTACAAATCATGCCAGATAAGACATTTTGAGAATGCTTCATGGCTTCTTGAGTTTTTCCAATGGTTTCTCTAATCTAGAGAGCTTTTGTATGTCTAGGGCGGCACCCTGCCTAGAATGAGACACAAAGGCCCATGGAGACGCAAGACAAAGCGCCAGTGTAGCCGTAGAGACTGAATAAGCCCTGACTAAATGAAGCATGACTCAAAATCTTTGTGCCATCATTGGCAACTATAGCACCTGAGAAGTTGGAGACTGACAGATTGCAGCATACTGTAGCGGAGGTGTAGAAGATGGAATCAGTGAGTGTTTTCTTGTGCGCCGGAGTACGCTTCTTAAGTACTTTTTGTTGACTAAGGTTGGCATTCTTTTACAAAGCAAATGTGGTTTCCTTTAAACCAACTCAAACCATGCATTTGGGTGAAAACCCCTAAAAGTACATGCTTTAAATTGACTAATGTTGGAGTTGAACTACAGTAAAGGGCACTGGGTCAGGTGAGTGTACAAGCCTTCTGCGACTTCATAGTGGGCCGTTTAAAGGAAAAAGAAACTCATGCAATGAGAGCGTGACTCTCTACAGTTTGTCATTTATATATATCAACAACATCCTTGATGTTCCAAACTACATCAAAAGCCTTTTAGACTCTACAAAGCCACTCGATGAAGCAGCTCTCCAACAAAACACTATGTGAAGTTCAACCACATCCAATGTTTCAGTTTAAATCAAGCACAAAAGAGAAGATATGAGGTCTGTTCCAGAACATAGTGAGCTGCCATGCTGTCTCTTGCCTTCATAGTCAGCTTCTACAGTAATAGAGCCTCATAAGAGACCAATTTGGAACGTTCTGGCAACTCAACAGATTTCAATAAAGGAGGAAAGACGCAATACTCTAAAGAGCATACATTTACATGGTACTGTGATGCAGACTCAGGCTGGTTGGGATCCATATGCGTTTATTCAGCAGATCAAACAGTACAAGAAGGACAGGCAGACTCGTTACTGGAACAGGCGGAGGGTCAGGGCAGGCGGCGAGAAATCGAGGTAAGTAAACAAGCAGAGATAAACTAGGCTGGCAGCTAACTACGAAGGTCGGGGTAAACAGGCTAGGTAGGTACACTGAATAATCAAAAGTAGAAGTAAACACGCTCAGAAATGTGGCCGGGGCTAACAAGACTTCGCGAGGAAGGAGTTCACAGGCATGGTTAAAATAGACAGAGGTAATGAGAAACAGCTGGGAACAATCAGGGCAGTTAGTATTTGGGCGAGTGCGATCTCTGGGGACCAGGGAGAGAGATGCCCTCGTCGGTGTTCGTGACAGAGCCCCCCCCTGCGAGCGGCTCCTGACGTGAGGACGCGACCTGCGCCGAGGTCTTCCCCGGGGTCGGGAGGCCGGTCTCCCTGGGTTGACTCAGTGGAACTCGGTGACGAGGTTGGGGTCGAGGATGTCTTCCGCGTCCACCCAAGATCTTTCCTCCGGGCCGTACCCCTCCCAGTCTACCAGGTACTGGATACACCCTCGGCGCCGCCTGGAGTTAAGCAGCCCTCGCACCTGGAACGCCTCCTCGCCACCTATGATCAAGGGAGGGGGACCGTGGGTTTCCTCCTCGTCGGCCCTCGGGGGGGTCGGCCGGTTTAAGTAGGGAGACATGGAAGGTAGGAGAGATACGGTAATCAGTGGGGAGTTGTAAACGAACGGTGACTGTATTTATCTTTCTGAGGATTTTAAAAGGTCCTACGTACCTTGGGCTTAGTTTTTTGCAGGGTAGGCGGAGGTGGAGGTCCCGGGTGGATAGCCAAACCCACTGGCCCGGAGCGTAGTCGGGGCCGGGTCGACGGTGACGGTCTGCCTGGACTTTGGCCCGTTGTAGGTGAACGTGGGCCTGGTCCCATACTGCCTCGCTACGTTGGGCCCAGCCGTTGACCGCGGGAACCTCCGTGGGCTCGCCGGACCAGGGGAAGAGTGGGGGCTGATACCCCAGGACGCATTGGAAGGGGGTCAGGTTGGTGGAGGGCTTGAGCAGGGAATTCTGGGCGTACTCCGCCCATGGGAGGAACCGGCTCCAGTCCGCTTGGTTTTGATGACAGTAGGTGCACAGAAACCTGGTGATTTCCTGGTTAAGGCACTCTGCCTGGCCATTGGATTGGGGATGGTACCCTGCCGAGAGACTGAGGTTCACGTTAAGGAGGCGGAAGAAGGCCTTCCAAACCCTGGAGGTGAACTGGGACCCCCGATCCGAGACGATGTCTTCCGGTAGTCCGTAGAGACGGAACACATACTGAAAGAGGTGCTCGGCGGTTTCCAGGGCGGTGGGCAGCTTGGGCAGAGGGATGAGGCAACATGCCTTAGAGAAACGGTCCACGACCGTGAGTATGGTTGTGTTACCTTGGGAGTTGGGTAAGTCGGTAACAAAGTCCACCGCTATGTGGGACCAGGGGCGCCGGGGTGTCGGTAGGGGTAGAAGAAGTCCAGC
This sequence comes from Xyrauchen texanus, assembly GCF_025860055.1. Taxonomy (NCBI): domain Eukaryota; kingdom Metazoa; phylum Chordata; class Actinopteri; order Cypriniformes; family Catostomidae; genus Xyrauchen; species Xyrauchen texanus. The sequence continues at coordinate 11,195,531 of NC_068317.1, forward strand.
CGGTGGCTGTTTCGGGACCTTTGCCAAGTTGCACGGGCGACACCTCTTGATGAAGTCAGCGGTGTCCGTGGGAAGTGTCCCCCACCAAAAGCGGTTACTCAGAAGGCGCGTGGTGGCCGTGATGCATGGGTGACCGGAGTGCGGAGCATCATGTACCCAGTGGAGTATTCTTTCACGGAGGCTAAGGGGCACGAATGTCCAGTCCGGTGGACACTCGGGAGGTGGCGGAGCGGTGGCATTGGCCTGGGTGATGTCGGCCATGATGTCCCACTGGACGGGGGCTAGGATGAGCGTGGGGGGCATGATGGGCTCGGCCATAGGTTTCAGTGGTTCGACTTCATACTGTCGGGAGAGCGAGTCGGCCTTGGTGTTCTTGGACCCAGGGAGGTAGGTAATGGTGAACTCGAACCGGGTGAAGAATAGGGCCCATCGGGCTTGCCTGGGGTTCAGGCCTGAGGTCTGAGCGGAGGTACTCGAGGTTGCGGTGGTCAGTAAGAACCTGGAACGGGTGTCTGGCCCCCTCCAACAAGTGTCGCCACTCCTCCAGAGCTCGCGGTTGCCGACATCATAATTTTGTTCGGCGGCGGTGAGTTTATGGGAGTAGTAGGCACAGGGAAACAGTTTAGGAGGGTCGCCCTGGTGCTGGGAGAGCACGGCTCCTATGCCGGTGCTGGAGGCGTCCACTTCAACTACGAAGGGGAGGTTCGGGTTGGGGTGATGCAGGATGGGTGCGGTGGTGAATCGTTCCTTGAGGTGGGCAAGGGCCTGGAGGGATTCGGCGGTCCAGTGGAGTTTAATTCTCCCTCCCCTTGTCATGGCGGTGAGCGGAGAGGCGACAATGTTGAAGTTCCTAATGAACCTATGGTAAAAGTTGGCAAAGCCCAGAAAGCGTTGGAGTTCCTTTACCGTGGAGGGTTGAGGCCACTCGCGGACGGCCCGTACCTTCTCGTCGTCCATGGCCACCCCCTCGGGGCTAATCACATACCCCATGAAGGCTACCGACCTCAGGTGAAACTCGCACTTCTCGGCCTTGGCATAGAGCTGGTGCTGGATTAGGCGCTTGAGCACCATTCTGACATGACTGACGTGTTCCTCGAATGAATCAGAGTAGACCAAGATGTCGTCAATGTAGACCACTAGGCACCGGTTGAGCATGTCCCTGAACACGTCATTGACGAAGGACTGGAAGACGGACGGGCTGTTAGACAATCTGAACGGCATCACCAGATATTCGTAGTGGCCGCTGGTGGTGGAGAAAGCGGTCTTCCACTCGTCCCCCTCCCGGATACGAATCAGGTTGTAGGCACTCCTTAGGTCCAGCTTAGTGTAGATCCTAGCAGTTCTTAGCTGTTCCAGGGCCGCGGGCACTAGGGGCAGGGGGTACCGGAATTTAACAGTGACGTCGTTTAGGCCCCGGTAATCAATACAAGGGCGGAGAGTGCCGTCCTTCTTACCCACGAAGAAGAATCCGGCTGCCGCCGGGGAAGTGGAAGGCCGGATGAATCCCTTGGTCAGCTCCTCCTCAATGTAGGACTTCATGGCCTGGGACTCGGGCTCGGACAGGGGGAAAATCCTACCTCGAGGGGGTGCGGTGCCCGGTTTCAGTTCAATGGCGCAGTCACTCGGCCGGTGGGGCGGAAGAAGGGACGCCTTGGCCCTGCTGAAGGCCTCGCTCAGGTCGGCGTATTCGCGGGGTATCTGTGAGGCGACGTCGGGGTCCTTCTGAACCCTAGTTGCCCCCAAGGTGGGGGGCTCCACGGTCCGAAGGCATCTAGTCGAGCATTCCGTCCCCCACTGCGTGATTTGGTTGGAGCACCAGGAGAGTCGTGGGTCGTGGAGCCAGAGCCAGGGGTAGCCGAGGACTACTGGATGGTGGGGGGAGGTGACGACGTTTAGGCGCACGGTCTCAGTGTGCAGAACGCCCACCTGCAGGAGGACGTCAGTGGTGGTGTAGGTCACACGACCGATGCCCAAGGGATGGCCGTCTAGCGCCGCCACTGTTAATGGAGGAAGACAAGGCGTTAGGGGAATGTCATGCTGTTTGCAAAACCCTTCGTCAATAAAGTTACCCGCTGCACCGGAATCTATCATGGCTTGAGTACTCGCACTGAATGATGAGTTTCTGAGCTTAACGGGTACTTCAAGACAGTCCCTGGATAGAGTAGAAGAGAGCAGTAAACTCACCCCGGGAGCCTGAGGTTCGGATGGTCGCGTCGGGCAAGTGGCGCGAATGTGTCCGGCTAGACCGCAATACAGGCAGAGCTGGTTGGAAAGGCGGCGCGCTCTTTCCTCCTGAGTCAGGTGGGCTCGGTCGACCTGCATGGGTTCTGAGGTTGAGGGCTGCGGGGGCACCGAGGCGGGCTGCAAGGTTAACCTGCCCGGTCATCTGGAGCGGATGAGGTTATCCACACGGATGGCCAGAGAGACAAACTGGTCGAGGGAATCCCCCTCATCGCGGCAGGCCAGCTCCGACTGGAGATCCGTATTTAGTCCCTGCCGGAAGAGGAGTTTCAGGGGGGATTCGGGCCAGCCAGTTTGAGTGGCGAGAGTACGGAAGGCAAGGGCGTAATCCGCGGCCGTGCGCGTTCCCTGACGAAGCACCAACAGCTGCTCTCCGGCGCTCTTACCGCTCTCGGGTTGGTCGAACACATCAATCAGGCTTTGCATGAATGAGTCAAATGTAAACTGTGCGAACCCCTGGTTGGTCCAAACCACTGTTGCCCAGTCGAGCGCTCGGCCAGTAAGCACTGAGTTGACAAACAAGATCTTACTTTCATCGGTTGGGTACAGCGCCGGTTGTTGCGTAAGGAAAATCGAGCACTGCATAATGAAGCCCCTGCATTTTGAGGGCGTGCCGTCGAATTTCTCTGGGAGCGCCAGGCGCGGGCTGGCAGACGCTGGGCTGGGCGGAGGCGCGTCGACTGTGGGCGGTGCAGCGGCTGCGGGCGCAGGAGCGGATACCGGTGGGGGTTGGCGTGCCGCCTGGAAGGTGCGCACGATCTCCTCTATAGCCGCTGTGAGCCACCCGAGCTGGTGTTGTTGGGCGGCCAATTGGTTCGCTTGGGTTGAGAGTTCCTCTGACATGCGGGCAATTATCGCTGGATCGATAAGCGGCGAAGTCTTCTGTGATGCAGACTCAGGCTGGTTGGGATCCATATGCGTTTATTCAGCAGATCAAACAATACAAGAAGGACAGGCAGACTCAGTAACTGGAACAGGCGGAGGGTCAGGGCAGGCGGCAGAAATCGAGGTAAGTAAACAGGCAGAGATAAACTAGGCTGGCGGCTAACTACGAAGGTCGGGGTAAACAGGCTAGGTAGGTACACTGAATAATCAAAAGTAGAAGTAAACACGCTCAGAAATGTGGCCGGGGCTAACAAGACTTCGCGAGGAAGGAGTTCACAGGCATGGTTAAAATAGACAGAGGTAATGAGAAACAGCTGGGAACAATCAGGGCAGTTAGTATTCGGGCGAGTGCGATCTCCGGGGACCAGGGAGAGAGACGCCCTCGTCGGTGTTCGTGACAGGTACACACTTTTTTGGGCAACATAGTCAGTTTGCTATCATTTAAAAAAAATCTATCTATACTCTCTAGAATTAATTATAAGTATATATATAATAAAAATGTATCTGGATTTGTCCACCATATTGGATTTATTTTTTTCACCGAGCTTGTCACAGTGCATTCTGGGACTGCCTACACATGGAAGGATACATACGATGCCCCTTCAGAATTTAGCCAAAAGGAGATATCTTAGGAGGCAGTATATTTTTTTGGAACCTACCTACCTTACCCTACCTTTTGGAACAGCCTTCACATTTGGAGCATGCCTATGATATCTTAATAAAGTGCTGCCTATGAAGGGAGCACGAAAGGTTTTGGAATAGACCCATGGACTTGTTTAAGAATGTACGTATAAAAACATCTACATAGTCCACATATTATACTAAATTTGTTTCAGAAGCAGAACACTTGATCACATTTTGATGAAAGACAGTGTGCATGAAAGAAAGTAAATAGTGTCAATTACGATTTCAAGTTGACTTTAAAGTTGTAGTTAAATTGTCAACATGTTTATAGCTCACTATGTGAAAAATAACACATCTGGTAAAATGGCCAACTTCTGTAAGTTCAAGTAGCCTCTAATTAACTGCATTCAACTGAATTACTGACAAGCGTCCAGTGTTGGGGAAGCTACTTTGAAACTGTAGTTTGACAAGCTACTCATAATTTAACATCGTTAAACTGCAGTAAAGCTACTCTTTTGAAAAAGCAGCAAGCTACACTACAATTACATTTAAGTTACTTAATGAGGCAATTTTTTTTTACATTGTTACTATCATACCAACAATAATAATAATAACAAAATGTACACTAATAACATTTATTAATTAATAAAATACAATAAATGTATTTAATACTTTTAATGAATAGTAACAATAATACATTTAATAATGACCATAAAATGAAATACAACAACATAAAATAAAAAACAGAACAAAATCATAAAAAATGCCATTAAACATAATAATAATAATAATAATAATAATAATATATATATATATATATATATATATATATATATATATATATATATATATATATATATATATATATATATATATTCTACAGGTATAGGCTATTTCACAGTTTTCAGTCCTCCTGCTCTGCCCAGGAACAGCCTCCTTGCCTTAAGATCAAATTATTTGACAAACTCTCCTTGACCTGACGTTTTGTGCTTATCACATAATATTTAGTATTGATAATATATGAATAGAGACTCAACGACAATTCTAAAGTCCTGGCCAGATGCTTTTTTCAGGTCCAAAAAAAAGACGAAATTTCTGGGAAGGAAATTACACATAGTCACCCTGTATTAGATAGTAGCATAATAATATGTGCCATAATAAATAATTTATTTTACCAGACATTTTATTTATTTGACATAAAAATAATAGTTAATTAAATACTAAGAAATAGAGAAAATGTGTTATCAAACAGTTGCATTACAGGAATGTTTTATCTAGCTGCTCCTAATAATACACAGATAATAAGAAATGAAATAAACATATTCATAACAGAATATAATCACTCAAAAGGCAATAATAGCTTATATTAGCTTATTAAAAAAATTAAAGGCAAACTTCTTGGTGTTCTTTCATCATTTTCAGATTTCGCACCCCTGTATGTCATCAATAAGTACACGAAGTGTGGTTGGTCACTCTACATCTTCATGAGACAGTCTCTTCTTATCCAAGTGAGCCCTGAAGTGTCTGATTAAACAGTAGATGGCAGTAATACGGTATATTAGTTTGTGATCTGCCGTTACAAAAGTAGAAGAAAGAAGCTGCCTGATTGAACAAGCACTACACGGACAACTTTAACGGTTGCGCACGGTTACCGTGTCAACAACTGCATCTCCCGCTGAAAGCATATAAATGCACTCCTCCTGCTGGGCCCCATGGGAGTTGTAAGCCCCTGGAGTTCAACCCATATTTGCACTCTGTTTACTGTCATCTGCTGCAAACAGAGCGCATGATGCTCATGACGGTGTTTTCCCTGTATGAGCCAGGAAGATCAATTTTTTTTTTATCCCTATTTCTCCCCAATTTAGAATCCCCAATTCCCACTACTTACTAGGACCTCGTGGTGGCGGGTTTACTCGCCTCAATCCGGGTGGCGGAGGACAAGTCTCAGTTGCCTCCACTTCTGAGACCGTCAATCCGTGCCTCTGATCACGTAGCTCGCTGTGCATGACACCGCAGAGACTCACAGCATGTGGAGACTCATGCTACTCTCCACGATCCACGCACAATTTACCACACACCCCATTGAGAGCAAGAACCACTAATCCCCCATGTGACTCTACCCTCCCTAGCAACCTGGCCAATTTAGTTGCTTAGGAGACCTGGCTGGAGTCACTCAGCACGCCCTGGATTAGAACTCATGACTGAAGGGTGGTAGTCGGTGTCAATACTCGATGCCAGGGGAGCCTTAAAAGGTATGAGCAGCCGGTGTCAGCAAAACACTGTCTCCACACATTCACAACCGCTCACATTTAAATTACATGCAATTTAAAAAATTAAATTGCAGCTTTTGCAGTTAAATAATCTCACTAGGACATAACGTGATTTTAATTTGTGGGCTTTAATTTGTGGGCTAGTTTGGAGTTTGGGAGTCGAGTTAATCAAATTTGCATTCCTGTTGACTTCACATCATTTACAACTAAATTCACCTTTAGCGCCACACTGTGGACATTTTATCCAGTAAATAGAGCTCTCACGTGCCCATATGCACTAACAACACTTCCAGCTTCAGGGTGCAGTGATTTGAATTTCGATAAGCACCGACTGATTTCAGCAGCAAAACATTCGACCTACTGTCACCAAATTCACAGTTTGTAAATGGCATGACATTTGAAGGTAACTCTATTGCCACCTTGAGTACTGAGGTTTCTTACCCTTACAGTAATGCAAAAACACATGTTAAGTGTGTATAATTGGACCAGACGCTTACAATGCATCAAGCAAACAAGCCTGGTCTTAAGGCCACAGACACAAATATTTGCCCAAACTGAAGTTACTTGGTAATTTCACATCAAGGCCACAATTTGGTGCTCACAGTAGAATCATGCTTTCATGTATGACACAGTGAAGAATAACTGCTTGACAGTGTAGGACAAGTGTTTACAGAAATCACTTAAAGCCATGCTTATGATGCATACGTGCTTGACCGGATACTGACATTAAACAAATCATCCTTTAGGTTAGAAAGGAGGGGAAACAGTGCTCAATTTGGACTATGAGCTTCTTTTAAAATTAGTGTCTGAGTTCAACAATGAGCAGGTTGATTTGATTTGACAACAAACTATCCTTGAGAATGAAATAAAGTTGTCCATACTAGGCGTTTTATCAAAACTAAACACTCTGTTATTGGAGAATGGGGTGTACCATAAGTTGTGGGGTTTGTGTTGTGGGAAATTTGAGATCTTGATTGTTAGAGATCTGTGAGGAGGTTTAAGAAGTTCAAGTCCTCACTATCTGTAAAAACAAGACTTACAGATTGTGCATGAGTCATATGTGACAGATGTCTGAAAGACAATTAACACTATCTGGACACAGAGAAGCAGAGAAGATTCAAGTTCCAAAAGAAGGAGAAAAAGGAAGAAGAGAAAAGACAACTGGGAATGCACATAAAAAGCCTCTGCATTTGATCTAACTGAGAACAACACAGTGGAGGGGAAAACCAGAGCGGAGAGAGGGAGAGACAGGAAGAGTTGGTCGGTGGTGATAGACAGAAGCTCTGTTGTCTGTCTCTGATACTGCACACACAGCACAAGCTTGTGTTAACCAGAAAGGCTGTTTTGACATCAAATTAATTTTCAGAGGAAGCAAACAAACAAACAGAGATCTTCGTAACTAATTCTACACTCTCAAAAGAGTTTGAATTATTGATGGAAAGACTGTTGAATTAAAAATATTGGGCGAAAAGCAACAAAATATGGAATTCCTGTATGAATCCATTGTACAGTATTTTACACTTTTTATATGCGCACACACGTGTTGAGAAACTAGCTTTTCCTTGCAACTACAACAACGGCAAAAATGTCTGGCTGCGTGCACAATTTCACCCAAATACAAAATATTTAAATAAATATATATATATATATATATATATATATATATATATATATATATATATATTGATGTTCATGTAAAAGCAAACTTCACTTGTGAAACTTGAGTTTTATATGTGGACAAAAATGAAATCATCTAGAAATATGCTCTTTCAGTGTGTTCAGTTTGCAGGAAGTTTAAAGATCTATCATTGTACTTTTAACATGTGCATTTCAAGTAATAATGAGGATGGGCGTTTCTGCACCATTTGCAACCATTTAGATAAGGGGCTCCTTGGCAAGAAGACATTGCAAACGTGCACCATAAATCAACCAATTAATCAATCAATCATAATTAAAAGAACAACAACAGGGGGCTGTTTATGGCCTGTATGTCTTTCACAAGACTCAAACAGACTTCTTAACCTCAAGACCTGATTACTTAAGCTCATTTATCGCTCTAAATGTGAATGGATCATTGAACTACATTTTGTACACCATTAAAACCTCTATGAACCTCTCCGGTTTTCCTAAGATCGTCCTTGTCCTTCACCATAAGCTCTGTATAACTGATCTGAAGGTGTTAAGTGTTTTAATGTAGTGATTATACAACAGTCTGCAAGTCATACTGCAAGATTGTTACACTGTAAAGTTGGCGACTTGCATTGAAATCGTTACCTTAGGGAGCTATAACTACTCGATCGACCCTGAAAGCATTAGTTTTGTTGGTGTAACTTAAGGTTGATTCAGTGGCGTTTAATCCATTTGGGAATTAAAATGGATAAACTACAACATGAAGCACAATTGTTTTTCAGTGTATGCTTTTCTTACTGCTCTCACTGTAAATCATTCTGTCCTGTGATGCTAATATATTCTGTCATTTAAAGCCCAAAAAGTGCAGGACCATGTGTTGAGTAAAACTAAAAGTGACTGCAATTCTAAACTTTAATAGTTGTAGAAGCTATTGTAAAAGCACTGGTTTATATAAAAGCATTCGGTTATTATTATATATATATATTTTTTAATAATAATACATTTGACTAAAAAGACTAAATTAATATTGAGGGGGATTACCATCAAAAATGAACATAAATTGAAATCAGATCCAAAAAAAATACAAGACTCTATAGATAATTTCACCTCATTTCACTTGATGTGATCATTTATCAATGAACACATCAACCCATAATTATTGATTATTATTATTATTACTATAAAAAGGTATGTTATTAGAATGAATTGTTGAATATCACCATTATTATTTTAAACATTTATATAATATATAATATTGTATTATTATTCATATTAATTATAATAATCAGCATTACTGTTTAATGATAATTATTATTATTTTTATATTAGTATGATTATTATTGATATACTATAAAATATTGTATTATTATTATTATTCATATATTCATTGCAAATATATATTGTATTATTATATTATGTTTAAATAATAAAAACAAAGAATATTATTTTTATTATTTGGTTATTGATGTTTTTATTTAATATTAGCCTATATAACGATAACTTTTGCATAAGTTATATAGGCTAATATTAAATACCTACTTTAACATTTTACAGTTATGTCTATGTAATGTCATGCTCGCTGAAACAACACTTACCTGCAGCAAGACAAACTGGCAGAAGTAATCTGAATACGAGTCCGCACACCACCTCCGAGGCCATTATATCACACTAGAACTGAGATCAGACTGCTGAATTCAGAAATCTGCTGTCAGTGCTCCTCAAGTCCAGTCTTTCCCGAGAGTGTGCGCACGGGACATGGTCCTCTCCGGCCCTATGGAGCTTTATTTCAGGGGGAAAGTTCAGTCCTGAGTCCTCATGATAAGGAGAACTTTAAAGTCCATGTAATCCCAGTGATCGGTTGCACAGGTTCCTCGGCTCCTCTCTCACATGTCCTGGTAAAGTTTCATGCCAAGAAGGAGTTTGCGTGCCAGGTTCCTCTTCTTACCTGTTGACAGGAGAGATCATGGTGCTGCTTGCAGAAGTTCACAGCTTCAGACGCCCTACATAACATCAAGTTGCAAATTCACGCGTCCTAAGTTTGCTGAAATTCCTCAAACCTGTGCGGAAAGATATATCCCAATCCTTATCTTTCGCAGAGTTCAGGAATAGTTGCGGAGGCAGAAAGCAGATGGTGTTTTTCTCCGCTTTGGGTCAGTTACTGACACTTTTACACCGCGCCAGCTGTGCGCGTACTCGCATCTGGACACACCTTTTCTCCTCCACAATGAACGGCTGAACGACCACCCTGCAAAACTGCCAAATGACTCCACCATTCCGGAGTCTGGCGCACATGGAGGGCTGGTGTTTGGTCCCGGTGAGGAGGAGAAAGGGGCGGAAGCTGCACCTCCTCCGGCCGTGTACGGTGTGCTCTTCTGGGTCAGGTGCTGCTCTCCATTACGTTAATATGAAATATCTCTCTCATATGAACATGCAGGGGCTGGGAATGAAAATAGAAACTCTCTGAGCAACTTGAACAACCCTTGAGTTGTTTTCAATGAAAGAAATGAAACTAGAAATAATAATAATAATAATTAAAAAAAACGCCTGTTTTGAGATAACATGACATTTCCCGTCAGAGAGTCGTGAGGCTACCCAAAATATGGCACAGACTCGAGTGCGTTATTCCTTTTCTAAAAATGATTAACACATAACAAAAATACATGGAACATGTGTTTATTAAAATGATATTTTTAAGTTAAATTCTAAATGCCATCTTTCATTCAAAGATATTTGAACCTGTATTGAAACACATTGAGATGTAATACAGTTTATTCAATTCAATTATGTAATGATTAACAAAATACAATTAATACAAATTAAGCTTTTGATTTTGAGATTTTAAGATTACTCAATTCAAAACTGAGATGCGTATATATATATATATATATATATATATATATATATATATATATAGTTCTGTGAAAAAGGTTTAGGCACTTGTGTGAGGATGTCTTGTCATAAATAGTTTTCATTGATCAATAAAAATCATACAATGTCCAGTAAACATAAACAAGCTAAATCAATATTCGGTGTGACCACCTTTGCCTTTAAAACAGCTCCAATTCTCCTAGGTACACCTGGACACAGATTTTCTTGGTTGTTGGCAGATAGGGTGTTCCAAGCTTCGTGGAGAATTCACCACAGTTCTTCTATCTATTTAGACTGTCTCAATTGCTTCTGTCTCTTTATGTAATCCGAGACTGACTCAATGTTCAGTGGGGGGCTCTATGGGGGCCTTGACATCTGTTGCAGAGCAACCGGTTCTTCTATTCTAATCTTTTCTATTTACAAAAGTAATGTTTGGGAGTCTAACATTTCTATTTCCTATTGACACACTAAAGCTGATATAAATAACCATTTATTTATGTGAAACATCTTAAGTGCCCAAGACTTCTGCACAGTATTATATATATATATATAAAGAATTATATAAAATGTGCAGAAGATATAGCCCCTCTCTTACAAGAAAACATTTAACAATAACAGAACGTGCTCAATGAAGAGGTGAAGTGGACTGACCAATTAGCATCCAGGACTGTAACTCTGGTCATTCAGAACAGTGTAGTGATGAAAGTAATTTTCTATAATAGTATATTACAGCCTATTCTTAAATATTTAGATGTTCTAAAACTAAAGTTTAAAACATGTTATCCCTGGATGGATTTGAGTGTGTTAATCATTTTGTGTATATATATATATAAACAAGAATGTTTTATAGTATCAAGCATTATTTATAGAAACTATAGATTATACTGCTGTGTGTCAGTGGATATATATATATATATATATATATATTAGTGGCTGCAGCGCCACCTGCTGCCCGTAAAACAGTCGAGTAGCAAAGACTATATTCAGCATATAAGATTGACTTCTATTGGTTTTAATTTGATTACTTGTGTTTCTTGTAATGCACAGCACTATTGTTTATGCTAGTGTGTCAGTATGAAGAACGTCTTTGTTATGCGTTCATTAAATAACCTAACATTTTTAGTAAAAACCTTTAAGACTTGAAAGAAACAGGCCTACTGAATTCAGTTTTATCCAGTGGAAACCAAATATCAGTGTTAAGGCAAATGCTGAAGCAAAGAAAAAATGTGTATCCAACTATTAGATTAATTTGAGATACTCATAACATAAATAATGGAGAAATCAGATTAATTAGTCAGAATTGTTTTAAAATGTAAGATTGTTTTCTGAGAAACTGTTCCCTTTTATTTTGCTCCCAAATTTGAAAAGCTTACAGCTAAATTATGCATAATTTATTATTTATGAATAGTAATATTTTATCCAGAAAATCAATAGACGACTGATACTGGTTAATTGTGAATTTCTAAATAATTACAAGACATCATTTATTTTGAGGTGTGCTTTTAATTTTTCATACCAGACTGATAAATGTTGCCCTGATACACAGAGAATGTCACATCAGTAAAACTAATAATATATATATATATATATATATATATATATATATATATATATATATTATACACACACACACACACACACACACACACACTGTATATTATAATATAAAAAAAAAAAAAAAAAAAAACTGGTTTGTACTGTAATCATCTATTATAAGAAAAAAACAAACCAAAAAAAAAAACATGTCAAATGTGCCTGGAATTGTTAGAAATGTATATATAAAAAACATTAGTTGATTAAGTGCATTTGGTCAGATGTAGCTATTCATTGAGAACATTGAATCTGCCTACTGCTGTATGATCATATCATTGCTGATGACCATGAAGAACCGGTTTTGTATTTTTTGTTTTGTTGGTTAATGGCCAATTGTATCTTAAGAAAAGCATAATCTTTTAAAACTGAGTGCTTAAAACTATAAAATAGTTCACTCAAAAATAATAATTCTGTCATCATTTACTCACCCTTGTGTTGTTCCAAACACATCTGACTTACTTCTGTAGAGCACAAACTCAGATGTTAGGCAGAATTTTAGTCTCAGTCACCATTCACATTCATAGTATGAAAAAAGAATCAATGAAAGAGAATGGTGACTGAGAGCAACACATTTAGAAAGAAAGTCATATGGTTTGGAAAAACATAAGGGTCAGTACATTGTTGGGAGTAATGATCTAATTAGCTACACGTATTTCAATACCATAATATTCCTACATTGTTTTAATTCGCTGACCCTTCTTTAAATTCCTTACCTAAATTAAATATACAATATTTAACGACCTGTTTCAGTCCATAACCTGTTGCTTTTCTTAGACCATAAATTTATATAAATTAAATTTACATTTCTCCCTTGTTGTAGTGTGAAATCCAAGTTTTTAGTTATATTTGTATGGATTTGATTATTTATTTGATTATGATTTGGCATTATCATTATCCTGCCATTTCAAGGCATCTTAAAACATAAATTATGAATAGCATATTGAAAATCCAGTTAACACGATGAAAATATGCCTCCTATGTTTAATAAACTACAATTAATATATATATATATATATATATATATATATATATATAGAGCTGTGGATACAGTGATTACAACTTATCTTTATGTTTACCCAAAAATTAATTACTCAAAAGGACACCATAAGTTTTGGATGTGTGGAAAGCATACAAATAGTTTCATGTTAAATCATAAAAATAAAAACAAACCACAAAAATGTGAATGTTACATTAAAAAGATGCTGCAGATGTAACGTGGCAGGATGCTGTGTTCTGAGGTAAAAGGGTTAGAGGTCACGGCAGTAATCAGGCCAGGGCATTTGGGTCACCGTCATCACGGCCGTAGTTTATTGGCTGCAGCTGCTTTATGATGTAATCTGCTATCTCTCTAGTCCCAGCAGCCACAACTCGTCTGGACATGAGATCGAGGGGGCCCCCTAGGGCACAAAAGAAGCTATTAACATTTTTGGAAGGAAAAGTACACAGATATTGTACACATACTGATACATATTGAAAAATATGTGATCAATATATATAATCACATTTTCTCACATCAGGGCCAAAGTAACAAGTAACCATAAAAACAAATATGGATTTTTCAATGGGAAATTCTTAAATGATAAGTGCATTAATTTCAAACCTATAACAGTTAAGTTTGAAAGTCATTTGAATAGATAACTGAGCTGTAAGTGGTAATTAATCACATAATATGTGATTTATCTGGTGATAATTTATTATACATTTGTAAACAAAGTGAGATGTTAAGTGTTCATCTGACACATGAGTACATAGACCAACAAAATATTCAAAATAGCACAGATGAGTAGGTTATTTTCAATAATATGAGAATAAAACAAACAATATTTTGAATTTAAAGGGATATTTCACCCAAAAATGAAAAAGAAAAAAAAAAAATCTGTCAGCATTTACTCACCCGCATGAGTTTACAACAATATTTCAGCTCTGTAAGTCCATACAATGCAAATAAAAGGGTGACCAGAACTTTGAAGCTCCAAAAAGCACATCAAGGCAGAATAAAGTAATCCATACAACTCCAGTGGTTTAAGCCATGTCTTCAGAAGTGATATGATAAGTGTGGGTGAGAAACAGATGAATATTTAAGTCATTTTGTACTATAAATCTCCACTTTCACTTTCACATTCTTCTTTTGTTTTCAGCGATTTGAATGCATATCGCTACCTACTTAAATATTGATCCTTATTTAACCCACACCTTTCATATCACTTCTGAAGACATAAAATTAACCACTGGAGTCTTATGGATTCATTTTTTGCTGCATTTATATGCTTTTTGGAGATTCAGAGTTCTGGCTACCATTTACTTGTATTGTATGTTCAGTATCCTGTTAATTATTTCAGTTGTAAGTAATGGGGACACACACAGCAAACAAATGTCACCATATCCTGAACATAACTTGATTTTCTTCCTATTGGTCAAAATGAACTTTGATTTCATCATGTATTATTTAATAACAGTTAAAAGGTTCAGCCATCCAGCAATGACAATGTTTGTGAGATATTGCCCTATTCCTCCATTTTTCGTTCAAATAACTTTTATTTGACTTTTCTTTCTGGCAAAGCTTCCTTTATATCCAGGCGGTTGATGGCATAATTATATTGTTTGAGCCAGTACAATCCTCAAACTCATGTATGATGACAATCTGGGCATGATTACAATAACACCACTGTGTACGACACTAGATGAGTTGGACAACACAAAAAATCCAAGGCAATGAGGAAGTCTTTGGCTTTATTAACAGTTTTTACATGGCACTGATATTTCTCCCGGGCCGGGTCCCCTCATCAACAGTACATCTCCCTCTGTCTGACCACATGATCATGACCTCACTGGCCTTCCCAACAAAGCCTCTTTGTGTAGACTCACACACAGGCATGCCGTTAAACTGTCCCACCACAAAACTCACACTTTTGCACAAACACATATTGACACGCTTAACAAAAAAATTCAGTAACAACCTGAGATATTTAGACGTTTAGAAATAAAGAGTATTCGAAATTAAGATAACACACTGATCTAATATGATCACTGTACAGTTTGGGATCTGAACAAACCTCTAATTCGAAGTAGTAAACTTGAATGAATGACTATTAATGGAAATGAATGATACATGAAAGTGATTGAACTTGTGATTTTTTTATTAAACAGGCAAATGGAAGAGACTTCAGGGTGGGCTCTTTTTAGAGAACATCATTCGTGTCTATCGAACACCCTAGCAACCACCTAGCAACAACTAAAAACTCCTTAGCAACCACTTAGCAATGCCCTAGTGAGTCTAAATTACAGATTTTTGTCCTATTGACATGAATTAAGATATTTAGGTAATATTTTCCAACCGATAATTAAAAAATGTATATATTTGTAATATAAGATGTTTTTTTTGCATCCAAGCATTGAGCATGTGCTCTGCTATATTAACCTAATACAGTCAACGTTACTATAAAACTTAAATATAGCTATTTTGTTACCAAACATATACAAATCCTTTGTGAGACTGGGATTTTAGTAACTAAACTATCCATGAAAAATTGTGTCAATATTTAGTTTTTTGCCATGCACCCCTCTAATCATAATTGTCTTATTTTTAAAGTTACAAATAATAAAGTTTTGTTGCCTTCTTGTTTAACATTAACAATGGAATTATCAAGCATCAACTCCCATAAACTAAACTAAGACCTCCTTGTTTAAAATCCTAGATTAACTATTACATACATTCCTGATAACAATCATAATATCAATAGCGACCAAATATGGTTCTTAGAGCACTTTACCATGATCCAGAGATGTTTTCTGGACATCCATACACATATTTAGCCGTAAATGTTGAGCATGGGACTGACCTGTGGTGTCGATGACACAGCCTCCTGCCTCCCTGATGATGATTGCGGCCGCTGCAATGTCCCAGCAGTGCAGGCCATACTGGTAATAGGCCTCTGCCGCCCCACTGGCTATATGACAAAGTGCTAGTGTAGAGCTGCCAATGATCCGCACTCTGTGGGTGAAGGGTGAATTCATGACCTTTATATCACAGGTTGGATATTACAATGAAAATAGTACACTTCTCTAGGATGTCCTGACAATATGTTGGACACAAGTGCTGTTTATCACACCATATTCACTGTTAAACACAAAGTAACATGTTCTGAATATGAATACAATCAAGTTCTCCCTAATAAATCCATGATTGTGTTGGTTTTACCCATGAGTAGGTGCACTTAATAGTTTCTTCATATTTCCTAAAAAGATATCCAGTGTGGCAAGATCTCTCTTTGCCCTGATCTCTGTCAAAATGAGGGCCTTGGACACATCTGACACCAAGAAAGAAAGTGCATCACATTATTTAATCAATATGATATGAGAGGCAGTGCTATATTGGGAATACGTGCACAGCTAAAGGGTGCTGTTAGACACAACGCGCAATAGAGTGCCTGTAATGCCTTTAGCATTAGCACTGAGAGCCGTATTGCATTAAAAAAAAATGACTACATTATAAAAAATATTAAAGACAAAAATGTTCAGTGCATTGTGATGCCGAACATGCAGACTGATCGAACTGTAAATTTGGCGACAGTGTGTCGAAATTACGGCTGCTGAAATCGGTCTGTGCACACTGAAATTTAAACCACAGTTTTTTAAGTGATGTTGAACGTTAGTGTGAGCTCAAGTTTCCCGGTGAAAAGTCCACAGAGTGGCGCCAAAAGCTAGCTGTATTTTTAGTTGTAAATTATGTAATACAGTCAACAAGAATATAAGCATATTTTTTTACTCTAACCCCTAACCCAAACCCTAAACCTAACTCTCAGTGGAGTAAAATGTCATTTTAAGGTGAAAATGCAACTTTTGAATCATGCTCAACATTGTTTATGTGAACACTAGGACTGTAATGGTTTATTGTGGCACGATACATCATGGTTCAAAAATGTGACTACGCACATCGTTGGGATTGGGCTGTGTTTAATTTTTTTTTGCTTTTATTCTATCCAATATGTGCGACGCCCTATGCCAGTGGTCAACAATTAGCGGACTGCGGTCCAGGTCCGGATTAGTTTCATATGGGCAGTGAGTCATCATGACAACGGTTGCCCAATCTCACAGTTTTTACACTTTAGGTAGAAATACAATGAGCAGGAATACAGATGGAGACCAGCATCTTTCGCTAAAACACACCGCAGAAAACGAAAATGAAGCCAAATGAAATGATCTTCATGTGTCTGATATGACTCCAACTATTGAGCTAAGCAAGGTTTGTTTATCGTGGTTCCAGAAGGCCTTAGACTATAAACAATTTTTTCTTTATCTAAAATTAGCTTTATTAATCAACATGTTTCGAGCCAATACCATCATCTATGGCGTGGATGGCAACCAAAACTTTGAAATTACGAGCTGCTTATAATTAAGAAAATGCCACAAGTTTATGGTATCCATTGAAAAAAGAAAGGAAAATGTGCATAAAAATGATTATTCTTAAACACTAAAATAAAACTTGACCTTTTTCTTTTGAAACCTGTAGCCGAACCCCATTACAAAACGCTCCGTGACCTTTTCTGCCTGTATATAACGTCCCATCAAAGCAGTGGAAAATGACTCCAAACTCAAGCTAAGGGCAAAAATAATTGTCATTAATTTAACATTACATCAACAGAACCCACTGTGAGGCCTGATAAAAGTCATGATCAACAGACTTTTATTTGATTTTTATGCCAGTTATTAGATCCTTGTAGAGATTTGTTAGTGCTTTACCTCTTTCCTCACTGCAAATCCGATGCTTACTGCCACCATTGGGAAACTGAAAATGAAGCATTGTGTGTTGGGAATGGAAGAATATATTCCTGGATGATTAAAACAACATATGTAATCAAGCAAAGATGCTTAACGTACCTGTGCACAAAGTTACATGTTCCATCAATGGGATCTATTATCCATGTTGGGCTGTCTGTTAGTTCACACTTCTCCCCGGCTGCAGAAGACTCCTCTCCGATAAACCTAACTCAAAATGTATAATTTCCTTTTATTAACATTATGTCAAAATGGTGCAAAAGAATGTTAAACACTGATTATAAAAACAGAAGAATGTTAAAATTTTACACTTACAAAAGCATACTATGGCAGTACCATGATACAATAAAAGCAATTTCATGGTACTTTATCTTTATGTACCATTTTACTACCTGAATACAATGTATACAGTGTTGGTAACAAATGGTTACATTTCTGTACTATACAATTACAACAACTACAGTAATTACTCTATTATTAGGTACTAACCATAAACCTAACCCAGACCCTAACTGTACCCCATATTAAGAACATAATATTACTCCTGCCACCTGATATTACTCAATACTTTCTTGGGTAAGTACAGTGTAAGTATACTGAAAGTACATATACTGTAAAATAAAGTGTAACCCAGATAATAATACAATTGTGCTTTTATAGATACCATAGTACCAGTGTTAGGGAAGTTATTAACTGTAATTCACAACAAATTATTAAATATGTCTCTAAATTTGTAATCAGAAAACTTTACTGGTAATTGAATGGAAATCGCTATCACATTACTTATTTTAAGTTACTTTCAAAAACAGATTTTAGAAATAACACCAACACACAGGAACATTTCGCATTGGGACATGCCCTGAGTGTCACGTGGTCTGCTTCACGCCATTGAGTCAGATTTTCTGCATGAAGGAACGAGCCTGTACAGCTGCTAGAGAGCACGGCCAGCTTACGCAGCATCTCGTTTCCACTCAGGGAACCTGGGTTATGCTTCACATAACAGAGACGTTCTGCTTCGTAGGAATTAGCGTAGTAGTCGCATTGGGAAAGATATACATTCACGCCATGTGAACAGTAACTGCCAATTGTCTACGACCGTGTCACAAGTATATAGTGGCGCACAAGAGAGCTAAAGCGTCTGCTTTTCTGTTCTTCAGTGCACAATCTCGTCTGGGCTGTGTTATACCGACGACTCACATTGAAGTGAGGATCATTATTATTCTCTCTTTTGAGTGGTAACACTTGATGGAATTTAGGAAGTGCTTGCATCCGTGCACACGGTTCATCGTTGGTGAACATTCCCATGACATGTGATTTGTCGCTGCGTTGGAGGGTACGGACTTCCCACGGTGTGATTTAATGAATGACAGGATGCTCCATGAAAGGATTGCCTCCTTTGGAAATTCGGTCAAGCCGCATGCTGGTGCCAGAGCTACACGGCCGTTTGACTCGTGGGAGGCCGGCACGGACGCAGAGTAGATGGGAGTTGAGCAACCGGCCGACCTATGGTCCTCTCCGTCACTCTCCCCAGATTCGGCTAGACGTTCTCTCATGGAGTTTACACGTGGGCACTTGCATCCTAGCCCTGAGGCCCGCACTGAGGTTTCCTTCTACGTTGAGGATGAGGACGCCAAATCTATGGCAATATTGTTTTCCGAGGATCTCGCCGGTGGCCGGGCTGAAATCTTGCCTCCTAGCAGTCGAACTGTTCAGATCTTTTGATTCAGAGCTAAGGGCTACCAAACATATTGCTCGTGCTCTCGGTCAGAATATGGCAGGTCTCGTGGCAACAATCGCTGATACGTTTCTGATACTTAAAATGGCCCTGCTGGTGGCATTGGCATCATTTAAAAGGGTAAGTGATTTATATGCCCTGTCGGTTAATCCCTTATGTATGTATTTTGTTCCAGAGTGTTCAAGGGTGGTGTTAAGACCTCATTTGGCTATTTGCCAAAGGTCATTTCTACATACTAATTGGCCATACACTCTAGCAGCTGCATAGGCTCATGCCCTCATGCAAAAATCTGACTCGATGGTGCAAAGCGAGCTCCTTTATGGGGCCCGTGATGTAGCTCCCTAGGGGCGTCGCTAGAGTGCCATCAGCCAATAAATTGCAGTGATTGTATAAGGGCTACAGACCACGTGAAACTCAGGGCATGTCCCAATGCAACTACGCAGCATCTCGTTCCCACTCAGGGAATCAGGTTTACACTTCACGTAACCAAGACATTTTTTATTAAAGAACATTAAAAAAGATGAATAAATGCTGTAAAAAATATATTGTTCATTGTTAGTTAATAATAATTCCTAATGCATTAACTAATGTTAACGAATGGAACCATTTTGCAAAGTGTTACCAAGTAAATACTGTAATTTCACTGAAAGTCAGTAATTGTAATCTGATTACAAGAAAATAAAATTTGATGCATTGCACTGTTTTAACTAAAGAGCAATTAGATTACAGTAACTAATTACTTTGTGATCAAATTACAATTACAAAAATTATCAATTACAAAGCATCAAAAAGTAACATTGTATTCTTGGAAGTTCCTTAAAGTAACATGTAAATACATTTGCACATCAATTTCAGCAGGGTATATAATCAAAGTACTATGGTATTACTATCTGATGCCATCACTGTACCATGATTCTGCCATAGTACTTTTTTTGCTTTCAAACATTCAGAGGTGTACTCGGTCACAAGAGGATAGCCTGACTGAAGGAGATGTTGTGGGTTGGACGGGGTAAGAGTTGTTTACAAACAAGTAAAGCAGATAATCTGAAGGCACTAATCTTGCCTGTACCAGTAAGCATCCTCAGGTGTGTTTGGGAGAGATAGCAGCAGGTGTACCTGTGTGAGGGGTATCTCTCCCTGAGTGTGGAGATTATGAGCTCTTCCACCTGATGGTCTGTTTCTGTCACCAGGTCTGTGGGTGTGCTCTTGCTGCTCACACGCTTCTCCTGCTTCACCGCTGCCTGAACCACCTAACAGAAACACCACAACACAGACTGTGGTTTCTTGGATGTGGCACTATGGTAATATTATATTGTGTGTTTTAAAAAATAATATATCATGATATTGATCACCTTCAGTACCATGTAAATACAATGGTATATGAATACGATTATCATTCAGTATGGTATGGTTCTATATGGTACCACCACAGTCCTTTTTTTATGGTTAACATTCCACAATAAAAGTAAGGGATATCATGGGATTACCATGGTACATGTCCATCAATATACTGTATGATAATACATGGTAAAACATGGTAATACCATGTTACTTTTGATACTGTTAGTTTGGAATAGAGATTGTACTATTAAACGTGATATAAATATTTAACATTATATTGAAAGTACCATGGCATGTGCCATTACAACAAAGCACTTTTTAAAAGGGTTTATATTCTATAGTAGAAGTATTGAAAGTTACTTCAAAGAATACTATAATATATGTTCAGAATTATTGTAATAAATGGTAATAATTTGGCTTATTCACTTTTGTTAGAGTGGCATAGGAATTGCATTATTGAACATTACATAAATATTAAACATTATACCCTCCAAAAAATATTTTAGCCAATTATTAAAATGTACTCATTTCAATTTCATAACTAATTGAACTGTGTAATAAATGTTGAATAAAATACAATTATAAATTATTATAATATTATAAAATAATATACAAACAATATATAAAATATAATTTAAAAAAATATGATAAATTCTTTTTTTTATTAAAGATTACTTAATTCAACTTCAGGGCTTCAATCTTTCGATTATGTTTTGAGTGTATATCAAAGTACCTTTTAAAAATGTACCTTTAATGTCCTAAAGAAAATGTTCTACCCCCCCATGGTGATGGACAATAAGGTTTTTTGAATTTGAATTTAATTGAATTTGAAAAAAAATAAGGTATATACACCCACCTAAAGGATTATTAGGAACACCTGTTCAATTTCTCATTACTGCAATTATCTAAGCAACCAATCACATGGCAGTTGCTTCAATGCATTTAGGGGTGTGGTCCTGGTCAAGACAATCTCCTGAACTCCAAACTGAATGTCAGAATGGAAAAGAAAGGTAATTTAAGCAATTTTGAGCGTGGCATGGTTGTTGGTGCCAGACGGGCCGGTCTGAGTATTTCACAATCTGCTCAGTTACTGGGATTTTCACGCACAACCATTTCTAGGGTTTACAAAGAATGGTGTGAAAAGGAAAAACATCCAGTATCGCGGCAGTCCTGTGGGCTGAAAATGCCTTGTTGATGCTAGAGGTCAGAGGAGAATGGGCCGACTGATTCAAGCTGATAGAAGAGCAACTTTGCCTGAAATAACCACTCGTTACAACCGAGGTATGCAGCAAAGCATTTGTGAAGCCACAACACACACAGCCTTGAGGCGGATGGGCTACAACAGCAGAAGACCCCACCGGGTACCACTCATCTCCACTACAAATAGGAAAAAGAGGCTACAATTTGCAAGAGCTCACCACAATTGGACAGTTGAAGACTGGAAAAATGTTGCCTGGTCTGATGAGTCTCGATTTCTGTTGAGACATTCAGATGGTAGAGTCAGAATTTGGCGTAAACAGAATGAGAACATGGATCCATCATGCCTTGTTACCACTGTGCAGGCTGGTGGTGGTGGTGTAATGGTGTGGGGGATGTTTTCTTGGCACACTTTAGGCCCCTTAGTGCCAATTGGGCATCATTTAAATGCCACGGCCTACCGGCCTAAATAATGATTATTATTTTTTAATAATCATAATAACGATTCAACAAAACAATCTGTGACTTTCTGTTATTTATTATTCACTTAAGCACAAATGACTGTATTTAGGCCTACTCCTAATACTTATTCAAAGGCTCCAGTGTAGCCAATCCTGGTCTATATGTGGCTTTTATCAGGACAATCTATTTATAACAATGGCAATGGAAAATGTCAATGTTACAACTTCATCTCATGTCAATATCAATACTGCTTAATATATAACCCCTGTAGAGTAACACCGTCTAGACATGCACTTTAATGTTGACTCTCTGGTGTGTCTGATGTCAACATGTAGATGCAACATAAAGTGATGATACTGTCTCTGATCATTATATCTGTTTATTTACAATCTCTCTGGCATCAATCTACAGTGCAGCTCATCCTGTAATATTTCAGCCGAACAGTTGGTCTCTATCGCCGTTATATTCGTATGCTGGAGGTTATGAATGAACAGAATAACATGTTGCAATCACAGCGTGTCATTGCGTTACCTGTCCGGCTCTGCGCGCGATCCGCACAGCCACATCCAAACACTCGCTCCAGTCCTCCATCACGAGTCTCACGTCACTCTTAAAGCGCGTTTGATGCACAAACGTCGGATGCGCTCATTCTGTCCCGCCTGCTGTGTGATGTCCTGTTTCCGTTCAGTCCTCATGTAATTGCCGGTGCAGCCGGTACGTGTTTACGGCGAGCGGAGCCGACAGCCGCGGCCTACACCACACATGATGACCCGTGATCAATCAAATCGATGAACGAGTGAACCCGTCCAGCAATCTCCAAAGGGCTCCCTGACATTATAATAGAACTGCATGAAACAATAACACAGTACCCATATGCACTTAATTTAGCAGACATGGTAACTGATTACAAATACCTTTTTTGTATCTTAGTTTTCTGATGTTCAGATGTTTTGTCACCACTTTATATTAGATATGTTATGCGTCAACAAATAAGATCAGTTCACAACGCACGCAACCTAAACAATTATATAGTCATCCTGCAGAGGGCGCCAAAGCAAAGGACATACCTATGTGTTGAACGCTTGTTTATTTTTATCCATCTAATAATATGCATCGGGGTTACTGACAAATAAGGTTGTCCGAAGTGATACAAATGATTATATATATATATATATATATATATATATATATATATATATAATACGTTTCCTGAGGGACTGACCTCAGGAACTGACAATTTTGTTTTAATAACCTTTGTCAAAAAGATGACAAATAGTTCGATCTCTCAGATGGTATAAGAAATTCAAAATGACACATAAAGTGAGGTTTCGCTTTAATATTGGAAGATCAATTAAAATGGTGACAGGATTATACTGTCAGCAGCTTTCATGGACTTAATGAGATTTATTTTATGCGGTCATATTTTGCCAAAATAATTGGTAATTTATTCCGGTTGCATATTCTTAAATGTTTCATTAATGGCTGCATTTAGAGACACTTCGACCACAATAGGAAAAATTATATACAATATAGCTTCATATGGATTTTATTGTAATAAAATTTTTACTACTGCCACGTTCGGGCTGATCAGAACCTTGTAACTCATTTGCAATTATGAAAGTATAAGTGACAGGAAAATAGTGTGTCATTCTTAAACCAAAATTACTCCTGAATAATAAATACTGTTGTATGACAAAAAAAAACAACTGCATCATTGCGCACAAATACAAAACCCACTTTTACTGACAATTCCCATGTGTTGTTCCTGCAGTGAATTGACATTTAAATTGAGAATTCAATTATTAGATGCCAAAATAATGATCAGACAGAGACTAGCCATCAAGACAAACTTTTATTTACAGCATTGAGAAAGTCACTTTGAAATGTGTTCCCATTAAAAATATTGTTTATAGTGACAAATAAATTTACAGTTATAACTCTAACAGGAGTTAAAAATAAACGGACACATTTTCTTTTTCTTAATTTATATATAAAGAAACATATATTGTATGTGTAAATGGAAGTGTTATTACTCTGGAATTGTTGACCTGAAAGGGCCAGTCAGGAGCTGAACATACAAAATGGCTTTTTAAACATTACACTGAAATACACTTAAAATTAAATTTGATTAATTTACATGTAATTCTATTTCCCCCAGAACCCAGAAAGACAAAAACAAACGTCTGCTTTTCTGTTCTTCAGTGCACAATCTCGTCTGGGCTGTGTTATACCGACGACTCACATTGAAGTGAGGATCATTATTATTCTCTCTTTTGAGTGGTAACACTTGATGGAATTTAGGAAGTGCTTGCATCCGTGCACACGGTTCATCGTTGGTGAACATTCCCATGACATGTGATTTGTCGCTGCGTTGGAGGGTACGGACTTCCCACGGTGTGATTTAATGAATGACAGGATGCTCCATGAAAGGATTGCCTCCTTTGGAAATTCGGTCAAGCCGCATGCTGGTGCCAGAGCTACACGGCCGTTTGACTCGTGGGAGGCCGGCACGGACGCAGAGTAGATGGGAGTTGAGCAACCGGCCGACCTATGGTCCTCTCCGTCACTCTCCCCAGATTCGGCTAGATGTTCTCTCATGGAGTTTACACGTGGGCACTTGCATCCTAGCCCTGAGGCCCGCACTGAGGTTTCCTTCTACGTTGAGGATGAGGACGCCAAATCTATGGCAATATTGTTTTCCGAGGATCTCGCCGGTGGCCGGGCTGAAATCTTGCCTCCTAGCAGTCGAACTGTTCAGATCTTTTGATTTAGAGCTAAGGGCTACCAAACATATTGCTCGTGCTCTCGGTCAGAATATGGCAGGTCTCGTGGCAACAATCGCTGATACGTTTCTGATACTTAAAATGGCCCTGCTGGTGGCATTGGCATCATTTAAAAGGGTAAGTGATTTATATGCCCTGTCGGTTAATCCCTTATGTATGTATTTTGTTCCAGAGTGTTCAAGGGTGGTGTTAAGACCTCATTTGGCTATTTGCCAAAGGTCATTTCTACATACTAATTGGCCATACACTCTAGCAGCTGCATAGGCTCATGCCCTCATGCAAAAAATCTGACTCGATGGTGCAAAGCGAGCTCCTTTATGGGGCCCGTGATGTAGCTCCCTAGGGGCGTCGCTAGAGTGCCATCAGCCAATAAATTGCAGTGATTGTCTAAGGGCTACAGACCACGTGAAACTCAGGGCATGTCCCAATGCAACTACGCAGCATCTCGTTCCCACTCAGGGAATCAGGTTTACACTTCACGTAACCAAGACATTTTTATTAAAGAACATTAAAAAAGATTAATAAATGCTGTAAAAAATATATTGTTCATTGTTAGTTAATAATAATTCCTAATGCATTAACTAATGTTAACGAATGGAACCATTTTGCAAAGTGTTACCAAGTAAATACTGTAATTTCACTGAAAGTCAGTAATTGTAATCTGATTACAAGAAAATAAAATTTGATGCATTGCACTGTTTTAACTAAAGAGCAATTAGATTACAGTAACTAATTACTTTGTGATCAAATTACAATTACAAAAATTATCAATTACAAAGCATCAAAAAGTAACATTGTATTCTTGGAAGTTCCTTAAAGTAACATGTAAATACATTTGCACATCAATTTCAGCAGGGTATATAATCAAAGTACTATGGTATTACTATCTGATGCCATCACTGTACCATGATTCTGCCATAGTACTTTTTTTGCTTTCAAACATTCAGAGGTGTACTCGGTCACAAGAGGATAGCCTGACTGAAGGAGATGTAGTGGGTTGGACGGGGTAAGAGTTGTTTACAAACAAGTAAAGCAGATAATCTGAAGGCACTAATCTTGCCTGTACCAGTAAGCATCCTCGGGTGTGTTTGGGAGAGATAGCAGCAGGTGTACCTGTGTGAGGGGTATCTCTCCCTGAGTGTGGAGATTATGAGCTCTTCCACCTGATGGTCTGTTTCTGTCACCAGGTCTGTGGGTGTGCTCTTGCTGCTCACACGCTTCTCCTGCTTCACCGCTGCCTGAACCACCTAACAGAAACACCACAACACAGACTGTGGTTTCTTGGATGTGGCACTATGGTAATATTATATTGTGTGTTTTAAAAAAATAATATATCATGATATTGATCACCTTCAGTACCATGTAAATACAATGGTATATGAATACGATTATCATTCAGTATGGTATGGTTCTATATGGTACCACCACAGTCCTTTTTTTATGGTTAACATTCCACAATAAAAGTAAGGGATATCATGGGATTACCATGGTACATGTCCATCAATATACTGTATGATAATACATGGTAAAACATGGTAATACCATGTTACTTTTGATACTGTTAGTTTGGAATAGAGATTGTACTATTAAACGTGATATAAATATTTAACATTATATTGAAAGTACCATGTGCCATTACAACAAAGCACTTTTTAAAAGGGTTTATATTCTATAGTAGAAGTATTGAAAGTTACTTCAAAGAATACTATAATATATGTTCAGAATTATTGTAATAAATGGTAATAATTTGGCTTATTCACTTTTGTTAGAGTGGCATAGGAATTGCATTATTGAACATTACATAAATATTAAACATTATACCACTGTGCAGGCTGGTGGTGGTGGTGTAATGGTGTGGGGGATGTTTTCTTGGCACACTTTAGGCCCCTTAGTGCCAATTGGGCATCATTTAAATGCCACGGCCTACCGGCCTAAATAATGATTATTATTTTTTAATAATCATAATAACGATTCAACAAAACAATCTGTGACTTTCTGTTATTTATTATTCACTTAAGCACAAATGACTGTATTTAGGCCTACTCCTAATACTTATTCAAAGGCTCCAGTGTAGCCAATCCTGGTCTATATGTGGCTTTTATCAGGACAATCTATTTATAACAATGGCAATGGAAAATGTCAATGTTACAACTTCATCTCATGTCAATATCAATACTGCTTAATATATAACCCCTGTAGAGTAACACCGTCTAGACATGCACTTTAATGTTGACTCTCTGGTGTGTCTGATGTCAACATGTAGATGCAACATAAAGTGATGATACTGTCTCTGATCATTATATCTGTTTATTTACAATCTCTCTGGCATCAATCTACAGTGCAGCTCATCCTGTAATATTTCAGCCGAACAGTTGGTCTCTATCGCCGTTATATTCGTATGCTGGAGGTTATGAATGAACAGAATAACATGTTGCAATCACAGCGTGTCATTGCGTTACCTGTCCGGCTCTGCGCGCGATCCGCACAGCCACATCCAAACACTCGCTCCAGTCCTCCATCACGAGTCTCACGTCACTCTTAAAGCGCGTTTGATGCACAAACGTCGGATGCGCTCATTCTGTCCCGCCTGCTGTGTGATGTCCTGTTTCCGTTCAGTCCTCATGTAATTGCCGGTGCAGCCGGTACGTGTTTACGGCGAGCGGAGCCGACAGCCGCGGCCTACACCACACATGATGACCCGTGATCAATCAAATCGATGAACGAGTGAACCCGTCCAGCAATCTCCAAAGGGCTCCCTGACATTATAATAGAACTGCATGAAACAATAACACAGTACCCATATGCACTTAATTTAGCAGACATGGTAACTGATTACAAATACCTTTTTTGTATCTTAGTTTTCTGATGTTCAGATGTTTTGTCACCACTTTATATTAGATATGTTATGCGTCAACAAATAAGATCAGTTCACAACGCACGCAACCTAAACAATTATATAGTCATCCTGCAGAGGGCGCCAAAGCAAAGGACATACCTATGTGTTGAACGCTTGTTTATTTTTATCCATCTAATAATATGCATCGGGGTTACTGACAAATAAGGTTGTCCGAAGTGATACAAATGATTATATATATATATATATATATATATATATATATATATAAAAACGTTTCCTGAGGGGACTGACCTCAGGAACTGACAATTTTGTTTTAATAACCTTTGTCAAAAAGATGACAAATAGTTCGATCTCTCAGATGGTATAAGAAATTCAAAATGACACATAAAGTGAGGTTTCGCTTTAATATTGGAAGATCAATTAAAATGGTGACAGGATTATACTGTCAGCAGCTTTCATGGACTTAATGAGATTTATTTTATGCGGTCATATTTTGCCAAAATAATTGGTAATTTATTCCGGTTGCATATTCTTAAATGTTTCATTAATGGCTGCATTTAGAGACACTTCGACCACAATAGGAAAAATTATATACAATATAGCTTCATATGGATTTTATTGTAATAAAATTTTTACTACTGCCACGTTCGGGCTGATCAGAACCTTGTAACTCATTTGCAATTATGAAAGTATAAGTGACAGGAAAATAGTGTGTCATTCTTAAACCAAAATTACTCCTGAATAATAAATACTGTTGTATGACAAAAAAAAACAACTGCATCATTACGCACAAATACAAAACCCACTTTTACTGACAATTCCCATGTGTTGTTCCTGCAGTGAATTGACATTTAAATTGAGAATTCAATTATTAGATGCCAAAATAATGATCAGACAGAGACTAGCCATCAAGACAAACTTTTATTTACAGCATTGAGAAAGTCACTTTGAAATGTGTTCCCATTAAAAATATTGTTTATAGTGACAAATAAATTTACAGTTATAACTCTAACAGGAGTTAAAAATAAACGGACACATTTTCTTTTTCTTAATTTATATATAAAGAAACATATATTGTATGTGTAAATGGAAGTGTTATTACTCTGGAATTGTTGACCTGAAAGGGCCAGTCAGGAGCTGAACATACAAAATGGCTTTTTAAACATTACACTGAAATACACTTAAAATTAAATTTGATTAATTTACATGTAATTCTATTTCCCCCAGAACCCAGAAAGACAAAAACAAACATTCTTTTGTACAAAGATGGCAAACGCATCCAGAAGAAAACAAAAGGAATTGTTATCATCAAAAGAATAAAATAATGATTCAATTTAACTTATGACCCATATAGACAAAGATTTAATCATGGCACCGAAGGAAATTAAGAGGAACTTAACCACAGTAAATATAAAGCAGCACAAACATTAGAGAAATAAAGAAACAAGTGAGACAACAAAACAAATAAAAATGGTTTGGCTTACATGTTCAAATCATGAGGTGGGTGAAAAGACAAAAACGTCTTTTGTCTAAAGTGTGACATTAGTTGGAGCGTAGCAGCAAGCTGGCTGGGTTTTATATCAGTAGATGAATTCTCCAGGAACTTCCTGGAGGGCTGAGAATGGTTCCTCAAACTTGAAGCGTTTCGAGATGGCCTTCTGATCCGGAGTCAGGTTCTCTTTATCAGAGGACTGGCGGCACTGACCCAGGGTGTAGGCTGCCATGACGATGAGCTCCTCTGTCACCTGACCATTTTCCTCCTCTGGATCTTCATTGTGGCTGGAGGTCCCGGGACTAACATGCTCCGAGACGGAAGTGTTCTCCTCCTTGACTTCCTCCTCTTTCATCTGCAGCCACTGGTGGTTGAGGCAGTTTTCTGCAGTGGCACGGTTTCTGTGGAAACAAAGTCAATATAATGAATGTCTTTAGTTAGATGGGTAATTCGTACTATGCAGTATATTTTCATGTTCACAATATTTGGATGTTTCTTCAACATTGGGCACTTTAATTACTGTGATTTCTAGACAGCAAAGTGTTGAAGGGGTCATGACATGAGGAATTAAATTTCCCTTGATCTTTTGACATGTAAGAGTTCATTGTACTATAAAAACATTCTGTAAGTTTCAGAACTCAAAACTTCCTCATCGCAGTAAAAACAGCATTTGTTGAAACCAAGCTGCCAAAACGACACGTTCTCTTACGGTGTGTTCACATACAACGTGAATAGAGCCTTTCGCGCAGCAGCGATTACATACAAAGTCAATGCAAAAGGCGCGAATGGACACGATAGAGTAAGTAGAGAGCAGGTCAAAAGCAGAGAGCATGGCAAAATTTTGCTATATTACCTTGATTTTTGTTTTTATATTATCATAGGTTCAGACATGTAATTTGTGTTTATTTTTAAGGATTTTTTGAAAGTTTGAAATTGAAGGTCTGTGATGAGGATAAAGTAAATCTGTACATTTGTTGGAGCGTGTTAGCACAAAACGAACACAACACAAGGTCTAAATTAAAACATCCATATACTGAAGCAGGTACGTTTCAGGTCAAGCAGGCATGACCCAGGCCGTTTAGAGAGGAGGATGTGGCGTTGTGTTTCTCTTACTCTGGTTCTTTGATGAGCAGGGACTTTATGAAGTGGATGGCAGCTCTGTCCAGGTGCTCAAGCTCTTCCTCTGTGTAGCTCACATTGATCTGAGAGATGTTGAGGAAGGTCTCCTGCTTATCATCGCCCAGGAACGGAGAGATGCCTGTCAGCATCACATAGGCGAGGACACCGATACTCCTATCAGAAAGAAAGAGTTGATGATGTACTGATTCCGCTTCCTTAAGGACAAGCCACTATTGGAGCTTATGCAACATGACTATTTTTAGGTAATAAAAATAGACTTGTACAAGCAATATTTTTAATAAAAGGACTTTAGAGTTACAAGAGAACGGTACACATTTTCTTGCATTATTTATCCTAGAGCTAAACAGGGAAAAACAATCATCACACTGAATCAGTGTTGCTGTTAGAGTCAACTGTGACTGAATTTGTTTAGGGGCTCGATCATAAACATGATAAAACTGATAAAACACCAGAACAAGTATTTATGTAGAGAACAGCCTCCAAGAGAACATTTGAGGTTCATCACATGAATTGTTCAAGATTGTGAATCGAGTAATGAGGAAAAACAACTCACCACATATCAGTTGCTGTGGTTATGGGCTCATAATTCAGGACTTCTGGTGCTACAATGATAAAAATTAAATTATCTATAACATAGAAGGTCCTGCAGAAGCCTTTTTAATGATGCATCAACTAACCAACTACATATTGATGTAAATATATATTAAGGGACTGGTGCTTACCCACATACTCAGGTGTGCCCATGATCTCTCTGATCTCCTGACTGCTGCTTACCAACCTCGACAGGCCAAAATCCACAATCTTTATGTCCCCGAGAGGAGACTCGCTGGCAAGGAGGATATTCTGAGGCTGAAACATAAAAATACTCAAGTAAAACTTCCAAACAAAACAGTATATTGGTTAAAGAATATACTTAAAAGTACATCATTTTAATGGTGGTTTAACCATTTAATTGTAGAGTAGACGTATAAAGCAAATCTATTTTGCCCACATGAACTTTGCTACGCTTCTCTGAAACCTTTATATGTTCAGCTATTAAAATGGTATCTTAAATTAATTCATTTAAACTTTAAAATCCACTGAAAATAGAACAATTAATCTTCAACATAATATTGTATTATATTTATCAAATAAAGTGCCTTTTTTTGTTTTAAAGAACCTCATATCACAGTCCAAAATACAACATAAGGAGATATTTTTGTCAAATAAAGCACTGCATAACAGAGCATAACATTTGTGAGATACTGCGTAAAAATATTACAATTAGTATTGATGTACAGCAGTATTACAGGGAATATTACATAAATATACAGTAATGATATACTTCGGTCACACCTTTTTCCATTTAAATTGAGGTTTTATTTTGGTAGAAGCTTTTATTTTGGAGTGAAGCCCTATCCTTTTGTGTACTTTTTGAGGGTGGCTACTCGCCACTGGAAAAGCAGTTCTCTACATGACCCAATAAGATTATTAAACCACAAAAGGTTGCTATTTAATTAAATAAATATGTAGTCTCTATGTGTCTTGTGCTACAAAGAGAATTAGTGCTCTGCTCATTGTCATCTGCTACAAAAAGAGCATGCATGCAATGCTCATGATGGTGTTTTCCATGTATGAGTCAAAGAGCTCTAAAAGGATGAGCAGCAGTTGGCGTCAGCACAAAACCGGCTCCACACATTCATGAGTGCTCACAGTTGAAGCGCGCAGCACATGCAAACTATTTTTATCTCATTAAATCGAAGCCTTTGCAGTTAAATGTATACACTAGGACATAACGTGATTTTAATTTGTGCACTGAATGTTTATATAATGAAATTCGTATGACAGATGGAATGTTTTTTGGTATCGAAGCATTTTTACAAGCATGAGTACAAGTACTGCACATGAGTGCAGTATCGGACCCTATTCTGATACCAGTGTCATGACATGCTGAATAAGGGGTGGTCACACTAGATTTGTAGGTGAAAGTACTTCGGACCTCGTAATGGACATGTAACCGCATATGATGTTGCACTCCACAGCTTTTGTTTTGAACAAATATCCATAAATAAATAATAATACAAAATATTCAAATAAAAACATTTACTGTTTTTTGGCCTGCTAAAAATGAGCAAACCTTGCTCTTATTAAAGTTTGCAATAATTTTTACTTGGATTAATACAAAACTGCTAAATTCAGACATTTTGCCATTTTATGCCAAGAGGTAAATCTGTTGTTTATATCCTTATATTGGTCAAATGCCTTATTGCTATACAGATTCATAGGTCAGAGTTTACCAAACATAAACGATTGTGCGCCTTTCCTTAACGTCACTTTAGTTTGACTTACTTTGAGGTCCAGGTGTACCACATTGTTTCTGTGAAAAAAGGCCACGCCCTCCAGAATCTGTCTCATCAGACTCTTCACATCCTCATCTTTGAAGGCCTCGTCTCTTTCAGCCACACACTGGTTAAAAATCTCCCCACCGGCGGCACTGGACAAGCACATAAAAATAAAGGCTCATTAAAATGCGTAAAGTCTCATTAAATATGGTAACAGATTTCAGTGACACCTTTACAAATAATCTTCAGCTTTGATTATAATAAGTTTAAACAGGAGAAATCATTGCATGTTCCAGCCAAGGCAATGTAGGACATGACTGTGTATCTGTCCATCTTTCAATGGGATATTTTAAACAGAGCAGAGCTGGTTTACCCATGCAACAAGGCAAAGAGCTGACCAAATGACATTTCTAAAAATGTTTGTACAACCATGTGATTTTAACTACAGCACATTTAGAACAATGGAAGCACTCTCTCTCGTCCCAGCTACGGAGTGTGCTTGTGTACGGAACATGCCTTGAGCCAAAATAAAATGTGAGAGCATGATAAACTTGATATTTGCTAAAAATATAACTTCCAAGTGGCATTTAAATGTAATAATCCATAATCCAAATCAAATCCATACTTTATGCCTTCATTAAAAGTAATATATTTCCTCTCAAATTCACCCACAAAACAGTTTGCAGCCTTAACTGGTTTGCTGGTCTAGCTGATCAGAGGTCCTCCAGCCTGACCATCTATAACCAGTAAACAGACCACCTAAGACCAGCAAACCAGCTTTGGTTTAAGATTGTTTATTGTTTTTTTTCCAGTGGGGTAGTGTGTTTTAAATAGGGGAGAGGTCAAAGTCCCACAGGGCAGGAAAAAACCTTAATCCAAGAGCCTTAAGCTTGACTTAATATCGGCACAGGTAGTGGCACTGGTTAATAACATAGACACATGTCCTCAACATGCACCCTTTCACGTGTTGGCAGACAATTCCCAATTTCCTGCATTCCGGATCAGACAGCGTGATGAATTCGATTAGATACAGACAGGGAAAACACAGTGCCTGCAGGCCAAGGGCTGCATGTGTTCTGGAAAGACTGAGTTAATGTGAGGATGCAGTCTGGCTTTCAAGGACAGGATAAGAGCAACCAAAATAGAAACAGTCAAATTACATTTGATTTTTCAGAAGACATATTTTTGTGTTATGTGGTGCTTGCCTATGTAAATAAAAACTCACCACCATGTTCATTGCCAGGGTGGTGCAGTGTGGTTGCTAAGGTGCACCAAGTGGTTGCTAGGGTGTTCTGAGTGATTGCTAGGTGGTTCCTTACTGGCCCGAAAACATTGTTGCCACAGGACTAAATATGAGTTTTAACTGGCTGTTATCACTTAAAGAGATTAACATAATTTTTCAATCCCTATATTCCTACTGTCAGCATCAATGTACACTAGCACTAGTGCTAAATGACTGATGGAACTTTTGACAGCACTGTGTTTGACCGCATGTATGCATTTATGTGGGATTAAGCAACCTACTGTATGTCCTCAAGCATCCGAATGATAAGCCTATGTGCGTGATGTCTCCTGTGCTGTCTGTAATCCCATTCTGTTGTTGGAGGCTCTCAGTTTGAGAGAGTGGTGATTAGTGGACTCACTCTGCCACAACAAACAGAATAGAGTAGAAACTGTGTCTGGGATTATTTTTATAGGATGATTTTGACAGTTAAAAGCTGATTTTGCAGATGATGATCAACTTCACTTCTGTTAGAAAAAAGCCAAGAATGATATATCATAATGCAGGGCACACACAATAAGGTTGTGTCAGACCATTATGTACCAAATTAGAAAATCTACAATTCACTTTAACTTATAAAAGTCCATGTTATAATATGGATAGCTCTGACTCTACATTCTGATAAGATACCAACACAGCAAAAGTCTAGCTAAGGAAGTAAAAATCCCATAAACAAATGTATTTTTAACGATATCTTATAAACCTTTAAATTCAAGCCTACTGTGAGCTCGGAGTTTGTTAAACAATGGTATATGCTTAAGTTGAAGCCATCAGTTTGCATTATTTTTCAACTTCATAAAAAGAAAAAACGAATTAAAATGTGTTTAATGGTGAAATTCCTGGTGTCGATGTTCCTACACTGTAAAACAACATATTTGAAAATTTGGGAATATTTTACAATACAATTTTACATAGTTTCTTTACTGATTCTCAACAACATTAAATCAAAAGTTTTTTTTTCCTCCATTATTTTAAATTCAATTATGCCATTCACAATATTTTACAGGATTGTAATTCATTCCCCCGTCTTGTACCTTTGTCTTTTTGTGCAATATGTAAATGCTTTTCTGGTTTGAATCAATGTTTATAATGTTCTGATGCTACTTAGCTTGTTCATTTGGTTCAGGACTTATGAAATCCCAATGAAAAAAATAAAATATAAAATAAGTAAAAGTACTTCCAGAAGCAAAATGGCTGAAAAAGCTGGCAGGCAGATGTTTTGCTATGCTGCTTGGCTACCATAAACATAACGAACTATATTACAAACTATTATTCCTTTGTTGAACAGTCAAGACTGGATTTTATTAAGCAGTTGCAGTTTACTAAAAGAGGTGTGGCATCTTTTTGGGATTTTATGCAATTTCTACCAATAGATGTCAGTGCGAAGCTGTGGCCAAATTACAAGCAAACACAAGAGATTCTTTTAATTACAGAGATAACAAACTCCGTGGTTCTATCGTGAAGCAAGCTATTTTCAGCTGTACAGGCTGTAATACAGTGAGGAGGAATGCATATTTTATCAACTGCACTCCCCAATCCAAATCTCAACCCTAAACCTAGTCATCAGTGGAGTAAAAATTGAATGTTAGAGAGAAAAATGCAACCTCTGAATCGTGTTAGTCACCGATTTTGCACCGATTACTTCCTGGTTTTTACACAGGATCTGAACCCAGGTCTCCCAGGTCTAACTCCACGTGCTTCCGGTCATGCCTTAAGTGAAGGTAAACTGATGAGCTGATGCAAAAATGTCTGATGGAGATGGCACTTGTCAGTGAGTCGGCATAATGTAGGCGACGGTAGGATACTGGAACTCTCGGAAACAACATTCCAAATTTCCGTGTTGAAAAGTTTCCAATGCAGTAAATTGACCATGTATAAATATTCACTCTCAGAATCAAACTCAATTATGTGTGCACCAAGCATTTACATATGTGCAATCAAAGCTGACTTGCAGGGTATATTTTATAAAACACTATAGAAGGACCCCATTATGAACCCTCATAACCTGGACGTTAACACCCGCACATCTGTAAAACATCTCTGTAGTTTGTGACAGCTTTTAGAGGCACTCCTGTGTCCCGCCCTCTAAAGATGTGGAAAAGCCAAAGGCTCCTCGGTGTGGCTGCTGTAATTAACATCCACCCATGCCAAA
Source organism: Xyrauchen texanus (assembly GCF_025860055.1). Classification (NCBI taxonomy): domain Eukaryota; kingdom Metazoa; phylum Chordata; class Actinopteri; order Cypriniformes; family Catostomidae; genus Xyrauchen; species Xyrauchen texanus. The sequence continues at coordinate 11,232,178 of NC_068317.1, forward strand.
CCCTGTTCTTATAGTCTAAACAGAAATATACAGAGAGAGAGAGAGAGGAAAACTGACATTTTATAACCATGTCATGTTTTTCGGGCTGAATAAGGGTATGTTGGGGCGGTAACATCACTAATGCAGTGTGAGGTTAGCCCGCACTAATCCACAGGCACACACCGATACCAGACACAAGCAAACACACACTTATACTTCCTCTGAGGCCTCACAGTTTTCCTTAAAATGTGAGCTCTGGTCCTCGGAGATGGACTTCCCATTAGAGATCAAACAGAGGGATGAGCCTTTAACCATCTATCTATTTCCAGAAGCTTTTTTACTGTTGAATGACAAAAGCACACTGAGCTTGTCAGAGTAATTAATTTGGATTCCATGAAAGGCCTCCCTGGCAGAAGATACAGGAAAAAGAATGAAGGTCTACAATGTGTACAGCTGGAAAATTGAACAGTCAGGAAATGTGGAACTCAACAACTATGTTATTATAGGATATTAAGAAGTTTAATTGAGGGTTGTTTGAAATCCAGTACAGCTTGGGTGTGCGTTCACTTTCAAATGGTTCAACAGCCCAGAGTAAAGTTTTCCACTTATACCACATTAATCTCAAGACAATTTTCAGCCTTTTTTTCTAAGAACTGCTAACATCACCGATTATGCATCTTCGAATCAGACCAAGCTGCCTTTACTGGTTTGGAAGTGTTCATTTAGAAATAATGTGGCAAATTAATATGCAACTATACTGCAATCAAATACCGTTGAGTTTCAAAGCGAATTCATAACTGTGCAGTTATTGAAAATGTACCATTTTCCTTGGAACGCAAGTCAACCAATCAGAATCAAGAACTTAATGCTATGTATAAGTAAAGGCTAAAATATACTTCAGTTTTCTGAATGCCGGTACAAATATCACAGTGCATGAGGCAGTGTGTGCAGCCTAGTTTTTCTAGACATGCAAAAAGTCCACATCTTTGCACATTAATCCATACATCAAATGCGTCCGTTTGGGCTTGTGGTTTAATGGAGTACACTTTACTTTGGAAGGCTGAATACTTGACCATGCACAAGGAAAGGTGTACAGCAAAAAGAAGTATACCCTAGCCAGAATAGATGAGGACTGTTTAATGTCAATATACAAAAATATTTAACCACAGCATGCTGCATTTGACCAATAATACTGAGAAATGTATTAATCTGAATCAAGTATTCCAGAAAACCGTGTAGTAATACAGTACTTTGTATTATTGAGCTTCTCATTTATAAAAAAAAGGCTATGGAAAGACTGATACTTTACTGTATTTGTCTTTCCATGTACAGCAGTGGAAAGACAAACACCACCCAAAGCTGTTAATAAATTTAATAGTGCAATACAGAAAGGGTTACAAATTCAGCAACATAATGACAAAAAAATAATAAAAACATGGATACAGATTATAGCAAGAGCAACATAATGCTTCATCAACATCAGTATGGACACACCATGTGGTCAAGACTAATACTTAAAACCATAGAGGGGAGAAAATTATATTTGCCCTTTTATGGTGATGGGAAAGTTAGTAATCTTTAAAGCCCAGAACAAAACTTATTCAGCTGAATCTAAACGAAGCATAGCAGTTTCTGGTTGGGGTCCATGGTCGGGTATTCCCCACACAGCTGAAAGTACTTCACTATGCACCCACAACATTCTTAAGGCAAGACATCAGTCTCCATTTAGGCTCAGATATCATATGATGAGAGCTGCAGTCGCTGCATTTTCCCACTGTTGTAGGAAAAAACAGCTGAAATGTGTGACAAATACTAACAGAACTCTGTGTACTTTACTACCGATACCTTCACTATGTGCTGGTAGAAGCTTTCGGTTATGGTCTGTGTAAAATAACAATTCACTGCAGACACATTTACATTTTTAGTGTAAGTGGAATGGAATTTAATAAACAGAATTTCTTCAGATGTTGCTTTCCCATGGTCAACATTTTCTGAGGTGTTTTCCAATGCATACCTCAATGCTTGTTGCAAGGGTGTTGTGGGTGGCTGTTAGGGTGTTGCTTTGTGGTTCCAAGTTGATTTCTATTGGGTGGTTAATTACTGCAAAAACAAAAAAAAACCACAAGGTTTTTTTTCCCCATCCCACTGCTGCCTTCTCCCACACTGAACACTCATGCTAAAATTTTACTCCATGTTCACATGCTCTGTGCTCACAGAAATTTACTTTCCGACTGCTCCCGTTCCTGCAACTCAGCCTGTGTTTTCCACAAAGGGCAAAAGCTATACCAATAGACAACAAGTTTACACGAAGAACATTTTATTTTTCTGTTATTACTATTATCAGATCACGTGTGACATGATGCCCACCAGAGACCCCACGGTTGATTTCGTAACACTAAATTGACCATTTTCCAGTCCGAATATCACATCTTTTGATGACATAGTGTTTCCACGCTTAGCTCTGCCTTTCTTCTAAAGCCCTGTTGACTACCTGCATAGCCTGCTCTAAATATTCAATTATTTGATACACGTGCGGTGTGCACATTTTTGTTATCAACAATAAATGAATAGTATAATAAAACAATAATTTTATTGCATTCATAAATTAATAACATTTAAAAAATGCTCTAAAAATCCAATGTGGATATCTTTTTATGTCACTGAGGTTTGGATTTGCTAGATTGTTTTGACTACTTTATTATTTTTATTATATTTTCATTTCATTTGAAGTGTAATTTGAATTTAGAAATAGGTTTGGTTTAATTTTTTCATGTTTCAATAAATTAATTACAATTTTAAACTTCAAAATTGACCGGTAGAATTGAAGTGCGTGCCGATCACTTTTAATACTAGCCACGATTTACGTGTCAGTAGATGACAATGATTAATAAGCTTTAAATTCTCTATGATTTAACTATGACATAAATTATCTGATTATCTAGCCCATTAGCGCACTGCGTGGGTAATTTCACCAAACCCACTTGCGTCTGGACTTGACACATGCTTGCATGAAAATTCAAAAACTTCATGGCCATGACAACTGACTTTACGTGTATGACTTATGGCATAGCGCTGTGCTTAGTGCTCTTAAAATAGGGCCCCAAGTATGAGCAACATTAATAATGATATTTGCAGCTGAAACGATTAGTCGACATTATAGACAACGTCAACAATATAAAATAGTCGACAAAAGTCAACGCGGGAGAGCAGCACTTCAGCTCGCACTTGAATGACGAGAGGAAGAAAGAACAGCTCAGTCCAGATGCACTCCAAACAGATTAAGGTGATGTAGATCGCAGAGTATTATAATACATATTATAATAAGTAAATACAGAAGCAGTGTCGTCGTGAAATAAAGCAGAGCCGTAACTGGTGTTCCTCTAGAGCAAAAATGGCCTGTCAGAGCTTCTAAAAAGGAAACACTGCACTGGTTATATAATTTAACGCATCCTTTATTAAAGTTAAAATAATAAGGAAGCAAGCTGCAAACTGCCATTTGTCTGTGCGGTTATATGTGTCGCGTGAAAAACAGTGAGAGAGTTTCAAACTTGTCCCTGCTGATACACTGTCTCGCGCGGAGACGCTCATCACTGGCACATACTTGCTGCAGCTAAATTTTGTTTATAGTGATTGCTCGCAACATAGTGAATTATAATATGAGTGTCACGGTGTGTATCTTATAGTGAAGAAAAACAGCAACACAAAACTCTATAAAGAATAAAAATGTTTTTTTGGGAGTTAAAGATAGATCGAAATCAAGTGAACAAAAAGGTGAGAGGTTGTCTTAGCCCATTATACAATGCAAAAAATATTTTTTTTGATTAGTCTTTTTTGGTTTGTTTTCTAATATAAACATCTAAAACTCCTTATGTACATTTACTTTAGCAGCTATAATGCGGAAGAAAAAATTATTGGAGACTTTGAATATAATAATTTATTTAAATATTTTAAAATATCGAAAAATCCTTAAAACAAGATACATTTACCGGAGAAGTACCATATAAGATATTTAGACAAGCTGTTAGAGAATAGATCTTGAATATAAGTATATTTTTTCTTTACTGCACTGGCAGAAGTATGAACAAGTACTAAAGTAGTAGTAAGAAAAAATACACTTATTAAAATACACTTATATTTAAGATACATTCTCTTAAAGCAGGTCTAAATATCTTATATGGTACTTCTCAAGTAAATGTATCTTATTAGACAATGTTAAATGGAAAACAAGACCACTAATAATCTTGTTTACTGGTTCTTTAATTGTAGAACTTTACAGCAAAACATATGGCATTTCCAAGCAAGATAAAATATAGGTCCCATCGTGCCATAAATTCATAAATCAATTGCAGTGAAATTACATAATTGATTGGTCTTTGATTTGTTGCCCATTCTCACCCACCAAAAAAGAATGAGGGACTTGCAAAGAGTGGGTGACCTCATTTCAATATGAAAACTATCAGGCTCAAACAAAAACACTCACTTGGTGAATAAAGTCAGTGTTAGATCTGTTCTCTAAATGCATATTTGGGAAATATCCAAAATGGATGCCAAAAATATGTTGTCTAGTAGCAGGTGCAGTGAGCTGTCAATCCCTGTAATGCTACAGGGCTATGTATTCATTGAAAAAAAAAAGAAGACAATCAGGCACTGCAAGGCAGGGCTATCACAACCATTGCTCAGGAGATTAAATCCATAGAGTAGCCGACCACCCCTCCCTCCCTCCACCTCACCTTAGCTTGCTCGATCGCTCCCTTTCTCTCTGGGCTGCTGGCCACGGTCCGGCTGCTCACGTGCTGGTTCTGAGTGCATTGACAGTATGAACTCCCAGCTGGAGCTCACAAAGCAATGAGGCCACATTTCTGAGCACTGCCTGATGAAGCACATGGGAGCTCACAGACTTGCCGCAAACAGCCAGCAGGACATGGCAAATCATGAATAGGCATCTATCGTTTAAGCCTGACCCCTGTACAAAGCCACATTCCCTCCTTGAAACTGTCCCAGCCCCCCAAAATATCCATCACCTGAGGGAAAAAGGGAAGATCGAAAGAAAATGAAAAATATGTCTGTTACAACAGGCTTTCAAAATTTCCCTTGCTGGATGTTCATGAAAGAGATGTCACACTCGCTCTACTTCCCTGCAATAGAGGTTTAAAAAAAATACATAAATACTATTATAAATGGCAAACCGGGAAACAAGGATAATTTCAAGCATTTTACTCAGATCAACCTCTACTTTTGTTGCATTTGATATCATGTCTTGCAAAGCAATCAGACTCCAAAAAAGCAGCTCAACAATGGGCTTGGAGATAAGACTCGGGAAGCACAACAGCTATTATGGGGCATTTTAAGAGATAAAATACAAAACGCATGACCTAAACACAATCCAATCCATCCAAGACAAACACAACAGATCTCCTTCTACATTGCTGATCCACTGTATAGTGTTACTGGAGCTGCAGACTAAAGTAGTAGCCACACCATTTTGTGTTCCATTTACTTGCATAAATACCCATAAAAACACAGGAGAGGGGGTGCACAAGCATATGCCAAAAATTCTCACCTCTCAGTGTGTCCAATTAGGTGAATGGATGAAGGCATCACAGATTAACCTTTTGTCTGAAAATCAAATATGAAGTTAACTCATTTTGGCAGTTTTGCGTTGATACAAGTGTAAAAGAACGCTCAAAGCATTGCAGTAAACTGAACTATATGGAATTTATTAACATTAAACTAGTTCTTTTTTATTTATAATTTGTATATATAACTAGATGTATATTACGTCTATAAATGGGCATTTTGAATTCTCTCACATCAACCTTTAATTCTGTATCCATCTTGCCTTGCTCAAGATGTCTTTATCTGCCCGATTCGGACAGGTTTATAGGGTCCAGGTGAACTCATTTAGAAACAATTGTTCTCCTTGTTAATGGGGTCAAAGTCTTAGAATGCTAATCTGCCGATGTAATCTATTATCTGTCTAATGGCCCCTCTGACCCCCCCAGAGTCTTGGCAAGCCACGGTCAAAAACAGATTTACTGCACCATATGAAGAGAATAAGAATGACTGAGTGTGAAGAGTTGTCCCGAACATGGCTGTGCTAGCCTGACAAAGTTATTAAATAACATTGATGGCTGATAAACTTTCATTGCAGTGTACAATCGTGACATCGTGTGGCTTTGGAATTGAGTCTTTAGCAAGAGAAGACCAAGCACAACCAACCTTGTACTTTGACTTTTCATGCACTATGGTGAACAGCTATATTCAGAGAATTGAAGGAGTAGCCCAAGACACCTGTACTACTTTTCCACCCAGAAAATCAAAGCCATTTAAAGTGTGCGGCCTCAGCAGACCAAAACTTCTGAAACAGATTAATGGCTGTTGATTATAGCAGTTATGTCTGCTTTATATAAACTAGCTTCTCCAGTTATTTACATTTATTTGGAAGCAATTTTATGCAAGCAGATTTGGAAAGTGCACATTTCGTGTCAAAGCATGTATCAGAATTTATATAGAGCAAACTCCTCTTTCTCCATCTCAACATCTTGTAGTAATGTTGATACAATAATTTCTTTTAAAAATAAATATCTATATCAGTCCTTCTATTGTATGGTAATACCAAGTACCGACTCGATTCGGTACCAGAGTGCTGACTGACTGACAAGATTTTCAAAAGCTCACATAAGAGATGGTTCACAATGTTCTGGGAAGTTGATTAGTGAGGTCAAATCTAGATTGTCTTCTTATACATCTGAAAAATATTTTAGCACAGGTGTTTGAACTGTTAGACGGTTTGCACAGTTGGCAGTCCGCTGACTAGTAAAAAAAATAAAATAAAACTGCATTTCTCACATACATACAGTATTTTAGTTCATGCTATGTGAAGAACTTACAAGATTGTGCTCAAAAGCAGATTCATCTGTGGTTGAGAAAAAAAAATAAAAATTGGCCATGATAGGAGTTGTGATTTAAAATACATTTTTGTGCACATGCTTTAACTAGCATGGTTGCAATGTGCTGTAGCGGTTAGTTTGCATAGAAAAATCTTAATAATAGATTATGAAAATATGTAGTCTTGTAATCTCTAGTTTACAAACATATCTTTTAGTGAAATTGGGCCTCATTCATGAAACTAATGTTTGTGTAAATCTTTTGCAAAGCCATTCTGATGTAAATTTTGGGATTCAGGAAAGTATACGTATTTTCAAATGCTTTGTTGGTACATACAGAATTTACACCTGCTCCCGACCATATGTAAATTGTGCGCAAGATATCAGAACGTGTTAAATTTCTCATTTCTTAATTGTACTTTTATCAAAAATATAGTCTTGTCTGTTTGAATGAATATATTTTTGATAGAAGTACAATTAAGAAATGAAACTAGTAATTAAATTAGTGAAATTAACCTTTAAAAATAACTTAAATTGGAAAATAAAAATTGTTCTGCTTGCATTTATTTCTACAAAAGTATATAATTTTTCTCCATACACTGCTTATTGTTTTTCCAGCAGAAGTGCTTGACATGGGGTGACAAGTTCATGGAAAGAAGCCGTTTGCAACCTGTGATTTTCTCCAAAAAACGTATGCCCTCTAATGTGACTTGAAATCGTGTTCAGTTAATAAGTTATGGTTAATGCTATTAAATCCATAAATAAACAAAATCGCAGGAAGGTGCGTACACAAGTAAAACGGGAAAAAAACAACAACAAAAAAAACCCAGGAAAAATAAACAAACTGTAGTATAGCTTGCAAATCTGTAATATCTTCGGCGTTTTTTTTAGTCATTCTATTAATTTCACTGAAGATTCTTCCAGTTGCAACCATCATGGTTTCTTCGAGAAGTTCATGAATGATCCTGGTGATGCGCTGCAAACTGAACCAGTGAAGGTTAATGGTGGTGGACATCCTCCTCCCAGTTTGAACAAACTTTTTTTCAACTTCTTAATCTGTTTTATTCACAAAAGAGCCTACGATGTCAGCAAAACATGCAATGACAGTAAGTCCAAACATTCTTTGAGAAGCTATTGTGCTAGCAAAATCAACATTTTACTATGATATATATATATATATATATATATATATATATATATATATATATATATATATATATATATATATATATATATATATATATATATATATATATATATATATATATATATATATACACACATACTCAATTTATTTTGGTCAAAATTTGTAAAAAATTTGACGGGTTATAGAGTCAGACAGTGCCGTAAAACCCTTTTGGCAACCAACAGACCAGTACATTTTGAAAATATTTATTTTTGCACATCTTTAGCTCACATACTGTATGTATTTGCATCCGTGTGCCAAAAAATAAATACATAAATAAGTAAAGGAGCATGCTAAATTAAATTTAACAACAAATACATTAGTTTTTATCAAAAATGTTCATGATAGTCGTGCAATTTCACTGGTGGTTTTGACTACTGAAATTTTGGTATTGTGACAACCCTAGTAGAAACTTCAAATAATTCACATGACGGCATGAGCAACATCTGCACATAGCATACAGTTTTTACATACAAATATCTTTTCTGGTTTAAATGCAACCAGGTCTAATTCAATTTTAAAGCAGTTGCAAAGAAAAGGGAATAATTTATGTGTGGAGTGCTGTGTGCCCTCACTCCCCAGTGGGCTATGCGTTATTATGCAGAGAAACGTCAACAAAAGAATTATGATCTTCACAGAAGTTTTGTCCATTTTATTAAGTAGAGAAATATCTGTCTTGTTTCCTGAAGCAGAAATTATGAAAAAAAAGGAGTCATCTATACAGACAAAATGTCTAAACTTTTGTCAACACTAGGAAGCATTCAGAAAATTCCCCTTCTTTCATTTAGACTTGTGGATTGTATGTTTTAGACACAACACTCACAGGAGACAGCTGCTTGTGAAGGACTGCCGTGTGGGTAGATGAGTGATTTGGACTCAATCCAGCTGAGTACATGCCATTCACTGGTGGGTGAGAGGAAATGAGATTGACCTTGCTCTGAGTGCATTGAGCCCATCATTCAAAAGAGCAGGGATGGGGAGATGTGACTGTACAGAGTCACAGGAAAAATGGAATCGGGTTACACCACCGAACCCGATATTATGGTCACGCATGCTGCAAAATAATCCACTGCTCCGGTGTTGTAACTCTTTTTGCTCTTGCTCATTTTAGACCCTTTCTTTCCCCAAAATGTTTCTTTGTAAAAGTGAAGTCTCGTCAGTTTCCATGGTTGCAAAAGAATCTATGGGCTCTGTGTGTTTGGAGGGGCAGATTAAAATTCCTGTGCTGACCCCTCTCCCCACTGCAAGGGTCAGTCCATTCGCGCCAGACACTGGGAACCGGGTCAACCAGGACGGAGGCAGCTGCACGATAACAGACCAACATGGTCAATGGTGACCATGGGCTGATCAACCACTTGCTTTATGTTGGAGGATTTGCATTATATATGGATGCCAAAGGACAAATGCTTTGACATACTTTTAGGGATTCTATTCATATTCACAATAAATCCCAAGCATTAGTAGTTGCTCAATCTATTGAAAGATATGAGTGAATTGCATTAATTATAACACAAATCATCTGCTCTTTGTGAGCTCAAATTTTATTAGTCGATGAATCCATCAAACTCCAGATCACAACAAATGTCAATTGAGACAAAGTGATGTGATTTCACAGCTAAATCCAATATGTACTTTTTGTCTAGGGCATTCAGGGCTGGGGACAGGATGCCAGAAATGTGTGACCTACTTCATGCCAAATTAAATAAATTCTTGATGTGACCTTTCAAGAACATCAAATTTGCTTCATATGATCACCAAAGGAATAATAAAAAATGTTTCAAAAAAAAAACAAAAAACGAAATGGGCTAAATGGAGGACTGGAGCTCACAAAAATATACTGATTGAATTCTCCCTAGTACAATAAAGTGAAGGACTTGACATTACAACAACATCTGTACAGTAAAGATGATGAGCAACACTTGAGATCTGACAAGCCCGTAAATGCTTTGTCCCACAGCCTGAAGTTCAATGTTAATGTCAGCATTGTGCGTGTTTGTCAGGGGAGGATGCTGAACGATGCTGGAATAGCGACTGCTTACTGAGGCATGCTCAGAATCACTTTTAGGGTTTAGAGTTGGATTAGAGCTCTCATTTTCACTCGTTCTTTCTCTCCATGTACTCAATTCCATCTCTTATTTCAGTCTACCGCACATTTACAACCTCTGATCCTTCGGTCTGCAGTCTGAGATTACTCAGTCTCTCTGTACTTAATTGGATAGGATGTGATTCCAGCTGTATATTTTTAATATTTAATATACAGCCCATCATGATTCTGGTTGTTGATTACGATTAATCGAAGCTACAGCACAGTTTATATGGACAAGCCTGCAAAAACGGTCTACTCGCCCTCATACGGCAAGACTTTCTTATGTGGAACAAAAAATTACATATTTGTCAGAATGCCTGAGCTTCTGTTATTATCTAGCAGTTTGGTATACAGCGCAAGCGCTAGCTGTTTTTATGGTTGGTGCATTTGTGTGAGAAACATTTTCATGCACACACTCACACACTCACAGCTGAAACATCACGAGAAACTAGATGGGTTATTATTTTCATCATCATATGGATTGTCAGTGATTGTCCTGTTTGGAGTACTCAAACCAAGGCGCGTCAAGGACTCACCTATTTCCGGGATAACCTTCTACTCCTACGTAATTCCACCCACTGTCAACTGAATCCATCCATCCTTATCCCATCTGATATATAACCCAGTTCAAAGAGGAAAAGAGGTAGGTGTGTGGGAGTGCATTGTAGACTCAGACAGCCTCCTGTCAAACCTCCACTACCCTCAATTATTCTATTGAAAGATAAACTGGACTTGCTACATGCTAAATGTCTAATGGATGCATTGTTCAAGGAGGTTTTCAGATGCATCGTTTTTGCTTTAACAGAGTCTTGGCTGGATGAGGTTAGCCTAGATGGCTTTAGGATCATACAGGCAGACAGAACCAACAAATTGGGGAGAGTGCGTAGTGGTGGGGTGTGCATGTACATTAACTCACACTGGTGTACTAACATCAAGGTACACGGAAGATCTGTAATCTGGACCTGAAGTTGCTCACCCTGTCCGCCAGAGACCGTTGTGCTCAGCAGTGTATATATATTCCACCAAGCGCAAATGTCAAGGCAGCTGCTAAGCATATAGCATACAACACACAGGCTATGCAAATTCCCAATAACCCCAGTGTTCCTCTGTGATTTTGGTTCAAGTTGGCTTGATCATGCTCTGCAAGCCATCAGTCAATATGTAGATGTACCAACAAGATTTAACAAAACAATAGATCAGTGCTACAGCAATAGTTCTGGAGCCTACACAGCCAGAGATCTTCCAACTCTAGGACTAGCAGACCACAAAGTCATCCACCTACTTCCATTTTACAAGCAACAGCTGAAACAACAGCACCCCCCCAATGGTTGGAGGATGCCATTGTATGCCTTCAATGCTGCTTTGCATGCACGGACTGGGAAGTCTTTGATGGAGAGCTGGACGAGCAGATCTTAATCATCACTGTTTACATCAAATTCTGTATGGATACTTTATAAAGGTAAGGACTATAAGAACATACCCAAACTCAAAACCCTGTATCGCCCCACAAATTAAACATCTTTTAAACAAGAAAAAAACATGACTTTAGGCAGAAGGACTTTGCAGGTCTTAAAACTATAAACAGGGACATTAAAAAAATTTATTCTTTAGGCCAAAATGAACACTAAAAATAAACTGGAACAGGAATTTAATATGTACACCAAACAGGCCTTTCAGCGAGTCAGGAGTTACACCCACCAAGCAGACCACCAGTGCATCAGACCCAATCACCTTTGCCAATGATCTCAACAATTTCTATGACCGATTTGATTTCTCAGAGTGTGAGAGCCTCTTGGACTCTTTGCCCTTCTACGAGTTGGATTAGGAGTCCCTCCTAACCAGGCAGAATGTCTATCTTCAACTTATCAGGTGTAAACCAAATAAGGCTCCCGGGCCAGATGGAATCCCAGTTCGGGTCCTAAAAAACTGCGCCCTGGAACTAACACCCATTCTTGACTCTCTCTTCCTTAGATCACTCTGTATGGAAAACATAAATTGTCATCCCCGTTCCTAAAAAACACACCCATCAGATCTAAACCACTACAGACCTGCATAGCTAACCTGGGTTATCGAGAAGCTGGTTCAAAACATCTTCCTCCTACATGTCTTACCATTGTTGGATCCCCTCAAATTTGCATACAAGCAGAGGAGAGGAACAGATGATGCAGTGGCCAGTCTCCTGCACTGTCTGCTACAACACAAGGACACCCCCGGAAACTACGCCAGACTTAAATTTTATTGACTTTAATTCCGCTTTAAACATGATCCAGTGCCATCAGGTAATAAAGAAACTACAGCACCTACAAGTTTCATCACCACTAATCCACTGGACCATAACTTCCTCTCCAACAGACCACAAGCAGTAAGGGTTGACAATTCACTGTCAGCCACCATAATTCTCAACACCGGTGCCCCACAGGGGTGTGTACACTGTCCATTTCATGCTCTACACAAACGTCTGTCTAAGTCCATCCAACACCACCCACTACTTTAAATATGCATATGACATGGCCATCCTTGCACTGTTCAATAATAACAACAATCATTCTCTCTCTGCCTATTGACACTCCATATCCCATTTTAGCAAATGGTGCAAGAATAACTTTCCAAGAAGAACTTCACAAAAGAGTACAAGTGTCTTTGTTAAAGATGCCTCGCTCCACTTGCGCCTCATGCCGCGCTCCTCTCAGCACCGGAGACCGCCACATCATCTGCGCTCTCTGCCTGGGACTGGGGCATGCAGAGCTCGCCCTCGCCGCTCTCAAAGGCTGCCGGAAACAGTGGTAGAAGCGATTGCCTCACCGGAGCCCATCCCTCGAGCAATCGCCTTCACCCTCCCCGCCCACCCGGGACGCGCAGTTGCCGCCGAGCGGCTGCTCTGCTGCCATCTCGGACGAAGAAGCGGAGGATAAGGGCTGTTCCATCATGGCTTCGGACAGCGAGGAGTGGTCAGGCTCACACGCCTCCTCCTCGGCCCAGGAATCCAGCAGGACCCGCACCGGAGTCAAAGGGGAACTAACACGCCTCCTCACACAGGCCGTCGACCGCCTCGGGCTCGAGTGGTCACCGCCCCTTGAGCAGGCACCCAACAGACTTGACGGCTGCTTTTCTACAAAGTCGGCGCCGTGCAGCACCCGCTACCCGGGCCGCTCCCTTCCTGCCGGAACTCCACGCCGAGCTTTCCAAATCATGGAACGCGCCTTTCTCGGCCAGGGTCCGATCCCACGTCTCCACCTCTCTTGCTTCAGTGGATGGCGCCACTGAGAAGGGCTACGCTTCCATCCCTCCGGTCGAGGATGCGGTAGCAGCACACCTTTGCCCGCCCTCCGCGAGATGGCGGTCTAAACCAGTGCTCCCGTCTAAGGCCTGCAGAACAACTTCCGCCTGTGTTGGCCGCGTCTATTCCGCCGCCGGCCAAGCTGCATCTGCTCTGCACTCTATGGCCGTCCTACAGATCCTCCAAGCGGACCTTCTGCGGGAGTGGGATGAGGAAAGCAGGCATCCCGAGGCGGTTGCAGACATACGGAGTGCTACGGACCTCGCCCTCCGCGCTACCAAAGCTGCAGCTGAAGCTATAGGGAAGTGCATGGCCGCGCTGACTGTGACCGAGAGACATCTGTGGCTAACGCTAGCCGACATAAGAGAAGCAGAGCGCTCTACGTTCCTCAACGCACCGCTCTCTCCATCCGGTCTCTTCGGCTCCGCGGTGAGTGGTATCATTGACCGGTTTTCAGAGGTCCAAAAAGCCACACAAGCCATGAATCTCTTTCTGCCTCATCGCGCTAGCTCCTCTGCAGGCCACCCACGTGAGCCTCCTGCACGAGCCTCTTCACAGCGCCCAGCTCAACAAAGCCAGACATCTCAGCGTCGACAGGGCGGCCGCCCTCGATCGCGCTCAGACAGCCGCCGCAGACCGCCGCCCCCCCGCGGGCCTCGGACTAGAATTGCGCTGAAACCTGAACAACCGAAGTCCTCCTAGCTTTGTTGACAAAACGACGGCCGGACCACCGTCAAAGCTTCGCCCCCTGTCAGTCCCCTTCCTTCAGGCTACTACAGTGGTAGATTCAGCAGCCAACAAGCCAGTGTTAACGCCCGCTTGCCTGCACTCAAACGCCGTTTTCACGGCGACCCAAATAAATCTGGTAAAGAGCAAGCATGCCATATGTGTAGAAAATGTGCCCACAACCCAGTGTTCACCCCTAGACACAAGCATTACACATCCCGTGGCCCTATCACGGCACACTCAAAAGCGGTTACGAACCACTCGAGTGTTAGTCAATAAATGCGCTCACGAATACGTGCGCGCGCCCATTCTCTGCCCGCTCTGTCACACGGCCAGCAAACACTTCTCTGTATGTAAGTCCCGTGCCCGTGACTATGCTTGCGTATCACTTAACAGACGTGACTCTTTCCCCATTCACCTCAATCGGGAAGTCACTCACAGAACAGCCTGTCCATGCTGTCTCGCGAGCAGTCCAGCATAAGCACAGTAAGCGGCTCACACATTCTGTTCAGCGCGCTGTGTGCGGCAATCAGAGCGATTTGGCCACTCACCCTCTAACATTACGCTTCAAAGCGTGGGAAGATATTCCAGGGATATCCGAATCGGTGTTAAGCACAATAAAACAGGGCTATTTGCTACAGTTCGATCGCCGTCCTCCTCGCTTCAGAGCGCGCTCGAAACTACTGTGAACACGGAAGCAGCGTGCATGCTTCGTTCAGAAATAGCAAACCTTCTGTGCAAAAGGGCCATAGAGAGAGTGCCGCCTCCCTGAGCGAGTCGGGGTTTTACAGCCGTTATTTTCTTGTCCCCAAGAAAGACGGCGGCCTCAGACCAATATTAGATCTCAGGGTTTTGAACAAAGCGCTTGCAAAAAGACCGTTCAAAATGCTTACAACCAGCAAACTCCTCGCGCGATGTGCGCCAGGGGACTGGTTTATTTCTCTCGATCTGAAAGATGCATACTTTCAGATTCAGATAAATCCCGTCACAGGCCATTCTTGAGATTCGCCTTCGACGGCCAGGTTTATCAATACACCGTCCTTCCGTTCGGCCTGTCCTTAGCACCCCGTACTTTCACGAAGTGCATGGACGCGGCGCTCGCACCCCTGCGGAGTCAGGGTTTGCGAATTCTGAACTATTTGGACGATTGGCTGATTTTGGCACAATCACATACGGAGCTTCTGTCTCACAGGACAGTTCTCAGTCATCTGAACAGTTTGGGCCTTGCAGTCAATTGGACCAAGAGCTCACTACAGCCCAGTCAGACAATTTCCTTCCTTGGAACAGAACTAGACTCAGTGGTAATGACGGCTCGCTTATCTACACAGCGCGCACGCCGTGTGCAGCGACTAGCCGCGTCATTTCAGATGAACAGCCTCACGCCTCTGAAGAAGTTTCAGAGAGTGCTAGGCTACATGGCCTCAGCCGCAGCAGTACTTCAACTGGGTTTACTGCGCATGCGCCCGCTTCAGCATTGGCTAAACACCCACACGTCTCGCCGGGCTTGGGCCACAGGCCGCCAGCCAATCAGAGTGACTCAGACCTGTATTTCAGCTCTGCAGCCCTGGACAGTGGCCGAGTGGTATCAGCGGGGAGTGATGATGGGAGCTGTATCTCGCCGAAAAGTCATCTCGACAGACGCGTCCAACATGGGTTGGGGTGCGGTCTGCAAGGGCTCTCCGGTTTTTGGCCTATGGTCAGTTCAGGAAAAGCTCCTTCACATAAATTGTCTGGAAATGATAGCGGTCGAGTACGATCATTCAGGGTCACCACGTCCTGGTCCGCTCGGACAACAGGTCTGTGGTATCCTATCTAAACCGTCAGGGCGGTGTCAGATCCAGGAACCTCTTCCATCTGACGAAACGCATACGGAGTTGGTCCCAGCGCCACCTGCACTCGCTGAGGGCGACGCACGTGCCATGCCACCTGAACGACGGCCCAGACAGACTGTCCAGAGACAATATTCCCCCAGGGGAATGGTCCCTGCACGCTCAAACAGTCCAGACGTTATGGCGCATATTCGGCAGAGCAGAGATAGACCTCTTCGCGTCAGAAGAGAACTCTCACTGCCCAATATTTTTCTCGAAAAGCGAGGACGCGCTGGCCCAGGACTGGCCCAACCGCCCGCTTTACGCCTTCCCTCCCGTCTCGCTATTGCCACAGGTAATGCAGAGGATCAGGGAAACGCGCCACTCGGTGCTCCTCATAGCCCCGCGCTGGGAGAATCAAACATGGTTCCCGGAGCTTACGCAGCTGTCACTGACAGCGCCGTGGCCCATCCCAGTGAGAGCAGATCTCCTCTCCCAAGCTCACGGAACGATCTGGCATCCCCACCCAGAGCGCTGGGCGCTACACGCGTGGGTGATCAACGACTACCCGTCGCTTTGCCAGAAGGAGTAATAAACACTATCATACACGCTAGAGCCCCTCCACGAGAAGAGACTGCGTCAAAATGGTCTGTGTTTTCAAAATGGTGCACCGACAGAGACCTGGACCCACGGACATGTGGGGTGTCGCCGCTGCTCGTGTTTTTACAAGAGCTGCTGGATAAGGGCAGATCCCCATCCACGCTCAAAGTGTACGTGGCGGCCGTCGCGGCGTTCGCTGAACCCCTGCACGGCCAGTCACAGGGTAAAAACGAGCTGGTCATCCGCTTCCTCAGGAGAGCTAGAAGGATGAACCCTCCGCGCCCCCCATCGGTTCCTATCTGGGACCTTTCTATAGTTCTCGAAGCTATGAAAGCCCCCCCTTTCGAACCGCTTCAATCCATGGATGTGAAACACCTCTCACTTAAAACAGTTTTTCTAACTGCCCTATCATCAGTTAAACGGGTGGGAGACCTTCACGCGCTATCTGTCAGCGCTGCGTGTCTTGAGTTTGGACCAAGTGACTAAGGTCATTTTAAAGCCTAGACACGGCTACGTCCCCAAGGTGGTCGGTACTCCTTTCAGAGCACAGATCATTTCCTTGTCGGCGCTACCAGCATCTGATAGCGAACGCGACGCCAATCTCCTTTGACCAGTCAGAGCACTGAGATTGTATACTGCGCGCTCCGCATCTTTCAGAAGCTCCGAGCAGCTTTTCGTTTCGTTCGGAGGGCGCACCAAAGGTCTCGCCGCCTCGAAACAGACACTGTCCAGATGGATAGTGGACGCTATTGCTGCCGCGTACGCGTCAAAAGACCTACCATGCCTGCTAGGCATTAAGGCTCACTCCACTAGAGGCATGGCCTCCTCGTGGGCATGGTCCAGCGGGATTTCCATTCACGACATATGTGTGGCAGCGGGCTGGGCTTCCCCCTCCACCTTTGTCAGATTTTACAATCTGGAAGTACCCGCTCTGCAGGCTAAACTGCTAGCGGTTTAATATGCTACAGCTCCCCTGGTGAGCTGCATTAATGGGACACAGTCCACACAGACCGGCACCGCCGCTCTGTCTATGTGCTTATGTATTACACACACACTGGCCCGCACTCTTGCCGGCCAAATATTAATTCCCCACTCACAAGGGCTCCCCCGGGTCCCCCTTAATTCCCTGGGGCTCATGCAGTGGATGCTTGGCGCGCACGGCGTTGACAAAGGGTTCCCGTAGCGTAAGCTAGCTTACGCAATACGACAGAACCTCTCGTAAGAGAATGAATCGGTTACTAACGTAACCTCGGTTCTCTCTAGATGAGGGAACGAGTATTGCGTAACCGGCCGTGCTCGCGCCACGAGCGATTTTTCGCTTCATTCAATGAAAACCAGGGTTCCAGCCTATGAACTACGCTTATATGCACTCTAGTCACGCCCTTTTTTGGCGGGCTTTGATGCAGTGAGTGCGCGGACGCCTCTCATTGGATGCGAGTTCGCCCAAGCTCGTCTATAGGCTGCAGCAGTTGCCGCAGAGCAACCAATGAGCCCGCTAGCTAGCCCGCTCAAGGTCTGCAGCTGCCGCACTGCGTTGACAATGGATACAAAATTAAGGATAATTTTTTGGCTTCAATATCTCAGAAAAGATGAATCTTTCCCGTAGTGTAAGCTAGCTTACGCAATACTCGTTCCCTCATCTAGAGAGAAACGAGGTTACGTTAGTAACCGATTCGTTTTTAGAGTAGGTGCAACAAATAAGTAAAACAAAATAGCAATTAAATAAAATTTTTGGCCAGTCAAAAATATTCAGTGACCAATATAGCCACCCTTTTCAATAATTGGCATTAACCTTCCATCCATGGAGTCTGTCAGTTTCTTGATGTGTTCACGATCAACTTATGCTGAAGCAGCAACCACAGCCTCCCAAATGCTGTTCAAAGAGGTGTATTGTCTTCCCTCACTGTAAATCTCACTTTTGAGAAAGGCCCACAATTTCTCAGTAGGATTTAAGTCAGGTGAGGAAGGGGGCCAAGTCATTATTTGGGCATATTTGAGGCCCTTGCTGGCTATCCAAGCAGTGGAGTACTTTGATGCTTGTGATGGAGTATTGTCCTGCATAAAGATCATGGCCTTCTTGAATGCTGAGGTCTTCTTGCTGTACCACTGCTTGAAGAAAGTACTATCCAGAAACTGGCAGTAGGTTTGAGATTCGAGTTTCAGTCATCTTCAACGTAAAAAGGTCTCACTATCTCCCTCATCCTTAATGATAGCAGCCCATACCAGCACCCCTCCTACACCTTGCTGGTACCTGACTCGAAGAGCTGCCCTGTGTCCATCCAGCAATGGGCCCCATCCATCTGGTCCATCAAGAGTCACTTATTTCATCGGTCCATAAAACCTTTGAAAAATCTGGCTTCATGTATTTCTTTGCCCAATCTTGACGCTTCAACTTGTGAATATATTCAGTTGTGGTCTTGTTTCAGGCTTCTTGACCTTGGCCATGTCTCCTTACTTTACACCTTGTACTTCTGGCCACGCCAGGTAGGTTGCAGTTCTGGAATATATGGTAGCATTGGAGGATAATGGGTTCCTGGTAGCTTCACATTTAATTCTCCTCAAGTCTTTTGCAGTTAGTTTGCACCTTTTCTTCTCCATGTGTTTTTTGTGCTCCTGTTGACAATTTGCAACAAAATGTTTGATTGTCCAGTGGGCACGCCTCAATAGTTTAGATATTTCAAGAGTGTTGCATCTGTCTGAAAGGCATTTTACAACATTTGACTTTTCAGTGTCAGTTAAAAATCTTTTTTGGGGTAATGAATCTGCCTAATAATTATGCACACCTTGATATAAGGTGTTAGTCACTTTCGCCACACCCTCCCTCATTACAAAAAAAACATACTACCTGAAAATGATTGAATTCAATACACATTCATGTTTATATGGTTTGGAGTTGTAAAATGTGCATGGAAATAATGATAAGATACTCACTTGGCTAATAATTGGGCATGCAGTGTATATCTTGGCATTACACTGGACAATAAACTTAGCTTCAATCAGCACACAATGGACATTTACAAGCATTGTCAACAGAGACTTACAGCCACCCATAAACTAAAGCACCTGTCTGTTCAACTGCATCTTCTCCTGTACCGCAGCAATATTGAGCCAGTTTTTCTGTATGATGCATGCTGTTTTTTTCCATATGCTTACAGGTCACAAAGAAGAACAAACTCTTAAAGATAACTCATTTAGCTAGTAAACTCATTGGTATTCCCACCCCCAACTTATCTGATTGGGTCAACTCATCTCTGATCCGCAAGCCACTCAATCATACATGACCCAGACCACCCACTGTACTAGCACTTCATCCCCCTTCCTCTTGGCCGTAGGTATAGACTACCCATGTGCAGAAAGACCAGTTTTAGCAAGAGTTTTGTTCCTACAGCCATAAAAGCTTTAAATAAGTAAGCCCCTCTTAAACTACAAGAAATCCAGGCTGAGATGTGTAATTGTCAATCCAGGTCCTTATCTCGGTTGTGTGATTCCTGTAATCCTTGTATTTTTTAAACTCTGTATGTCTTATTTGCTTGTGTTATGCATGCACTCACTTTGGAAATAATTTCCTAAAAAAAGTATTCAAAGTCCCGTCCCATCCGCCTCATTGTTCGACGTGTTGCATGTTCAGAAATGCTTTTCTGCATAACACTGTTGTAAAGCGTTCTGATGGTTGATGTGAACATCAACTGAAGCTCCTGGCCCATATATGCATGATTTTTTACATTACACTGCTGCCACACAATTGGCTGATTAGATACTCACATGAATAAGTAGATGTACAGGTGTACCTAATAAAGTGGCTGATGAGTGTATATTGATATTGACATAAATGTTTGTGCTAGGCAGGGAAATTAATAAATGTGAAGACTGAATGTGTGATACTCACTATTCCAGAACAAGTACCATCTCGCTCGCCATCTCATAGACTTCATGGAGGTTGACCACTCGTGGACAGGCTGCTGCCAGCTCCAGCACTGCAATCTCATGAATGATCTCTGTTCTGCAGTCTTGGCCCTTCCTCCTCTTCCTCATGTACTTTGCTGCATATTCTTTCCCTGTGCTTTTCTCCACACATTTTCTCACCACAGCAAACTTGCCTCTAAAAGACAGAGAATGAGAGGACTGTTTGTATGTTGTTAGAATGTTTCATTGATTGATTCACTGATTTTCCATCAGAATAATGTCTGATTCATATTGCAGCCTAACGCCATGTCCATAACAGATGCAGCATAACACTGCGACACAAAATGTATCTTTTCTATGTTAAAGCTGCAATACTTAATGTTGTGCTCTCTAGCGACATCTGTGGTTGAAACATAATTGCAAGCAATTTGCAGAACAACACTGAACATGATTCGTGCTTGGGCACTGCTCTTCTGGTGGATGAATCTCATGATTTGAGCTTTGCCTGTGTGCGATCATGACTGGAAATATTCATGACTGGAGTAGGGTTGGGCGATGTCCCCTAAATTGGCAGTTGACGATGTTGACAGTAAAACATCGCGATGGACGATGATATTGTCGGTGGGGTGGGGCGGGGATTATATAATTTCATATAATTTTCAAAAATTATATGAAAAATTATAATTTCGTTATTTTACTAACCCAACTAATGACTCGTCGGCGCTTTATCAGTAGGTTGCACGACACGTGAAGCATTTTTTTTTTTTAGCTTTCACTTAAGAGTTGTGCACTTTTTATTTTAATAAATCTCTTTACATAAATACTATTTTCCACTTAAAAACTATAATTTCGTTATTTTACTCACTGATGAGCAAAAGGTCGAGGCAGAAATGACCATGTACCTGCAGGAAATAGCCATTGATGGGGAAGAGGACCCGCTGACTTGGTGGAAAACGAACGACAAAAGGTTTCCCCGTTCATGGCAAGATTAGCACGGAAATATCTGTGCTACCAGTACTCCATCAGAGCGGGTCTTCAGCACAGCGGGTAGTGTAGTTACTCCAATCCACAGCTTATACCAGATAAAGTGAATATGTTGGTATTTCTGGCCAGAAACATCGAAATTTAAACATGGTCTATGGTGAAAGATATTAGACTTCTTTACGCATTTTTCGCCATCCGTTGCGGAGCTATTCGATTTTGCATATAATTTTTTTAAACGTTCATTTGTGTAGTTCATATGACCACTTTACAATATTTCAATAACATAATTTATTTTGTAGCCTGTGCTGAAGTTAATTGTGCTGCTAATTATAAGTGAAATGTTAATGCCGAGTTTCAGTCTGAGTGTTGTTCCCGTTTTCTGGTTCTTTATTTGTTGTTCTATTAACCAGACAAAAGTTATTTGACGTTCGCTGGTCTGGGTTAATCTTAAACTGCCGCTTCAGTGTATACAAGAGCTATGAGACAATGAGCAAGATTTTCTGAGACACTACAACTACTAATAATTAATTAATAAAGGCTATTTTCTTGTAGCCTACAACATAAAATATTTTAATCTAAATGTACAGTGTAAGACATGTAAAAAAAAAAAAAGACAAGAAGCTAACAATGTCAAGATCAATATTTGTGTAGCCTGCCTGACACGGTATTTTCACAGACTAACACGTCACGTCTCTGGCATATACTACAGTATTTAAAATAGCATATATGCATTAGTTATATTCTCAATTTAATTTACAGAGCAATCCCTGCAAAGTTTTTAGGTTAACTATAGAAGAGACTTGGATTAGTGAGTCACACTAGCAAGACTCGCAAAAGGGGGCGTGGCATCACGATGGTGGCTCTACATCGTGATGTTGGTCAGCCATCACGATGGATGATGATATCGTCCATCGGCACAACCCTAATTCAGAGCCTGAGTTATAACGTGCTAATTTCATGTCAATATAATATTATACAATTACACATCTAAAACTGAAATATTACTTGCTTTGATGAAGTTACACAAAACTTGAATTCACATATTTTTAATGAATAAATTTGACACCTATAGTGCTTTTGTGACAGTACACTCAATATACTCAATATTTTTTAAGTGTTTTATCTACTATTTATGTTTGTATTATACTACACATCAATTTAAGAGTGATACTTGTGGTATGGCTGATACGAGTTCAGTTGAAGACTTTATTATCCTTATATTATACAGCCTCAGTTGATAATGCAATTGAACCGTAATACTAAAATAGTATGTCTATACATGCACACAATAACACCGTAAACTAAAAACATAAAACAAGGATTCAATAATAATGGGGATAAAATATACTTTATCAAACATGAAATAAAAAATGCAATATAACAGTTAACAGTCAATTTCAGAAGTCATAAATATTAGTTAACATGTCAAAGTAACTCCCCCCGACAACGTAGATACATCAGATCGGTTAACAAATGAGTATTGTTGATTCATACAACCATGACAAGCAATATTAGCTTCAACAACCCTACCAGACAACATATCCAAGAATTAAAACAGGTAAACAACTTTGCCAAATGGATAGCAGATAAACATCCATCCAGATTGCTGCGATGCTGTCCGGAACAGTGCGAGTGTGATTGAACTGAACTTATTTCTTTCTTTCTTTTTAAAGGCTACTTGCCAAATAAAAAAGTGCATTACCACCATCTACTGTTCAGACAGACGGCTCTTCTTTATGTTCAAGGACATGACGTAATGACACAAAGATGTACGTCATAAGCCAGCGATTGTGCGCCAAATCAAACCCCAAAGCTCAAAATACAAATTATTTTTTAGGCTTACCTTAGTGAATCGGGTTAAGGTAAGGACATTGTTTAGAACACTGATTGTTTATGTACTCAAATAATGTTAATTTGTTCACTGTTAACCAAAACAAATCTTACATAGTGCAGCTATGTTATCAACAACGTCGACAATAAAAAAAAAGGTCAACAAAAATGTTAATTGTCGAATAGTCATTTGATCTAATTTAATGTAACATGAGATCACTTTAAACTAATGATGAGAGCAGCACTGCAGCTCGCACCTGACTTAGGAGAGGAAAAATTACACAGCTTCAGGTGATGTAAATTGCAAAGTATGAGGAAATTATAATGCAAAAATACAAAAGGCACTCTTGTTGTGGAATAAGTGGAGCTGGAGCTGCCACTCCACTGAAGCAAAACTTGCATGTCGAGCATCTTTAACTCTTTCCCCGCCAGTGTTTTAAAAAAAAAGTTGCCAGCCACCGCCAGGGTTTTTGACGATTTTCGCTAAACTTTAATGGCCCGCAGAATATTTTCTTCCATGAATATATGAAGATGCTATATATCAAAATAAAGATCTGGGTCTCTGCTTTTAGGCAAAAACAATTTTATTTTATCTTCATTTGTTCTTTTTTTATTGCGACTTGAACAAAAAAACAACATTTCAGACAAAAAGCTGAGAAAAAGGCATGTTTATGTCTGATATTTTGAGCTTCTCATACTCCACTTCTTCATGTTTGAGACGATCGCAGTCTGTTTCTTTGATCAAAGAGTTGCGTACTCTTTCAAAACATGCGCAGGGGTCTTCCTTACCGTATAACACCTAAAACACGGAAACCCGGAAAATTCCATGTTTGGCGGGGAAGCGTTTTTTCATAAAACACGGAAAATTCCGTGTTTGGCGGGGAAAGAGTTAAAGGAAACACCCCAACATTACATCTTAAATGGTTATATTTAAAGCTTTATTAAAGTTCAAATAATATGGATCAGATCATGTAAATAACTACAAACTCCGAAACTGGCATTTTTCTGTGCAGTCAGCCCCTCTTCTATGAGTTGCGTGAATGTCCCGATCTAAGGAGGAGAGACTGAAACTGCATCAGGCTGATACACACTCTGTCGCAGAGACGCAAGTCCCAGAGTGCGCACGCTTGCTGCAGCTAGATAATAATGTGATGGCTCAAACAAAACATTTGATTATCTTTCAAAAATTGGATAACATGCATGTTACAAACTTTGGCCAAATCAGCGAACCAACCCGGAATGGTGGTCAATACAGCAGCCAAGGAACTTCTAAACATGACCTTGTTTCACAGTGAAATGACAGAAACCCAAGCAGCACGACTCTGGGAAATTTGTAAAGCCAGCCAATCAGATTGGGGTGGCCATTTGAGAAAGGTCTAGCCATTTTTGAGGGACATAGGTACCAGACTGTCCAAAATTGGTCTGTCTGAATGCTGTCTGAGAATGAGACCAATCACGGTGGTAAAAAAAAAACATACATAAACATCAATTAAGTAATGAGATAGCTAATAAGATAGCTCATCTCCTCATCTCTTTAGTTTTACACCAACCATCTGCCTTAGATACAGTAATAGGGCTCGCATTTCTATGCATTACATTAAAAAGTGTGGGTCACATTATGTGCACAAACAAAAAAAGAAAACCTTTGTTCAGAGCCCCTTTTCATTTGGTTCAGAGAAAGGCATAAACTGGGATATTTGAGGGTGGAGAAAAGGTGGAGCAGGGGAGGGGGTGTTGGGTGTCTAAATATGGCACACTTCTTATCACCAGAGCTGAACGTGTCTTTGTCCCCATGGCATATTTGCAGGATGAAATCATCAGAAACTGTCCCTCTTTTTCACCCATACAAGTGGCCGCTTCATGGTCTGTGTCCCACTTTTATCACTGAGCTTGAAGATGCAGGGGCACACAAATGGGGGGGCAAAAATACACACAGAAAGAAAGGATGCATGTCGCCTGGGAATTGTTATGAGGAAAGTGGTGTATTGAGATGACAACCTCCTGCTGAGCCGTCTCCCACATTCCCTACAGCCCAGTCAGTTAAAATTTGTGCCACACAGGCAGTGTTGTCCTCATTCATGTCCATTTCAATTTCAGGTGCAGCTGTTACATTTTTGATTTACACATTCTGAAGAAAATCTGAGTGGTGCTTGCCCATGCATTTTCTAGGGTGTTTTGTGTGGATTCTAGATTTTTACTAGGTGGCTGCTTACTGACTCAAGAGCTCACCCCAAAGTCTCTGATATTCTGGTTCTTACATATGGTTCCTTTAATGTAAATACATTGGATTAAACCCTGCAACATTGGATAGGCTCTTAACTGACTGTTGTTTCAAACCCATGACTTCCTTTTTTAGGCAGAACACAAACGGAGATGTTTTAATGAATATTCTAGTTTAACTTTTCAATACAGTGCTAGTGATAAGTACTAAATACACAGTTCTCACGTAAACATGCCTCTCTTATAGACTCATGAATGTGCAATAGACAAAGATTTAAAAATAAAAAGATAACTTTGATTTCAGGTCATCTTTGAGTAAACTATTCCTTAAGCACAACCTTTTAGGAGTCACAGACTGATGCACAGCCTTTCAAACCACTCATGAACCATTGAAAAATGTCATCCTTTTCTTCGTGGGTGATAATCTGAAAGTTTTGTTCGACAAAAAGACTTAATTTGAACTGGAAAGTGGCTCTGACACATCAGGCACCAGACAAATCCTTGGTTACAGGACCATGAGTGATTTAAAATGCAGATGGTCCCAAATGTGCCATTAACAATGTCTGAGCCTTGGCACCATGTGTAATTTACATAAACATTAATGTGAGGGAGCATCCCAAATCAAGCCATGTCCTCCTACACTAGCTTTCTCAGTCCATCTGCTCCCTCTGGCCCTGGACCACAGACACCCAGCCATATGTGACCGATCACGGAAAGTAGGGACACAAGTCGGTTTTGGGGCATTTTGAGTTATTCACAGATTCTGAAAGTGTAGTCTCCAAGCTTTCCAACGATTTGTAGCACATGGAAATCTGACAATATTTGGAGAAGTTGTGGCCATTTGAAGGTAGGCACTCAAAAAAGCTAAAAGGGGAGAAAACGGCCTCAAAAGATTGTGCAGTTCTCACCTCTCTCTGCTGCTGGGAGTGACAATAGGGCTCATTTACATCTCATTTAGATAAGCCATACCCCTGTAAAGCTCCCCCTGTAAACATGGACTAAACATGAGATAACGTGTACGTGTTCTTAGAATGAACAAAAAATGACAAACTTTGATGTTTATGGAAACTCACCCCATAAGAAACAGAAAAGTATTCTAGCAGATCTCGTTGCCTCCAATGAAATAAGTCGTTCGGGCACACTTTCTCTTTGTCGGGTCTTCTTTGTGGATGTAACCATCTCCGAAGTTTGCACTGTGCGTCTGTTTGCCTCTAAATGTCCAATAATTCGCATGACGCCAGTCCGATACATTCTTCCTCATCTTCATCTTCGCTCAGTTGTAGATTAGGGATATTATTCAGTCTTATCATGCCACTTTCATCGTCGCTCAGATCGTCTTCAGAATCAGTGAACGCTTGTTCATAAGCATCCGGCTTGTCGAAGAAGTACTTCAAAACATTTTCGTTGTAACGGCCACGGTTCAGCTCGTCTGCGACATTCTTTGCGGCGTCCATCTTCATTGAATTTTGATATCAGATAGAGCCGGCTAGAGCGCTGCATAATAAGTAGCCACGCTGTTAGGGGGGCGGGGGCAAAAGCGCCGGCGGCTATTCAGTACGGAAATACACACAGACAATGACACGCCCCTACTGCATGCTAGAATCTCCGAAAAACAAGCCGATTTCAACCTCAAAATGTACGCTTTTAAATATACCAATACTGTTATCTCAAACATGGAGAGGCTTCTTCATGATCTCAACTAACAGATTCTGCAAAAAAGCGGAAATCACCAATTTTGGAAAAAAACACTTGTTTCTCATTTTGCTCACAAGTTGTGCTGCCGACTTGTGTCACTGGTTTCCGTGACGGGTCACATATGTTCCAAATAATTAGTTGCGTTATACATTCCATTCTCAAGGTATAATGACTGATGCACTTCCTTAGAGATGCTTGTAGGCATTTGTGAAAATGTCTTGTTTTACAGCTCAAACTATATCCTCAATATTGAATGACATTGGAGCAGTGACAAGAACAGTTGCATGTTTTGGTTCTAGCCCACAGTGAAGGCAAGGTGGAACTAGCTCATCTGTCATCTGCGGTCATTTCAATGGTCATGAATCCATCCATCCATCCATCTTCAACCGCTTATCCGAAGTCGGGTCGCGGGGGCAGCTGCTCCAGCAGGGGGCCCCAAACTTCCCTATCCCGAGCCACATTAACCAGCTCTGACTGGGCGACCTCGGACGTTCCCAGGCCAGTGTGGAGATGTAATCTCTCCACCTAGTCCTGGGTCTTCCCGAGGCCTCCTCCCAGCTGGACGTGCCTGAAACACCTCCCTAGGGAGGCGGCCAGGGGCATCCTTACCAGATGCCCAAACCACCTCAACTGACTCCTTTCAACGCAAAGGAGCAGCGGCTCTACGCCGAGCTCCTCACGGATGACTGAGCTCCTCACCCTATCTCTAAGGGAGAAGCCCGCCACCCTTCTGAGGAAGCCCATTTCGGCCGCTTGTACTCGCTGACCTAGTTCTTTCGGTCATGACCCAAACTTCATGACCATAGGTGAGGGTAGGAACAAAAATTGACCGGTAGATCGAGAGCTTTGCCTTCGGCTCAGCTCTCTTTTCGTGACAACGGTGCGATAGAGCGAGTGCAATACCGCCCCTGCTGCCCCGACTCTCCGGCCAACCTCCCGCTCCATTGTCCCCTCACTCGTGAACAAGACCCCGAGGTACTTGAACTCCTTCACTTGGGGCAAAACTTCATTCCCTACCTGGAGTACGCACTCCATCGGTTTCCTGCTGAGAACCATGGCCTCAGATTTAGAGGTGCTAATCCTCATCCCAGCTGCTTCACACTCGACTGCCAAGCTGATCCAGTGAGAGCTGAAGGTCACGGACCGATGATGACATGAAGACAACATCATCTGCAAAAGCAGCGATGAGATCCCCAGCCCACCGAACCGCACACCTTCCCCACCCCGACTACGCCTCGATATCCTGTCCATGAATATCACAAACAGGATTGGTGACAAAGCGCAGCCTTGGCGGAGACCAACCCCCACATGGAATGAACTCGACTTTGTGCCGAGGACCCGGACACAGCCCTCGCTTTGGACGTACAGGGATTGGATCGCCTAACAAGGGACCCCCCCACCCCGTACTCCCGCAGCACCTCCCACAGTCTCTCCCGGGGGACCCGGTCATACGCCTTCTCCAGATCCACAAAACACATGTAGACCGGATGGGCATACTCCCAGGCCCCCTCCAGGATCCTTGCGAGAGTAAAGATCTGGTCCGTCGTTCCACGGCCAGGACGAAAACCGCATTGTTCCTCTTCAGTCTGAGGTCATGAATCCATGCAGGAAAATTATATTTGGTAGAAGACTTCCTGTAATCTTTGTGAAAGCAGATCAAGGGAAAATTAACCTTGCATAACAATTCATGGTTACTTTAGTTGTCTAAAGTAAGGCAACTGAAGAAAAAATCTCAATGGATAGTTGAAGTAGATGGGTCAAAATATCATAGTTCCACTATTTCACCTATTTTGCAGCAGCGCTATGCCACTGCTGTTGGGATTTCACATGCTTAATTTAATATTCAATCTAGACACAACATAACACTTGCCAGCCTCAGTCAGCGATGCGCTTTCTACACTGCGAAAGGGACCCCACCACACACCAAACTATTTGTATGTGTGCTACCAAAGCAGGTGCTGGTGCCACATTTTAAAGGGCCCTTTGAGGGCACAAATAAACCCTGATGTGGCCCAGGCTGAAATTGATTTTGACACACATTTTTATCTATTCTTTGACCAACACATGTTAATACGTGTCCGGCGTTGCAGGCTTGTGGATGTGCAGCACTGCTGCTGAAAAAAATCCTAGGGGAAAAAAATAAAAATAGAAAAGTTCTTTTGTTTGTATTTGGATAAACTCAAACCTAAACTCTGGTCTGTAGGTATACCTACAGGTCATAGTTGCTGTGCGGACAGAGCTCATGTGAGAGTCATGGGCTTGGAATGGGTTTTAAGCATTTTAAGCTTCCCTTATTTCCAACCCCATTCTCCACTCCACAGATTTACTACACACAGCTGGGACTGCCTTCCTCCTTTCTTCAAAAAAATGTGGAGATTAATGTGGGTGAACAAAAAAAAATTCCTTGTTTTGAGCTGGCCCATTAAAATGTGGGTGTTAAGTGAAACATCTTTGTAATGGTTTTCTTCAAGACAGGAAAAAAATTATTTGCCTTAGATTTTTTTTTTTAAATCATATGATATGTGACCAAACAGAGCCATTAAATATGTGACCCACAGAACCATCAGTGATGTTGCATTCATGCCAGAATCTCATTGAGATGTAGCTTACCTAACTCTCATTGGATGTGCAAACAGTCACCTTGCTCACCAACACACGGTCTACACCGGACTTTATAAACAGTTTAATTTGTGTAGTAGCACCAGCATTTGCTGCTTAAAATGGAATGTGACACCCATTTATTGTCAGCGCAACAGACACGTTACAACGGATGCTTCCAGTGTAGACAGCAAAATCCCATCATAATGAATCTCAATCAAAAGTGAAATGTTTAGTTTTTTTGGTGAAGAAAGAGAAAATGTAGAAA
Source organism: Xyrauchen texanus (assembly GCF_025860055.1). NCBI lineage: Eukaryota > Metazoa > Chordata > Actinopteri > Cypriniformes > Catostomidae > Xyrauchen > Xyrauchen texanus. The sequence goes on from NC_068317.1 coordinate 11,262,225, forward strand.
ATGACTGGTATCACAAGTTTTCAAAAGAGTTAAATCACTTAAATGTTATAAGTAAGAACTTGGACATGCAGCTAAGTATTTGAGCCAATAATGCAACTCTCAAACTATGCATGACAGTGTAAGAAATTGCTGGTGGGTGCTTCTCATGACTCAAAAGCCAGCATTCATAAAATCCCAACAGTCTGTAATCATTCTGATTGAGACTGATTCAGAAACACTAAAGAACCTTCCGCTCCTTTGAAAACCTAATAGGCTTTTACTGCTCTTGACTGCACAGCTTTGGCATACCTTAATTTCCATAGTGTTGCGTTAATCTGGTCCCCACTGCTCAAGACTGGCTTCTTGAAAATACAAATGCCACGAGGGAATGCGATGGAAGGAGCAGCTCTAATCTCCTCACATAATACCTGCCACTCCAGAGGTCTACGGTCGTCCAATCAAAGCATGGCAGCAACTTTTTGGAGAGTCTATCATTCCCCCACTGCGAGTAATGCCATTTTGAGGTGGAATACCAAATCGTGACAACAGTTGACAATGAGGTCACATGATTCTCACAGGAAAATGTACTAACGATCATCTTGTAGTTCACATATGCCATGATGTGGTACACATGTTTTGTCAAATATAACTCAAAGTTATCTGTGGTTAACGAACTTTGAGGGCCTTTGACACATATACAGATACAGATAACACCCTGAGTGCAATGGCTATCATGTGTGCAAGACTAGGGTTGATGGCAAGTTTAAATTTATGTGAAATACCAACCATATCTCCAGCAGATGGTCTCTCGGTTTGGGTAAAGTGTCTGGTTAGAAATCGGCCAACTTGCAGGTTGGGTAATAAGTTATTCTGAACATTTGAAATCATCCAGGTTGGATCTAGATCAGTGGTTCCCAAACTGAATGCTGCCATGACTGGCTAGGTGTGCCTTGGATTTTCTGCTCAGATCAATATTTTAATACCCACCAATGTTAAAAATACCAGCAGTACAGAGAACGGACTCAATTTGGTACCGCATGCTGTTTCGTATCTCATGGTGAATGCAGCTGCACACGTGAAGTAGGGCTGGGAATTGCCACAGACCTCCCCGATTTGACAATATTTATCAGAATATATCAAAACGCTATTCTGAGATGCGGGTTGGCACTGTTTTGGCGCACAAGGAAGACCTACACAATATTAGGCAGGTGATATAATGTTCTGGCTGACACACACACCACACACACACACACCACACCCCATAATTTAAATAAAAAAAGTGGAATTTTTATATATTCTAGATTCATTACACAAAGTGAAATATTTCAAGCCTTTTTTGTTGTAATCTTGATGATTTGGAAATTAAAAATCCATTTTCTCAAAATATTAGAATAAAGAATTGATAAAACAGAAATGTCAACCTTCTGAAAAGTATGTCAATTTTTGCACTCAATACTTGGTCGAGGCTCCTTTTGACAAGATTTTGTTTCTGTCGATGGTATTAATCAGCAACAAGAATCTAGAAAGAGCGCTGGTCAATTAGTTAGCTGCAGCCCATTTGCCAGGAGCAAAAGCTCTTAAATGTGGGGAACAAAAACAAAGTATGACTAAAAACTCCCATCAGCACACACACGTTTATGGTAGGTGGAAAATTCTCCTTGACAGAAAGCGAGGCCTGTTTACTTTGTGTCTGTGACATGGTTAAATAATGAACTCTGACGTGACCTCAGCACAGAGCGAGAGGCACATGTTCACATGGTCTGTGTGTAGAGCAACATCATTTCTGTATATCTTGGGAAAGGGCATTACCTCATCTGCAAGACTCTATGCTTTTCAGACCTGACTGCATTCTTTCAGCACCTCGATCTTTGTTACACAGGGGTAATTATGCAGAAAACAGATCTGGTTTGCTTGCCATGCCTTCATGGAGACAAATAAATAACGTAATCTGACAAAATTTACTTCTCCCTTTTGAGCTGTGGTTAAAAAAAAGAAAAGGAAATTCAATGGGTTGACAGAGTGAATATGCAAAACAATTCTTAAAATTAAGATAATTGATTCTGTGCAAAAAACACTATAACATGCTAGGGTGTAAAATTACTATTCAGTAGAGATGTCCCAATCGATCAGCCGCCGATCAAAATTGGCCGATATTAGTCTTAAATCAGTGATCAGCTGATCGTGCCTAGATTTAGGGCCACACTTTTTTGCAGCCTGCAGGCAATCACACATACACTGCCCCTCTAATGAAGGAGTGCTTGCTCTGCCCTTGAAGCATGACAAAACGGCCTATGGAGGGTGAGATGTTGGCAATTCTAAGCATTCACGAATGTAAAAACTTTCCGACATGTAATTGAGATGAATATGCTGGATTGTTTTTAAAAAATGTGGAAGTACAGGTGTATGAATATTAATTTGCCCATTTTCTAGAGTCGTTATGGTAGTTATTCGAAATGATTGCACAGTGAACAGGAAGAGGATATAGAGGCTGCTAACAGGTTTAAAAACAAATAATCATGCAAATACATGATACATGACGCGAGTTGTGACATTCAGATGTTGTGTTGAGTGATAGAGACTGTTTGAGCAAACATGAGCGCATTTAGCTTTACTCTCTTTAACACGAGCTCTCTCTGTGTCAAAGACGTGCACTCTTCAGGTGCTATCAATATCTCATAAGTCACTCATACCAATTTAAATCGGATTAATGTTGGTCACAATACAAACAAACCGTTTAACCTTCAATAACAACACCACATCTTCATGTATTTGCTTAATAATAAGTGATTTGTGTTACAGCAAACTCAAAGACAGTAAACAGAACATATATATTAATGATTTCTCACTGGAGCAATTTTAGAGCTTGTTTTTAATATATTTTTCTTATTTCTGAATGTATCTCTGTGGTGTGTGATGTTTTCATTGTTTTTACTGGTTGTCAGTGTCACAATGGCACAAAGTCTGCAGCTCTATTATCTAGGCAAAGACAAGAATCGTATAGGGACAGATACATATAGGTATCTGCAGATATTTAATATTTAAATATCGGATCGGGGCCAAAAAAAGCTGATTGGGACATCCCTAATGTCATAACAGGGCTCCAGACTAACATTTTGAGGATGGTAAAAATAAAGTTGTTCTGAACTGGCTAGTGTCACCCAGGCATTAATACACTGTAATGAGAAGGATTGCATGTCACAGCGTCGCATCACGTCTGATTAGGACATGGTGTGACAGTGGGAATTACATTTACATATATGCATTTGGCAGACACTTTTATCCAAAGCGACATATAGTGAACTTATTACAGGGAAAATCCCCCCGGAGCAACCTGGAATTAAGTGCCTTGCTCAAGGACACAATGGTGGTGGCCGTGGGGATCAGACTCATCCCTCCCTTTCTTTAAAAAAAGCAAAAATCTGGGTTACAGAGAGGCACTTTCAATGGAAACGAATGGGGCCAATCCATAAACTTTAAAATACACACGTTTCAAAAGTATAGCCACAAGACGTAAACAATATACATGTTAACAATTTTAAAATTGCTTCCTAACCTTTTCTCAGTTGTATACAATTTTACAACTTCATTGCCATGACTATTTAACAATGTAAACGGACCATAAAAAGGACAATTTAAAAAACTTTACAACTCAATTCACAAGTTTAAACAGAAGAATTCATGCAAGTGCTTTTAAACACTCCATAAATTAGCCCCATTCTCTTTCAATGTAAGTGCCTCGTTAATTGCCTTTTTTTATTTTATTTTTTTTTATTTAAATTCAAAATTATTTATGGTAATCAAAATTAAGCCACAAATAATGTAAACACATAGCTCTTTTAAACCAACTACACCATTTCAGCTATCATCAATTTCCATACCACAAACAGTGCGGGACTGTTAATTAAGTGCCGAATTTTAATACTTAGGAATTTGTTCTAAAGCTAAAGTATGAGTGATAGTAAAGCTCCACTTAACAAGCACCAATAAGACTTGATAACTTCAATTCAAAACAGTATCAAGCCCTAGTTTGTAAATATAAATAAAACAGATCAGCATGCATGAAATGTGAATTTTGAATGAAATGTTTAATGTGTTTTTGATGTGTGTAATAGCTGTGGCTGGCTAAATCAACATTGAGATTGTTGAGGAACAGGACATTTGCACTGGTATTATTGCCCAGATCAGCATTGACACTCAAGCACAAACAGGGGTTCATTACCAAACTTGGCTTTCACATGACATTGCCGCCACCCCCCACCGCCACGGTCACCCTCGCCCTGTTTCCATGGTGCACAGCGTATGTTGCCACTGGGACCTCAGACCTATACAACATGAATGGCACAGCGATGATGTCATGGTGTCCCACTCAGCTGTCAACTGGTACAGACATTCTTTGGGAAAGACTGGTCTTACTAAAAGAAGCGATGGGAATGCACACTGCACAAATCCGGCAATCAAGCAGAACTGTATTGGAGATGAAACACCACTGAAAGGCCTCCGAGAATTATAAGAGAAGGGTGAGACATTTTCAGCTCATGACATGCCGTTTTAGACATTAGTGAGATTGTGGTGTCATCCATTTTTTCACCATGAACACATCTCTCCCAAATGTACTCCGTGTGTACACCACATTAATTAAAAGATAACAAACTCAAAAGTTCAATACTGAATAAGCTGACCTAAGGCAAAATGTGTAGATATATTTGGGACACAGTTGTCAGCATCTTTAAAGCCATAAAAATACAAACTAAAAACAAAACAAAAACATTTAAAACCACCTTAGTGATCATCAAAAAATCCCAGTAGCTGCATATATGATTTAAAATAATGTATTTTTTGATTCTGTCTGCACTCTTTTAATTGTTTAACTATGTAAACATGCATTATCCAGACGCCACTGACTGTCGCACTGTCTTGTTGTTCTTCAGCATCTCGCGCAGGATAGAGGCATTTTAGACAGCGTATCAAATTGAAAAAAACTTCAACTTTTAAAAACACATCAAGACACCTTGATTGTTCGATTGGTTGCACTGCTTCTAGCTTTTAAAAACCTTGTTGTAAAGCACAATGCAAAAGGTCAAATACATAGGGATCTTAAATTAGCCAAACATAGTTTAATTTCAAACGGCAACAAACTGTGAATGGCACGCTGCCATTTACAAATTTGTTGGTGTTAAAAAACTTAAGAGATAGTGTCGTCCAAATTGTTGAACACAAAATCTTGTTTTATTTGTAACTCTTCCCATCATATATCTCATACATGCAAAGCAAAGCCATTTGTTGATCTAAAGAGCTTGGCCTGTGTCCACAAACAATAGCAAAGTACTGGAATTATCCACGTTGGAGCATCTAGAAACCACAGGACTGCAAAAATGTCACCTCATGTTCAGTACTGAGACCCATCAAGACAGAGCCGGAGCTTTTCAAAAACAAGAATCAGTGCCATTATGACCTCATAAGTGACTATGGGGATATTTAGGGATGTGTGAAATGACTAATTTCACTGACGTTTAAACATAAATTTTGGAGTCGACTAGAAAACTGAAAAAACATTGTGTTTATGCCACCCATTTACAATAGGCTACTTAATCCATTCCAACAGCCAAATCTGACACTAACTTCCACTGAAAAAGAGTATTTATCTGACACATGTTTGCCATTGTACATTAAATATAGAACAAGACACATATTCACTGAATCGGTGTTAGCGAATACAGGCATATTTATTGAAAAGTTGAATGAATTGTGCAGGATGATACTCAAGTTTGGACTCGCACAATTTTAATGGACTTTGACTCGTCACGGACTCGGATGCATTTTTACTCTGACTCGAGCCTTTGGGTTTTCTTTTCAGAGTCCATGACATTTGAGATGCAATGAAAAAAAACAACAACAACAACAGTAATTAATGAACACATCTCTGTCTGCAGCCATAATAGCCCCTGAAGTCGTGGACATAGCCAGAGTTGTTTCACTGGGTCAAAGCAAAAACACACATGTGCACAGGTACACTCATCAGTCAACCAATACACTTGAATGTTACTACAGGGACTACTGTATAACATCAACTACCGAGGTGGCTGGCATGACAAAAACATAAAGACGGGTATGTATCAATGTAATAGAAACTAAACGAGGCAGTTCCACAAGACACGGGACCTGACATGTGGTAAAATTACATGTGCCGTTTGTGCAGCCATGAAGGTGCTCCCATTGAGGTTTCACCGTGGAAATACATTTCAGATATCCTTATTGAATATAAATCTAACAGACCTCTCAGATCATTAGGATTAAGTCAGTTAGACATACAGAGGGTTCAGTCAAAACAAGGTCAGACAGCGTTTAGCCATTATGCCACCCGCTGCTGGAATCAGCTTCCAGAAGAGGTCAGATGTGCCCTAACAGTAGCCACATGAAATCACATCTGTTTAGCTGACTGAGCACTGTGCTGCACTTATTGATTTCACAGAATCATTTTTTGCTTTTGTCTTTTTCATTTGAATTATTGTATCCAATTATTTTTATTTAACTTTTTCTCAATATGTGTGTAAACAATTTTTGGTTATCCTCTGTTTGATCATGGAAGATTAAGAACAGTTATGTATGGACAGTTAACAATTTAATATTCTTTTTCTTATTCATTTTAATCATTTACATTTTTTCAAATGTATTTTAATAATTTTTATTCATATTCTTAATTGGTTTAAATTTTTTATGTATCTTGTATTTTCTTTAAAATTGATATGTAAAGCACTTTGAATCGCCATTGTGTATGAAATGTGCTATATAAATAAAGTTGCCTTACCTTAAAAACGTAAAATCAAGAACTTAACTGAGTCAAGTCACCCACATCATCTCTCACAGTTTACTAAAAACAGCATATAGAAATAAAAATACATAAAAATAGTATTAATATTGGATATGAAGTATTTTTAGGCGTAATGTATCTACACATGTAGGCTTCTGTAGTCTGTTGTGGTCCACGCAGTGTTGTCAGTTTAAACTGGTCCATTACATCTTAATGAATTAAATGTGTAACTTTGTTACTGCTAAAGTAGACAGCAACTCTAAACAGATAAACAGCACCAGTTTATTATTGATTGACTATTGCATTGACAAGCTATAAAATATTAGGATATTTTGGGCAGTGTCATGTTTTGTTTATAATTTAAATTATAGAAAAAAATATATATTATTCAATGACAGAGTTTATGTATGAAACTTGAATGAATTTAGTTGGTTTTGAAATTTTTATTTTAAATATTTATATTAATTGTATTGTAAACCACCGGGTAACGTATTATTCTCCATGTTTTCAGACTGATTGCAAACCAACATGGCTGCTGCTCAAGCAAATGTCAATTGTTATTATTATTTTTATGTTCTGCGGCAGCAGCTGCGAGACGCACACGCATGTATCAGGGATTTAGGTACACGAGCAGCACGCAGAACTGCCCTGCATTGTGTGGTTTCCCACAAATTAACTAGAAAATCATATCAGTGACGACATGGCCCTAATATTATCAGTGGGCTTTTCCAGTGTTTTTGGATGTAGCGTTTGCAGTCAAATAGTGAGATGTAACATCTCAGTGAGTGCTAATTACTACTGTGTGGACTCATTTGTATGTACAGTATTTTCCCAAATCAGTCAGCAGATTCAGAAAGAAATCTCAGCACAGACTATTATTTCTTTAGATAGGGATAATTTTATAGAAAATTAAATTCTATTGAATAGACAAATTGAAAATTAAGTAGAAATAAAAACTTCATTAAAATTTGAAATAATAACTCTGGTTGTAATGACTAACATGGCTTTCACTTTCAAAAATGTCAACAGAACACAATAAGAATTGTGCTTAAGGACAGTTATGTCTTCACACACCTAAAGCAAATGCTTTTATTCTGAAACCCCTTTGAAGTTTGTTCAGCAGGATTCTAATCATAAAATGTGAATATGAAATGCAATATGAAACAGAGGTGTTTTTGTTACATTTATGTTGGCAAACTTTTTTTCTTAGCTGTAAAGTTAAAAAAAAAAAACGTAATATTGATGTTGAGTTTACGGTTACAATTTAAATTCAGATTCATGAACTGATTCATTTGGACTCGGACTCGATTGTTTAAAGACTCGGACTTGACTCTGACTCGACTAAGGTGGACTCGAGCCCAACACTACAATAGAGGATCCCTAATAGCCTGTTCTAATATGTAACTCACCAAGTGAAAGTTAGTTAACATAAAATAGGCAGGACATTGCAGAAAATAATTAACAGGTCAGCTAAATATATGAGAGAGGCAAAAAAGCACTGAAAAGTTGCATGTATTCATGATGAGCATTAGCCAATGATCTAATGTGACAGCTGAACCTTAACCATTAATGGTTAGGATTAATATATATAGGCATGTGAGAAATGTACAATAAACCGAATTCTAGACATGTGCACACAGAATAAAAGATAGTTTAACCACTTGAACTCATTGAAAATAGCCTTCTTGATCAGAAAGGTAATAATAAAAAAATTGGCATACCTAGTCTAATATAGTGATTTTCTAGGTTACTAAGAGCATAGGCCTACACTTTTGATGATAAAAATAAAATTGTAAACATGGTCCAGTGAAAAACAGGACCTAACTCAGAAACTATTATCCTGCACTTGAAAGAGCCTGCTCGGCGGGAAAATGACTTGCAAGCACGCACCTATTTAAAGAAGACACAAATGTGAAAACATCTATAACAACTTGAAAGACAATGTTTCAGAAAACTGTTTCCAACACCACAACTGAAGTGATTTCCATAGTTTGTTGTGTTGGCTTGTCTTGCTAGGAGGACATCTGCGCATGCAGCTAGAGATAGAGGAATGAAACATGCACAGTCTCAGGTGAAATGAAACCCTGTTTACATCGGCTACAGATATCCTCTTTTTTTAATAATTTAATTGTATTATTAATTATATTTAACTTTATGTAACATTAACATGAAAGTAATTTAAGTGCATCCTTTGTAAAAATATAAATCCAAACGTAAACGGGATTTTTTTTTTTTTGTTTAATTGAAAAATGTTTTGACCGACTGGTAATTCCAGTGTAAACTAACAGCATCATTATTGTTTGGTCGACTAGTCTTGCACACCCCTAGTGTTTACACTTGGTCACTTTATGCATTTTTACTGATCAGATAGCTATCCGATCATGAAAAATGGGGTGTCTGGGGTGCCTTGCGGCAGCCTCCTCTTTAGTGCCCCCCCAGCAGGTGGCGCTCTAGGTGACCGCCTAGTTCGCCTTTGCCTAGAAACAGCCCTGCATCTGGCTGTTCAAGCCACACATGTGAATTTTCTCCACCCAAATAGCGCTACATCAGCATAGGGAAAATGTGAACATAACAGCTGCTACAGAGTATTTGCATAGGGCTTGAACTGCGCAATACAAAATATTTTTTTCTGCATTTATTTAATGCAGATCGCTTTAGAAAATGAAATTAAACACTGACAATAAGCGCATGGACATATCTTACCTGCGACAAGCCAAGTGGGCACAGCATTATAAAATACAATCTTGCATAGTGACTCAAAAACTCCAATTTATCCAAACAGCATTACATACTAATTCTTAATAAGGTACAAAATCAATTTCTCAGCTTACGAAATTAGTCTAGACCTCTCAGTCTAGCCTGTAATCTAGACTATTTTGAGAAAATATTTGCCGTTTCCCTAAATAAGTGCATCTCTTTTCAGCTATGCTATGTCTGAATAAATGACTTCTTTAATACATCTAAATAATAACACAAGAATGTTCTATCCAAACCATTTGCTCTAAACAGAACTACTCCCTTAGCAGTCATTTATATTTAATCAAATTACTTAGTGTTGTGGGACAACAAATACAGCAAGATGTCAATACATTTCTAAAATAAGGCTATCTAGGCTAACTAGACTATACATGCCAGTATCTGGGCTAATGTGATTCTCCAGTGAAAGAAAGTTAAACATAGCCATCATAATCATTTTGGCACACACTGAAATCTCACACTGAAGCCTGTGAAAATGGCTTGTCTCCACATGTACACAGCCATCAAAATAAAAACAGCTGGAGCATCCAATCACATTTGCTGGGATCCTGAGCTATTCAAGTTTAGCTTTTGGGAAATGGACTTAGAGATCACTCCTGGACATAAAATGTTCATCTTGATGGATTATACTCAGGTGAAATGGCTTGGCTTCAAAATGCAGGCTTGGTGGTGGCAGGTCTCCAAACAGTTGCACTTTTAAATCTCAGCCCAATGCTCTTTATGTGTTTTGCAAACAAATGGATCAGCTAGCTAGATAATATTTCATGTTGAATCATGCTTGCGATTAACATAAGTAGGCTATCAGATAATTGTGAGCGAGTTGAGATATTGCAGATCTCATAGTGAACATTTGTGTTTCACATCACAAACTCAAACTCAAATCTTGCATTAAAAATGCAAACCTTCACATGGTTCTGAAATGAACTTGATCATTGTGCAAAGAGCAGCAATTTTAGTATAGGCAAATAAATGCATGCATTGGCATAGATTAATTAGGAAAATGCTCAGGATTTCTCATAACACATTGTATCAAGAATGTAAACAATTGAAATGGGCATACATTTCAGACTGGTTGTAAAAGCAGAATACACCTGAAATACACATTTAGACTACTTTGTATTTACTGACTGCATCACTTACTTAAAGACAGATAATATTGACCTAACTGGTAGATATCAATATTTTTCTAACCAAATAAGCTCAAATATTGACGAGAAAGCACATGCACTAGGCAAATGAAATGAAAATGAGATGACTTATGACAAGTGAAACAAACACTAAAAGTTATGATGAAGTGCATGAGTGTGTATCATACCTGCCCAGCTCTTTGCCCGGGATGATGTCATAGTGCTCCGTGAACTGCTCGCTCCTGATGGCGGTTCTGGTCTCGCGCAGTAACCCAGGGCGGTTCTGAACGGATTCACACTGAATTCGGTTTCTGGACGCGGTCGTTCGTGGACATTCAGGAATCATAACGGCTTTTTAAAAGTTTAAAAAAAATAACTACTCCGTTTAATTATTGTACTTCTTCCTCTATTTACCCGTAAGACCAGTCCAACAGGTGACAAACGAATACTATCAGTCTACCCTTACTTAATAAAACGGTTTCCCTGACTGTATTTTCACCTAAAAATAGGAACATGGAAACGTGTCTAAAATGGAAATTATTGATACTTTCATCTTCGATTAAAATGAATCCGGTGACCAGAAATGCTGGCTGTGATGATTACTCCTCTCCTCAACAACTACTTTGCTCAAATGATTCAACCGAAGCCAAGCTGCTGCTCGGAGTCTCGGACTTCGATTGCCGTGGTGAGAGGCTTGATTGACAGGCCACTTCACCTATTACGATCGTGTATTTACCCAGTGGGCGGGAAAAGGTGTCTCTTGCATGACATCGGGCCAATAGGAGCTGATCAATTAATTAATTAATTAAAATAACTCTGAAGAGATACAAGCTGACTGACAATGAGTTTATTTCGATGCTTCATTATACTGAAACCACTGAATGTCCCCGGGATCCTGTGCTCTCTGCAGACCCTAAATGTTTTTAAACATTGTGGGGACTTCCATTAACAATTGTTGTTAATTAAGCAGATTATAATTACAACCTACCCCCTAAATTTACTCCATTGTTCTCAATAAAGGGTCATTTGAATTACTGCACTTTGGATGACTTCTTCAGCACTGGTAGATTTTTTTTCACTTGTTTTTACTATAATAAACTTAAAACTCTGTCAGTACATTAAGACAAAATACACATGTTAATAATACATTCTCTCAAAAACCTAAATATCTCATGCAGTTTTGTTTCTAAAAAAAGATTAAATTAAAGACAATTAAAGAAAAACAATTTAAAAATTATTATCAAGAAATTTTGCCTTAATATCAAAGGTCTTACTAGAAAAAAGAAATTATTATCCAACATGAATTTTCTTGCTAAAAATATGAAGGTGTCTGGTAACATGTGCATGTAAAATGGCTAGAAATAGCATTTTAGCTTAGCATAAAGCTAACAATTTACACAAGGATTATTTCTATTTCTTCTGCTCCAAACTTACTTCAAACTGACTTCTCTGTCTGCTGGTATGAATGTAACACATCATGAGAAAGTGTTTCACCGCTGTTCAAATGCACTTTGGATCACATCATTTATATGTATAAATGTTTTCCATCTGAAAGGACTAAATATTAAATGAAACAAATGACAATAAAATCCAAAGTGATCAGTTTAGTAATCAAAATACTTTTGATATACTTCTGTATATCCATCTATATATATATATTATATATATATATGTGTGTGTGTGTGTGTGAAACATAAAATATTAGTAAAACATATATGCACACAAATTGAAGATGATGAGCTTTCCCATAGCACTGAATTGAGGCCCCCTTGTGGTTCGATTGTGTATGAATGAGCTCAAGCGTGTGTATTTTTGAATGTGCATGTGCAGGGGAGTAGCAACCCCACCTTTAAACATTTCTGTGTCCCTCATCTTTTTAAATCGTTTCTACACCCTTGTGTATATGTGTAATTAAAGATAAGTGATACAACCAACTATAAAGTGATTATTTATTAACATGTATATACAACAATGTGGGACAAAAGCAAACCCAGTAGTAGGCCTATGACCTGCTGAGAACAAAAGCCAGGTCTGTTCACATAGAACAGGTGGACGTAAAGTCAGAGAAATTAGGCTGACATACAGAAATTATTGTTCTTGAATATTTCTATTTACATATTTGACTTTAATTAACAATGTGATACTCATTCTTTGCAAATAATAGGTTTAAAATGCAATTTCATGTTTTGATTTTCTTAAACTCATATATAAAAACAAAAATTTTAAAATAAAAAACTGAAAACTAATAAAAATGATTAAAAAAATACGTCATTATAACTTCAGATGATCAGTGTGCAACAGCAAATGGTCAGATAGTCATTTCATAATGTATGTCAATGAAAAGGTTACGTCTGATTAACACAGATTGAACTTTTCAAAGCACACATTTGATAGATCCAATTCAATTTTACCACTTAACAGGTCCGTTCCATGTCTCAGTACAATATCAGTGCAACATACCATATTACCATAATAATACACACCATTAGAGCGATGGGCCAGTTAAAAGTGGTCTAACACTGATAGGCCTACATCATTGAAAGACCACTCATGAACTATTTATCTTTTTTATGGTTAGAATGATCAGATAGGTTGAGTGTTGGAATGTAATTTTAAAAATGCAGAAATAAAAGCATGAAACATCAACACTAAATATATTCATTATAATCATCATGGTTATCATGCTTATGAGTGAGAGCCTGTTATACAGTCTTATCTCTATACAGTATGTTTGTGTGACTGTTGTGATGGAAGCTGTGAAGCAATAAATCATACAAATAAATTATTAAAAGCCATTTTTTAAAAGCTTCTTAATATGCGATCACACACAAGGTGGAGATAGGGTCTTAATAAAAAAAATTAAAAATCTTTATGGTAATGCCCACAACTTCCCATGATATTGAGGATTTCAGAGAAATATCTCAGGGATATTTTACAACTGGAATTGGATCCAAAGTCATGCAATTGCCTTGTGTCATTTTCAGATTCTCATCCCTGGGCCCTAAAAATATTTGACCTTTAAGAAGCATTGTTCAAAAGAATTACAGTTATTTTTGATGTGGCCACAAAGACTCTGGCATAAGACAGATCTGATGAGCTTAGTACTTGGGTTACTAAATTGGTTAAACAGTGAAGTCACTTACATCACCTGTGTCATGTGTATGTCAAGTCAAGTCAATTTTATTTGTAAAGTGCCTTTCACAACATGTCAACAAGATGATCAGGCATTAACAGAAGATAAAACTGTAATGTCTATAATGTCGATGAATCATCATTGTGTAATTAGTTAAAATACGATTGTGAATTGTGTTTTAAAATAAGTAATTCAATAATAATTATATTTGTAACCCCAGTGCGCAAGCCGAAGGCGACTATGGCAAGGAACAAAAAAACTCCATAAATGTTTTATGTATGTCTTTACTTGTACCTGTTTCCATATGTACTTCTTACTTAAAGTTTTTGAGCACTCATCAGATTAATAAGGTGACAAGATCTTGAACAGGTTTTAGACTTTTTTTAGGTCATCGTCTTAACAGCCACTTTGATTAAATGAGTCATTGTCAAAATCAGAAAGGTTGAATATTTCAAAGTATGTGTGCAATAAAACTCTTCACAGGGATAATGTAGAGGCAGACATAGCCAATGATATGAGCATGACATTTTAAATGAGTTACCAGGTTTGGTGCCAGTGGCTATGTTCGGATTAGCATACTATCATACTACTATAGTACTTTTGCAGTATGTACACTGTACTCTGCACAAGATGTGAATTTTCTGTAGAATTCCTAGATGACCTAATACATTTAGCAAAATGTGCAAGCAGAGAATACATCATGGAGTCATTTTATGTTATAAAAATGTGTTTCCAGTATGAACAAGTGCAATTTTTTACATCTTTTTTATTTTATATTTGACGGGACTGCCAAAAGTGAAGACATTTTTAAATAAAATGATATAAAACTTAAATGATAATAGTATTGAACATGCAACCTAATAAGGCAATGTGACAACAATGTAGCATACTACAGTTTGAAAGGTTTATGTTGCAATTTGGTTTGTATATACTTTGTATATACTGTTTTGCATACTACTTGCATACTATAAAATAGTATGTTGTATATAGTAAATACTGTGTAGTATGTAGTAATCAGTATGCTAGTATTCCATTCCGAATATGGCCAGGTATTGGATGTCATAGATGACCATATGTTAAGAGAGTCATATACCCATAAGCAGGGCCGAAGCTAGTGAGGTGAAAGGTGGTAACCATCCTTAGGTGCCCATAAGCATGGCAATACCAATCACAGAGGGGATATGTTGATGCCTGACCAATAGAGTGATGATGAGCAGGAAGTCAGTTCGATACAATAGGCTGGAAGGTTTTCTGGTTCTTCTTTCACTATTGCATACATTGTGGTTTTCCCACAATACTTCCATTATGACTGAATATTACAATATATCTTGCATTTTAGTGCAGAAACATGCTATTTCAAGCCATCTTGAACCAAAAATACAAACAAAACAACATATCAAATGCCTCCGTCCTCAAATCAAACGATTTGTTAGATATATTTATTTAAAAAATCTCTAAAAAGTCTATTGTGTAATTGCATTTAAAAAAATCAAGTCTTATATGTTTCCTGCATGCTTTCACTCCAGGCCAAAGGTGCTGGTCTCTTCCACAGCAGTTAGAAGTTTCTCATACAGCATAGTGTATGATGGATAGGGAGGCATATCCAGACGGTTGAAGCATGTATGCGCCCTGCAGGAGACAAAAATGCAGAGGTCAAAGGTCAAAGAGGTAGATCCATCCAGGTACAAATAGAGGCTGGACTCACGCCAATATTTCCTGACCAGCCAACACTATAGCTTTGTTACCAAACCTAGTGAGCTGCCTAGACAACATCTTAAGGCATCACAGGCACATCTGTTCCACAAGGTAAGCAGGAACATTAAGGAGCGTTTATAGGAGTGTTTTTAGATGCCATGTCAGGTTAAAAAGAAGGTCAACCTTTAAAAGTGCATCTTACGACACCTGCGTTCTGTTATATTCGATGCACTGTGTCTAGCTTTTTTATGGTGCTAGAACTATTATATATATATATATATATATATATATATATATATATATATATATATATATATATATATATATATATATATATGTATGTGCCATTTTACCAAATTTGTTCAAACTGAGGTCCCACAGTAAAAAGATCTATATCAAAATAATTAAATATTTTGTATTTCATAAGAATATGTTATGATCTGTTAAGCATTCATTTAGATAATAATAAGCTAAATATTTATACAGCACTTTCTATTAGGAAGTGAAAAAAATAGAAGAAGAAAAAAAAGCACATTACACTCAGTGGTGTTAAGTACTGAAATGCCAAGGCTCAAACTTTCCCCAACTCCATACCAGTAAACCATGTGAAATTCTGAAGCTGAGTGAGGCATCTGCATCCTTTCATCCACATTTTCCTTTTAGCTCTGGTTGCTGACACTGTGCACACACAATGACACACTCAAAGCCATTCTCCCCCTCACAGAGAAATATTAGCTTTTGGTTTAGCGCTGACAGTGCCAGGCTTTGATCAACAGTCGCTTCTGTTTGCCAGATGTACAGGGTGAAATTTAATTTCAAGGTGAAACTCTGGATGCAAATCAACCCAGAGTGAGATTTTGAGTCTTCACAGTCGGTTTTCAAAATCCTCAGGTAACGTTATTTACAAGTCTAAACAGTGTGAAAATGTTTAAAGTGGGTTCATATTGTGAACAGTGTGGCAGAACCAAGGCAGGTAAACAAACATTAATTAGCATTAAAATAGATGTAGAATCTGTCTTACAAAGAAACTGTTGGTTAACCTGTTGATACGCACCCCCTTTTTGAGCACAAACCATAAAAAATGACATACCTGAACTTAAATAGTTGTATTTACTGGACCCTTTGGAGTATGGACACAGTTGTAGTATATTTTGAAAGAAGACACTTTGGGCTTTATTTATCAGAATGAATATATGTTGTTATTTTATAAAGTTAGAGAAGCTGAAGTTTATAGTAATGGAAATATTTTGTAATAAATAAAAGTGCCAAGACAACCCAACATTACTAAGTTCTCAATGCCACAAGTCTAAAGAAGTTAAGTTTCAAATTGGAAGATGATCTAACAAAAAATGAGGTTCCTGCAAGCTTTTTTTCTCTGTTAAATCGCTGGCAGAGTACAGAGTAAAAGTAAGGCTCCGCCTTTCAAGATGACACAAAATCTGACTGCACTGCTCTGCTATTATGAATAAAACTACACCGTAAACAGAGTGACATCACCACCGTGTGCGGGTGATTGCGTATCAACAGGTTATTACACTGCTTGGGTAATACATCAATTGTTTCTATTTACAACAGGATATAACATAAATATAATTGTGCAATAAAATACTTTCCAGAATGAGAACGTCCCGTCCCACTTATACCACCTGTCACTAAATACCAACGGCAAGTAGAACATCATAGTTTGGGCGGGCTGTGGCATGAACGAAAGTGAATTTAAAGGACAAGCTCCTCATTATGTTCCAACCTAACTACCTATTTCAATAGGAATACATTGACACAGGTGAGAAAGTTGTGTTTGTGGGGGCCTCAAATACCAAGGTGTTTTCTTATGATAAATTATCGACCTAAAGTAGTATAAAGTCTTTACGAGATATCATATTAAATTATGTTTAATTATCACTTGATAACTACAATATTTCTGATTTTGCAGGAAGAATGTATTGTTATCTCCTGTACTATACCTTGGCAAAGAGGTGACCTTTCCCCACTTTTCAATGCAGAAGCGCCGCAGGCCGTTGCTCCCGCGCAGTGCAGCAAAACCCTCATAGGGGATGCTGGACGTTCCCGTCACAAACTGGAGCAGTCGCAGCCTCTGTTCATTATTGAAGCGCTCCACTGCGCCCCAGAACCAACGCATCACAATGTGACCATCATGGTAACCTGGACAATAACAAAGATTTCAGAGAAGTTAAACACCAATATGTGTAAGTCCAGTGCAATATAAAGCTATCTAATGCATATTTGATGTGAGATATCCCTACTTTATATTTCCGATCTCCAGTAAAGCATTGCATTGCCATATGCTCAGAAGATGACGTGTAAGGAAACTAATTGGATTAATACAGGTATTACGTGTATACGTCGCATAATACATCTTATTATGCGACTACGCATTACTTTACGGAGAGCTTATGACTCACTAGTTAAGTCTTGCATTAAGAACAGGTGGTGCAACCAAATTAAGCACTGACTTAGTTACAAATTAACTAGTAGTTACTAAGCAATTAGTGTGATCTTTACATCTCAGCTTAACTGAGACCTTAAACACATCTGGTGCAACCCTACACTATAATTGCTATTAGATGAAATAACATGGACTGATGGCTTCAACAGAAAAAATATATAGATTAACAACCTCGGAGCTCAGGTCTGTCTTTAAATGTTTATATGTTTTCGTTAAAAATCTATTTGTCTATAGGAAAAAAAATGTATGTGATCATTGCTTCTGGAACCAGACTGATGCCCTCTATAAAAATAAAATACATAGCATTAGCACACACAAATACTAGTCCATGGCCCTTCACATGTTGCACAAGCAAAGTCAACAGAGGTGTCAGGAGTATAAAGTGAGGTCATCTCGACACTATGGAACCACAAACAGCAAGATAATATGAAATTCTATAGAGTTCACACATAATGCTTTCAATGTCAAGAGTTCTGCTCTATATAATGCATGGCAATCTAAACAAATGGGATACTTGTTTTGGAATTAGCAGTGGGGATAAAAACTGACAAAATAGCTTATCTTTTGTCATGGCTATAGCTGGCTAGGCCTTCATTCATGTGCACACGATGTGACCAGCTATAATAATTACTGTTTGACAAAGCAGTTGCCATGTTGTTTAATGGATTTTCAAATATACAGCAGGCTTTCTCTTACCTCCTCTGTACTCTGTGTTGGATCTCCAGTCATTCAAATCAATCTCGGCCGTCCCTGCGATGACCAGCTCCAGCTCACGAGCATCGAACACTGACACCAGACGAGAGTCTACAACCTTTATGGATTAAACAAATAAAGAAAGAGTTTACATCAGACATTCCAACTGAATGTGAATGGTAAAAATTTGGTGTAGACTGGCAAGCATGGTTGGTATATTTAGGAGAAGCAATGTTGATCATCAGGGTGGGGGAATCAGAAGCCACCCCTTTGAAACGTTCATGCTGCAAGGACTGTTTAACCTAACACACCTCGTAGAAACCTCGTACAAGGGATTCGGTCTGCTGTACCACCCCCCTCTCCACCCTCCATCTGGCCATGCGTTCAATGTATTCCTTCTTGTTCTTCTCTGTCACTTGGATGTTGGATCCCCCTGACTTCAGTTCCCTCTCTGTCACCTGTGAATAGAGTAGACAAGGTTAAAAAACAAGATTATTGACTGTGACAAACATTTATACACTCAAAGTAATATTTTTAAGATTTACACAATTCCATCAAATGCAATTGTTTAAACTTAAACTTAAATTTGACATGCCTTTAGAAGCCTTGGAATATGACACTCAAGTCACATGGGCTACTTTTATGTTCCTTTTGGGTCTTTTTTAAGCTTAAAAATTAGTCACTATCATCTGCAATTTCTTTCTTTTTTTTTCTTCTTTTTTTTTTTTTTACAAAAAATGGACTGGGATATGCATTTATACAGGTATGGAACAACATAAGGGTGACTTTTGTCACCGTAATAGATGACCGTAAAGTTTGACTCAGAACCTGTCCAAAGACCTCCTCGTTGACTGTAAACGTCAGATCCAGTATATCAGTGATATCGTTGTCCTTCATCCACTGTAAGCTCTGATGAAACTCCTCATCCAGGTACTCCAAATCACTTAGATCTGTCACTCTATTGACCAAACAACAAATACGACCAATGAGAAGTCATCATAAAAGACTCTTTGTGATGCCATCATGATGTCCTTTAAGACTCACAGTTTAAGCAGGGCCTTGTAGAATGGACGGGTGAAGAAAGCATCCAACAAATACTGGTGGATCAAAGCCAGACCCAAAATACGACCACTGAAACGGAACCTGTGAGGGTTCAGCAAAACATTGATCATTTTATTATTATTCGGGCTGTCAATTGATTAATAATGTTTAAATTAAATAATGATTAAATAATTATATTGAAATAATTACAAATATATATATTATACTGTACTTATAATAATTAATTCAATTAGTATGCACTACATCACTGTGGCAGATGAGTAATGCATTGATATGACAGATCTAAGTATTGTGCCATTTAGGCACTTTATTTGCTGCTCTTTTGAGTAGAGTTTGAGGAAATTCCATTGCAATAAATGTTCTCTATTCCCATGTCCCGACTCCAAAAACCCCCCATAAAAAAAATTATTAACCATTTGTAAAACCTCTCAGTTAACCGAGTGTTAAAATGGTAACCGTGTACATCCCTAGAACTAACTTATGCACACTGACTTGGTGAAAGTTACGTAAAGTTAGCCATGTCAGATGATCAGGGAACAGTGATTTTCAACCATCATACCACCCTTATGGAAATTCTCTGCTTTTTTCAGACTTATAAAGAAAGAATTTCTCTTTATTAAAGATTTTAAATACCCAAAAATTGTGAATGTGAATGATGACATTCACCAGACGTGTCCTCCATATGGATAAATTTCAAGGCAAAAGTTGAGAATTTGCCTTTGTATTTAGTTTCCTAATTCTGTAATTTATTAAACAACAGTGCTGTTATGCTGTCAGTCAAAATGCCGAAATAAGAGAGAGATAAAAGCAGTAGCGTGACCGTCTCTACATGGCTTTCTTTCCAGCTGACCATAAGGCATACGATTCTTCAACCACACTCCACATCAACTGCATAAATACAAAGTTGAATGTGATACACATTCCAAGTGTAAGCAGCAATAATTAGGGATGATGAGAGAGAGAGAGAGAGAGAGAGAGAGAGAGAGAGAGAGAGAGAGAGAGACAGAGAGAGATAGTGACAGAGAATGTGGAAGAGTTCTCACCATTCTAAATGATTCTCCACAAATGCAGACATGGGGCTAATCTGCACGGTGTACGTGTCATTGGCTGAATATTCGAACAAACCATAATATGGGTTAAACAGCTCTTGAGACAACAGGAAGAAGAACTCCCGCGATGGGCCACTGTAGTCCAAACTATGAGGAACATGAAAGAACTTCTTGTAATACAATTGTTAAACAATTGGAATCATGGAATTTGTGGTTCAGGATTTGGATGTACACTGTTAAATTATAGAGAATTCACTTCCACCCATCAATTTTGATGATAAAAAATTACATTCTTTTATTAAAACACCAAAAAATTTAACCAAAAATATTTCTATTTCAAATTACACTGCAAACGAAGCGAAACAATAAACAAAATAACAAAGTGGTAAAAAAAAAAAAAAAAAACCACATACCAAATCCAAACATTTTACCCTCCCCAACTTCTTTTGAAGTGACTTAAATATCTCTATATGACAACAGGTGGAAAAATACCAATAAAAATTAGATTATAAATACAATTGTAAATATAAATCATGATAATAACAGTTGAAAAATAAACCACGACCTATAGATAACACAAATCTCATGCATTTTCCTTTCATAAGACGGCTACAACTCTGATCACCAGGGACATAATTTGATGTTCCACTATACTGTATTTTCAGAGTTAGACATTAACTTTATTACCACCTGATGGTGGAATCTCCAAAATGCAAATGCAGGAACTGTATTTATATTTTGCATTGAAAACAGGTGTGCTTTTGAAACATCTTTCTCAGGAAAATAGCAAATTGTGCTTTGCGCCACTTTTGCAAACACTCCCACCCACATCACTTGTGCTTTCTCCTGGCATGAAAGTTGCACTAATTAGAATAAGCACTCTCATAAAAACTGGATAAGACGTAGGGTTAGGTACGGTGCGCCTAGCGCTGCACTTTGCACGTTTTAGAAAATAGAGCCCATAAATGTGAGTGGCTATACAGAAATTGACAACCCAACCTTTAGAAATATTCACTGGTATAAAAAGTGTGACATCTAGCCCCGTTCTCCCCTACATGCAAAATAGTAGTAGTAGTAGTACGGTAGAATGTTATTCCGAGCATAGCCATTGTCACCAAGTGGACTTACCCTTCCTCTCCGACAAAGGTGATGTAGAGCTTGTTCCTCTGGAGCTCTTTGCGCGAGTATGCCATCACTTGATTAAAGGTGCCTTCCAGTAAATGTTCCCTCCTAATGATTAGCCTTCAGTATCACAAAATGATACCTTATCAACATCAATGTGATATTACAAAGTTAACAGAACACTGCTGAATACAGATCTTAGTTCACACTTGTTAAATGTATAGCTTAAACATTTTGTGATTTTTGAATGGTAATTCAATTATTAAATTAGTAAAATGAGTACATGGATTAGATGTCGTGAACTAACAATGAACAATAAAAAATTTTTGGGCTTCAAAATCTAAGGTACCATTCACTCCCATTATAAAGCTTGGAAGAGCCAGGATGTTCTCTTACGAGAGGTTCTCTCGTATTGCGTAAGCTAGCTTACGCTACGGGAAAGATTAATCTTTTCTGAGATATTGAAGCCAAAAAATGATCCTTAATTTTGTATCCATTGTCAACGCAGTGCAGCAACTGCATACCTTGAGCGGGCTAGCTAGCGAGCTCATAGGTTGCTCTGCGGCAACTGCTGCAGCCTATAGACGAACTTGAGTGAACTTGCGTCCAATGACAGGCGCCATCACTGCATCAAAGCCTGCCAAAATGGGCGTGGCTAGAGTGCATATAAGCGTAAGTTCGTAGGCTGGAACCCTGATTTTCATCTATTCAGCGAAGCTCTTCGCATCTCTGAACCGCAGAAGCCGCGTCGCCGTTTCAGGGGCATCTAGCAAGCTTGGACAGCGCTCGAAGAAGCCGACCGTCTTCGCCACTTTCAGCCATCCTGCGAGCTACGCCATCCGGCGATGTATCCTTTTTAGAGCAAGCAAGTTCCTCAGCAAACTTCACAAAAAGAGCAAGAGCGTCTTTTTTAAGATGCCTCGCACCACCTGCGCATCATGCGCCGGAGACCGCCACCTCTTCTGCGCTCTCTGCCTGGGATTGGAACATGCAGAGCTCGCCCTCGCTGACGGCGGATGCGACCTCTGCGAGGAGCTTCCGA
The DNA here is from genome assembly GCF_025860055.1 of Xyrauchen texanus. NCBI lineage: Eukaryota > Metazoa > Chordata > Actinopteri > Cypriniformes > Catostomidae > Xyrauchen > Xyrauchen texanus. The sequence goes on from NC_068317.1 coordinate 11,285,159, forward strand.
TGTCGACCCTGCGGGCACCGCCCTCTGAGCAGGCTCCCAACAGACTCGACAGCTGCTTTCTTCAGAGCCGTCGTCGTGCGGCGCCCGTGGCCCGGGCCGCGCCCTTCCTGCCGGAACTCCACGCCGAGCTCTCTAAATCGTGGAACGCGCCTCTCTCGACCAGGAACCGATCCCACGTCTCCACCTCTCTTGCTCTGGTGGACGGCGCCACCGAGAGGGGCTACTCTTCCATCCCCCCGGTCGAGGATTCGGTAGCAGCACACCTTTGCCCGCCCTCCGCGAGATGGCGGTCTAAGCCAGTGCTCCCGTCTAAGGCCTGCAGAACTACTTCCGCCTGTGTTGGCCGCACCTTTGCCGCCGCCGGCCAAGCCGCATCTGCTCTGCATTCCATGGCCGTTTTACAGATCCTCCAAGTGGACCTTCTCCGAGAATGGGATGAGAAAGGCTGGCACCCAGAGGCTGTTTCAGATCTAAGGAGCGCGACGGATCTCGCCCTTCGTGCCACCAAAGCTGCAGCTCAAGCCCTAGGGAAGTGCATGGCCGTGCTGACTGTGACCGAGAGACACCTATGGCTAACACTAGCCGATATGGGAGAAGCTGAGCGCTCCACGTTCCTCAACGCGCCGCTCTCTCCGTCCGGTCTCTTCGGTTCCGCGGTGAGTGGCATTGTTGACCGTTTTTCGGAAGTCCAGAAAGCCACACAAGCCATGAATCTCTTCCTGCCTCGTCGCGCTAGCTCCTCTGCAGGCCGCCCACGTGACCAGCCTCCTGCACGAGCCTCTTCACAGCGCCCAGCTCAGCAAAGCCAGACTTCTCAGCGTCGACAGGGCGGCCGCCCTAGAACGCGCTCAGACAGCCGCCACAGACCGCCGCCCCCCTGCGGGCCTCGGCCTAAGATTGCGCTGAAACTTGAGCAACCGAAGTCCTCCTAGCTTTGTTAAGGAAACGACGGCTCAGTCCCGCCGCGGCCGGACCACCGTCAAAGCTTCGCCCCCTGTCAGTCCCCTTCTCTCAGGCTACTGCAGTGGTGGATTCAGCAGCCAACAAGCCGGTGATACTGCCCGCTTGCCTGCACTCAAATGCCGTTGTCACGGCGAACAAAAGAAATTTTGTGAAAAGCAAACATGCCTTATGTGTAGAAAATGTGCCCACAATCCAGTGTTCACCCCTACACACAAGCATTACACTTCCCGTGTCCCTATCAGAGCCCACTCACATAAAGCGGGCACAGCCAGCTCGAGTGTTAGAGTTAATAAACGCGCCCACGAATCCGTGCGCGCGCGCCCCTTCTCTGCCCGCTCTGTCACACGGCCAGCAAACACCTCTCTGTATGTAAGTCCCATGCCCGTGACTATGCTCGCGCATCACTTCACAGATGTGACTCTTTCCCCATTCACCTCAATCGGGAAGTCACTCACAGAACAGCCTGTCCCTGCTGTCTGCGAGCAGTCATGCATAAGCACAGTAAGCACGCTCACACATTCTGTTCAGCTCGCTGTGTGCGGCAATCAGGGCGACTTGGCCATTCACCCTCTAGCGTTACGCTTCAAAGCGTGGAAAGCTATCCCAGGGATTTCCAAATGGGTGTTAAGCACAATAAAACAGGGCTATTTGCTACAGTTCGATCGCCGCCCTCCCCGTTCAGAGCGCGGCTCGAAACTACTGTGAACACGGAAGCAGCCTGCATGCTTTGTTCAGAAATAGCAAACCTTCTGTGCAAAAGGGCCATAGAGAGAGTGCCACCTTCTCTGAGCGAGTCGGGGTTTTACAGCCGTTATTTTCTTGTCCCCAAGAAAGACGGCGGCCTCAGACCAATATTAGATCTCAGGGTTTTGAACAAGGTGCTCGCAAAAAGACCGTTCAAAATGCTTACAATCAGGAAACTCCTCGCGCATGTGCGCCAGGGGACTGGTTTATTTCTCTCGATCTGAAAGATGCCTACTTTCAGATTCAGATAAATCCCGTCACAGGCCATTCTTGAGATTCGCTCGACGGCCAGGTTTATCAATACACGTCCTTCCGTTCGGCCTGTCTTTAGCACCCCGTACTTTCACGAAGTGCATGGATGCGGCGCTCGCACTCCCTGCGGAGTCAGGGCTTGCGAATTCTGAACTATTTGGACGATTGGCTGATTTTGGCACAGTCACATACGGAGCTTCTGTCTCACAGGACAGTTCTCCTCAGTCATCTGAACAGTTTGGGCCTTGCAGTCAATTGGACCAAGAGCTCACTACAGCCCAGTCAGGCAATTTCCTTCCTTGGAATAGAACTAGACTCCATGGCGATGACGGCTCGCTTATCTACACAGCGCGCGCGCCGTGTTCAGCGACTAGCCGGGTCCTTTCAGATGAACAGCCTCACGCCTCTGAAAAAATTTCAGAGAATGCTAAGTTACATGGCTTCAGCCGCAGCAGTACTTCAGCTGGGCTTACTGTGCATGCGCCCGCTTCAGCATTGGCTAAACACCCGCGCGTCTCGCCGGGCTTGGGCCATGGGCCGCCAGCCGATCAGAGTGACTCAGACCTGTATCTCAGCTCTGCAGCCCTGGGCAGTGGCCGAATGGTATCAAAAGCTCCTTCACATAAATTGTCTGGAAATGATAGCAGTCGAGTATGCGCTCGTGCGCTTCCTCCCAGTCATTCAGGGTCACCACGTCCTGGTCCGTTCGGACAACAGATCTGTGGTATCCTATCTAAACCGTCAGGGCGGTGTCAGATCCAGGAACCTCTTCCATCTGACAAAACGCATACTGAGTTGGTTCCAGTGCCACCTGCGCTCGCTGAGGGCGACGCTCGTGCCAGGCCACCTGAACGGCGGCCCAGACAGACTGTCCAGAGACAATATTTCCCCAGGGGAATGGTCCCTGCACGCTCAAACAGTCCAGAAGTTATGGAGTATATTTGGCAGAGCAGAGATAGACCTCTTTGCGTCAGAAGAGAATTCTCACTGCCCAGTATTTTTCTCGAAAAGCGAGGACGCGCTGGCCCAGGACTGGCCCAACCGCCCGCTTTACGCCTTCCCTCCCGTCTCGCTATTGCCACAGGTAATGCAGAGGATCAGGGAAACGCGTCACTCGGTGCTCCTCATAGCCCCGCGCTGGGAGAATCAGACATGGTTCCCGGAGCTTACGCGGCTGTCACTGACAGCCCCATGACCCATTCCAGTGAGAGCAGATCTCCTCTCTCAAGCTCGTGGCACGATCCGGCATCCCCACTGCACGCGTGGGTGATCAACGACTACCCGTCGCTTTGCCAGAAGGAGTAATAAACACTATCATACACGCTAGAGCCCTTTCCACGAGAAGACTCTATGCGTCCAAATGGTCTGTGTTTTCAAAATGGTGCACCGACAGAGACCTGGACCCACGGACATGTGGGGTGTCGTCGCTGCTCGTGTTTTTACAAGAGCTGCTGGATAAGGGCAGATCCCCATCCATGCTCAAAGTGTACGTGGCGGCCATCGCTGAACCCCGGCACGGCCAGTCACTGGGAAAAAATGAGCTGGTCATCCGCTTCCTCAGGGGAGCAAGAAGGATGAACCCCCCGCGCCCCCCATCAGTTCCTATCTGGGATCTTTCCGTAGTTCTCGAAGCTATGAAAGCCCCCCCTTTCGAACCGCTTCAATCCGTGGATTTGAAATACCTTTCACTCAAAACCGTTTTTCTGACTGCCCTGTCATCAGTTAAACGTGTGGGAGACCTTCACGCGCTGTCTGTCAGCGCTGCGTGTCTTGAGTTTGGACCAAGTGACTCCAAGGTCATTTTAAAGCCTAGACATGGCTATGTCCCAAAGGTGATTGGTACTCCTTTCAGAGCACAAATAATTTCCCTATCGGCGCTGCCAGCATCCGATAGCAAACGCGACGCCAATCTCCTTTGCCCAGTCAGAGCACTGAGATTGTATACTGCACGCTCCGCCTCTTTCAGACGCTCTGAGCAGCTTTTCGTTTCGTTCGGAGGGCGCACCAAGGGTTCGCCGCCTCGAAACAGACACTGTCTAGATGGATAGTGGACGCTATTGCTGCCGCGTACGCGTCAAAAGACCTACCATGCCCGTTAGGCATTAGGGCTCACTCCACTAGAGGCATGGCCTCCTCGTGGGCATGGTCCAGCGGGATTTCCATTCACGACATATGTGTGGCAGCGGGCTGGGCTTCCCCCTCCACCTTTGTCAGATTTTACAATCTGGAAGTGCCCGCCCTGCAGGCGAAACTACTAGCGGTTTAATACGCTACAGCTCCCCTGGTGAGCTGCACTGATGGGACACATTCCACACAGCCCGGCACCGCCGCTCTGTCTTTCCTTCCCACTATGTGCTTATGTATTACACACACACTGGCCCGCACTCTTGCCGGCCAAATATTATTCCCCCACTCACAAGGGCTCCCCCGGGTCCCCCCACCCCCGGGGCTCATGCAGTGGATGCTTGGCGCGCACGGCGTTGACAATGGGTTCCCGTAGCGTAAGCTATCTTACGCAATACAAGAGAACCTCTCGTAAGAGAATGAATCGGTTACCTTACGTAACCTCGGGTCTCTCTAGAAGAGGGAATGAGTATTGCGTAGCCGGCCGTGCGTAGCCGGCCGAGTATTGCGTAGCCGGCCGTGCTCGCGCCACGAGCGATTTTCGCTTCATTGAATGAAAACCAGGGTTCCAACCTACGAACTTACGCTTATATGCACTCTAGCCACGGCCATTTTGGCGGGCTTTGATGCAGTGACGGCGCGGGCGCCTGTCATTGGATGCAAGTTCACTCAAGTTCGTCTATAGGCTGCAGCAGTTGCCGCAGAGCAACCTATGAGCTCGCTAGCTAGCCCGCTCAAGGTATGCAGTTGCTGCACTGCGTTGACAATAGATACAAAATTAAGGATAATTTTTTGGCTTCAATATCTCAGAAAAGATGAGTCTTTCCCGTAGCGTAAGCTAGCTTACGCAATACTCGTTCCCTCTTCTAGAGAGAACCGAGGTTACGTAAGGTAACCGATTCGTTTTTCAATATAACTCTGATTGTGTTTGGCTGAAAGAAGAAAGTCATATACATCTAGGATGGCTTGAGGGTGAGTAAATGATGGGATAATTTTCATTTTTGGGAGAACTAACCCTTTAACCATACAAATGTAGTGTAAAATGTTAGCAAGTAGCAGAGCATGGTGCTAGAAACAAGGTCATAGCTTCGATTTCCAGGAAGCAAAAATGCATATCTTAAATGTGCTTTAACTAAAAGCCTCTTTCAGATAAATATTTTATTCCATGCATGATATTGAAAAAAAAAAAGGAATACATTCATCTCTCTCCTTGTGTATCTCTCAATCACATCCAAAAAATAAAAATAAATAAATAATAATAATAAAAAAATACACAAATGCAAAGATACACTTACTTAATTTTTCCTGGCCCCTGGCCATAGCCTTTTGCCTCCAGCTTCCTGTAAAAATTGCGAAGTTTCGCTTCAAAGTCTCTGCGGTATGGAGCAGGCGCTCTAGCCCTCTGCAAGCCTGTCAAAATACACACATATTGTACATTGCTAACATTGCATCTAATTAGACATGTTGAAAGTTGAAAATGTCATAAAAGTAATAAAAAACAAAAAACTGATTGCCTATTTTTCAGGTCACATCACTTGAAAACAACAAAGAAAATGGAGCAGTCTTTATCAGCATCACGCTGTGAAATAATTTCATTTATAATTTCTCATCAACATCCCAATGCTCATTAAACCCAGCTATCACAAGCATACCATACAGGCTCATTAAACTAGTGCTAGAATGTTGTGTAGCACAGTGGGACGTTACTGCCGGGAAAATGATTTGCCCAAAGTCGCCTCCCACAGGTACTGTAAGTGTATATGAAGAAAGACGAAACAAACAATGAAAGAACAGTCTTGCCAAGAGGAATGTCCAAGAGCCGCTGTGATTTGTTTCAGCATGTGGAAAGTGGTTGGATTGCCTGATTGCAATCACAACTATGTGGCAACTACCAATAGTGTGGCTTGCAAAGAACTGATAGAGAATGATTACTCTTGTCATGTTAAGGAAAAGGCTTTGCTGTGCTTTGGCATGCAGTGCTACACACAAGAGACTGGCGCGTGTTTCCATATAAAAATAAAGGCTTTCAGAAGATAGGCTAAGATAATCTGGAATTGAATAAGAAAATAAGCAATGGTTTATTAGATATTAAATATACTGCAAGCGATTTTAGCATTCTGAAGCTTTCACGTGACTCAGTCGTTGAATTAGCCACACCCCCTTATTCCAAAACTCCGCCTTTTAAAGATAATTTTGCAAAAGCAAAAGAGCAGAATTGTTTGTTCCTGTGGCTGTCAAATTCAACTGTGGCACAATAGCGCCCTCAACTGACAAACACTATGAATCATAGCCTCAACGATTCGCTTCAGATACAACACTATGAGAACAAGCTAAATTATCGACAGGTGAAAAGCGGCAATGTCCTCGGTCCACGGACACATTTTTGTTTGCTGTTTACAAAGTCTACAGCGGTCATAGAGACCGGTGAGATATCTCAGGACTCTTATTAAATTAATATTTTGAATAGAGTAGGAATATTTTTTGCATACTTTTCCATGAAAACATCATCTTTAAGATAATAATCTGGTAATAAAAGTCAGTTTGTTGGCGTCTGGCCATGGTCTTTAGCATGTGAAATGGCTGTCTGCTGTCTAGTCTTAATACTGCCTTTAGTATCTATCCACATACAAGAAACTGTTCGGCCTAAACCATTTCACAATCATCTATATCCAAGTATCTATCGCTTGATGAAAGCTTTTAAAATACCATGTCCATCATGTCCAGTATGGAGCCATTCATTGAAACTGTCCGCTTCTACGGTGAGCTTTCTCTTTCAAGTCTACTAATGTCATGATGGAGCAACCGTTTAAGAGAATCTTGTTGAGCACCCCAACTTACCTTGATAAAAAACATCTGGTTTCATAGCACAACATTTTGAAGGTAGCTCTATCACCCCTTTGAGTATTGAGGCTTTTTACCATCACAGAAGCATAAGAATGCATGTTTAATATGTTCAACCGGACCACGTGTTGGCAATGTGGTTGCCAAGCGCTCAGGTCTGTGTTAATGTATGCTTCTGGTCCAGGAATGTGTATTAAGGAAGTAAATAAGGTACATTTGTATTTCATGATGACATAAACTAAATTGATGATACATATAATTGTTTTTTGTTTGTTTTTTAACAGTAAGTGAAAAATGATGTTCAAATTATTGTAGCGATCTGGTCATACCAGGTGAGCTCTGTGGTGAGGAGCCAGGAGAACAGCGTGGAGAGAAGCTGAGGCCGGGGTGGAAGGAGTGAGATGGAATAAAAGACATGATCTCCTCCTCAAACAGACTGCATGACAGAGAACAATAATATTACAACACTTACAAAAACCATTTATTTCTTTATTTGTTTGTTTTTGTTTTATTGTGTTATGTGAGGTGCAGAGCTGGTAACCTGAAAGTTGCTGGTCAAACCCCACTGAGCTACCTATCACCATTGTTTCCTTTCATCGGGTACCTTATCCCATGTTGCTCCAGGTCACCATAAATGTGCTCAGTGCCGGTCCTCCCTATACGCAATATATGCAAGTTGCATAGGACCCCCGATCCGCCATTGGGCCCCCACGCCGTCAAAGACGTTAAAAGCAGCCAGTACCGGTATGTGACTATGCAAACGGCAAAGCTCCTTGATTGAAACATAACCATAACGGTAAAAGGGGGATTTGTGGGATATTATAATTATTATATTTAATTAATATTTTTGTCCGATTTTGGACATGTTCCAGCTAACGAGATACATAACGTGTAGAGAAGCATGGCTATTGTTAGCTGCTACATGTCAGAAGCTGAAAAATGAGAAAAATGCACCAGGATAGTGAAATAATACCACTTTGCACTGTTACTGTGTTAGGCCATTTTAAATGACAAAGTTTTTGTTGATTGTGTTTTTTTGTATGCCTTCTGGAACAATTCTCAAGTTCATCAGTTAGTCCAGCCTTACCAGTGCTGACCCTGATAATGTAGAGCCAACAAGTGCCCTGCCAACTGACCCAGCACACTGGCCTTATGTTTTGGCAAATATTTGGCACCTTATATACTGTTGGCTTATTGCCACTATACAAAGTAATAAATACTAATGTTCCTTAAGATTAACTGTTTAAAATTATTTTTTCACTACGGAACTGCTCTGTAAGATGGGCTGGGGTGAGGGGGGGGGGTTGTTTTGGTGGTTACGGACACACGGATGGGGGGCCCTCGGACAAAGCCTTGCTTAGGGCCCCCAAAAGGCTAGGACCGGCACTAAATATGCTTAAAGTATCTGCTAAATAACAACTACTTTAACCACTACTTTTTTACTCTAAGTAACTACTACTTTATGAAAAAACAAATACTGTAGAAACAGGCAAAAGCATGAAACTTTTTACTTGTTACATTAAAAGGAATAGTTCACCCCAAAATGAAAATTATGTCATAATTTACTGTCATCCCGCTCCAAATCCCTCTGACATTCTTTCTTCCATGAAACAAAGGATTTTATTTCTGTATTTTTGCCAAATAATGAAAGTGAATATTGACCATAAAACCACAGTAAAAATAGTCAGTGCGACTAGTCAAATGAAATCATTCATCAACTAGGGCTGGGCGATAAAATGTTCTCGGTATATATATATAAATATATATATATATAAAACAATATCAATGATAAACTTTTGAGTAATTTGAGATATTTAGCCTATGTTCTACATCTAGACCAGGGGTGTGCCAATATCAATTGCAAGACAACCACTGGTCGATCTCGATAAAATCTTAAAGATTGACTTTATTTTCCTCACTTCTTAGCCACGCACTGACAGGCAGCTTATGTGTGTGTGCTTTACATGCGCGTGCGCTCCAAGAGTACTTGCGCTAATGTAGACATGCCTAAACGGTCAAACACACATCAACATTTCTTTGTGAGATAGTCTTAGTGAGTTTTTAATGTAAAAGCAGTCAGTTATGTTTAAAGTGAAAGTAAACAGTGTGTAGGGGGAGGATTTGTATCAAAATGTCTGACTTGATGTGTAAATGTAACATAATAGACCTGCCACTGCCTGTATCATTTATATTTCTCAAACAATAACAAATAATAGGAGAAAACCACTCACTGCTCTTGGCTGGGTAACTTTAATAGCTTTAAAATGTATGAATATATTATAACCAACAGTGAAGGACAGTGGAGTAGTTTTACATCACATTTAATTTCATTCTGAATATTACTGCTGTTATTATTTGTTTTATAAAAAAAAAGCTAATATTTCTTATTTTGTATTTTTTGTCCTAATGTTTTAAATTTCTTTTCTTTGCTTTTCATTTTTTTGATTAATTTGTTTCTTTATGCATATTTTATTTAAAACTGTTTAGTTAGTCTTGAATAATGACTTCAGAACTTGAAACAATGCTTACATAAAGTAATTAGTATTATTATTTGTTGTGGTATCAAAATTGGTCTAGAGAATTATAAGATTTTCCTACCGACTGCTGAAATTTTGGAATGGTGACTATATATGTCTTGTGCAGACTGAAGACTGAACACAACAGCAACTCTGACATCAACACCATTGCTGTTGATATATGTACTTTTTAGTTAAAGGAATAGTTCACCTAAAAATGAAAATTCTCTCTTAATTTATCAACCCATGATATCCCAGGTGTGTATGACTTTCTTTCTTCACCAGAACACATTTGAAGAAAAATAGATAAATATCTCAGATTTATCTTTTGAAACTCCAAAAATCACAGACAGTCAGCATAAACTTCATCAAAAGGACTCCAGCAGTTAAATGAATGTCTTCTAAAGTGACACGATTGCTTTTGGTGCGAAAAAAAGATCAATATTTAAGAACTTATTAACTATAAATAATTGCTTCCGGTAAACTTCACGAGAGGGTGGAGTCCAAGCAGTCTCTCGTGTGACGTATTTACGTTGTCATGGATACAGAAGTAATCTCACGTTCTCCACTCATTTGAGACATCCAGGATCCAGGAAAAACCAACCAAATTACTGTACAAATTTCCTCCTTTTCACTTGTAAACAGTCCTGCTCTTCCGGCTGTGACACACATGCGTCAGTTCTCGCATGTTTCAAATGCCAAATGGGATTACATCACACGCGCCTACCACGGCTGACTGAAAGCACGATTTAGAGTTAAAATAAAGTACTTAAATATATATCTTTTTCGCACCAAAAGCCATCGTATCGCTTTTGAAGACATTAATTTAACCGCTGGAGTAATATTGATGATGTTTATGATGACTGTCTGTGATTTTTGGAGCTTCAAATGAGAAATCTCCATTCACTTGCATTTTAAGAACCTACTGAGCTGAGATATTTTTCTATTTTTCTTCAAATGTGTTCTGGTGAAGAAAGAAAGTCATACACACCTGGGATTTCATGAGGGTGAGTAAATAATGAGAGAATTTTCATTTTTGGGTGAATTATTAATTTAAGCATTTTTCATGATCCATAGTGCTGTCATGTGTGCTAATGACTTTTAGGCTTCGGCAATTATATCATGCACAGGTTATGTAGCTGACACGCATCAGGCCAAAATCAGGATGAAGAACATTGTTGGAAATGTAAAAATAAATGAGCATGAAGAGAGTCAAATGTCTGCTGAAGATGGTGAAATTGTGTCGAAAAGAAGTCACACACCTTATGATGAAATCCTTAATTTAGAATACTTCTTGAAGTATGCAATGCATTTCCTTCCGCATTAATGGTATTAAATGTATATCGTATATCGTCTCGGGTTACTTAACTGTAACCCTTGTTCCGTGAAAAAGCAGAACGAGATGCTGCGCCGATTTAGCGCTTTGGGAACGTCTTTTAGGAGTGACCAGCTGTGAATATGTGTGCAACACGTCAATGAAATCCGCAGTGCGGTGGATGTCTGGACCCCTTACGGTTGTGTAGTTTGTGCTCACAAGAACACGAGAGGTCTCAGACAAGAGCTTGTGATGTTGACTCAAGGACGTAAGAACCCGGAGTGTCATGAACATCCAAACTATAAAATCTATGAATGTATGTGGAGAGGACCAGCCTGCCGCATTACAAATATGCTGTAGAGGGACACCTCCAGCCAAAGCTTTAGAGGAAGTGATGAACAGTGCAATGTTGGACTAGCCTGTCTTTGCTCAGGGTGTTCTGAATGGTCTCGATTTGAGAGGGAGACAATTGTGCCCCCATCATGGTCGAATTCCATATGATCCCCAGATATGTAGTTCTCTGAGTGGGAGAGAGAACGGTTTTCTTATCGCTGAATCTCAAACCCAGAGAAACCAGATGAGCTAAGACGATATTGCTGTGCTGTAATGCCAGTTCTTGTGACTGTGCTAATATGAACCATTTGTCTATATAATTCAGAATGCAGATGCCCTGAAGTCGCAGAGGAGCCAGTGCTGCATCCATGCACTTTGTGAATGAGTGATAAGGCTAGGCCGAATGGAAGAACCCGATATTGGAAAGCTTCGCCCCCAAAAGCGAACCTCAGGAATTTCCTGTGTTGTGGCAGTATTTATATATGAAAATATGCATCCATGAGATCGATCGTGACTAACCAATCATGATGTTGGATTTGAGACACGACCGTCTTGACGGTTAACATTTTGAACTTGAGCGCCTTGACTGAGCGATTCAAGCCTCAAAGGTCTAAAATCGGACGCAATCCCCCATCCTTCTTGGGAACCAGGAAGTATCTGCTGTAGTAACCCAACTCTCTCTCTGGAAGGGGAACATGTTCTATGGCCCCTTTGACCAAGAGATTTTACAGTTCTTTCAACAGTAAATGTGCTTGTTGGGGACCATGGCGTTGAAACCCGGAGGATGGCAAACGAATTGAATTCTGTAGCCTTTTTCTACTGTCCTTAGGACCCACATGGAAACACCCGGCAGTAGATTCCACACTGCCAGGTTCTCTGAGAGGGATATCAATTTTGACACTTCCTGTTGAGGAGATGTCGAGTGTTCCACATCCTGGACTACAGTAGGAAGCAACGGAACACCCAACATTTAGCTGGAAACCACAAACTCCCAAAACACCAGAGGCTGCGGGAATGGAGAGGTTTCATGGGGTATCGGGAAGGTGCAGGTGGATGTTTCATGCACCCTGTCCCGAGGGGGGCTTCCCCCACAAGGCTGGGTGCAAGACCGTCAGGACTTTATCTTTCTGGAGATAATGGTCCTGAGGTCTTGCTTTAAAGGCTGCTGAGGGCGACTAGCCGGTCCCCAGTCCTTACGAGGGGAGCACGATCCGAAACACTTTGTTTTTGAGCCTTCCTTCTGGAAGGACAGTGGCGGGGCTGGGTGGTTGGCAGTCCCTCCCCCTGAGTGCGGCGAGGAAGGAATTGCCCTAAGGCTTTCTCATGACTCTTTGCCTCCTGAAACCTGGTGATGACTGTGTTCATCGAGTCACCGAACAGGCCAGAAGGTGAAACCGGGGCATCAAGAAGGAACACTTTGTCCTTATCTCTGGTCAGCACAGAGAGACATTTATGGTTGAACCTTTCGGGCATCAAAGCAGCCATCGTCTGGCCAATGGCACGAGCCGTCTATTTGGTCACACGGAAAGACAGATCCATGGCTCGACGAATCTCTGAAAAAGCCTCTTCGTCGACCGTACTACCTGCACACAGGTCCTTCAACAGGTCAGCCTGGTACGCCTGTAACACTGTCATGGTGTGTAGGGCAGCACTAGCCTGACCTGCTGCCTGATAAGCTTTCCCCACAAGTGTAGAGGTGGTCCTGCATGGCTTTGTGGGAAGAGTAGGTCTTTTAGATAGAGATAACCAGCAAGTGTCTCTTCTACCTGCAGCATCATCGAATACCCCCGTGCCTCAGCACCCACAATGGTCGAATATGTCGACGCCGAAGGAACAAAGATACGGGAAGTATAAGGTTTCCTCCATGAACGAGAAAGCTCATCATGGAGGTCTTCAAAGAAGGGAAGGGACTGATTTTGTGTTCCCTTCCCCTGGCCACCAGACAGAAATCTGTCCTCTAGTTTAGAGCGTTTGGGGGCCTCTTGATCGTGTGGCCAGTCTAACTGTAGTCTGGCTACTGCACGAGTAACCACCTCGAGTAATTCCTCAACCGCTTTATTATCATGTGAGAAGTGCTCAGAGGCAGGTAGCTCAAAGTCCGCAGACTCAAGAGATTCAACATCCCCCTCATGAACCAAAGAGGCGCCGGGGCATGCTTCGAGATCATGAGATGGACCGGTTGGATCTGGAGAGAGAGTGAGCAATAGGAACGGAACCATCTCTCGCTCCTCAGCTAGATCCATACAAGAGCCCCACGAAGGAAGGATGGGCGCTGGCTCACGGAAGTAAGCGAGACAAGTGCAAAGCATTTTCACTGTAAAAACTGCTGTGTGTCTGCTTCAGCCATATGTATAAACACGGAACACACATCGTTTTCCTTGCTTATTGCTCATGTTAAGGAAGACAGAAAGGTATTCTGCACACTGCCTAACAAATCTAACTCCTATCAGAGAAAAGTAGAAATTTTTGACAGGCTTGAGAAGCACAACACACACAGAATGGTCTGAAGACAAAAGACCTGACGATGCACCTGTGATGCATCTATTTATAGCCCCTGGTACTGGCGCATCCTGATGATGTCACCAGCAGAGGCTATAAATTCCAGTCAATTTCATTGACGTGTTGCACACATATTCACAGCTGGTCACTCCTAAAAGACGTTCCCAGTGCACTAAATCATCGCAGCATCAAATTGTAGCTTTTGATAGGGAACATGATTAATAATGTTATTGAACGACATGAAAAAAATATTGCTATAATAGTTTTGGCCATATCGCCCAGTCCAACTCAACAAATGGCGCACAAATCAAATATGATGACCCCTCAACCTCATTGGTCTTATGAACAAAAATCACAAGTTGTGATGAAAGAACAAATGAGGTTTGATGAAACTGATGTGCTACCGATGTGATATAAAACCAATGATGTTTGATGTGCTTTTGTGCATTTTTAACTGTAGTTGATCAACAATTTAAATAGGTTTTGTGAGTGAAAAACATCACAATATCATTATATCCACCATTGAAATCTGCTGCGCAAAAGAACCTGCCTGCTGTGTGACGCCACTAATTCATCTATATGGTAAACAATGGCTTTTCCCCCCTTTTGTGGTCCATGTGAGAAAGAAAGGGTATGAAGCAGCATTTGTGGTGAAACACGGGTTTAAAGAGACATAAGGGTGAGAAAAGATGTGACGTTAAAGAGTATTTGCCCCCATACTGATTTCTTTAATTTTTCACACTAAATGGTTTTAGATCTTCAAATGAGGTATAACATAAAACAAAGGCAACCTGAGTAAACACAATATACAGTTTTCAAATATATATGTTTTTACTGAAGCAAAAAAAGTTATCAAACACCTATATCACCTATGTGAAAAACAAACTACCCCCTTAAACTTAATAGCTGGTTGTGCCACCTTTAGCAGCAGCAACAACTGCGTGGCAGGGTGGAGGGCGGGGCCGGGTCGTGATTCTACACACCCGGTCCCTTATCAGGCTAATCAAGCCTCCGAGAGGGATAAAGGCCAACTGCGGAGGATTGTGCGGGAGAGAGAGATCGTTTACGGACATGTCCGTCATGTGTGTGTTTTGTCTTTTGTTTGTTTATTATTAAAATATTATTTATATTGACAAGCCAGTTCTCGCCTCCTCCTTTCCATTGAACTATGTTACAAACTGCAATCAAACGCTTCTGATAACTGGAGATCAGTCTTTAACAACGCTGTGGAGGAATTTTGGCCCACTCTTCTTTGCAGAACTGCATTAGGTCAGCCACATTGGAGGGTTTTTGAGAATGACCTGCCTGTTTAAGGTCCTGCCACAGCATCTCAATTGGGTTTAAGTCAGGACTTTGACTAAGCCACTCCAAAACTTAAATTTAGCTTCTTTTGAGCCATTCAGAGGTGGACTTACTCCTATGCTTTGGATCATTGTCTTGCTGCATAATCCAGTTGTGCTTGAGCTTCAACTCATGGACTGGTGACCGGATGCTCTCCTTTAGGATTTTCTGGTAGAGAGCAGAAATCATGTTTCCCTCATTTATTGCAAGTTACCCTGAAGCAGCAAAGCATCCCCACACCATCATACTACCACCACCATGATTGACCGTAGGTATGATGGTCTTTTTGTGGAATTCTGTGTTTGATTTATGCCAGATGTTATGGGACCCCTGTCTTCCAAACAGTTCCATTTATGACTCATCAGTCCACAGACACATTCTCCCAAAAGGTTTGAGGATCATCAGGGTGTGTTTTGGCAAAATTCAGATGAGCCTTAATGTTCTTCTGGGTTAGCAGTGGTTTTTGCCTCACCACTCTTCCATGGATGGCATTTTTGGCCAGTATCTTGCTGATAATGGAGTCATGAACAGTGACCTTTATTGAGAGAGGCCTGCAGTTCCTTGGATGTTGTCCTTGGCTTTTTTGTGAATTGCTGGATGAGTTGTCACTGTGCACTTGGAGGAATTTTGGAAGATCGGCCACTTCTGGGAAGGTTCACTACTGTGCCAAATTTTCTTCATTTGGAGATAATGGCTTTCACTGTAGTTATTTGGAGTCCCAGAGCCTTTCAAATGGCTTTGTAATGCTTTCCAGACTGATTTCAATCACCTTTTCACTTATCATTTTTGGAATTGACCTTGGCATAGTGTGCTACTAGGTGAGACATTTTAGGCAACTTCACGCTGCTGAAAAAGTTATATTTAGATGATTAGTTGATTTGATTTAACAGGGCTGGCAGTAATCAGACCTGTTTGTGTCTAATCCAGCTGAACCCCATTATGAATGCAGTTTAAGAGATTTGAGGATTTACTAAGTAAGGGGCAAATACTTTGGTCCAGTTGCTATTGGATAACTGTTTTCATTCAATAAATAACATTGTCTTTTAAAAACTGTATTTTGTTTTTATTCAGATTGCCTTTGTTTAATGTTATATTTTGTTAGAATTTTTTAAATAATGTAGTATGAGATATACACAAAAACAAGAAACCAGGATGGGGGCAAATAATTTTTCACAGCACTGTAGTTCACCCAAAAATAAAAAAGTAATTATTTACATTATTATATTGTTTTTGGTCATTACTGTAAAAGAAAGTGTTTTTTCCTTTTTCAAGATAAATGAAAACATTTAGCTTGGCCTGTTTTTTAGTGAATTTATTGTGGCTGTTTGTATCTAGTATTCAACAATGTATAATGTTTTTGGAGATAATGTCTATTTAATTAAGCCAATAATTTGTTTTATATCATAAGTCCTGCATGCTGCTTCATGTGAGTGAGACATAAGTCAAAGTGGCTTTGTTTGAGGAGTAATCCGACTGCCAAGACACTGACAAAATGACTGATGACTGTGTTCCAAGACACTGATATATTATGCCTGTAAAGTCTGGTTAGTGGTTGTGCAAAACTACAACATGAAGCATCAACTCAGTCACGCAAATTTCTCCTAAAACTTTGTTCTGTTAGGAATGGGGGGTTAGGATCAGGGTTAGTACCTTAATAGTATAACCACGTCTGCGTCACAAGACAGCTTTTCAACACCTTGTGGACCCTCACTCCTGATGTAATGGAGTTTCTCCCTGGCAGGAAACACGGATGGAGACCACCAAAAGCATTTAAACATTCATGCAATATCATGTTTCAACTTTTATTTTCTATCGTGAGTGTCTGCTGAAAGGTCTGTTCTCCGGGCATGCTTATTGTTTTTTAATGAAACAGTAATGCATTTCACCTTGTTGAATGGAATTATAACAGGCTGCATTGAGGAATTCCATTAAGATAATGATCAGCTTGCTACATTAGTGAAATCGAGCCTGTCTAAATGCATGAGTTAATGTATATACAAAGAGTCACTGTCAAAAAACTTTGCTCTTTTAAGCGCATTTGATGCATTTATATTGTGTAACACTGTAACTTTACCCTTTCTATAACTCAGTCAGAGATTTTATGTCAATTATACTATATAGGAATAACACCACAGTACAATGCACAGTGTTTGGGATACACAAAATTTTGGATATATTCAGGGGGGGCCCTGCCTACCCTATTTCTATTTGCATTTCTTTTCTGCACCAATTTCCCCAGAAATGATGATCATGTTCTCTCATGGGATGGAAATGCTGCATTATTTATCTGTTGACTGTTTCTGAGTATAACCTATTCAATATAACAAAAATGCTCGAGACACTGTTACGATCAATCATGATCATGTGAGATCGTCTCACCTGAGTGTGTGATTCCTGGCTAGACTGGGCTGCCGTTCCTGCAGCACATCCAGTATGTTTGGTTGACGGAGGAAAGCCACAATCTTGTCATTGTAAGCTGAGCATGAAGAAGGAAATAAAGTCAAAAAGGAGAATCCTAATGATTACAGGAGGTTTCATATGAATTAGTGAAAGTGGGCTGAAATCATAAAAACAATTGCATTTAAGGCCAGCATCACATATTTATTGTGAAAATAAAGTATGTTTATTTCCTCTCTAATAATGTATTTCCGTAGGTTGTCTGTCTGCGTACTGACTGGCATTTTGGTCACAATCATCATAAAGTGACAGTTGTCATGTCTCTGTTGACTAACCTAGAGGCACTGAATCAGGCTGGCATTGACTTTTGACAGCAGCTACAAGACTGTGTCCAGGTCTGTTCACAAGTGATGCTCCTCTGTTGCGGGACACCTCTGATGCCTGAGATAACACAACCCACACCATCGTCATAATGTGATTGATCAAACATGACCTTTAAATCTATTGTCATATATAGGCTATGCAGGGTTGGGGAGTAACGGAATACATGTAACAGGATTACATATTTAAAATACAAAATATAAGTAACTGTATTCCACTACAGATAAATCATTGGTGTCACATATTCCCTGTTGTCTTTTGTTTTTGTGCTTTTATGTTGAAATTCTTTTTTAGTTCCTGTTTCCTGTTAGTTTTTGTAGTCCTTTGTAGTTTCATTTTATGATTGGTTTTCGCCTGATTATTTCCACAGGTGTTCCTCGTTCCCTTGTTTGTTCCCTTGTATATTTAAGCCCTTGTTTTTTGTTCTGTTCAGTTGTTCAGTTTGTCAGTTCTCAAAGTTTGTCTTACTGTACTGGCAGAGTTTTTATAGTAAAAACAAGTGAAAAAAAATCAACCAGTACTGAAGAAGTAATCTAAAGTATTTAGAATACATTACTGGCCTTGAGTAATCTAACAGAATACATTACACATTACATTTTACAGCATGTATTCTGTAATCTGTAGTGGAATACATTTCAAAAGTAACCCTCCCATCCCTGTATATGTGAGAGTGTGTCTGTTTGTACCTCTCCTGCACTATAGCTGCGCAGTCTTTGTAAGTGTTGTCTGTGTGTGAGGTGATTGGGCAGACGGCCATTCTGAAGGGGAATTCTGGGGTCAATGAAGGTCGTTGCACGACTGTTATGGTCCACAAAGAATGACTACCAAAGCACAATAACACAAACAACATTTCAGTAAACATGCTGATATCAACCAAATCTTAACACAATTGAATATTTCATTAAATACTGAAATAGATTTTGAAGTATTTCAGGCTCAATAAATTAGTGTTAATTAATTGCATAATATATATGTGTATTTGTATAATGTATTTTTTTATGCAATTAAAATATGTATGTTGGTGGACATTTTTTAATTAATTTTATTACATCATAAATTTGTGTTAATAGATATTTTTTTTATTAAAATATGCATGTACGAACATTATTTTATTTTATTTTAATATATTATATAAATCAGTGCTATAATTAGCAATTACTACATCTTTCATCAATTAGTGTTAATAAAATGATTTATGTTTTATAATTTTATGTATGTACTTACAAATGTATGGGTATTGACATTTTTTTATTTAAATATATTATGTAAGTCATTAATATAAAAATCAAATAAAAAAATTACCGTTTATTTATTTATTTTTAATGAAAAATTAAGTATGTATGTAATTAAAAATATGTATGCATATGGAAAATATATTTTTTAAAATATTAATATAGTATAAATAAATCAATTATATAAAAATAAAATTATAGGGTTCATAAATGAGTGTTTAATGAGTGATTTATTTTTAATGAAATATGCATGTAATTAGCATATGTAATAACAAATATTTTCCATAAATAACATATTCCACAAATACATTATGATTAATACTACTACTACTAATAAATATTATTATTCTAACAATTTGGCATTATTATTATTCTAACAATTTCTATAGTAAACTGAACTGTAGACAACTTGAATCCATAGATCAAGAATCATTGCATAAAGGTTTTTTGGAAAAGCTCACCTTGCCCTGCTGGTCAGTTTTGATTTCCCAGCCTCTGGGGAGCTCCAGTTGAGTATCAGCAAATTTGTTGAGGAAAGTCACAAGGTCGCGGTTGTGTTGATATCGCTCAAAGTTGCGCACATCTCGTCGTATTTTCAGAATCATGTGCTTCAGACAGGTGCTGCTGGTAAACATCCTATACGCCCCCTGAGCGATACAGATGAATATGTTCTTTAATGTGTGTGGTTGTGTCTATAAGTGTTGTTGTTGAAAGTACATTAAACACATACAATAGGGAAAGTATAGTTCCATAGGATATTGTGTTTCTAGAAACCACTTACTGCCTTTAGCAATAAGTTAATATCAACACAAACAGGCTGAGCTCAGATAACATTGCTTCATTTTTGAGGACAAAGCTGAATATAACAACACTTTTACAGAACAACCATTCTCGCAGATCCACGTCTACGTCAGCACGCTTTATCTTCGCCTTGTTAATGTCTGTTATCTTTCTCCTTTGCTATTGCAGAGCACCAAGAGAGCTTATGTTATCAATAAAGAGGGAATCTGCAAATAGATCAATCAATAGCACTCTTCAACTGAAGTACAAAGACTGGTGCTATCTACTACAGGGCAGTACCAGTTCACAAGTGCTGAAATCATTCCAGTAACATCCTCACAGAATTCCAGTTTTTGCTTATGTTGAAGTAAATGATGTCATTTTCATATGGATAACACATCAACATCATAAGAATTACAGTGTGCATGTAATGACTAATGTTCAGAGATATATTCAAACTGATGATTGAATGCACAATTTACACATATGCACATAAACATGCTGTAACTTACACAGTTGGCATGGAGGACTGTGAAGAATTCTGGGTGGCTAACAAACTTTACAGCTGGACATTGAAGCAATAGTGTGATGTTCTGATTATTCACAGGAGATGCAGAACCTTCTGTTCTCTGATCTGCAAACGTCACAGGTGAACATATCATTGAACCATATGAAAAGTATGTCACTAATGAGACAGCTACACTTAATTGCGGATGTCATTTCATTTGATAACAAAATACCAAACCAAGTGGCATTTACCTGCTGTCTGTGGTGTGGATTCATTCTCTGTATCCGGACTGTTGTTCCTCTCATGACCATGACTGGCTGATTCATCATCTGTAGCCATAGTCCTCTGAATGTTCTGATACCTGCATTCAACAGTATTATACAGAAGCTGTAATTGTACCTACAGAATAACACTATACTGCCAAAAGATCTCTATATGAGGCACACGTTTTAAACAGAAGGTTTAGAATACAGAAAATATGCTGCCAAATGTAAATAATGGTTTATATTTTCTATTGTTTCATGATCTACCTACATCCCTGACATAAATTAACAACATTACAGAGTAAATGCTTTAATGTGAAGTTCAGATTCAAAAGCAACAAATATTGAATTTCTTTCTCTGTTTCAAGTAAATTGCCACAGCACAAACAGAGGTTGGCTACTTTCATGAGATTTAATTAATTATGGGTTATATGAGTGGTGGTGGCTTAGTGGGCTAAGCGCATAACTTGTAATCAGAAGGTCGCTGGTTCGATCCCCACAGCCACCACCATTGTGTTCTTGAGCAAGGCACTTAACTCCAGGTTGCTCCGGGGGGATTGTCCCTGTAATAAGGGCTCTGTAAGTCGCTTTGGATAAAAGCATCTGCCAAACACATAAATGTAAATGTAAATGTTATATGCTATTATATATATATATATATATATATATATATATATATATATATATATATATATATACACATTATAATTAAAGGAATAGTTCACCCAAAATTGACAATAATCTTATCATTTACTCACCCTCATGCTATCCCAGATGTGTATGACTTTCTTTCTTCTGCAGAACCCAAATAAAGATTTTTTGAAAAATATTTCAGCTCTGTAGGACCATACAATGCAAGTAAATGGTAGCCAGAACTTTGAAGCTCCAAAAAGCACATACATTCAGCATAAAAATAACCCAGAAGACTAGAGTGAGAAACAGATCTATATATAAGTCATTTTTTAAATGTAATCTCCACTTTCACCTTCACTTCCACATTCTTCTTTTATTTTTTGGCAATTTACATTCTCGTGGATGTCGCCACCCAGTGGTCAGGGCTGGTCAAATGTGGAGATTTATGGTAAAAAGATACAGAAATATTGAGCTGTTTCTCATCTACACCTATTATTTATCTTCTGAAGACTTGGATTAAACCACTGGAGTCATATTAATGACTTTTATGCTACATTAATGTGCTTTTTGGAGCTTCAAAGTTCATTCACTTGCATTGGATGGACCTACAAAGCTGAGATATTCTTATAAAAATTCTAATTTGTGTTCTGCAGAAGAAAGAAAGTCATACACAGCTGGGCTGGCATGAGGGTGAGTAAATGATGAGAGAATATTTATTTTTGAGTGAACTAACCCTTTAATATACATACATGGTAGCATATATGATGTCCTTGCCATGTATATAACACTCCTTGATGCAACAGTAATCAATGATGCAATGATACACACAGGTGTGTGACTAACCATTGAGATGTTAACTTTTAATTATTAGTTTGTTTTTGTTTTTTGTACTCAACAAAACAAAAACATGTTTTGCTAAAATGTACTTTATAGTAAACTAAAGTAAGTCTTTAGTTAAGTCTTTTAATTATCTATAGATTGGGCTAGAGCAAGAAAGAGAGCATCATGTTGTCTATTTTTCCTGTTCTCTGTGTGCCCTTGTTCCTCAAGCAATATTCACACAAATGCTTTTTTCCTTTTTCAGTTCTTTGCATTTATTTGCTTATTTCTGAGCAATAGAGACATACCAAATATAATTAAAGTGTTTAAGAAAATATAGTCATAACACAATGTATATGTTGCTGTTTATTACTTTGCCTTGTTTGTTACGTAATTGGAACCATGATCTGGTGCTCTAAAGAAATATGACAATAACAACAATATAACTTAGAAATAATGCTTGCTGTTTTCCTTTATGTTAAAGCTTGCTCCAGAAATAGCAAAATGCATAAATATCACGTTTATTGAAACAATAATTACATGGAAAAGCCCACTGAATCCTTAGAACTGCCTAAAGAAAAAGCCAAACTGATAAATATACAGTCAGTTGTATCATTATGCTACAATCTGTACTATATTACACCTGGGACAACTGGGACTAGGGATGAGTTCTTTATACCAGTATTTATAGCAGGTCACATCTATGGCACCAAATAATAACACTGACACTGAATCTTTCTATTATAACCTTGTGATAGTGATTTAAGATGTGTGTCCTCTAGGTGGCACCATCCCACAAATATCTTTAATAGTGGAGCTGTATTCACTCTGTTCTGTCCAATGAGGTCAATTCACAAAAACAAAACATGACAACACATTTAGGACAAATTCTCAAAGCCGTTGGTTGAGGCAAAGTTGCTGTGTTGGACTGGCCAGAATACTCAAACAAACAGAGCAATGTTTTGAAAGCGGCTCTGCGACACACTATTTACACTTTTTGTTGAAACCTAAAAATTGTTTACTAACACCTGTCTCTACATATTAAACTGAGCAAGGAGAATGTATTTTAACATTGAAAAAATTGACAAACTTTTGCTTTAAAAAGTACAACTTCAGGACAGTATATGTGATGATCCAAGATGGAGTTAATATAAGATGTGTGAAATCACTAAATATAAGGAACATACATGCATACACAATGCCATTGAGGAGAGTGTACGTGGGTTTCTCCATACCTCCTGTTGAGCTGCTCCATCTGTTGAGTGGAGCTGGATCTCTGGATGCCTGTGCACTTGGCTGCATGACTGGGTCTCTGCCACGTGGTGGTGCGGTTCACATGGTCCACATAGAAAACACGGCCATGACTGTCTATCCTGGCCTCCCAATCTGTGCCATTTAGACAAACATTACAATCATTATGAACAAGACACCAATCTAGTGTCACAGTGAATATATTTCAAGACAAATCTGACCAAATAGACTCATTTTAAAAAATAAATAAAAGCAATGTATACTTTTTCATACATTGCAGTATTTTAATAAATTAAGCAAAGATTTTATGCATCAAGCACACACACACACTGAGTATGTAGACAGTCATCACCACAAACAACACAATCACCCCCACACACACACACACACGCACACACACACCCAGTGACCTGCACAGGGCTAAAGGAAATGGAGAGAGTGGGAAGAGATATCAGTCCGGGACATGAAATAGAATCTGACTCAAAAGTTGTTTAGAGTGTGTGTGTGTGTGTGTGTGTGGGTGGGGGTTCTGTCCCAAGTCAAGCACATAGACACAAACAAACACGCACACACACACAGAGAGAGAGAGAGAGAGAGAGAGAGAGAGAGAGAGAGACTCTAACAGATATATTTAAATGTTGAACAGCCATAAATAAGATATATAACATTAAAACACTGTGGGCCTTGGCAAGCCAGTGCACACAGAGGGGAATAGGATTTAATTTATTAGTCTCTGTAGTACACCGCATGAGGACTCATGACACACTCTTGGCTGTTTCTGTGTCTTACTCAGGACAACAACAGACATTTTCCCAAACCAAATGTATTAACTGGCACGTAAATCAGTCAACAGATGTCAAAAAAACATTTTGTCATGCATTTATCTTCATTATACATTAGTGAAAATGGCCTGACAGGCTACTGCATGTTTCAGCACAATACTGAGTGGCACATGAGCGATGTTATGCTTCTTAAATGTCAAAATACTTTTTGAGACCACTGTATATCAAAAACTTGGTTAAAGTAATATTCTGTGTTCAATACATGTTAAACTCAACTGACAGCATTTGATGCATAATGTTGATTACCCCAAAAAACAAAAAGCAAAAAACTAAAACAAGAACCGAAGTTACATTGAGGCACAATGGAAGTGAATGTGGCCAATCTTTGGAAGGCTTTAAGGCAGAAAAATTAAGCTAATAATTTGATAAAAACACACATTAATTATTAAGTTACAACACGTGTATTATTTGAGCTATAAAGTAATTGTTTTTACAGTTGTTTTAGGGTTTACAGAATTACATCATCATGGAAAAGAAGTTTAGTACACAGAGACGGTTAGTAATTGATTGTATCACATTAAAATCATGTTAACATGCATATTGTTTATGTCTTGTGACTATAATTTTGAAACAGTGAGAATTTTAAGTTTACAGATCAGCCCCTGTTCACTTCCATTGTAAGTGCCTCACTGGGACCCAGATTTTTTCTTTTTTAAAGGAAAGGAGGGACAAGTTGATTCATTTTTGTGGTCAATGTTTCAACATTGTCAACATTATGCCACAAATGCTGTTGATTAATCTCAACTTGTATTAATCTCCTTTAAAAACATTATTTTGTAATATTACTAATTTTCCAGTCGATTTTCATATAATGTATCCGATAAACAAATTTTTACATCAGTTCTAAAAATACACCAAAGCTTTTAAGAGCTGATGGTAATGGACAGGAAATCATTTGATCTCTTTGTTGTGTTTGTTGCTGTCAGAGCTTTCTCCTGTAGCCCTTGCTAAAGAGGTTTTTCAGGCTATTTTTAGCATTTTTAATGCATTCCTATTTTACAGTGAAATCCAAAGCTCAGCAGGGTTCCCAAACAGTGACATTGCACCAATCCTGAGCATCAATACAACCAAAAACCTGGAAAGCTGAACCCACATTCGAAAATAAGAGGGTTTTAAAGAATGCTTTGACTCATTTCAGATTCAGAGAGAAC
Organism: Xyrauchen texanus; assembly: GCF_025860055.1. Taxonomy (NCBI): domain Eukaryota; kingdom Metazoa; phylum Chordata; class Actinopteri; order Cypriniformes; family Catostomidae; genus Xyrauchen; species Xyrauchen texanus. Next base: position 11,310,344 of record NC_068317.1, read on the forward strand.
TGAAATCACTGCAGGGAGGATATGTTAAAATGACTGCTTACCTAAAAAGTCATCATGTACTCAACCTCATATTGTTCAAAACCCATTTGACGTTCTTTATTTCTAAGGAACACAAAATATGTTTTTGTTCCCAGTCACAATTTTTCCCTTTTATTGCAATTTTTTTGAAAGTGAATGGCGATTGAGTCACCCTTTCGGGTTCCACTGAAGAGAGCAAATTATACAGATTTGGAACAACATGAGAGAGAGAGTTAATTATGGCAGATAGCTCATTTTTGGGTGAACCCCTCATAAAATCATTTAAAAATCATTATATTTTGACAATGTTTGCAGTAGTGTGCATGATAAATGTTTCACAAACCACCCACATTTAAAAACACCCATGCTAATAGTTTTGTTTTCAAGATTTATCCTAATGTCACGTCAAATGGCTGTATTAATTACTGTAAAAATAAAGCACTTGTACTAGTCTTGTGCTAGTCTCACTTTACTTTCTAACAGTTAAGCAGTTATGAGAGCATCATACCTGCCTTTCTATTGAATGACAGCTTTAAACATAAACTCAGTATGCATAGTCACCGTCTTTGTGGCCTGTCACTATAGCAACTGTGAAGAAATATCTCGAGAGATCAGTTCAGACTATCGCTTATCTCTTGAGAGACAAGCTCATTTATGTCAATTGTGCTTTGAGTTTCTTGGAAATCCCTCTCGAGCAGCCGTGTACATGACAATGAAAACTGTACAGATCAATGCTTACACCAAAAACCTTGAGATATTTTAATTTGTGACGGACAGTAGTAAGGTATGGTCTGATGAGATGGAGGGACACACACACACACACACACACACACACACACACACACACACACACACACACACACACACACACACACACACACACACACGCACTTCTGTTGTAAAGACTTACAACTGCTACTAACATACAGGCAAAAACACACATTCCCATGCCAATGAGGTAGCGGGTTAGTGGCACAAGCGAGGGTAAGGTGTGACTCAGGAGAGCTTACTTGGAGGTAATGGTTCATCAACACTTGGGTAATGATGGGGGTCAGGCCGCAAAGCAGGAAGCTGAGTGATTGCATGATGACTGCATTGCATATGACAACTGCCTATAAAACATATGAAAAAATAGGCCCGTGACTATCTACGTGTCGAGCATTTAATGAATGTATAGGGTGAATTCAGGTCATTTGGACCACTTTAGTTATCTCAATGCTAAAAACTGTCCCAAATGATCTTAATTCATCCTTATAAGGTATATAATATCTCAAAAAGAAATCAGTAGAGATATCATGGATTTGGTAGTTTCAAAGTGACTTCTAAATAAGGTCAGTGGAGGTGAAACACAGCGTTGTCACTTCTCAACAGGAGAGAGAGTTTCAGCAGTAATTGACTGTCAAACTCATCACTAGCAAACTAGCAAGTTCTTTGGTTTTGTTCAGCAAGCAACACTATCAATTCGAAGGAATTAAAAAGAGGTCTGGCTAATCGATGTTGAGCCATCATTCTGCCAGTGTTTTAATAAGGAATAAATGGAAACCTTCCAATGAATTGAAGGGGTCATATCATAATTTATTTGCTTCATTTAGTTTCTCATTACCATTTTACACCCTCTGTCTGACCCTTAGAATTGCAACCGCTAAGTCAAATGAGTAGCAGAGATCAAACACATGCCGTGGGTTTGCTGTTAGCTCCAAAACAGGTACAACAGCTTGTCATTGGGGCAGTTACCCACTGTACCTTCTTTACACTTAAAGGGTTAGTTCACCCAAAAATTTAAATCCCCTGATGATTTATTTACCTGTCTGTTTGACTATCCAAATAGTGGATTACTTTTATGCTGCCTATATATGCCTTTTGGACCGTAAAACAGCCTGCAGCCTGATGGCACCCGTTTACTTGCATTGTAGGGCTGAAATGTATTTATAAAAATCTTAACTGCTGAAGAAGGAAAGTCATACACATCTGGGATGAGAGAATTTCCATTTTTGGGTGAACTAACCCTTTAAGGTACTTAGGGTGCAGGATATATAGGTGACCGATAACTGGGTAAATCAAAATCTTATTAACATGGTGATACCGGAATTACCTGCTGCAAGAAATTACATGCCATTTACTGTTAACGATTCAAGAGGCAATGAATGAAGATGCAACAAAGCATGTATGTATTTTACTTGCGGGAAATAATTTTCATGTATTCATGAAACATAAACAGAATATGGAAAATAGCACATTGTTACATAAAGTAAAGCATTGCGATTAAAGTCCAAAACAGGACAAATTGCATCCTGTATCGAATTAATACAGGATGCAATTTGTCCCGTATTTAAGCTGGTCAGATGGCGTCACAGTGAAATCGTTCCAGATCGCTAATTTATCTTTAAATACGGGACAATCCTGTATTTTACAGGATGGGTGTCAACCCTAATTTTACCAGTTGAGACTTTTCTAATGTTATGACTCATGACTATTCAAACCGTATGATGTTATCTATTCCCATTATGATTATTATACTTCATATGTTATTCAGTGAAACTGCCACAAATGAGTGCAGTAATAAGCGTCTGTGAATGAGCACATACATACCACAAATAAACCACCACTGCACAAACAGTCTGGCTTCTAGCATAAATATTTTACCATGTATTCAAAGATTAGGGTCTGAATTATGTGTTTTGTTGTATAATGTTCTTTACATGCTGTTAATTTATCCCCTGATTTTTGTTTAATGGATTATTACTGCGGTTAGAATGTAATTATTCTCTCTCTGTTAGTGATCAACAGGACTAGGCTACCATATACACACATAAATGGGTACCATACAATTGAATGCAAGTGTCTTGTCATTTATTTCTCAATAAAATCTGCATGTATCTGTAGTATAGGCACATTTCTGGTTCATATTACATCTGCCAAACCTTAAATAGCAGCAGTTAAGAGTTGGTCAGATTGTCAAGTCCAAATTACAAGCTTTTAAATGACAACAATTTTTCAAATGAGTAGCGTTTATTGAATTAGCTAGCAATTCCAAGTTAAAAGATTAAAAACTAATTCTTAAACAAAATGTAAAAAATTATCAATTAATGGCAAGGTCCACAGTCCCATAGGCAGAAATCGCGGGTCGGGGGGGTCTATCTGAGGGTTGTCCCCCCCTAAAATATCATTAAAATATGTGTATTGTAAATAATATAATGATATATTCATAAAATAATTGTTTAAGAAATAAAATAATACAAATGCAAATGGGGCAACAACAAAAAAAAAACCCTTGGTGTCCCCTTCAAAAATTGCTCTTGAGAATTGTTATGTTTATTGTCCCCCCCAACATTTTGATGAAATTTTCGCCCCAGCACAGTCCTGAAAATGATCTGTTATAGTATCTGCCCAGAAATTCCATATTGGTGCATCCCTAAATTGTATGTCCCCTTTCAGGACATATAAGGTAAAAGAAAGCTCCACAAATGTGCTCAGTAGCATGTATGCTGATTAAATGAGTGTTTCACACAGCAACCAAGAAAGATTCTCAAATTCAATAGACCGGGATGTTAAGATGAGATAAAAGTAGGGCTGGGTATTCATACAGATTTCCAGATTCCATTCAATTACAACTCACAAGGTCTCGATTCTGATCTCAGTTCGATTCAATTCGATATCAGTTTATCTGGGTATATTTTAGTTACAATGTCCCTTTTGCTTACATACTGTATGAAACAAATTTACATTGATTTGATGAACATGTGTTAAAAACCGGTATTGTCTCTTTAAAAAAAAAAATTGAGAGGCATTGAGAGTCTGTAAATGAGCGCTTGGGATTTAAAAATCAATATCGAGATTGTTCAAATGATGATCAAAAATCAATATTTTTACCCACTCCTAGATAAAAGTGATGAACTTTTTTAAATGTGTAATTCATTTTATTTATTATGTATTATAATTTTTATTAAAAAAAACTTTTGGTCATCTAAAATCCCAGCTCATATATCTGCACACATGAAAAATAGCCACAAACAACACAATTTAAAGAATAGTCCACCCAACAACAGCAAAAAATCATTAGGTTGAATGTTCGCTAGAGACCAGAGTTGCTTTTAGCACTAAATAATCAAAACACATTGTATGCCTTCAAAAGACTTGGAATATATTAACGAACACATTTTAGAGTGAGGCACTATCCAAAGCTTTTGTATTGAAAAGACAAACCAAGATATTCATTCAAACATCAGTGCAGAGTAAATGATGACCAAACTTACATTTTTGGGTGAAACATTTCTAACATCTACACGTCATCATAGCAAAGCATGATTTGTTCATGGTTTCTCACCTGATGACCTAACACTCGGTCCAGCTACTGGTGATTCCTCGCCCTGGTCTTCTCTCAGGGGACTATTTTCCGACGACGACCCCCTCGACTGAGCCGACCCGTCTCCTGGCCCCCTAACATCTGGGCTTTGCATCGAGTCTGAGATGGACTCAAAAGCACTGTTCTCCTCCTCCTCTTCCTCCTGCGAGGAGAAAACAGTGCTCTCTGACAAACGGGTGCTATCTACCGAAGAAAGGCGTGTATGGCTGCAGAGATGGTTACGCCCCTCGTAACCCGAGTTACTATAACAGGAAGTGCTGTAACAGGACGTGCTGTAACACGAAGTGCTGTAGCAGGAATTGTCGCACAGTTCACACTCGCTAGGACCCCGTCTACTTCCACCTCTGTCTTCACTATCTGGCCGCAGGGTGGATGGTGAGGGTCTTTCTCCCTCCAGAAGCTGGTTGAGTTCTGACAGATGCTCGATGGAGAGGCTACGCGGCAGCGTCCGACGGCAACACGGTTTGGGACACTCGGGGACTATGGATGGTGACTGAGCCTCGGACACTTCATCCTCATCCACCTCTTCTTCTTTGTCCTCCTTGGGTTTGACAGTGAGCTCCTCCGAAGATTCTGGTACCTCATCTTCATCTTGACTGTTATGGTGGCGTTGTGCTGAAGGCAAGCTGTGCAGTAGATGATGAATGCGGATGTAGTGAGACCGGGGTGTCTCAGGTTCACCACAGGTTGAGGCGATGACTGTCTCTAACTCAGACACAGGAAGCGAGCAAGGCCGGCTCTTGCGCTTCAAGGTACTACGCATCCTTGGGGAACAAGGTTCTTCTGCATTCCCATCTCCTTCTACCCTCATTTCCATTTGCTCAGGGCCCAAGCCCTCCCCAACGTCTACGTGCTCCGTACCTAAATCTGCAGCACTTCCCGTGTCACCTCCACCTGTATCTTCAAAAGCCTCCATTGGAGTCTCACACAAAGCTTCCTCCTGCATTTCCCCTGGTTCTTCGTCTGTTTTTCTGGGGTCCTGCTCTTCAGTTTCAGTTGTAACATCACTAAGTATTGCCTCTGCGTTCCTGCCCTCCCCATGGCCGGTTACAAGATCACTTACTCCTGCATTCTCTGATCCTTCTGTATCTGGTTGGGTCTCCTTCCTGGGCTCAGTTGGGGAGGAAGGTGCAACATCCTGGGTCTCTGCTTCTGGAGGACATTTGTCAGGGACCTCTGGCATGCCAGGCCCCAAACTCAACGCATCCTGCATAGGTAGATTGGCTGCAGCTGGTAGGCCTTCGCAGCGCTTTTGAACAGCCTCCTGGTCTGGAACTACATCATAGACTGGCATTGCATTGAGGGACACCTCATCATCATCTGTCAGAGAGAACAAGCATATCTCAGTTAAACAGGTATGCTATTAAACAACACTGACACCATCAGCAGCAACAAATACTTTTCTAGAAATCCCTTAAGAGCTCTGTGTATAAGGAATAGTTAATCCAAAATTGAACATTCTGTTATAATTTACTTATTCTTTATGTCCTATTTTAAACATGTGTGACATTCTTTCCTCAATAGAAGACACACTGCATGTGCATATTGAAAATTTGAGTGCCAAGTGGTGTGGTGTACCAAGTTTGACTATGCAGAAGCGTAAATGAGATCTGTAGAAGATGGGGAAGATATTCAGGGAAAAACATTTGGTTCATAATCCTACGGCTTCAGAAGACCTGGAATGTAGTGCACAAGTCACTTTGACGACTTGCTTTGTGCTTCTGCTGTGCTTTCAAAAAAAAAAATAGAAATAATTATGTTTAATTAAAAGTAACTAATGCTTGCACTTAGTGTATGTGTCAAGCGTGAGGAAGTGTGTGAATGAGCTACTCTCGTGAACACTCTAAGAGACCGCGGATATCAAGATTAATACTGATATAAATTTGTTTGTCTGTGTCTTACCCAAAGTGATTGCATTGCTAAAAAAACATGGATTAAACCACTTTTGACTGCCTTTATTTCCTTTTTGGAGCTTGAAAATGTTGGAACCCATTACTTACATTGTATGGACAAAAGCACATCATACATCCTTCAAATTATCTTTGCTTGTGTTTCACAGAAGAACATAAAAATGTGTAGACTACTACTAGTTTTGTTCATATTGTTTATGATAAAAATACATAAAATAGACAACATCCTGCAGACCTGGGTGAACGGAGGAGGTTATATCAAACCGAAACTGCAGCTGTCCACTGACATGATCCGTTGGAAGCTGCCGGCCTAAAGTGTAACTCACCACACGGTCCCTGTTTACACACACGAAAGATAAGGATCCTTGACATTTTAAAATCCCACAGAGTAAGAGCAAATGCCAAGCATTTAACCATAAAATAAATGCATGTGTAGGCAACAGCCTACACATGCATTATGTATCTTCTTGAAAATAAAAATGTAATACAAATTTATATTTTCAAGCCTATGAAAACCAAAACCATAAAGGAAAAATATCACACAAATGGCACACAATGTCTAAAATTTATTTCAAACTGTTATCAAGCTCACAGTTGGAAAAAAAATGTAAGGTCAAATGTTTAGCAGTTAGTAAGTGCATAGCCAGGTGTCCTTAAAGACCTACCCAATAGCATGCTTCTCCACCAGCCTCTGTACAGGCACGACCAGTTTTCCCAGGAAGCGTTTGATGATGGGTCTGCTCTTGGCAAATTTATCTTTCACCTCAATCTCCAACACATCCGTCGGCAGGGAAACAAATTTAAATCGCTGTAAATAAATAACAACCATGGGTTTGTTGAGTATTTACCATAGAATGTATCAGTTGTAAATTAACAGATAGTTGGCAACCGTCTGCAATCTGTCTAGTTCCTTCTCTTAACTCTCATTTCAATATGTTTGTTCCCTCAAGGGACTCTGAGAGTTAAAATCATGTTTACCAAAAATATGTTACTAAATGTTACTTCATATTGATACTGTATATTGCTCCCCTCCCATGACAGAGTTATTAAGAATTTCTAACTATATATTCAGATTTACAACTATATATTCAGGATTTATTATGTAACTATATAGAGCATATTTGGATATGTAATAATATATTCAGATTTAGAGCAATATAAATGTTCAGATTTATAACTATATATTCAGGATTTACAATATCAGTATATATGTATTTAGATTTATAACTATATATTTAGATTTAAAAATATACATTCAGATTTATATATATATATATATATATATATATATATATATATATATATATATATATATATATATATATATATATATATATACACAGTGCTGTGGAAAAGTATTTGCCCCCATCCTGATTAATTTTTTGTGTATATCTCATGCTAAATTGTTTCCAAAATTCTAACAAATTCTAACATAAAACAAAGGTAATCCGAGTAAACAAAAAATACAGTTTTTAAAATACAATGTTATTTATTGAAGCACAAAAATCATCCAATACCAAATCCAATACCTTAGTTACTAAATCCCTAGATCTCTGAAACTGCATTCAAAATGGGGTTCAGCTGTACTAGACACACACTGACCTGATTACTGCCAGTCCTGTTCAATCAAATCAACACCTAAATATAATTTTTTCAGCAGCTTGAAGATGGCTAAAATGTCTGACCCAGTAACACAGCTATTTCATAGGCTCTGGGACTCCAAATAACTACAGTGAGAGCCATTATCTCCAAATGAAGACAATTTGGCACAGTAGTGAACCTTCCCAGAAGTGGCCGACCTTCCAAAATTCCTCCACGAGCACAGCTCATCCAGGAAGTCATAAAAAATCCAAGGACAACGTCCAAGGAACTGCAGGCCTCTCTCAATAAAGGTCACTGTTCATGACTCCATTATCAGAAAGATACTGGCCAAAAATGCCATCCATGTAAGTGTGGCGCTGCGAAAACCACTGCTAACATTTAACATTAAGGCTCATCCGAATTTAGCCAAAACACACCCTGATGATCCTCAAACCTTTTGGGAGAATGTTCTGTGGACTGATGTGTCGAAAGTGTAACGGTTTGGAAGACAGGGGTCCCATAACATCTGGCATAAATCAAACAACAATTCCACAAAAAGACCATCATACCTACTTTCAATCATGGTGGTGGTATGATGTGGTATGATGGTGTGGAGATGCTTGCTGCTTCAGGGCCAGGGCGACTTAGAATAATTGAGGGAAACATGATTTCTGCTCTCTACCAGAAAATCCTAAAGGAGAGCATCCGGTCATCAGTCCATGAGCTGAAGCTCAAGCACAACTGGATTATGCAGCAAGACAATGATCCAAATCATAGGAGTAAGTCCACCTCTGAATGGCTCAAAAGAAGCTAAAATGTTTTGGAGTGGCCCAGTCAAAGTCCTGACTTAAACCCAATTGACACCAGACTAGTCTATGCTTTTTCAGTTTTCAAACTGTCCAGCCTGTGCCCACTGAAGCCTCAGCTTTCTGTTCCTGGCTGACAGTAGTGGAACTCAACATGGTCTTCTGCTTTTGTAGCTCATCTACCTCAATGTTCGAGGTTCAAGATTCATTTGGAGTGCTCAGATAACCACAAGACTGAAAAACGAGGCATGACACAGTCGTGGTTATCATGGTATTTCTATGTTCACTTATGAATCACAATTCCCTTATTTGGACAGTAAAACGAGTGGAATTTAAAGTTCACAATAATTGCAGTAAGATAAATTATCTCGATCAAGCTATTATGTAATACATCTACAGTATGTATGGCAAGCCTTGAGGTACTTATGTCATAACGAAATGCAAAACAGACTGGTAACTCTTCGCCTTCACATAGCACGACTCAATGGAACCTCAAATGGACCCACAAACAAACCCTAATCAGACCACTTCCCAAGATGGTCTGAGTACAGTTAGTTTTTGGGACCTTTTTTAGGGGGTCTGAGATCATTTGGGTTGTTCACATATACATATTACAGTGCATCCGGAAAGTATTCACAGCGCTTCACTTTTTCCACATTTTGTTATGTTACAGCCTTATTCCAAAATGTATTAAATTCATTATTTTCCTCAAGATTCTACAAACAATACCCCATAATGACAACGTGAAAGAAGTTTGAAATCACATGTACATAAGTATTCACAGCCTTTGCCATGACACTCAAAATTGAGCTCAGGTGCATCCTGTTTCCACTGATCATCCTTGAGGTGTTTCTATAACTTGATTGGAGTCCACCTGTGGTAAATTCAGTTGATTGGACATGATTTGGAAAGGCACACACCTGTCTATATATGTTCCCACAGTTAACAGTGCATGTCAGAGTACAAACCAAGCCATGAAGACCAAGGAATTGTCTATAGACCTCCGAGACAGGATTGTATTGAGGCACAGATCTGTGGAAGGGTACAGAAAAATTTCTGCAGCATTGAAGGTCCCAATGAGCACAGTGGCCTCCATCATCTGTAAATGGAAGAAGTTTGGAACCACCAGGACTCTTCCTAGAGTTGGCCACCCAGCCAAACTGAGCGATCGGGGGAGAAGGGCCTTAGTTAGGGAGGTGATCAAGAACACGACTGTCACTCTGACATAGCTCCAGAATTTCTCTGTGGAGAGAGGAGAACCCGTTCTTGGTCACCTCCCTAACTAAGGCCCTTCCCAGACAGAAGCCACTCCTCAGTAAAAGCCACATGATAGCCTGCCTGGTGTTTGCCAGAATGCACTTGAAGGACCCTCAGACCATGAGAAACAAAATTCTCTGGTCTGATGAAACAAATATTGAACTCTTTGGCCTGAATGGCAAGCGTCATGTCTGGAGAAAACCAGGCACTGCTCATCACCTGGCCAATACTATCCCTACAGTGAAGCATGGTGGTGGCAGCATCATGCTGTTGGGATGTTTTTCAGCGGCAGGAACTGGGAGACTAGTCAGGATTGAGGGAATGATGAATGCAGCAATGTACAGAGACATCATTGAAGAAAACCTGCTCCAGAGCGCTCTGGACCTCAGACTGGGGCGAAGGTTCATCTTCCAACAGGACAACTACCCTAAGCACACAGCCAAGATAAAAAAGGAGTGGCTACGGGAAAACCCTGTGAATGTCCTTGAGTGGCCCAGACAGAACCCAGACTTGAACCTGATTGAACATCTCTGGAGAGATCTGAAAATGGCTGTGCATTGACGCTCCCCATCCAACCTGTTGGAGCTTGAAAGCTTCTGCAAAGAAGAATGGGAGAAACTGCCAAAAAATTGGTTTGCCAAGCTTGTAGCATCATACACAAAAAGACTTGAGGCTGTAATTGGTGCCAAAGGTGCTTCAACAAAGTATTGAGCAAAGGCTGTGAATACTTATGTACATGTGATTTTTCTTTCGTTTTTTATTTTTAAGAAATTTGCAAAGATTTCAAACAAACATTGTCATTATGGGGTATTATTTGTAGACTTTTGAGGAAAAGTATGAATTTAATCCATTTTGGAATAAGGCTGTAACGTAACTAAATGTGGAAAAAGTGAAGCGCTGTGAATTCTTTCCGGATGCACTGTAATATGTATATGTGAACAACCCAAATGATCTCCATAAAAAAGGTCCCAAAAACTAACTGTACACAGACCATCTTGGGAAGTGGTCTGATTACGATTTGTTTGTGGGTCCATTTGAGGTTTGAGACCGTTTGGAGTGGTCAAACGAAGATCTGTGTGAAAATGTGTCCTCCACAGCACCATGCTAGTTAGAGGAATGCCTGCAACTGCATATGTTAGTGGAAGATAAACAGATATGGGGAGAGGAGAACTGCTGGCTGTTTCCAAATGCAAGAGATGTTTTGTTTAAATGTTCAAGGGTTGCATGTTTATGCTCTGTAGGATGGTGCAGCAGTAATTTAGCAGTAATGGCTCATGCAATTAAGAGAAAATGTTGATGCCAGCAAACATAAAACAGCTGCATGCTACAGAGGGAGGCTATTTAGATTCTTCAGAAACACATCACATTTAATGATGTTTAAAAAACTATTTCAAACTGCTTTAGCTTTCAGAGAGAATCAGCACTAACCTAAAAGTACCAACCAGTACTATGGTATTACCATATTTTTTGGTCATACTGTAATCATATAATTGAAATATTTAGTATCAAGGTATATTAAAGTACCATGATATTTTTGTAATGTTGTGTTGGCTAATCTAACTGGTTAGTATTCTCAGTACTTTGAAAGCAGTGGGGAAACAAAACTCAGATAAAAGATTCTCTTTCAAGAATTACAGATTTAATGTGCCTGCCACATTAAATCTGGGGGGGGGGACTGCGCCACTCTCCATTCTATGTAATTGCTTGCAAAAAATTACTAGTATATTTTTCAATAATTTAAAAAAGAAAGAATGTCATACGGGAATGGGCGTATAAATCATGAGTATCATGCTTGCAGCTAATGTTGAACTGCCACAAAGCTTTTTTTTGCATACCTTTATGTTTTAGATTGCACTAGACTGAAACATCTTTTACGTAACTGCTTATTCTTACCGAGAAGTGTCAGTGATAGGCACCACTAAAATCTATGATTTCAAAATGTTAACTGTGGTCCTGGAAGAGATGAGAGTGCTCAGCCTGGCCATTAGTGGAGTTAACATAAATGGGTTTGGAGCTGAGAACACCCAAAAGCTCAATATATTTACAAAGAAAACCCCATTATGGCCGGACTAACACAATATTTCAAAAGTACCCACTCTAAAGTGGTGAGGGAGCGTGCCTCTTCTTGATCTCTGTAAATATAGGTTTGGTTCAGAGCTTATACACCTTGCACACTCTAATTACTGATCAATTAACTATATTATCAGGCAGGGGTGGACTGGGAAAAGAAATCGGCCCGAGATGTATCCTTTTCTGCATATCGCTGCCCACCTTTGGCATATCGAGGAGCCGCTTTGTGGCCTGTTCTTCATAACACGGTTGCTCGTTTCATCTTATTCCCGGTTCTCCCGATGTCCAGTCCGACCCTGATCGGCCCCGAAGTGTGTAGGCCGGCAAATGCCCGGTATGCCAGATTATTAATCCAGCCCTGTTATCAGGGTGTTTAGGAAAACATGCTTGATTGCTTCAAATACATTTCCAATCATATGCCAGAACTTAATGGTTGGATGGGGTATAAATGCTTGCTATGCAACCCAAGAGAAGACATGAGTCTTGGAAAGAGCTGCAGGTTTTCAGCAGAATGTGTAAAAACACCTGAGGTAGATAAAACTAGGTATGTGAACAGGATGAGTGAAGGTAAAGCTGGATGATATATTGAATATTGAAGATATAATTGCAATGATTTTGTTGCTGACATAGAGTGTGCCAGTGGATTAGTTTTGGACTCCCTCCTCACATCAAAACTTGTAAGTAAGACAGCATTCAGATTTTTCATTCAGACATTTTAATTGTATTTCTACTTTAAATCTTGGATTTGTGACTTCAATGTATTCCCATGAATTAATTCTTTCACACCATGACTCCAGTCTAATTCACTGAAACAGTTTAAACACAGATTCAACAAATGTTTGCTTCATCTTAAGGACGATTTATACTTCTGCGTCGAACCTACGCTGTAGGCTATTCATAGCTACGGCAGTTACGTACCAGAGCCTGATGTGCACCTCTTCAATAATGTAACTGCGTGTTGCGTCAACTCAGAACACAACAGCTGTGATTGGTCCACTTTGTAACCAAGAGACCGCCCCCCAGGATGATAACATGGATATTTAGTGGTGGTGTGTGTGAGTGGTGGTGGCGTAGTGGCTAAACACAGGGCTGTTAATCAGAATGTCACAGGTTCTAACCCCACAGCCACCACCATTGTGTCCTTGAGCAAGGCACTTAACTCCAGGTTGCTCCAGGGGGATTGTCCCTGTAATAAGTGCACTGTAAGTCGCTTTGGATAAAAGCGTCTGCCAAATGCATAAATGTAAATGTAAATTTAAATAATTTTTGCATTTTATCCAAGTTTATTCTAGATCTATGCATCATATCACAATGTATTTGGACTCTGGACCATTAAAGCCATTTTCTTAAAAGGGAGCATCTGCTGGTTTTATGTTCTGTTTGTGTTTCATAAAGTTACAATCATACACTTCTGTCTTTAATCTGTTTACAGTTTACAGCTAAACTCTTGACACTTTTTTTCTCCTCGTTTTAATACTACAATAATTTCTACCCGTGGGTTCGACCCAGAAGTTACATTTTAAGTTTTCACTGTATACAGTATTCACACACACACACACACACACACACACACACACACACACACACACACACACACACACACACACGTACCCTTTTAAGAGCAGAGCAAATACTTAAATATTAACAAATACTGTACATTGAATATCACCAAAAGGCTAAGAAATATTGAGAAATATAAATAAAAAAGTGTAAATTTTTTGTTGAAATAAAGTTTCCTGATGTCAGTTGTAAGTGATGCTTACTGTAATGCATGAATACTATATTTAGGCAGACAAACTGACAAAAAAGATTAACAGGCACAAGTTTGACTTTATTAAACAATCAGGCATGCCTGTTAAAAATGAATTACTGTAAAAGTTTTGCCTGAGAGGGAGGTAGACCTGACAGACCCAATGCATAATGTTTAATGCTTTATGCAGACAGGCTGAAAACAGTATGATGATACAGTAAGGCAATAGTGAAAAACTGAGGAATTTCCTTTCCCGGTGTCATAGAAACCCTGTCATTTCTGGTGTAATATTAGTATAGGTGGTCGTCCAGGGTATGAATCCTAAAGCAAAACAGTAGAGTTGATAAGAAAATTTTGGAGAATAACAGAGACTCACAGTTTCTTTAAAAAGAGGAAACATGATTTATGTTTTGTTTTTTTTCCTCCAGAAGTGGGATCCATTTTACTGCAACCTAATGTGTTTGTGCCTGTGTCATGTTTTTGCGTGTCCTTGCCTTTCTGTATTTTATTTTTGGAAATTTCAATATGATTATTCCCATAATTCACAATTTTTCATTACTTGCTGAAAAAGAAGGCTTAAACTAGCCTAAGTTGGTTTGCTGGTCTTTGCTGGTTTAAGCTGGTCTAGTTGTTCTCCCAGCCTGACCAACAAAAGTGTCCAACTACAAACTTAAACCAGTCAACAAACCAGGTTGGCCAGGTTGAGAAACCAGCAAAGACCAGCAAACCAGCTTAGACTGGTTTAAACTATATTTATAAGCATTGCAATTTCTCAAAAGGATGAGGCAATCTGATGTATAGCTTTTCCATTAGTGGGATCCATGTTACTAATGTTTGCACATTCAGTTCTTCCTGCTTTATATTTTACAATTCAGTTTAGTTCAATTGAAGCCCCTTTTTCCACATATCTGAAAGATGGTGATTATATATGAATGAAGGAAGAGAGGGGAAGAGCTAAGAAAAGAATAAAACAGATTTTCTTATCAGGATAAAAGCATCAATGCCTGGTTAAACAAGCACTTAATTCAAATCATAATGCATGCGCCACTGGAAGTTTCTATGAAGATAGGAAATACATTCTTCGAACCTAACATTGCACATGCAGCAAGGCTAAGGGAAAAGTCATAACAACACAGCAGTTCACTTTTCATGCACCAGAGCTTTTCATGGTGCCATTAACCCCCAAAGGGCCATCATGGAGAAGTCTTCTGTTGCTCACATTTTGCACCACCCTGGCTTTCAGCCAACTCAGCCACACGTGTGAAGAGAAATGCTCCCATGATTAATCCCACTGACTTACTGCTGACTGCATGACTTGTGCTGTGTATTTCAAAGGCAATAAACACTCTGCAACTATATGAAATGGATAGCCGCTATGAGCAGGGATATGGAAATCCAATCATACAGAATAGGGCAATTTGTGTGGGCACTAAAGCCGGCCCTACACTAGATGTATTTTCCAGTGATTTTCAGGGGTGAGCTTCATTTACATAATTGCTGGCCAGTAGGTAAGAGTTGGAGTGTGCATTTGCATCTGCCAGCGGGAGGTTGTTAGTCCCTTGACCGTCAGAAGAGTTAATGGCTTCAAAAACTGTAAAAGCACATCAGGCTTGCTTCAAAGATCAGGCTTTCTGTTGTCGGGCCGAGTTTTTGTGTTCTCTTCAAGTGACCAATGAGCTTCTTCTTTTAATGAAGAACCGACAAGACGTCAAGCTGATCTGAAGGTGTTTGTCAGTACGTCGGTCAACCCTCCACCATTTTATCGGCAAGAGTGTCATACCTCAGACTGAAGAGAAGCAAGATGGCAGCACGTCGTGGCATGCTGTGGTGTGGCATATTAACAAATAAACTTTACTATCTGTACATGTGTTCTATAAATAACTCTACTTCCAAAGCAAATACTTCCAAATTCATACGATGATAAAGAGGAAATTAAAGAGTCCTTAAACTTCATGTCAGAGGAAATAAGCAAAATGGCAAAGAAACAAACTCAACTGCTGGACTGAATGGAGGAGGTGTGAGATTTGAAGCTGCAAATCAAATAAAAAATCAGAAGATTGAAGATTTAGAGAGGGGGTGGACAAACTAACCCTATCCTTAACACCGTCATGGCAGCAAAGTTTTAAAATTGGCTGTAAATTTACACAGAAAAGGTTATTAAGCAATTTTATCACACTAATATCATGTTTACAGGCATATTCATTATATCTTGTGGCTATACTTTTGAAACAGTGAATATTTGAACGTTTATGGATTGGTCCCATTCACTTCCATTGTAAGTGCCTCACTGGGACCCAGATTTTTGCTTTCGAAAAGGAGCGGCAAGTCAAAATAATTTTTATGGTAATCAACATTGTGCCACAAATGCTGTCGATTGAGCTTAACTTGTATTGACCCCGAAATATTCCTTTAAGAACAGTGCACACAAATTGAAATTGTGAAATTTGTAAATGAAGGGGAGGGCGTGCACATTTTCAGGTAAATGCTTGATACACCCTAGGATTTAACATCCTGAGTAATGGTGAAGGACATAAAGAATCATTATAGGATACTGCTTGGCCAATTCATACAAGCACAACTTGATTTGGACCATGACGGCTGAAACAACAGGGCAAGCTGCTATTTGATGTTGAAAGTCAAAGTCATGATATATTAGATCATTTCATGATGATGATATGGTAGGACAATTTTACTTCTAAAAAGATACAGTAGAACAAAGCATATTACGATAGACAAATAAAACAAATAATAATTAAATGTATTGGTATGATTATATTGCAATATGTTATTGTAATTGTGATTATTCTTTACATTAACTTTCAGTTTAATAGTTCATTACTGGACATTCAAAAAGTTTCAAATATCATGATTAAATGTACATCTATTCAGATTTGATCTCCTGAACAGCTGATCTGCTAGTTCAATGTGTAACTTTAATGACTTATTAGTGAAAGTCCTCCTAACTGTCTAACTCTGCACAAAATGTTTGTTGCTCTTGTACAATTAACAAAATGCTTGTATAACTTGCATGATTAAATCCTATAAAATGTTCTGATATCCATGAAATATCTTGTAAATGAATTTCATGATACCATCTAAATAGCTTAATGCCCATTTTGCCCTCAATTGTTTGGAGGTGTGATACCACCCCTGTTATGTATATAAATAAATAAATAAATAATTATAGGCATAATATATCAATAACACTGAAGAAATAGTTGAATCATGTTTCAGCTTCAATTAAATGTTTTTTTGTTTGTTTTAAAAGCTGTCAGAGAAAACCAACATCAGAGGGTCCACAAAGCTCCAGTCTTCCTTTCATGTTTCAGCTCAAAGCTTCTTTTCAAGCATGAGCATGCTACAATGTATGTTTGATACAGAAACAGACTCAGTGAAGTGGTTTTCAGAAATAAAGTCATGAAATGTCACAGTGACATCTCAAACCTCTTTAACACCTTAAACTCTTGATTTGTTAAATGTCAAAATGCTTTTAAATGATCTGTGACATCAAATACTATAACACAAATATCTACAATGTGATCTAATATGTGACCAAAGCCAATTATGATGACTTCAGATGAAGGAGGTTTTGGTGGACTCACCTCTCTCTTCCAGACCGGGTTCACTGTGTTGCAGATGATGCCTGACCTTTTCTCCTGACCGTGGTGGGGCAGAGCAGGGAAGATGCTGTGCTTTCCAGGCTGGATAGCGATTTTCAGGTATGGATCTGGATTAAAAAACATTCCCTTCTTTAGACCCACTGCCTGAATGTCTGAAATAAAGATGGGAAAAAGCAGAGAATAAAATGGGCTACAATGGGCTATATATCAACAATCAGATTGTGTAGGAAATTTGCATTCTTCAATAAGATTATCAGAAAACTGGAAGGTAAATTAATATGTGAGGGTTTTTTTCTGTTTCCCTGTGTAAGGCTGGCACCAGGATGTCTATGCCCAATAGGCGTTATTTCCAGTAAAAGTCAAAGAACTCTGTGAGAACCAACTTCATAAAACTCTCACACAGAAGAGCATCTCCACCTGAGACAACACACCCTACTGATTAAGGACCATAAAATGCAAATCTCACACACATCTGGACCCTCTCCCACCTCAGGTCACTTTCGGTTCACCAAAAAGTTATTACTAATACTGTTCTGTAATGTAAAAAGTTTTCTGATCATACATGTTTGGTATCGTTCAAGAGATCTCAGTGCAACTGGTAAAACGGTCTCAATCCTATAAAGCAAAGTCAAATCACAAGTAAGATTTAAGAACTTCACCTTTCCAGAACGCTCACAGAGAACAGATGCTGTAGTTTCAAAGGTCTACCTTCAAACCCCTAAATTGTAAACCAAATCCTGAATAATAATAGGAACAGATATTTTCATATCTGAAATAACAATAGAATTAGTGCTGACAAAGGAATCAGTGAGTCTGTAGTCAGATATCCCACAACATTGATGTGTGTAGTTTTCTCTATCAGGTCTCTGTAGCCAGAAGACCAACAGAGAAAACATTGTGTGTCATTTCTACTCTACCAGGTATATAATTTGAATTTCTTATGTTTGGTAAATGTTTGAATGGAATGCAACTTTAATTATATTATTATGCTTGGTTCACTGATAGCTTTGAGTTTATTATTATAATTGGATTGTTTGAATGTATTACTATTACCTGGTAAAATAAATTCTTATAATGATTAATTCTGAAGGACTGTTTTCTAGTATATTTCTTATTAACTACAAGTCTATGGTCAGAGTTGGCTTAATTAAGCTACTTCAGAAGTAACCCAATAGTTAAGTATGTACTAAAAGGCTAAACGGCAAACCAAGAATCTATAATAGAACTTAGCCAAGTAGAATTAAGGGAATTCTAAGAGTAGGACTGAGAATCTGTAAAACAGAACTTAATTGACTGGTGCTAAACAGTGAGTCGAGAATCTATACTGAACTTAGCCAAATAAGACTAAACGGATAAAGCCGAGAACCTATAAGGACTTAGTCTAAAACATACTAATATCTGAAACTAATAAGTTATTAGTTAAAAGGACCTGCGTCCGGATGGCACAGGAACCAAATAACACTTGCAGTCTAGAAGAGAGAATTAATAAAAATAATACAAAATGATACAAAACTTAAATTCAGAGCATAGATACATCAACAAGGTTTTTCATAATTGGAGTCAGATGAAATAAAGAAAATAATTAATTATAAGATTAATAAAACATGGAATTCTAATCAAAGTATTATTTACAGCATATAAAAAGACTGTCAGCCTTTATTTTGTTGCCCGTAGTATGCCTACTTATAAATGTACAGTACTGTGCAAAAGTCTTTGATGGTTATTTATATCTTCAGCTTTAGTGTGTCAATAGGAAATATAAATGTTAGACTCCTAAACATTACTTTTACAAATAGAAAATATTAGAATAGAAGAACAGGGAGTCCTGCAGCAGATGTCATGGCCCCAACAAAGCCCCCCACTGAACATCGTGTCTGTCTGAGATTACATATAGAGACAGAAGCAAATGAGAATTCTCCAAGAAGCTTGGAACATCCTATCTGCAAACAACCAAGAAAAAATGTGTCCAGGTGTACCTCAGAGAATTGGTGCAGTTTTAAAGGCAAAGGTGGTCACACCGAATATTGATTTATCTTTTTTTATGTTTACTGGACATTGTATGATGTAAATTCATAAATTAAAACTATCTGTCATTATTTTTTAAGATATCATCACTATGCAGCATTTTTACAAGTGCCTAAAACTTTTGCACAGTACTGTATATTATATATAATTAGCCCAAAAAGCACTTGAAAATTAGGCAGTGCACTTTTAATTTGGCATGTAATGCAATCCTCTTACAGACAATGTCAAAGCTAAAACCAGTATAATATAAGGACTAATAAGTCAATAAAAATAAGGAATAATTGACGATGGGCTGCTGTCAATTATTCCACTTATACCATGGTTACCATACTTTAAGACATTGTTCAGGGTTTTCTCTCAAGACATTTTCTAGTTTTTGTCCCTGAAAGGCTCTTGTGAGTGAAACTACGTTCATCCACCACAGATTCAGCATCTTGCTTTGAAACAGTACGAGACTTTGTTGCTAGTTCGAAAAAGTCACATTAGAACTAGCAACGGAGGATAGCGAGGATTGCGCTGCTTTACTGGAGCACTTACTGGAGTATTAAGGTGTGTGTGTGTGTGTGTGTGTGTGTGTGTGTGTGTGTGTGTGTGTGAGAGCTTGTTTTTGAGGGATCGAAAGAGATAAACTCATAAACTGAGAGAGATTGCTTCGGGGATTACCTTTTTTGTTGCAGCACTCGTCAGAAATTACATCGCTTCAAAATTGCCAAGATGTAAGTTTAAGCACTTCTCTGCAGCAGTGAGTGTCGTAATTTTTACCTCTGTAAAGTTGGCACCCCGTATGATTAAATAATCGGCAAAACTATTTCTATCGTTTGTGCTGTGTTTGTGCCGCAAAAATTTAAGTTTGTGCTGGTTTGGTGTTTGAGATATTAAGCATTCTTTTTTTGGCTGTTTGACGTCACTCTCCACCCCATCTCACTCAAATCGATCCAAACCATTGCTGGTCGTTTGTGCCGGTTTGTGCCGTTAAAACAAACGTTGTAACTTATTTGCCTTCCTTAGATATAGCAAAAATGTGGTGACGTCATTCAATAGATTTATAGGGACAATTGAATCTATAAAAAAAGGACTGAAAGTGTACTCCCAAAAACAAGTCTTGTGCTATATGAAGAATAATATTCTGAATGTTTTACAGTTGGTTTCATGTCTCTAGGTCAAACGGTCATTGAGTTTATCAATTTTTTTTGTTTGTTGTGATGTCATAATATTATCCCCCAAACACACTAAACAAAACTGGTGTGTGTCCATTTCAGCCATAGAGCGTAAACACGGGAACACACACTGCTTGCTTTGCTTTACACTCATTCTTGGAAAAGAGAAAAGGTTTTCTGCACACTGCCTAACAAATTCTAACTCCTAACAGAGGAAAGAAAGTTCTGAAGGCTTGAGAAGCACAACACACAGAGAATGGTCTGAAGACAAAAGACCTGACGATGCACCTGTGGCGCATCTATTTATAACCCCTGGTACCGGCGCATCCTGATGATGTCACCGGCAGAGACTATAAATTATAGTCAATTTCATTGACGTGTTGCACACATATTAACAGCTGGTCACTCCTAAATACGTTCCCAAAGCGCTAAATCAAGCGCAGCATCAACGTGTAGCTTTTAGATAGGGAACACTGGTGTTATCATAGAACACGTGATGATAGTTGTTGTGATACTGCATGTACACATACATAGGCTAATACAGTTTATTTCTTAAAACACTTGACTGTTTCTGCTGTAAGTGTTGCAAGAAACACTTAGATTAGAGGTTGTAGATGCTACAGGATTTCTAGACTTTTCATCTTGTGTAAATTTGAAATAATTGTAAACGTGCTTCTCTTGAAATTGCTCATTAGTTTCAAGCTGAATGCGTTACTATGTTGGATATGTTGGTTTCTGGATCTTACCATATGGCTGCAGTTAAACCATACAGAGGACAAAATTCCATGAGACTACCAGTAATTCTACCCAATTACAAAACGCTCAACACTTTTACACAATTAGCATAACCTTCAGTAAATTTAAAAAGACTGAAGAACTTGATAAGGCATTTAAAATTCAGGAACACACTTTGCGCCTTGCATCACTTCTGATTCTGCTCAGCCCCCCAAAACCTTTTCATTTTCAAATAGATTCACATGAGAATACACCTAGTGACGTCTTAACTCAAAAAAATTAGAAAATGGCATTCAATTCCATATTGTAATCGCAATAGCTCATTTTAGTCAATACTAAATACTACTTTAGTAGTCAATACTAAAATTACAAATGTGTAAGTATTTTTACCGTATTGATGAAATACAGTAATAACTAATCTGAGTGCAGTCTGACTGACAGGCAACTTTTTTCAAATGCAGACATGCAGAATAGCATGCATGAGAGTAAGGAGTACTCACGTCTTGCGGTAATGCAGCTGCATGTGTGAACGGTCAAATATCTTGGCATGGTATTAATTTAAACTACATTTAATGTGTTTAAGGCAAAAAAATCTGTGCATAAATATCATATAAGTAGTCCATGTAATGCGTGCGTCATATTCCAAGTTTTCTTAAGCCATGCAATAGGTTCCCTATCTGTCACTCACTCGACGTTGTGTCGATGAGTTGTCACTAGGAGAAAAGGCCAATGAGAATTGGAGTGTGTTATTTGCATGTCACTCTCCCAGACATACGGGTATAAAAGGAGTGCCGTTGCAAACACACACTCAGATTTCTTCTTCGGAGCCAAGCGGACGTATATATACACAAATAAAAGAGAAGATTTTCCTCTAAACGAAAGCATATTTTTCAAGACACCTCTTTGTTTGTGTGTGTTTTCTGGTTGCAATCGTTACCTCTCCGCTTCCCACGACCACTATCACTGCCTCTCATGTTGGGCACTCCCCACGCAGGGACAGCGATTGTGGATGGGTCATGCTCTCACTTCGAGGGCAAGATTTTGGCAACATTGCAGTCACGGCTATCTCTCATAAGAGGGAAAGCCACTCCAGCGGCTCCCCGACTTGGTCCTCCTACCCGCTGGTAGGAGGCGGGGTCGGTTAGCACTGGGGGCGATTTGGGGACTTCAATGGGAGCTTCTTTGCCGGGAAATCCCCCATGGACCTCCCATTCCCCAGCATGCTCATTTGCCCCATCGAGTTCCGCGATGTGACCACCAGCTCATCTCAGAGCAAGATTGTGGTCACGTTCAGCGGCTTGTAAAGTGGATGAGCTATCGATTACGAGTGGGTTGGTTCAGTCTATCGCCATGCCCAGCTGATGACCATGCTTGACTGGGGGCTGCAAGCATCGGGATGGAGTGGAATCCTCCGCTCCCCTCTGAACCCTTGTGGCCCGATGATTGGTCCCGGGGCTCCGAGCCCCGCTTATGGCCGCGCCCCACCCCTGTACCTTTCTTCCCGGAAGTGTATGTTGAGCTCACACGGCTGCCGCGATTACCATTTCCTGCCCAGACCTGGCTTGCGGGCTCATCCTCTCTCACTACCCTCAACGGTGGAGCTGCCAGAGGGTGCTAGGCTGATAAGGTGATCGCGGTGCACCTGTGCCCGCTGAACACCACCATCTGGCAGAGCCGTCCGAGTCTACCATCCAGGGCCTGTGAGTTTATGTCATCATTGGTCGGACAGAAGTTGGAGACACCATAGTGGATTTTGCCCATCAATCCTCAGTGGTTAAAAGGCAGACGGGGACCATACAACACTTCCTGCCCTGGTGCAATGTCTCGCACACCAGTCTGTTTGTCGCCAAGGGTGTTCCCCTGTGGCAGCAAAACTGGCTCCGCCCCAGTAGGCTGGCCCCGGCGTCAGCCATCTACAGAAAGTAGATGCCACCCGTCTCATGGCCGGTTGCCAAGAACCCAAAAAGGCTTCAAAGTGTTCTCCGAGACAGGCAGCCCTGGAATTAGGAGATCCGCTACAAAGGAGCTGGTAAGAACACCAGTCCTTCCCCTGTGGAGGGCCGGGTGTTCTTTATTTTCCATTTCTTATTTCACTGCATGCCCCAAGGGCCACAGTACCCACATTCTAAGAAAAGTGTAGTTTTCTAATTTCCTGGGCCTCAAAGTCGGTGTCCCCGGCCATCGTTATTACAACCACCGGGCACGTTTCTCTCTCTGGTAGGTATGGCGCCCGGAGGAGGGCCTCCTGCCCCTGCAAGCCTAGCTGTGGCAAAATCTGCCCCTGAAGTGATGGTCTCCACAGGCTACGAGTACAAAAATCTTCCTCCTCCGTCCCAGGCTGTTCCAGGAGCAGTCACAACGAGCCAGGTCAGTTCTTTTTTTCTGCAGGAGAGGTTGGAGGGACGGCTGTCCCCCTCCACCTTGAATGTGTGTAGCCTCTACATCGGCACATCACAATGCAGTAGAAGTTAAGTATTTGGGGAAGTATGACTTGATCCTCGGGTTCCTGAGAGGGTTAACCCCCCCCAGGTCACGCCTCGTTCCCTCGTGGGACCTCTCCATGGTCCTTTGGGGCCTTCGGGGATCTCCCATCGAGCCCCTTGAGTCAGCTGAGTTAAAGGCACTCTCCTTCAAGAGGGTAAGGGACCTGCAGATGTTCTCTGTCAGCAAACTGTGCCTAGTGTTCGGTCTCACATTATCCTGACCCCGACCCAAGGTTCCCACGACCCCTTTCGGGGATCGGGTGGTGAACCTGCAAGTGCTGCCCCAGGAGGAGGCAGACCCAGCCTTAGCGTTGCTGTGTCCAGTGCATGTTCTTCGCATCTACTTGTATCGCACGCAGAGCTTTAGAAGCTCCGAGCAGCTCTTTGTCTGCTTCGGCGGACAGCGGAAAAGAAACGCTGTCTACAAACAGAGGATTGCTATCACCATGGCATACCATGCCCAGCATGTAACGCCCCAGGGGTGTTGCGGCTTCTTGGGTGTTGTCCCGAGGCACCTCTATAGCAGACATCTGTAGAGCTGCAGGCTGGGCAACACCTAATACCTTTGCAAGGTTTTATAACCTCAGGGTTGAGCCAGTTTCATCCTGTGTGTTATCAGGTGACAAATAGGTAAGTTCGGGTCAGCTGGCCAGGTGTACCAATTGTGCATAGCACATTTCCCCTCCCTTGAGGTGAAGACATGTGCTACTTTTCCAGAAAAAAATTGTGAACTCTGGACATTCTTCCTCCTTAGCCCAGCGGCTGAGGAGTCTTCGGAGAGGCTCGCCTCCGTACATGCGTCACTTAGGCCCCCGTTCTGAAGTAAGTGCTCCACATGTGACGGTTGTCTACTTAGGTAACCCTGTGTGATGTATTTTCCACAAAATGGTTTCCCTGATGGTAAACTGTTTCTTCCTTGGGCAGAGGGCGCTCTGTCCTTGGTCACTGTGTTTGTAGTAACTGTAGGACCTTATAATTCCCCCAGCTAAACGATTTGTTACTTTTTTGGGGAGAACAACAGAGAGAAGGCTACGGCTAGGCCAGCCAGCCCTTACACTTCTGAGCAGTTAGCCACTCCCCATGGTGAAGGGGACTGCTTCATGCCTGCCCGTGTGTTGGGGTAGTTACACGATGGCTTGCTGCGCTGGCTACGAGGCACACAGAGTTCTGCCCGTCTTGCACCACCAGTCTGCGCAACCCTGTTCAGCTCTTGTGGCATTTTTCCATTGGGACCCCTAGTGTCAACTCATCGATACAACTTTGAGTGAGTGACAGATATGGAACGTCTCGGTTACTGATGTAACCTCCGTTGTGTATCTCTTGCCACAACAATGAACCAACCGCTGAAATGGCCGGGTCTTTGGCTCAGCTCCTCAGTGCGAAACACGAGTGTGTGTTTGCAACGGCACTCCTTTTATACCCATATGTCCGGGTGTGGCATGCAAATCCCACATGCCAATTTTCATTGGCCTTTTCTCAAAGATCAAAGATGTCAACTCATCGACACAACATCTCATTTCCTCCATCAGGGAACAAAGGTTACTGAGACGTTTTTTTTGTGTGAGTGTGTTATGCCATTGAATTTATTTTCAGTGAAAACCTTGATGTATGTTGCACAGTACATTGTTAGGATTATGCAGATGATACAAATTTATGTGGTTGCATCGCAACTTTTGCAACCTTGCAAATTCAAGGGCAATCAAGATATAGCTTCATATAATACTTTTTTCTTTCATAATTTTGCAAATGGAAGCAGACTGCCATGGTTTATACCTGCCATGTACAGCCCCAGAAATTCCCTCTTTACTATCTTATGTAAGTGTGGATACAAGTTAATTTAATTCCCATCTGCCCATTCTATCATTTTCTAGATACTCAAGCATCCTTGCAATATTAAAACATCATTCATACAGAAATAAAGGATTCAAGAGGCTTAATGGCAAAAGCCGTAAAATCTAAACCTGGGAATAAGAAAAGGAAGGTAAGAACTCTCAGAATCTCATAGGAGCTCATAATCTCCCACTGTACTCTGTAATAAAGAGACGGGCAGCGAGAGGTGGTCTCAAGTGGAATGGGTTATTATAATGCAATAATCTACTGATTACTGGCTTAATCCAGATCTAGCACTATAGATGCATCTATAGATGCCTTCTCTCTATTGTTCTCCCCAACTAAGTGTGTGATAGACATGTTTAGATACATAATGGTGAGGGTGTACTCTTAAAGTCAGGTTTTTGCAGGTCAGCTATCCATGAGTCACTTTGGACTAAAAGGTATCCTTTCTTTCTCAGCCCCAGAGGGATCACTAGGCTTTTCTCCTCACGGAGGAGATTCACTGGCAGATAGACCTTCTGTAAGCTATTAATGTGCATATATTTATAGCAGCATGCTCAGACAGACCTCAAGCTCATGGCAGGAGATGTGCTTATGAATAAAATATACAGCACTAGGGAAGTCCTGAAAAATGCTCTTAAAGTGAATAGTTTGTCTATCGTTAAAATATATTGAAAAAGTGGTGGAGAAACAGAGACACAATGAATATGAAGGAAAGACAGGCCTTATTGATTTATTTATTGCATCCTTTCATCTCATAAATATATATATATATATATATATATATATATATATATATATATATATATATATATATATATATATATATATATACCTAAATTGTGATGGGTTATGACAGTTGATTTGTGTTTAACAATTAAAAATCAAAGGGACCATTTTCACAGACTGCGACATAACATGTTTCAGTCTTCTGTAGCAGCGTAAATCTAATGTTTTCAAATTGATTTTATTTGAAATTATTTAGCGTAAAACTTGACAATACACTTTGTGTTAAATAACTCTGGCATTAAATATATAAATACGCCGAAGGAGTGATAGTATATTTTGATTCTGTAATACATCTCTCCCTAGTTTGCAAACTTATAATAATAAATATTAAAAAAATAATAATAATTGCATTTGCTGCAGTCTCCCATTCACCGCTATTGAAGTTTACACTGCTTTTGTTTATTTCCAAACCCAGAAATGAGACAAGGGCCCATTCAAAAGAGAATACAGTAACTTCTGAAATTTTCAAAGCTTTTCGCATACTGCATGCCTTTACATATTTAGGTTTAACACTTTTAAGTAAAAGCCAGTGAGCATCTTCTCTGATTGTGCTCTCTAAAATCAGTAGTTCTGAAAAGAACCAAAAAGCAGCATAACATACTTTACAAATTCACTACAAATGTCAGCAGCAAGAACATATGTAATATCTTTTAGTCCCCATTGATCTCTGAGTTTTGTAGGTGTTGCTGCAACTTTTCTTTAAAAATGTTAGCCTAAACTACTTGAAAAGTGATAGAGAGAGAACTCTTTAAGGATTCGTGGAAATGTGTTATTTAGCACAACATAGAGACACCAAAGAAAAGAAAAAGGTTGCTTTTATAAAATATATATAGGGTTTGGTGAGAGACAGCAGAGTATTTATCGGCCCACAGTATGTAAGAATGTGTGAGACATTCTTAAAAAAAATTATGTTTTAGGTGTTGAAATCTGAAAATATGGTGTTACTATGTGTAGCACTGCAAATCTTCTACACTGCAGATTGAAAGATCACTGACTATAACAACGCATTAACGGTATATTTATTTTTGAACACACACACATTTTTTGTTGACTACCACAAAAAATAATTTCAACTCGTCCTTCCTTTACTTTAAAAAAAGCTAATAATCGAGGTTACAGTGAGGCACTTACAATGAAATTGAATGAGGCCTATAGCCACAAGACGTAAATAATATGCATGTTAACATGATTTTAATGTGATTAAATCACTTACTAACCTTTTCTGTGTAAAGTTATATCTAATTTTACAAATTTGTTGGCATGACCCCGTAACGCCATAAACATTGAAACCCTAAAACGACCATATAAATTATGATTTAAACTTTTTTAACCTCAACTAATACACAAAGCATTCCAATAATAATAATATAATCAAATAATCCAATAAGTTTTAACAAAATAATTAATGTAAGTGCCTTTATAAAATTATGAGCTTCACATTTTTGCCTTTTAAACCCTCTAAAAAGTTTCCCCATTCACTTCCATTTATTTAGAAGAAAAGCTTTATTTAAAGCTTTTTTCCTTTGCTTTATTTATTTATTTATTTATTTATTTTGTGGTTAATACCACAAATGTTGTTGATTGAACTTAACTTGTATTGAAACTAGTCATTTTCTTTTAAATGTTATAGTCAGTCATCAAGCAAAGTACATAAAAAATATTAAAGTCAAAAAATGAACTTTAAGCAAACTAAAACTCTATTAATATACAGGATTGGAATTGTTTGTAAATCCTGCATTCAAATTTAATCAATGAAACATGGCAAACATACACTATCAACTGCTTGAATACTTGTGGATTCATTTCACACCAGCTTCACAATAAACCCTATTTTTATGTAAAAAGAGAGAAAAAGAAAGAGTGCTATGACAGCATTGACTTACCTGACAGAGAGAAGCTGATGAGCCTCCTGCTGCCCAAAGTCTGAGAAACATCCTGATGGATGACAGGTTTCAATGCCTATCAGAGAGAATGACAGCAGTGATGAGAAAATGACCAATCAGCTGACAAGAACTTACGAACAGGAAGCGTATGAAGGAAGAGGGACTGACAGGAACAGGAAGTAATTCTTCAAAAGCCACACCTTCTTTCATCCTTTCCTGTCCGGTCTTTTTCAGCCCTTTCACAGAGCCTGATATACTGCGCTTAAAGGCCATTACGGAAGCCTGGGCTTATGGCATGAGTCAATAGCATCCATTCATTAGGACTGCATTGATTCAGTATCCAGGAAGAGGATGGGAGGAGAGAGAGGGGGGGGGGGGGCCCTCCGGGGACAGCACTTCGCAGAAGAGGAAAAAGTGAAGCTGCATCAAGGCTATAGGGAACACGCATACCTGATATCCTCAAACTGCTCGATCAATTGTTTGAACCAGTACTCTTATCTATGCGTTTTCCAGGTTATTTTGTTGGTATTTGTACATAAAGTGTACATTTATATTTTTGTACGACCGGATAGACACTCTCTGTGTTACTTTTTTTAATAGATTAAATAATGTTTAAATACTACTATAACAAAATTATGTACAAGACATTTATTGCTTTATTCTTTTCCACATGATCTGTCACTGAAAATGACAGCAAATTGTTGCACCTGCAGATTAGGACATACTGATTTGCTAAATCATACACGTTTCTAAGTTTTGATGCAGCATTTTGTGTTCAGAAAATGCAGCAAGTTTTATGTTTGCTGGGATTCAAGGAAATCTGCTTGCCAATTTACAGTATTAGTCTTACATATTCAATTGAGCTGGGGTGTGCAATTATTTTGGTACAGGGACCACATCAGCCATTAAGCAGAACATGGAAGAGAGAAGATAAAAAGTTCTGCAGAGTTGTATCTTTTAAGCCCAGAAATAGTAGTGCACTCAATGAATGATGCACAATTTTCTCATTCAGCGATTGCTTGAAGTTTTGCTGATATTTTTCTATCATGTGTTAGTAAAACTGAATAAAGCCTGAGTATAATTATTTCATGTTTATTTCACCATACTTCAGTGCTGTGGTAATTTAGTATTCAATTTAACACTCTACATCAGGAGTCTGGTTTTATAGTAAAATAAAATATTCGGATATTATAGATTCTAAAAGTTATTTTAATGTTTTCCGCAAAGTGGACAAAGTTTTTTGATTCTCAAAACATTATCAACATGCTCATCATGGGTCATGATGTGGTTCTCATCAATGGTTTGTTTGGCATCCCATTCAGCACACAACTGAATAAAACAGTCTGCATGACACTGATAAATTATTATTGCCAGAGTAACATTTGCATACAGGTGTGAGGGACTTCATTTCATTTTACAAATAACACAAATCACAAACATGTTTCTCTCTCGCCTGTTGTGAATGATGAGAAGATCTATTGGGATTTTACTGAAGTTCATCACTGAAATGGTTGGCAATAAACAGCACAAGCAGCCTCACGAATGTGCATGGAGTGGCTGCATCACACTTTTCTTTGAGCATAATATTGCACTGCTGAGCTCTAAGTTTTTTTTTTCAAAGAGGACAAAGTGTGCACACTAGCCTGCACGGTTGTCAGATTGCATAAATTAAGTATGACATAGGGTGAAATATTTCCAATTTGTGCAAGTATAAATCTCTGATTGGGGTGTTGCATCTTTTATCATGATAAATAATATACATTTTATAAATAAATAGACACGCTGGCAGTGATTTGCCCTGGTCTGCAATTGAGGGTGCTCTGAGACTAAGGTTCATTTGAGGGTGTTTAGCATGGGTTTCGGGCAGGGTCTGGTCTGTTTTTCAAGTAGAACACGCTCTCACTCACACGCGCAAACGTACGAGTTAGGGGCCATTCACACCGAACGTGTTTTTGCATGCATCTGTTCTACTTTCCCCTTGTTTTCCTCCCAATCAATTCAATGGGTGCAACAGCTGGACGAATGTCTTTGACTGTTGCACCCATCTCGCTGTTTCTTCAGTGACTTGTACAGGACCAGAACTTGTCAAGTTAAAAAGAACTTCATATTGTTAGAAACACTTGACGAGACACCTGCACACTGTTTCATTCTTTGTGCTGGGTCTAGATTGTTTTTAGGGCAGGTGCTACAAAGATTCAGTGTTCTTAACAAGTTCAGGCTGCATAGAGGGGACTGTTGCATTATTTTATATTATTCCAGATTGTTCTACACCAAGCAAAGTTTCAGCACATATACGGTAAAGCAATGCTTTTTCCCCCCTTCTGCTCTAATGTACTAAGAACTGCCACGCCTTGTTAAAAATGTATGTTTACTGTTTCAATATTGTTACAAATATTGCCTATATGCTTAAGCCTGTTGTATCATATTTGAAACATTTAATTTAAATTGGCTTTTTCAATAAAATAATAAACAATATTTTAACCAAGCACAAGTTGCTTATATTCAGCAAATACTCCATTTAAAATATCAGAAACAATATAATCACTTCTGTCATTTATCGCAAAATAAGAGTCATTTTTCGTGCAAGTCTAGTGACATTTTAAATACAAACATTGAAATAAAAACTTTGAAACAACAAATAACCACTAGATGGTGTCATAAACATGTGAAACTTACATACCATATGTTTTTGGCTTTTCAGCTTGAACATAGAGTGAAACGAGCCGTCAAACGTTGTGTATCATATTTCACACACACAGCATTATAGGGTTAAGTGTGAGAGTATTTGATGATAATACCGATGTACCAACACTCTATCAGCTTTATCAGTTATGTTTTCGGTTATAATTGTGAGTTCTAAAGTAACCAAATAAAGCAGTTTTCATGAAAAATATGTTAATATCACACTAATGCGTGTCATCAATGGGTGCACTATGGATTCTCTATTCTCAAAGTCTTTGTTTTGCCACATGATGGTGCACATCGCAAATCAGAATAATACCTGCCTTTTTCTGTTTATTAAATGATTGATTAATGTCTTTGTGAGTGCAATTTAATCCGTTTGCATCAACATATTCCCTTGCTTTACATATTTGGAGGCACGCTTCTAAAATGTATATTCATTTCAGGGAAACATACAAAAATGACGGGCTATGTCAGGGCCTGGTAGCTCAGCGAGTATTGACTATCACCCCTGGACTCATGAGTTCGAATACAAGGTATGATGACTGACTCCAGCCAGGTCTCCTAAGCAAACAATTTGGCCCAGTTGCTAGAGAGGGTAGAGTCACATGGGGTAACGTCCTCGTGATTAAGTGGTTCTAGCTCTAAATGGGTCGCGTGGTAAATTGTGCATATATCGCGGACAGTAGCATGAGCCTCCACATTCTGTGAGTCTCTGCAGTGTCATGCTCAGCAAGCCACGAGATAAGATGTGTGGACTGACGGTCTGAGAAGCGGAGGCAATTGAGATTTGTCCTCGACTAACCGTGCATTAGTCCTTCAGTCTAGCCTATTAGATTATTAGAGATTCAACAGGTAGCTACTTTCACCCAATAATTCCTTGGTTTCACCAGACTTGTGCTTGGGGACTCAAACATATCATTAAGCCTATCCACTGTTATGTATATGCCATTATAATGGATGCTACCACCCTGAATGTAGTACAAGCATGACAAATAAAAATAGACGGAAATTTTACAACTCAGTCCGTCAGAGTGACGGATAAATATTTATATCTTTTCTGGCCATTTTGAACATTGTCCATAAGAGATACACATAAAATACACATAATTGTCTAAAAGAGGTTTACGGATCACTAAGTAAACCATTTAGTTCAGAAATGCCTCTCAACATTTCATTTTTGTCAATCAACTGATGTTCTGGAAGCACAGACCAGTACAAACCCTTTTCAATCTATATATAAACTACTC
The DNA here is from genome assembly GCF_025860055.1 of Xyrauchen texanus. Classification (NCBI taxonomy): domain Eukaryota; kingdom Metazoa; phylum Chordata; class Actinopteri; order Cypriniformes; family Catostomidae; genus Xyrauchen; species Xyrauchen texanus. The sequence goes on from NC_068317.1 coordinate 11,342,556, forward strand.
AAAACATTCTTTAGAATTTAATAAAAATAGACAGAAGGTGGCAACAAAACGAGAGCAGGTGTTTGGACCACTTTGCACCCAAATCAGATGCAAATCCAGTCCTCTTGACTGTCAAATAGAAAAGCCGTCTCCTAAACTTGGTGGCTGGCCTCCACACAGTGGCTGCACAGCTTTTCACTGATTACTCACAACCACAGACAGATTAAAAGGATCTGCAGGAGGCGTCTTAATTCCAGACCTCCCAATCAATTCAATAAGAGATGAACTGTGTTTCGATGGGATCCCTGGCACGGATGATACATTAGCATCCTACCGCTGTGGGGGATCTAGACTGTTATTACACAAAAGGTGATGAGGCAATTTGAACCACAAATCCGGCTTGATCCTGCCTGATAGATGTGTTTGTTGTGGTTCTGTGGTGGTGTTGCTTGCTTTGAATAATAACTGGATTTTTTGTGTATGGTGCTTGCCAATACAAAACCCAACACCACGACATTAGAGTGGTTGCAAGGGCATTGCTGTGGTGTTGTTAGGGCATTGCTAGGTGGTTGTTAGGGTGCTCTGGGTGCTTGCTAATTAGTTGCTTAATGATTTATAGTAAATCATTTCTGAAAATTAAACGATTTATGATTTTAAGATTTGTAAAGGTTCAAGATTTAAATCACCTCTAAGTGTTGTATGACATTCTGGTCCCAAGACATGATTTGAGTTTTTGAGAATTTTGAGAAAAGGGATTTTTTTCTTTATTTTATTTATCACTTATTTAATGTCTTTTATTTCTCATTGTCAAGCAATATAATTAAAAATATGTCCCCACAAGCATACAATGACTCTAATACACTAAACACTTTTATTGTGTTGAATACAGTATGTCACAAGCAAAGAATTGCCAAAAATAACAAGGTAATTCCAAATTTGTTTTTTGGAGGGGGATGAGTTGTCATAAGTAAATAAGTAAATACCATGGTAAACTAATATTGTAATCATTAAATAACATTGTATGTATCAAAATACCATGGTGTTACCATCTGACAATATCACTGTACCATGGTACCACCACAGTACTTTTTATTAAAAATCTTTTGTAAAGGGCTTATAAAAAATTTATAATAATAATAAAAAAAAAGAAGAGTAACTCAGCAAGTAAAGATGCTGACTACTATCCCGGAGTCGTGAGTTCGAATCCAGGGCGTGCTGAGTGACTCAGCCAGGTCTCCTAAGCAACCAATTTGGCCCGGTTGCTAGGGAGGGTAGGGTCACATGGAGTAACCTCCTCGTGGTCGCTATAATGTGGTTCTCGCTCTCTGTGGGACGCGTGGTGAGTTGTGGGTGGATGCTGCGGAGAATAGCGTGAATCCTCCACAACTCGGTATGTCTCCACGGTAACACGCTCAACAAGTCATGGGATAAGCTGCGCGGGTTGACGGACTCAGACGAGGAGGCATCTGAGAATCGTCCTCCGCCACCCGGATTGAGGTGAGTCACTACGCCGCCATGAGGACTTACAACGCATTGGGAATCGGGCATTCAAAATTGGGGAGAAAATAAATAAATAAATAAAATAATAAAAAGATTAATAATAATAAAAAAAAAACATTTCAAATGAATTCAAGGTATATTGAATAATTTAAGAGTACTGTCTGAACTAATAAAGCGTATTTTGTATAAAGAAGCACAGAGCTCATCAGAAAAGAGATCTATGGTGAATCTCTGTCCTTGTACCAGTGCAGCAGTGAAAGAAGTGCTAACCGTATCTACGGGAAGAGCTGCTGCACACTCATCACCACACATGCAATGCTCTGCTGACAGAAGAGGGTGATTATTTTAAAGACTCCTCTCTTTACTGTGGGAGGACACTAAGGATGCATGTGTGAGTGTGCGCATGTTCCATGCAAGTGTGACGCAAATCTTGAAGCAGCCAATGCACCGAAAAAAGAGACAGAATGAGAGAGAGAGAGAGAGAGAGAGAGAGAGAGACAGGGTGCAGAATGCATAAAGAATACTAATGTTCTAGTGCCACGTGAGAGGAGAGTGCAGCGGGACAGTGAGTCAGTGCAGACCCCAGACAGAGAAGGCTGCACATATACACTCTTCCAATTGCTGTGCGAACACATTTATGGTTGCTTCTTCAACTAAAGCTACTTTTGTGTCTTTTTAAATGTCTTATATATAAATATAAATCTCACTGGCAAACATCAAGTCAAGGATATATTCAAGGGTATACAAAATACATTATGTAAGCAGATTTTTAATGTAAGGTTTAAAAAGGCATTTTTCTTGAAATTCAGGTTGTCACGTTTGTATTGGGGTAGAACAATTGTAATCTTTTTTTGTGGCCAAGACTTTAAAGGTATGTGGCTATAAAGAAATTTACTTTAAAAAATTGATCAAATGTTACTTAAGTGTGTGTATTTAGGATTTTAATTTACTTACTAAATTAGCCTTAGAAACATAAGGGTGTCTGACATTTTGTTACAAAATGTTTCAAATGTCACTTTATTAATCTGCCATTACATGGCATAGAGAAACATTATCCTGTGATCCATGTATATAGACTGTTGGTTGGACCTTGATAGTGGACAAATTAAAGAAACTAATGAGAGTAAATAAAGAGGTTATTTTCTAAACGCTTATTAGAAAGTCTCACTCTTGTTCTTTCTTGCTTTCTTTCAAACACATCCACTTGCAACTCCCAAAAGAGAAACGAAAAAAAAAATGCTGTATTGCATTACACTAAAATTACTTATATAACTAGCGACCAAGCATCTATCATTTCTCACTAAACTATACTGTTCTCTCTGTGAGATACACACTTTTAAATCCAGGCATTAAAACCTTATATCTTCTCTCTTAAAAATCACAAATCAGATTTCTTCAATTTCTCAATTGCTTGAAAAAGTTTGAGAAACCAGTTTTGAGTTTATTTTCGTAACTAATTTTGGTGACAGTAGTGACACAGAAATGACACATTTTGGCTTTACAGTAAATAAAATACAACTAAGAATTCAGAGCTATGAAAGTGTAACCTCTAAATGAGACAAGCTTCCTCTAGATATCAGCGTAATTTCTCTTGGAAAGATCTACCAATGCTGCTTCCTCTTGTCAACAGAAAAACAGCCTCCAAAGTCTCTTTTTGCTGACTACATCAACAAAAGTAATTTGATACTAAAGGACAAATTGAACATACTTGTCACGAACCCCGCTCCCTCGCTCCGCCCCCTTGAGCTCGTATGCTCTTTTTCCTCCCTCGGGCTTCCACGCCCGTTTTGCTCGTTCGAGCTTGCATGCTCGTTTTTGCTCCTACGAGCTCACATGCTCGTAGACTATCTCCCCCCTCGGGCACACATGCACTCCGCGAGCGTACTCGCCGCTTCCCGCCTCATCCAGAACATTATGACCACCTGCACTCGTCCCAATCACCACGTCATTGTTTACACCTGCACTCGCGTCATCTGCACTCCTGTTCATTGTTTACACCTGCACTCGTCACTATATATTTCACACGCATTTGTTTCTCCAGTGTTGGTTATTGTGTTTAGTTTCCCGTATCTTTGCCCCCCGCTAGTCTCGTCTAGTTCTACCCTCCTCTTGTTTACCCCTTAGCTTGCCAGCTCCCCTTGTTCCCCTGTCATTGATCCCGCTAGTCCCGTCTTGTTCTACGCCATAGTTGTTAACTGTTTTCCCGGCTTCGACCTCCCGCTCTCGTTGACCACTCTCTCCCGGATTTGCCCCTTCCTTCCTCTTGATTCCCCGGCTCCGACATCACACTCCCCTTTGACGCCTCTTCACTGGATTTGCCCCTGTTTGTACTTTTGCCTGCACTGCTTTTATTTAATAAAGCAGTTTTTCCCTGACATTGTGACTGTCTCAACTTGTGTTCGCCACAATACTGCATAAATTTGCTACCACCAACCCATCCTGTTCCCAGCTCTGTAGGCTTGGTGAAGAGGGACAAACTGCAGAAAGATATCCTGCCTTGAGAAGGTCTCATTCCAACTGGTAGAAGGGCACTAAATTACATTTAGAATTACAGTGCTAAAAGTCTTCATTGTTCACAAATTCAACAATCCCACTGAGGATTTCTGAAACCTTGACTTGGGGACTGACTGGATGACAGGATAAGGAACGCTGTGGCCATGAACTGACACTGACCACCGGGAAAGATTATTATCGTTAAAGAAAAGGGAGTTTTAAAAAAACAAAAACTAAACTGAAACTATAAACATGCACTACAAAACGAAAGAAAACGTCTGGTTACTGTCATAATCTACGTTCCCTGATAAAGGGAACGAGATGTTGTGTCGATGTAGTGACACTAGGCTCTTGAGAGCCCCCAAACACCTCAGATCTTTGAGAAAAGGCCAATGAGAATTGGTGAGTGGAATTTGCATGCTACTCCACGGGACATAGGGGTATAAAAGGAGCTGGAATGCCCACTCTCATTCAGGATTTGTGCTGAGGAGCCGAGACAAGGTCCCGTCCATTTCATTGGCTAGTACAGCAATTCGAGGGCCACAACATCTAGTTCCCTCCTTCAGGGTTGACAGTAACCGAGATGTTCCCCTTCTGTCACTCACTCGACTTTGTGTCGATGTAGTGACACTAAGGGTCCCTATAGAAAAACACCACAACAAATGAACCATGTTATGTGAACTGCCGATGCAGGTGCAAGCAAGCTGCTGCGTGCGTAACAGCAGGTGCATCAGTCTGCATGTAACCTCCCCAAATGCCCCACAAGACGTCATGTAGTTCCCCACACCCCTGAGGGGGGTAAGCGACGTAACTAGCATGGGAGCAGGCTGTGCCAGCCACAGCCTTTTCTCTCTATGTTTTCTCTCCACAGAGTATTAGATACAGCTGGAGCCATTAACGCTAGTATATGCATCGGGCAAGGTGTTCTTTTCCTTTCCTATTCTTTCAGGGGGAAAATAATTTGCAGAGGCCATATCCTGCACAAAAGGGAGGTAACATGAGGCACGTGGGCTCACCAGCCACACGTGGAAAAGGTGCAGTGGTAGGTCTTGCCTCGATTGGGAGGAGCCCTACAAACATAATGACCGAGGGTAGAGAGAGTTCTGCCCAAGGGAGACATGGTCTGTTGGCAGACTGTAACACGGAAAATACATCACAGGGGGTTACTGGAGGAGTCTGCACCTGTGGAGCACCTATCCCAGTACAGGGCATATTAGCAGTCTTAGTGGGTCTGGCTATGAATTCCTACGCCTGAGCTACAGGGCTAAGGAGGAAGGACATCCAGGGTTCACAGATTCATGAACTCGCATGGGAGAAGCAGCACACGTCTTCACTTCACGGAGGGGAAAGGCGCTATATGAAAGCGATACACCTGGCCAGCTATTCTGTTTTACCAAACTTACCTATTCGTACCTGAAAAAACACGGGACAAAACTGTCTCAACCTGGAGATTGTAAAATCTTGCAAAGGTATTGGGTGTTGCCCAGCCCGCTGCTCTGCAGATGTCTGTAGAGAGGTGCCATTGGCCAGTGCCCATGAGGATGCCACACTCCTTGTAGAGTGTGCTCATATTTCCAAAGGGGTGGGCATGGTCTGGGCCAGGTATGCCAAAGCGATGGCATCCATGATCCAGTGGGCAAGCTTCTGTTTGAAGACAGTGTTCCCTTACCATCGAAGCAGACAAAGAGCTGCCCAGAGCATCTAAAGCTCTGCGTGCAATCCAAATAGATACGCAAAGCAAGCACGGGACACAGCAACGACAGGGCTGGGTCTGCCTCCTCCCGGTGCAGCACTTGCAGGCTCACCACCTGATCCCTGAAGGGTGTCGTGGGAACCTTGGGCACATAGCCCAGCCAGGGTCTCAGGATCACGTGAGAATCTGTCGGACCGATCTCCAGGCAAGTGTCGCTGACAGAACGCTTGCAGGTCCCCAACCCTCTTGATGGAGGTGAGCACAATTAGGAGGGCCATCTTCAAGGAGAGGGCTTTCAGCTCGACTAACTCTAGCAGCAAAAACGGGGCTCTATGAAGGCCCAGGAGGACCATGGAGAGATCCCATGAGGGGAATAGGCATGGTCTAGGAGGATTCAGCCTCAAGACGCCTCTGAGGAACCTGATGATCAGGTCGTGCTTCCTTAGGGACTTACAGTCCACCATGTCTATAGCGGCCACATATACCTTCAAGGTGGAGGGCGACATTGTTTAAAATGCGGGGGGCCCTGGCTGCAAGTACTCGGTGTCTGGTCGCCATGACAACGGCAGTCGTAAACACTGATTATGTGACCCAAAGAGTAGGGAAACCGCTCTTTTTTGACAATGTGGCTACCACAGCCCATTCCGGGTCTGGCAAACACAAAAGGAAACAATGGATTAACCTTCCGACCCTCCACCGGAAGATAGAGTGGTCTGGGTACCAGCTCCGTAGCAGACATCTTTCTCCCTGGGTCATCCGTCTCAGGGGCACTTAGCAGCCTTCCGGGTCCTCGTGCGGGGGCTCTACGCTGGGGCAGAGAACTTGGCTCGAGCTGTGGCAGAGCTGCCTGGGCTTTTGCAGCCTCAGGTGTACGCCCTCAGCGGATCTTGAGCCGAGCCAGGGCAAGATGTTTTGTATGACCTCCGTCTGTTTCTTCACCGTCGAGATCTGCTGGGGAAAGTCCTCAACGGTGTTGCCGAATAGGCTGATCTGGGAAACGGTTGAGTTGAGAAAACAATATTTGTCAACATCCTACATCTCGACCAGATTCAGCCACAGGGAGTGGTCCTGGACCACCAAGGTGGACATTGCCCTCCCGAGTGCTTGCGCCGTGACCTTCCTCGCCCGGAGCACAGCTCCTGCAGCACATCGGGATCTGGACTACCCACATGCAGCTCTTTCAGTGCCTTGGCCTGTTGTACTTGCAGGAGGGCCATGACATGCAGGGCAGAAGCGGCCTGTCCAGCAGCACTGTAGGCGGCGCCCCGAACTCAGGAACCAATCATCTAGCCACAAGTGCTCAGGGAAGGATGGAGGGTTTCAGTCCAACCTGACTCTTGCAGCGGCCTGGGAAAGCATGTCTGTCAGCTCTGCGCCGGCCTCAGACTGGGCGAGCACACCCAAAGGTGGAAGCCCAGTTGATTCCTCAGTGTCCGACATCGCCAGTGCACTCTCCGATACAGCAACGTTCACTTTAGTGTGCTGCTCTAATAGAGGAAAATATAATCTTTGCAGAAATATATACTCTTTTAGTAGCACTGTCGAAGTGCCCAGGGGAGTAATCTGTACTAATCGTGCAGAAGGAGAGAAAGCCACTTGAATGCTCCATATATCCAACAGAATACGCTTCTTTCAGAGGTGAATAGAACAGCAGTGGGATTCAGCTCGCTGATACACAACTGCTCGGCTCTGAAGAAAAAATCTGAATGAGAGTGGGCATTCAAGCTCCTTTTATACCCGTATGTCCAGGGGAGTGTCATGCAAATTCCACTCACCAAGTCTCATTGGCCTTTTCTCAAAGATCTAAGGTGTTTTGGGCTCTCAAGAGTGACCGGTAGTGTCACCCATAGTGTCACTACATCGAAACAACGTCGAGTGAGTGACAGAAGGAGAACTAAATAGAATCAGGAGAAAATTAATTTTGCCTGCATACGTGATGTTTAGAGGCATGTAAATCTGGGGGAGGGGCTCTGAACATCAAAATAAACCACCATGTGAGAAAACACTTGGCATCTCAGAAACATTGCAAAGACATAACAAAAGAAATTGGAGCCTCATTTAGTTGACCTCAAACATAACTTCTGAATCTATTTCATTGCATGGACTTTGGAAACTTTGGCAAATTAGAGACTAGATTTTCTCTGGTGCGGGACGTTTTTCTCAAGACCCGTGTGATTCCAGTCCATGCTGCTGAGAAGATGTTTGTGTAGTGATAGGTAAATGTATTGACAAAGGTACAATTATTGCACATTTGATCATATTAGCAAATGCTGCAGTAAGCTGTGCTGTTGTGATTTTTTTTTTACTTTGATGGTATTATTTTGAGCATGAGTAACTTCTGATCAAGTTTCATCACATGCAGGGTATACTTTTTGCATCATGAACAAACAATAAACAATATTTTTGGTAACATTTTACAATAAGGTTCCTTTTGTTAACATTGGTTAATGCATTAGGCATCATGAACTATACATATTTACGATAATGTTAATTTATAAAAATACAATTGTTAATTGTTTGTTCATATCAGTTCATACTGCATTGTCTAAAGCATAAACATACACAACTTTTAATTTAAAAAAAGGTATTAGAATATTTTTAAAATTAACATTGGCCAATGCCAAATGCCAATGCAGTAAAAGTATTGTTTATTGTTATAGTTCATGTTTACTAATGTATTCAACTAACATTAACAAATAAAAACTTTTTTGTAGTATTAAAATTTTTTATAGCATTTATTAATCTTGCTTAATGGTAATTTATCAATCTATATTTGTTCATTCGTGTTCATTTTACTCATACTCGTACTTGTATATGCTGGAATTAACAACACCTACAGCACATATTTATGTTAGTTAATGTTAGTTTATAATAACTAATATAACATTTTAACAAATGCAACCTTATTGTAAAGTTTTACAGATATATTGTAGAGTTATAACATACGAAAACTAAACCAAATTAAGACTTAATAAAAACTATTTACGTGCCATTAAAACTAAAACTAAACCAAACTTGAAAACCAAAACACTAAACTAAATAAAATAAAAAAATGAATGCAATTTTCTAAATTACAATAACCCTGCCACCAGGGCCATGTCAATGATAATAAAGATAATAATTATATATATATACACATACATATATGTATGTGTATATATATACTCATGTATACTATACATATATGTATGTGTATATATATATATATATATGTATATATATATATATATATATATATATAAAATACTGAGCAAAATTTTAGGCACTTAAAATGTTTCACAAAAACATTTGTCTTCAGATCTTCAGCTTTAGTGTGTCAATAGGAAAAATACATTTTAGACTCCCAAACATTACTTTTGCAAATAGAAAAGATTAGAATAGAAGAACCGGTTGGTCTGCAAGAGATGGCATTGCCCCTACAGAGCCCCCCACTGAACAATGTGTCTGAGATTACAAGAAGAGACAACAGCAATTGAGACAGCCTAAATAAATAGAAGAACTGTGGTAAATTCTCCATGAAGCTTGGAACATCCTATCTGCCAACAACCAAGAAAAACTGTGTCCAGGTGTATCTAGGAGAATTGGTGCAGTTTTAAATGGAAAGGTGGTCACACCAAATATTGATGTAGCTGTTTTATGTTTACTGGACATTGTACGATGTTAACTGAAAAATATTATTTTTGAAGACATCCTCACTATGCATCATTGCCTAAAACTTTTGCACAGTACTGCACATATATGTTTGTTTTCTGAAGAAAATCTAAGCATAGTACTGACACACAACACTGTTGTTCTTTCTATCTTGGAACCTAAAATGCTAAAAATAAAAACATCTTACAGTTAGGATCAGGTGTGCTGTGTAAGAGCTCTAAATTGAGGTGCTGACCAATTAAATGCATTCATGGATAAAGCTGCTGAAGATATGCAAATATGCAGAAAACTAGGCAAAAAATAAATGCCCGATAAAGCTTTATAAAGAAAATCTCCAGCATAAGTACAAACCAGGTCAGAATTGTGTTTTGGAGAAATATTGCCACTGAAACTCACATGTTGAATTGAATGTAGGGGCAAATTATTATTATTATTATTATTATTATTATTATTTATTTGTAACATCTGATTTACTTTAGTAATTATATAAAATGTAATTACAATAATAATTTTTATTTTTACTTATCATTCAGATGGAGAATTAATATTAATGAATTGATTCAAAAGTCTTTCATATAGAAAAATGCCCCTGAAATGCAAATTCAGGAGGCAAATTTTGCCCAGTAAGAAAAAAGTGTTTTCTGAAAACTTTCTGAAACTGCTGCAAACTCTATTTGTAATAGTCTGATATAAAGCAAAATGTTATCTGCAATGTCAGTGTGTCCAATGTCAAGTAGAACATTCACATAATGTAAAATTATGACAAAATAACTATGAGCATTTGGCCATATACTGTACTTAACTATAGTCATTTTCAAAACTTTCAAAAATTATTTTGTAACTATGGTATTTCAAGCAAATAATGGCATCTACCTTCACCCAGCCAGGTATCCAGGTGACAGCATCCTCCCTCTTCCTTCTCAAGGTCTGACCGGGCGACATTAGTCCAAATTCAGCTCGCCCCGGGTGCTACTTTAGAATCAGAGCCCGGGCTAAAGGAGCACGGCCACAAAGATGAGTCACTCTCGCTTTGCTATCCATTAATGTGTTTGCAAGACTCCTCTGCTATTCAGCGAAATCTATCTGCTTTACCTGACCCAAGGCTTTTCCACCTCTGCTTCCGCTGAGGTTATTTTTACACTGTACGCCCTGAGAAAGGGCACTGCTGTTGAGATCAAGTTTTCTGTCCCTCAGCATTTCTGAAGTCCACGCCAGCACAAAGGCAGCGAGGGTGCGGAAACTCAATCTCATGCTTTGGCTTAGTGCTAACAAAGGGTTGTTTCGGGGTGCTAATGCTGAAAGTCGTGATTATTAACAGTCTGGGAGGGAAATACAGGGTTTCAGTGATCTTGAGATCTCAAAGACAAGCACATATTTATTCTTTCTCATTGATGGGTCCACGAGGCAGGAAGGTAATTTCAGCAGGTATTTCAGCAACTAAAAATAGCTTACTGCCTAATGATTGTACCTTGTACTGAGGTGGGGTTGACCTTTAAATCCATTCAACAATCTAATGTATTAATGCAAAGAGAAGGGCAAACCATTTTACACATCTAAGCATGATCTGAACAAGACAAGTTGTGCAAAATGCCCTGATAATTCACCCAAAAATGAAAATGTTCTCATCATTTACTCATCCTCATGCCATCCCAGATGTGTATTATATTCTTTATTCTACATAATGCAATTTAAGATTTTTTTGAATTATTTCTCAGCTCTGTTGGTCCATAAATTGCAAGTGATCCAGAACTTTGAATCTCCAACAATAATGCCAGCATAAATGTAATCCATGAGACTCCAGTGTTTAAATACATGTCCTTAGAAGAGATATGATAGATGTGGATGAGAACCAGTTCAATATTTAAGTCCTTTTTTCAATGAATTCTCTATCTACCCATTAGGAGAACATGAAAGTGAAAATTAAGATTTGTAGTAAAAAAATGGACCTAAAAATGTATCTGTTTTACCCAATACATTCATATCGCTTCAGAAGATAAGGATTTTACCAATGAAGTCTTCTGGATTACATCTATGCGGACGTTATGACTGAATTTTATGTTTTGTATCCAGTCAAGACTTAAATGCAAGATAAACTTGTTCATGCATTCATCACCAGTAGGGTGGACTACTGCAATTGTCTCCTCACCGCATCTACCTTCCAAAAACGACCATTAGACACCTGCAGCTCATTCAGAATGACGCTGCCAGGATTCTCACCCAAACCAAAAAATCTGAGTGTATTAATCCAGTCCTCAGGTCTTTACATTGGCTTCCAGTTACATTTAGAATCGATTTTAAAGTACTATTACTCATTTATAAAATGCTTAATAGCCTAGGACCTAAATATATTACAGATATGCTTATTGAATATTAACCTAACAGACCTCTCAGATCATTAGGATCAAGTCAGTTAGACATACAGAGGGTTTACTCAAAACAAGGTTAGACAGCATTTAGCTAGTATGCCACCCGCTGCTGGAATCAGCTTCCAGAAGAGGTCAGATGTGCTCCAACAGTAGCCACATTCAAATCCAGATTGAAAACACATCTGTGCATTTATTCACTGAGCTCTGTGCTGCACTTACTGACTGCACTGCATCATTTTATTTCTGTATTCTTTTTTGTTTTATCCATTTTAATAATGTTACATTATTTTTTAAATTCAATTGATTACTTTTTAATCTCATTTCTTGTTCTTAATTGGTTTTAAAATGTATTTGTTCATGTATTTTCTTTACCATTCATATGTAAAGCACTTTGAATTGCCACTGTGTATGAAATGTGCTATATAAATAAACTTGTCTTGCATTTATGCGATTTGGAGCTTCAAAGTTCTACAGAGTTGAGATATTCTTCTAAAAATCTTTGTTTGTGTTCTGCAGAAGAAAGAAAGTCATACACATCTGGGATGAGGGTGAATAAATGATGATAATTGTCACCGAGTTCACAGTGTAATTATTTTTCTAGTAATATCAGCTGCATAAAAATACAGTTTTATTCTACATGGAGCTGGGCTGTGTAATGGGTGCCAACATATTGAATTCACATGACCAGGCAAATACTCACTTTATCTCCCTATTATTGAACACTTTATAACATGAAACAAATATATAAAGCTAATTTATGCATAGTGTATTTATATACATCAGAAAACCATTGATTTGCTGCAACCATGCTACTAGACATTAGTAGTTCGAGACGAGTGCCAGCACAACAAAAAGAAAACATAACCCAGTGCACCTTAAAGTACCTTTTTAATAGTTAAATATTTGTCAAATGCAATGCATACAACAAATGCAACTTCTCTTCTTAAAGAGTGACATTTGAACTAGGGCTGTTGATTTAATGCGTCAGTGGGATTACATTTATGAAACAATAACGTGTTGAAAAAATTAAGCGATAAATACTGTGCCCGGACCGTAATAAGGAACATTCCTGCCAACGGAGCATATATATCAGAATTATTGATTCTGATTGCAATGTGTGCATTAAAACCATTTAATGCACAGGTAGTTACAGTCAGTTTTAATCACCGTTCTATGTTAAGGTGCCCATTCTGCTGTCCTCTGTAATGAGACACTGTGAGAGTTTAATGTCTCTATTCAAATGGCCTCCGGACACAAATATAGTCTCAGAGCTGGCATTAACTGTCACATCACATAACAACATCATAAAATCATACAGTGCTGTCTTAAATTAATCTGTGAAGTGTTACGGGAAACACGGAAAAGACAACAGTGTTCATCAGCCCCGTATTACTCCCCCAAAGCACTTGTAATTGAGGAAAGTGTGGTTTGACAGTCAGCTGTTTTGTAAAGAGGGGGAAAGAGGGTAAACGGGACCCATTAAATGTGTCTTTCGCTGTCCGGCAAGACGAATTAAACTGTAATATGATAAACATTATCTAAAATTGCTGCACTGCGCAACATGTATGATAGAGGTTGCCCCGCGATAACATATCCCTTACTGAAGTTCTGAACGGAGACTGTTTCATAGCACGCAGCCTTTTGAGCAAGACCACATAGGAATTTTATTCTTAATTCAATCAATCGTGTAGCCTTAATGGATACCATATGGATGTCTCAAAGTTGAAGGTCTGCAGGATTGGAGCGTTTTGGATGGTTTTCTTCTAGTTTTGTACAGTAAGTGCTACTTTTACAACTATCACATCAGCAATGTTATACTCTTATACTTTCATGTTTCAAGTCTGCAACTAGACTTCAACAAAGCCTCTAAATGTGCACCATGTGACATCTTCTATGTTCCAGATAGTTTCTCTCCTTCAGAGAGAAAAATCTGAGTATCAGAGACTTTTGAAGAATCTGCAATTGGGGCTATTTCCACTTGACCTGACCATTCAAATTAGTTTTGTTTGTGTAACCTAATGTATGCGGATTGATTCAGTAATGTTAAATAATATTTCTGACTTAAATACAGCCGGTTAATTTAGTAGCGGAAAGTGTAAAAACAGAAAAATAAATATGAAGGCATTGTTATTTCAGTAAATCCTCTGTCATGCTCAATGGCATATCCTTATTTGAGAACTGGTGTAAGCTGAAGCAACCTGAACCACGGCCTGTGTTCAATCAGGTGAACTAATTTATTCCTCTGGTGAAATAATGAACTTAATGCACCATTATAACATCTTTAGCCAACCATTTCGAACACATGGTTCATAGCCTTTGACCCGTGTATTTGTGTCGCATCACAATCAACTCTTCCGGATGCCAGTTTGCTATGATTGTGACTCAGTGGAGAGGTTGTTTAATGCTGACTTTACATGGGATTCCTGCCAGCTGTCATAAGGTCAGTCTCATCCCTGACCCCTCCCTGACCTGTGCGACATTATCGGTCACAATGTATTAAGCCACAAACCACAATGTGAAGGGTGTATCTGTGTTTACTCACAGAGGCAGAGGGGTTCCGCACTATCACGCTGGGTGTAGTGGCTCTAAGCGCTCCAGTCAATCCATGGTAATATTTGAAACAAACCTTCGTCTCAGCTGTGTATGAGAGGGAGAGAAAGACAACAGAATAAGATGAAAATATCCTTCCCCTCTCAAACTCATAATGCATTCAGTGTATTACATCTGCTGTTGTCATGTATAATGACTCCAAAGGAGTGCTGTGCTGTCACGGAGGTATTTATAACACTTATGAAGTAATGACTTGTAAATGACTTATGTGCCATGTACAGAGAACAAAAACTTAAAGCAGATGGACTGTGCTCCTCCAGGTGAGCTGGCTGAGCTAAATATGTCCCCTTATTTAGTTACTACACCTTCTAAAAATGGAGGAAGCATGACTGGCCAACTTCCCCTGCTGCTCACACCTGGCTTGATGTCATCAGAATAATTTCTTTCCTAACTGTTCCCATTTGCTCAGAGACTAAAAAAATAATGCACCTCAACATACAGTGGCCTCAGAAGATATTTGGACACTTAAGAAACACTTCTAAAAGTTTGGAAGTAATTTCATCAGACGGAAAAATATCAAACCAAGTGCCGTTTATTTGAAAGAAAGAATATATTTTTTTAGGTTTTTAATAATAATAATACTAAAATAAAAAATACTGTAAACTGTTCAAATTGAAAAGAAAAAGTATTTGGACACATTATTGGTACATTATTGGTGCCTGTGATTAGAAGCATAGTTTCATATTAGTTTGCTGTGTGGACATCATTTGACATCGCTGAGGCTTCTATATCTTTCATTCCAAATATATCTTTTACTCTTTCAAGACTTTTGACCAACTTTACATGCTTTTGAGAAAACTATTTCTTTGGGGTTTTACAGAAAGAAGCGTTCTGTTACATCACGTAAACGTAACTGCAGCCGTTTAAGTGATAAAAGGCCATTAAGAGAAAGTGCTTTATCACACATGGTTTCTATCATCAAAAACAGCTTTTATGTATTTATGTTAATGCATAAGTGGCGTTTAAATGTTTTTGAAGAGTGCACATATGTGTATATGCTCAAGTGCGTCAGGGGAACACCGAAGTCTGATATAGAGGCAAACCACACTATTGCAGCAATGCATCTGTCACATGACATGGCACATGACAGCTGTTTTCATGCATTAAACAGCTTTCTGGTGTATGTGTAAATGACATATTATAATTTGATATTCACTAAGTTATTATTCTATCCCCTACGTAATGTCATTAGCAACAGATCTATTCTGTTGAACCAACATTGGCTGAATGATGGATGTGCAATATAGTTACAACAGTTTCGGGAACAGTCATGTCTAGCTAGTTAAATTTTCCAATGATGCATCATACTACGGTGATTAAGTGTGTTACGTCGTTGTATGAGAAAAGCACCCCTGGTTGTCAAACATGTCTATAGCTAATGTGTTGAACTACACCTGTGTTTACTCTGCTAGGACAATTGGTTAAAAAGTAATTGCAAAACTGACAAAAAAAAAACAATACATACATAAGCAGGCCTATAGGTTTTCAAAAGTTAAAAGTTAAAATGTATCTCATTCACCAGAGATGGAGCAGGTATGATGTGTTGTGTTAAATCAAATTAAAATGTAATTAATTACAGTAATCTAATAATTTTTAGTAAAAAGAAAATAAATACTGTAATGCATTGAATTTCCCTTGAGCTGGACAACCACTTAAGACCGCTCTCCAGCCCGATAGGGAGGCGTCTGACGTTATCAACTTGCGACCGAAAGATGCACCTAGGGTGGGACCCAAGGTGAGGAACTGGGGTCTGAACCACATAGAGAGTGTACGTAGGCTGCGGTGCGTAACCCTTATCTGCCTTAGGGGACTGGCCCTTGGATGAAATCCCCTGGCTTTGAGCCACAATTGAAACGGTCTCATGTGCAGAAGGCCAAAGGGATCACAGAGGACGCAGATGCCATGAGAACTAGTATCCATTGATACTGAAGATCAGTGCAATATTGGCCTAGCCTGACTTTGCTCAGGGTGTTCTGAATGGTCTCGATTCGAGCGGGAGACAATCAATTTTGACACTTCCTTTTGAGGGGATGTCGATGTCGCGACTACAACGGAACACCCAACATTTCGCTGGAAACTGCTAACCCCGAAACACCAGAGGCGGCAGGAATGTAGAAGCTTCGTGGGGGTATCGGGAAAGTGCAGGTGGATGTTTCACGTGCCCCCGTCCTGAGTGGGGCTACCCCTTGCTGGGCGCAATACTGTCAGGACTTTCTCTTTCTGGAGATAATAGTCCTGAGGTCTTGCTTTGGAGGCTGCTGAGGGTGACGAGCCGGTCCCCAGTCCTCATGAGGGGGAGCGTGATCTGCCACACTTTGTTTCTGAGCCTCCTTTCTAGAAGGACCGGGGTGGGGCTGGGTGGCTGGCGACCCCTCCTCCTGAGTGCGGCGAGGAAGGAATTGCCCAAAGGATTCCTCGTGACTCTTCACCTCCTGAAACCTGTTGATGACTGTGTTCATCGAGTCACCGAACAGGCCAGATGGTGAAACCTGGGCATCAAGAAGGAACACTTTGTCCTTATCTCTGATTCCCGAAAGGTTCAACCATAAATGTCTCTCCATGCTGACCAAAGCAGCCATCGACCGGCCAATGGCACGAGCCATCTGTTTGGTCGCACGGAGAGACAGATCCGTGGCTCGATGAAGCTCTGAAAAAGCCTCTTCGTCAATCCCGCACTCAGGTCCTTCAACAGATCAGCCTGGTACGCCTGACCTGCTGCCTGATAAGCTTTCCCCACCAGCGTAGAGGTGGTCATGCACGGCTTTGTGGGGAGAGTAGGTCTTTTTAATTACGATGCCGAGCCAGGCGAGAGATAACCCGCGAGTGTCTCTTCTACCTGCTGCATCATCGAATACCCCCGTGCCTCAGCACCCACGATGGTTGAATATGTCCCCCATGAATGCGAAAGCTCATCATGGAGGTCTTCAAAGAAGGGAAGGATCTGATTTTGCGTTCCCTTCCCCTGGCCACCAGACAGAAATCTGTCCTCTAGTTTAGAGCATTTGGGGGTCTCTTGTTCGTGTGGCCAGTCTAACTGTAATCTGGCCACCGCACGAGTAACCACCTCGAGTAATTTCTCAACCGCTTTACTATCATGTGAGGAACGCTCAGATGTAGGTAGCTCAAAATCCGCGGATTCAAGATATTCAACATCCCCCCTCACGAACCGAAGAGAGGCCGGGGCGCACTTCGAGATCATGAGAAGGACCGGTTGGATCTGGAGAGAGAGCGAGCAATAGGGACGGACCTGTCTCTCGCTCTTCAGCCAGATCCTTACTAGAGCCCCACGATGGAATGGTGGGCGCTGGCTCTCGGAAGTAAGCGAGACGAGTGCAAAACATTTTCACTGTAAACAGCTCGCAATGCTCGCACCCGCCCCACCCCAGAGCATCATACTCTTCCCCCAAAGACACAAAACAAAACTGGTGTGTGTCTGCTTCAGCCATATGGCATAAAAACGGAAACACACACCGTTTGCCTTTCTTATTGACAAATTTCATATTTGGGAAGAAAACTTTTTTCTGCACACTGCCTAACAAATCTAACTCCTATCAGAGGAAAGTAGAAAGTTTGACAGGCTTGAGGAGCACAACACACACAGAATGGTCTGAAGACAAAAGACCTGACGATGCACCTGTGCTGCATCTATTTATAGCCCCTGGTATCGGTGCATCCTGATGATGTCAACAGCAGAGGCTATAAATTGCAGTCAATTTCATTGATGTGTTGCACACACATTCACAGCTGGTCACTCCTAAAAGACGTTCCCAAAGCGCTAAATCAAAGTGTAGCTTTTGATAGGGAACATAACATTATGTTCATGCTGAATATATGACTTGCCTGTAATGATGAAAAAGGAGGAAATATAGGCACTATCTTGAATTTGTGAAGTGAAAAAACAAAAACTTTTAGATGAAATTTTATGTGAAAAATATGTTTGATACTTCTAAAAGTGCTTTTAGAAAGTAACGTCATGGCATGTGATTACTTTTTTTGATTAAGTAATTAATCAGTAATCTTAATTTAATTATTAGTTAGTTTTGGATTTTTTTGTGTACCTTACCCAACACTGGTCATGTTACATACTTTGAAACTGGAAAGTGTTATAAACTATGCATGATTTATATGTTAATTCTGTCTTTCAACTCATGAACCACACACCCCAATATTCAAACAAACAATAAATAATGATCCAGTCGAATCACACATTCTCAAAATTGAATTCTGAAGCTGTAAATGAACAGTAGGTCTATATCACAGTCTCAGCTCAGATATACCACAGCTGCACACAGAATACAAAATACAACTCAGTAAGCAATATATGAAGAGACAGAGGGGGGCCACCATGGAGGTAGCCGCAATGCTCTGAAATAAATGGCAGAAAACAAGGAACTTCAAAAGCTTCATATCTCAATCTGGTTGGTGTGAGACATGGCAAGAGATGCATGTAACAAGAAAAACAATTTATATAATCATGCGGTTAGATGTGACAACCCACCAGCATGGCTGTAACTCGTGGAATAAACATTCTCAGATAAGAGCAAAAACCTAGTTTTGAAAAAGTGCAGACAATAAGAAATATTCCAGTGCAGAAATTCAAATGAACAACAAATACGCTAGTAGAAATACAGAGCTGTTGAAGTATGCTTTAATTTCCTTACATTTTTAAGTGCATCTGATTTCTCTGCTACACATGATTTAACTTTTCTGGACTTTATATTGATCTGTTGCAAGTTTTTTAAATATAAAAAATATTGCAATTTTGATATGCTGAGAAATAAGTAGAATCCAAACCCTGGAGCTGTTTTTGAAAGGCAAATTAATGGAGTAGAACGGGACTGGGGCTCTATTTTCATGAGTGTGCAATGGGCAGCACTATGTGCAATGACCGTGCGATATGTCTTATCCAGTTTTTGTGAGCGCACTAATTCTAAGTGCAATTTTCATGCCAGCGCAAAGTGCAAGTGGGCATGGGTGGGTGTTTTGTGGGTGAATACACACAAACTGTCTGTGTACTTTATTCAATATTAATGAAGTGGCGTAAAGCACAATTTACAATTTTCCTGAGAAATAGGTCATAGTGCTAAGATATTTTAAAAGCCAGTCTGTTTTTAATGCAATGTCTAAATTCAGTTCCTACATTTGCAATTTGGAGTTTCCAACAGCAGGTGGTAATTAAGTTTATGTCCAAAATATTTAAATATTGTGGAACATTAAATTATGTCTCCTTTAATGACTGTTTTATGAAACAAAAAGTTATGAGATTTATGTTAAACTATCTATAGGTTATGTATTACTATTATTAACAATATTTATTTATTAGTGTGGAGCGGAGGGGGGCGGGGCCGGGGCGGAATATCGCGTGCCCGGTCCCCAATCAGCCTGATGAGGCACGCGAGGGATAAAGGCGGCCGGTGACGATGGTTCGAGAGAGAGAGAATTACGGGCATGTCCGCATGTGTGTGTTTATGTTTGTGCTTTTGGTTGGAGTTTAATTAAATTATAATTTATGTTGACAAGCCGGTTGTCGCCTCCTCCTAGCCCATCCTTTAACAGTGTTACAATTATTATTATGTTTATATTTGCAACTGTATTTATGAGCTCATTTGTATTGGTATTTTTCCACCTGTTGTCATAGAGTGAGGTTGAAAGAAGTTGGAGAGGGTAAAATGTTTGGATTTGGTATGATTTTTTTTTTTAAGTACTTCGTTATTTTGATTATATTTTCATTTACTTTGAAGTGTAATTTGAATTTTTTCATGGTTCAATAAATGAATTACATTCTTCAAAATCAAAGTCGACTGGTAGAAGTGAAATGTGTGCCAATACAATCACTTCTAATGCTAGCCATGATTCATGTGTCAGTAGATGAAAATGATTAATAATAATATAAATAATACTTTATAATATAATGGAGCATACATCCAAAACCTGATGAGAATCATATTTTCTATACTTATAAAAGGAGCTTGTCAGTGTCAAAGAAATCTTTATTTTCCTCTAATACAGTCCATTAACTCTACCAACTTCTTATGCATGTGCTGTCTTTGTTTATGTTGCTGGTGTTTGACAGGGAATGGACTATATAATAGGACACAGATGGTACAATCTCAGAATTAAATTGCACTTGACCAAGCCCATTAGCCCTTTGCATGCGATATTTCGCCAAACACACTTCCACCTAGAGCCTTAGTGCTTGCTTGCAGAAAAATATCAAAACTTCATGGTCATGCCTATTGACTTTGTGCTTATGACTTAAATCATAGTGCTGCGCTTAGTGCTCTTTAAATAGGGCCCTGAGAGAAAGGGACAACAGACACAATGAGAAATTAAGAGAATACTCACCCTCCACAAAGTACAAGCTGGCATCGATCTTCCACACGATCTGCCCTTTGTGGGAGCCACTCACACCACGACTCTTATAGTCAAGAAAGTTTTCAGACAGAACCTCATCTATAACAGAAGAAAGAAAAGGTAGTAACTAACAGCAAAAATTATTGAACAATTCCTTTTTTTGGGGCCTTTCTATGCTTATCCAGGGTCAAGAGCAGATTTTTCTACAGATTTGTAATAGCAAACTACTGTAAACTTAAAATGGTCCTTTTTTATTCCCTTTTCTCCCAATTTGACATGCCCAATTCCCACTACTTAGTAGGTCCTCGTTGTGACACGGTTACTCACCTCAATCCGGGTGGCAGAGGACTTGCCTCCACTTCTGAGACTGGCTCATTGTGCATGACACCGCGGAGACTCACAGCATGTGGAGGCTCATGCTACTCTCAGCAATCCACGCACAACTTAGCACATGCTCCATTGAGAGCGAGAACCAAAAATCGCAACCACGAGGAGGTTACCCCATGTGTCTTGCTATCGAAACATTCCTCTGTTTGTTTGAGCATCCCAAACAGACCAACATAACAACAAAGACTCAACCAATGGCATGATTTAGGGGCAGGACTACATGCCTATATGTGGCAATTGACCAGGCCCAGAGGAATTTGCACTTTCTTTGCTTTGATTTTAAAGGAAATATTTTTTTTACAAATACTAAAATGTGTTAAACAGAGCAGAGAGTAGTGTAATCACATTGACATCTGAAAACATACAGTACCCACTTTTATACACAGTCATATTTAACATGCAAGGGGTGGGAAATGTGAAGAACTTTCTAAATGACAGGTTGCAATTATGTTTGTTCTGTGCATGCATATCCCATCTGGGACTTCCAGTGACCAATGGAAACCTGTTTGAACACAGTCAACATTTTGCAATTCCATTTGATAATGCTAGAGAGATTAAAAAATTACACACTTCAACTTTAAACTTTTACAATTGGTCGACACGAATCTTGAAAATTTGGTTGTATCCTTAAATACTGCTATTATATAGGTCATCGGCCACCCATCGCTCTAGATATTGTCATCAGATAATAAAAAAAACTCACTTTGTTAAACCAACAAATGTCATTTACATACTCTCACCAATAATGTACATGCCAATCCAGTCACCAGCATCCACTTCCTCTTTAATGTCCCAGCAGATGACAATGTCGTCTGATTGGCCAATGCAGTAGAGGGAAGTGCTGACTGTTAGGGCGGAACGGCTTTGCAAGGACACCAGATCCGTATCACTTGTAGACCGGGGCAGAGCCAGAGCATCGCTGGGGTTGTTGGGGTGAACAAAGCTGAATCGCATCCCATCCTTGCACCAGCGCCGGTTCTGTGAGCTCCTAGATGGCGAGGTCATCGCCGCCAGGCCCAGGAACCTGCTCTGGTACAGGTTCTGCAGAACATTAGTAATGTCAGATCACAGTATTGGACTTTAATAAATCTCTGTAATGCACTGCAACAGAAGCAGCTTTTTAAAAAGATATGCAGTGGCATATAACCTGAAATAAGAGAAAGTAACTATACCAAAAATGTGTCAAGACAAACTTGTGCACCAATTTTCCTTAAAGGCCTAAACCCCTTCTGAAAAGAATGCAAAATCTTCTTTTAAGAAAGATTTGTAATTAATGTATTTTAATGAATGCAGCTTCAATTAATTTTAATATAAGGGATTACAATATTTATCTATACAATATTTTCCTATATGCAATATTTAACTAACCACAAATCCACGTATGAGGCACACGTAACTATTCTAGACATGAATAACAAAGAACTCAGAACAGCATGGATCATTTCTGTGAAGTCAGTGTCTTAAATTCTGGGGGGAGACCATTGTTCTACATAAAATACACTTTGGTTCATGCACTATGTGTAATTATGTCAAAGAATCACATGCTAATTTCCCCAACAGACTACTGTATTTACTGACCCAAATGAAATAGATCAAGTACACTTAAGAGTGTGTGACAGTCCCAGCTGTAATGATAAACAAGCCAAAGAACAACTCAAAAAGTAATTACAACTGCTCTAATATTCTTATTCTATTAAGTAGTTTGGGCAGTTGGGTGAACTTCAATTGAATTGCATGAAAATGCATGAAAACATGTAATGACGCACATCTAACATTGCACAAAATTCTCTCATCAGTATTACAGCAACATTTTTGTTTTCATAAAAATCATAATTAATCAATTTCTAAAATTTCTTTCCAATTTTACAAGTTCTATCTCCATTTTTTTATTATCAGTAAATAAATTCAAAGTGGTCGAAAAAGTGCAATTAACACTGCATTTTTCAACTTTGTTGCCATTTAGATTTTCCTTAAAATCTTAAAACAGCAATTAAACATAAGTTTTCCATTTTGGTTGAAATTATTACAGTAGAGTTTACTAAAATAGCAAAAGTTATGGGTCATGTTAAAAATGTCTTATTGTTGCAGCAATGATAGTTGCGTTGTTTGTGGACAATATAAATGTAATTCAGTAAGTATGGCACATTCAATAAGGAAGTGAAAAGAGCATGCAGGAAGCTTGAAAGTAAAGGAATATGGTTGATCCACACAACTTTAAAATGACTACCTTCTTATTACTTCTATTTAACGCCGACTTAGACATGGTCCGAACAAGAGGTGAAACATTTGTTATCCAATCCGATATCGACCAGGGACCTGGTACATGGATTTTTATGCACTATAATTAGACTTTCTCATAAATGCTTTACAGTTGTAGGCAGCAGACAGCATGAGAGTTGAGGTGATATGCGTGCCACACTCTTAATGCCAGGTAATTACCACTTCGATTGATACTAAAACACTGATGATGTGATTGGTTTGGCTTGTAGCTTGATTCCATGTTGTTGTGGCGGAGTCATTCACAACATCTGTACCTTCAAAAGATGGATATATCACCTTGAAGTGCACAAGACATATACTGTGTAATTGCTTAGGTCTTCTGTTTTGGGCTGTTTTGCCCTGAAGGCTCAGACATTATCAGTCAGATGTGATAAAGTATCTGAAACACTAAACATCCCTCTGTATGCCTGACAACAACTGTCACACACAGACACACATCTTAAAATAGTAATGCCTCTGGGAACTCCGTCACAGTAAGCGGAGATGGAAAGTGTCGGAGAAAGCAAGAAGACTTAGAAACGATACTCTTATCACCTCTAGAGTTTTGTTCCAAGAGGAATATCAGAGCTGTCCCTTTTCTATCTATTTCTAACTATCCATTCCAATTCAGAAAGACCCATTAAGTGTTTGTCTGTAGTTTAACATTTAAAGCAGAGGTTCTCAACAAGGGCGGTACAGCCTCCCCAGGGGGCATTCAAAAGATGCCAGGGAGTGCTGGGAGCAAACAAGAAGAGAGGGGGGCATTAGTTTACAAATGGGTGGTATTTATCAGTCATAATAATCAAACCTATCTTCAAGTTCCTCTTTGCATTAAAACTTTATCTAGACTTGGAGTATATCAAATAGTTCTCAATTATAACGCGGTTCATCTGATTTTGAAGTCTAGCAATGCATCTGAAGTTTCTGGTTTAGCAGTGTCGAATACACAGGCAGAGGCACAACCTCTAATGCACCTGTATGACTCTGTAGATGGATATGGTTCAATGGACAGAGCAACACGAGCGCAAAGCAGGTGCGTTTTTACTCGCAGACCAGTCTCAAGCTCTTAAAGGTGCATCTCTGTGAGAATCAGTGAGAAGCAAGGCACGAGAAGCAGAAGTGGGTCTACTGTTTACAATTTAAAAAATGCCAAAGTGTGTTTATACAAATCATGTTACATCTAACCATGGTAGTGAAGCAGATCCATGCTTCCAAGTGTTTACTTACTATGGTCTTGTTACAAATAACACTGTTAAAACTATAAAAAATTTAAAAAAAATATTTAAATAAATGAATGAATAAGTTAACATTTCAAAAAGGCAAATGTTAAATATATTAACAATATCACTTTTATTATTCGTTTCTGTCTTCGCATTTTCATTTTATAGGCCCCAGATATAGCCCACTATCTGCTTGAATTCAAGAAATGCAAGGTTTGGTCTTACATTCATGATGCGCAAGCCTGCTGAATGTATTAACAAAACTTTATGTTATGTAAAACATATTATGCAGTGCATGAAA
Source organism: Xyrauchen texanus (assembly GCF_025860055.1). Taxonomy (NCBI): domain Eukaryota; kingdom Metazoa; phylum Chordata; class Actinopteri; order Cypriniformes; family Catostomidae; genus Xyrauchen; species Xyrauchen texanus. The sequence continues at coordinate 11,367,369 of NC_068317.1, forward strand.
GTTGCTATTGAGCAAATTAAGCAAATAACAAAAATAACGAATTTTGAGTTTTCTGGTTTATTTTTATATAAAGTGTGTGTGGGGGGGTTTAGCATATAGGTCTGTTAATACATGAGGAGGAGTTAATGACAGAATTTTTATTTTTGGGTTAATTATTCCTTTAAAAATTCTGTAGAATCCAGAAGAAGTCAGTAGTTTCCCAATAATGTACAATAGAAAGAACCCATCACGTATTTGTCTTTGAGTTTTGATGGTCATGAAGAAAGGATGATGACGAGATGATAAAGAGTCTCATGCTGAGAGAATGGAAGAAGAGCACTGACCTTTACACTACACAGGTGTAGCAGCATTATGATTCGCCAACTCAAAGTTCACATCAAATCCTGAGGAGAAGGTCAGGGAGTTACTAAAATAACATGAAACAAATTGTGTAATTTTGTATTTATTTTTTTCACATTGGTGCCATCTATATGTTTCAGATGCAAACAAAATGCTTAACTGTGTGTAAAATAAGTAGGGCAAGTTTAATATAATGTAATATATTACATTAATATTATTCAAATGTAAAAAAGTTGGCATGTAGTCACAATCAATTATATATTGTTAACAAGAAAGTCAAACAAAAACCTCTAAAAAACAGATATGGACATAAACACACAAATAAACACAACCCCAAAACAACTTCAATCAACCAACATGACAATAAACACCCAAGCATTTTAAGGAATATTAATGGAAAATAATTTGACTCTTTTTTTATATATATATAAAATAAGTGTCTTTTTCTTAAAGCACTAATACAGATTTTCAATAAATGCTTACATGAACTGTAAAGTGAGATGGGACGACTTTTCTAGGTGGATAAACTTTTTACGCAGAAATGGGAAGCTTGTATGAAAGCTCATATAAATGTGAAGAATTAAATGTATCATTCAGTAAAATGTTTATTTTTAAATCTACTAAGTTGTCAACATGTAATGTATTGTGTATGTGAATCTATGCCATGTATTACGGTAGTTTCTCTGTACGGAGTGAGTTGGCTCTACAAGCGACGCAGTGTAACAGTAGAGTGAGTTCTGAACGTACGCAGCAGTAAAACAGTCTGCAGAGAAGTGGATGTCTGTGTCGTTAATCTGAACAGCAAAACATTACAGTGATGATGAAGTGGTTTTGTAATCCCCTATGCTTAGAAAGAGCAGGAAAATCTCAGTATAAAATAATAAAGTATAAGAGGAAAAAAATTGTAAAGGAAAAAAATCGTGAATAAAAAAAAATTAAAGTGGACAGAGGCAGAGACAGACACATGCTGAGCTTGTGGAGAAGGGTGACACCGAACGGACAGGAGGAGCACAACAGCCATGGAAGGAACAGTGGCTCTGTTGATGGTCAGTGTCCATAATTAACTAAGTATTGCTAAAAAAAAAAAAAGAGAGAGAGAGAGAGAGAGAGAGAGAGAGAGAGAGAGAGAGAGAGAGATAATAAATTAAAAAAGGAAATAAAAACAAGGAAAAGAAAAATGGCCACAATAGGATTAATACCTAATTTTGACAGTACTAAAGGAGATTTTGATATCTATTTGGAGAGATTTGAGCAATGGATTGCAGCAAATGAAATTGATAGTTACAAATAAAGCAGACGTGTTCCTGAGGGTTTTAGGACCTGTGGAATGTGGTCTCTTGAAAAGTCTTGCTGAGCCAGCAAAAGTAATCAACTTATCAAGAAGGAAATTACTAAGACCCTTTCTGATAATTTCAAGCTCAAGCCACTTCTGATTGCAGAATGCTTCAGATTCTATAAATGCAACCAAAGTCCTGGGGAAATGATATTGGATTACATTCTGGCATTGAAACATCTCGCAAGTTCATGGGAATATGGAACATTTCAAGATGATGCTCTCGGGTTAAAATTTGTCAGTGGACTTGCAGGAGAAGTTTATCACAGGAGGTTACTGTAAGAAATACCTTACTTTTAAGAAATCCTGAAATGTTGCCCTCACATTAGAATTAGCGCAAAAGGACACCAAGGAGTTGGGAGCGCAGACAACCATAAAAGACAGAAGTGGTGATTGGGTGGCACCAATAGTTGTTGTGCCAAAGAAAGACAAGACAGTCAGATTGTGTGGTGATTATAAAGTCACAGTAAACAAATGCATTCTTGCAGAGGGATATCTGCTACCAAATGTGGAGGATCTTTTCGCCACCTTGACTGGGGGAAAAGTCTTCAGTAAGCTTGATCTGTCCTTTACCGTAAACACACACAAAGGCCTATTCAAGTACCATCGTTTTGCTTATGGAATTTACACAGCACCTGCAATTTTACAACACACAATGGTTCACATCCTGCAGGTACTCGAACATGTAGTGTGTTTTATGGACGATATTCTTGTCTCTGCACAATCTTCTGAGGAACATCGGGTAGTACTGGACAAAGTGCTTTCACAATTTCAACAACATGGAGTAAAAGTGAAGTTTATGTAGTGGCGTTTGAGTAGTTCCTAAGCAACAATGATGTGGATCATGTTTTGTCACCTCCATATCATCCAGCCACAAATGGTCAATCCGAGCGGATGGCACAAACCTTCAAAAAAGGATGGGAAAATTTACAAGTGCAGTCTGTAGCACCTCATCTGCATTTGGCTCGTTTCCTGCTACCGCAACACTCTCCATACAGTAACAGAATGAACACCTGCTGAACTGTTTCTGAAAAGACAGCCACATACCCGGCTCACACTGCTAAAGCAAGATACGTCTTCTGTAGTTGTCAAACACCAAAAGCAACATAAGAGAGCTCATGACACACATTCCAGTAAACTCAAGATCATTTGAGGTTAGCCAGAAAGATTCAGACTCAGATTGTGCCTGGGTTCCAGGAGAGATCTTGCTTACAAGATCTCGAAGATCTGTTACAGCTACAATTTCGAAAGAGTGTGATAAATAGTAAATTTTGAATGTATATTCCAGTGTTGTAAATTGATGTCACATATGCTGTCAATTCACTCAAGAATATTCCTTTAAAGAAACACCTGTAAGGTAAGCAAGTTAAAGAACAGCCAAAAAAGCAAAATTGCTAAATAAATCAGTTAAATCAAACCGGCAAGGCAAGTGATCAATAATGAGCTCTTAAATAATGCACTTGTATATAATTATTGTGTTATATAATATTAATGTTACCCATTAATCTAGACGTGTTAAGGTGGGCTAGGTGAAACCTGTCAGTGCTTTGTTTACAAGTGCTAATTAATTTCAATAGCAATCATTTCAATAAAATGTATAATTTCTAACACACTTTTCATTATCATCCTCATATATAACACCTCAAACATGACGTAAATCAAACTCTTGCAAGTCAACACATCCCAGCAGAAATCAACAGCTAAGTACTGTAATCCTCTGAAGTGATGGATGTTAATGAGGTGAATAATCACCATATAATCCAACACTACAGTTACTGCTATTCCCACAGGCTCAACACAGCATTGTTCATCCAGCATAATCCATGTATGGATTTGTAGAGAAAACACTGATCCCCAAACACTGGAAAATGGAACATTTGATTTTGATACTGTGTGACACAGGGCAAATGCTCCCAATGATAACATTATAAGAGCATGATAGCTAACAAAAAATAATATCTCAGTCCTGGTCATTCCTCTTCACATTACTAACTGAGATTCACAGTTGTTGTTACGTGGACTGATTGGAAACCAATTTCATTTCCATGATCTAATGCAGTTGACAGTTCTCCCTCATCTGCATAGATCATTCTGAAACAATGCTATTAGAAATAATAAGGATGTGAGGAACAATCTCTGTCCTTAATTAATATTTTTCTAGAAAGTAATACCAGAATATGTGATAATGGATATTGTGTACCGCGACCCTGTACACAGGATAAGCGGTTGACGATGGATGGATGGATGGATGGATATTGTGTAAAAATTGAATAACTCTGGGTGTCCACATGTTCAGGGTGCCATGCATAGATGCCCTATTCCGATGGGATTAGCATGTATATTGGGACATGAGGTAATGTAATAAGTACCAGAGCTTCACAGTAATTTTAATCCTGTGTGAATCGGTCATATCAGTAATTTTTCTGGACTTAAGGTGTGCACGTTCCCACACCAATAAAATTACACCTACTATAAAATGCCCTGTAAAAACAACCCCTGGTAATATTAATCCTGTGCAAATTTAAAGGTTTGTAAAAATCAGCATTTTCCAGCCCTTGAGGCATTTAAATGTAGCTGTTTCTTAAATTCTCAGTGTTAGAGTGTTGCATTTGAACCAATGCATTTTTTTTCTCAAGCATTATATGTTGTGAAGTGTTTATTTACCTGTGTAAAAGAGAAAGAAACAATTGTGTTTTCTTTTAGTAAGGATAATTAGAAAGGTAAACAAGCATATCATTTTTTATGATTTGAGAAAAATGAGTGCGGGAAATGAGTCCTGCATTTCGGAACATATATTCCGGAGGGACAAATAAAATTATGTGAACAGATTTGGGTATATTTTTATTCATATTCAGGTCAATTCATTTGTATTGTGCTTTTCAAAACACAGTGACTCTGTGGTGCTATCAAAATAGCTGTTTGCAGTTTATTTGAGAATACTGCTAGCCCAACTGGCACAACCAATGGCAACACTGGCTAAACCAATGGTGGTAGCTTGGGGTGGGACTGTTTGTCTAGCCAATAGAAGAGAGGGGGAGTGTTTGAGAAACCTGTTTGAAAGCAGTCATTATTTTTCCAATTCTATTTGTTGGTGCAAATGGCACAGAAATTACAAATTTCAGCTTTTACTTAGAAAGCATAGTAACTTATCCAATGTTTCTTTTAAAAGTGCCCTTTGTCACACTTGTGCAAGTTATATGTTGTATGTTATTGCCCCACACTGTAAAACTACATTCAGTTTACATGAATTGTGAAATGTTAACTTGTCTTTGAATTTAAAACAGTTATGATTAGTTCTGTTGTCACTATCAAATATCATTGTGACAAACTGGCAACAAGTAATCACCATGAGAGCATCACACATAACAGAGATACATTCAAAATAAGAGAAACACTGATAAGAGAAGCCTGAGAAACAAGCTCCAAAACCAATCCAGTGAAAAATATGTTTACCATTTTTGGCGTATTGTTGTACCACAAATCACTAATGATTAAGCAACTGTGTGAAGTCGTGGTGCCAATATTGAAGGTTAAACTGTTACTGCTGTTATAAGTGGTATTGCAAACAAACAAATTGAAATATCTTCACAGGCAATGTCAAAATTCATGTCACATCATGCAAAAGAACTTTATTTGAATTAAAGGTGAAATTTGTTTAATCAAAGCTTAAAATAGTAAATAGGAAAATAGGGACAGTGATGCTATGTGATGTGTTGTTAAAGGCTTGATTTAAATAGATTAATGATCAGATGTCTCATTAGAAATTTAAATATTGCATGCGTACATTCTTTGAATTGTGAAATGTTTTCCATATTTAAATGTCAAACACCCTCATAAGGTCACTTGAAGAGCACATGAGGTGAAATGTTATGTTGACCGTGAGTTAGTTTGACTGTTTGACAAGTCTAGAACGTCTTGGTTACTATTGTAACCTCCATTCCCCGAGGGAGGGAACGAGACGTTGTGTCGAAGGAAGTGACACAAGGGGTCTTCTCGGATGCTGAATCGTACCTCTGAACCTGAGAAAAGTTGGCAGACAGAATTTGCATGCCCCGCCACGGACATAGCCTACGGGTATAAAGGAAAGAAAGGTAGCGAATGTCAGTCAGGATTTTGCACTGAGGAGCCGAAAATTGAGCATGGACATTAACAGTGCTAGGTCTAGTGCCGTGGCAGGAGGGACACAACGTCTCGTTTTCTCCCTCGGGGAACGGAGGTTACAATAGTAACCAAGTCGTTCCCCTTCTGTCACTCTCTCGACGTTGTGTCGAAGGAAGTGACACAAGGGGTCCATATAAAAACCCCACGCATTGACTGTGTTACGTGACTGCTAGCATGGGAGCAAGCCCAGCAGCCGCGGCCTTCTCTCTCACTATGTCTCTCACATAGGACGTAAAGCGGCTGGGGCCCAACATAAGTCAGGGTAGGCGGTCTTTCCCCGGAGGGAGCAGGAGAGCCTGTTAGGAGCGACAGGAGCCCTGAGGCTAGGTGGCTGAGAGAAGACTCGAAGCACTTGTCCAGCTCCGCGCACCCAGCAGGGGGCGGCTCATTCATAAAAGACTGAGGAAGAGGCCTAAGGAGGGGTCTTCAGAACCCGTCAGCACCGGCGTGCCGGGCGCTGATGCGAGACCGGAGGTAAGGTAACTGTCCGGTCCGCAAATGTCCTATTCTTCAGGAGGGGAAGACCTTGCAGAGGCCACACCCTGCCCAGTCCAGGGGGAGAAGATGTGTGGCAAATACACCACGAGGGTTGTGAAGCCAGACGTGGGATACGGCGCGGTGGTAGGTCCAGCCTAATGAAGGGGGGAACTCTACAAGCATGGGGCCGAGGCAGCGGGGCTGCCCGAGGGAAACGCGGGTCCGCCGAGAGGGGGACCGTACCACGGAAAATACATCACGGGGAGTTAGCCTGAAGAGGGAACTATGCCCATGGAGCCCGACCCCAGTACAGAGCCCAGAGGCTCGTAGTGGGTCTAGCCGCGAGTTGCTCCGCTGAATTTGCCTGCCAGAAGGCTAGGAAGGAAAACATCCAGGCAGCGACGCTCAGTGGCTGACCTGGGACAGAAGGCGCACTGGATCACTTTGGTGAAGGGCGCAAGGTGCAAGCGGAACACCCGGTCGGTTTTGCCGCATTACCGAGTTCTACCGGCTCGGACCTGACAAAACACGTGTCAAGACCGCCTCAACCCTTAGATTATACAATCTGGCAAAGGTATTAGAGCCGTGCACTAGAGTGGAGCGAATACCGCTGAAACGAGTCGGGAGCCGGGCTAACTGAGTTGCGTAGCCGAGTCGGATGGTCCTGGCCAACCAGCACGATGGATTGGGAAGTGAGAGCCATGCATCCAAACTCCGTGCGAGGGGCACTAACGGGACGATCACATGGGCTTCACGGCGGGGGGGGGTTCGTGGGGATGTACCCGGCAAAACCGAGCCCATCGTCATCCCCAAATCGCCTTCATCGCCAGCTGGCTCGTCCTCAAGCCCTCAATTCATAAAACGCTGCCTGCGCGTGATCGCAGCCCAGGCACACGAGGTAGCTTTTATGACTGTCAGAAGTGGAGAGAAATCAACCGCATCCAGGAACAACACAGAGGTGGAAAAACATCTTTAAAAAGACGCGTCCTGAAAAGGACATTCAATGCCTGCTGTGTATTGCTCTTTCATGAGTGGGAACTCAAACTCTTTTAGAGAAAATAGACTCTTTTTAGGAGGAGAACACTCTTTTAACAGGAAGAAAGCGCTGTCGAAGCGCCCAGGGGCGTGAACTGCACAGCGTGCAGAGAGAGAACGCAGCTGGAAATGCGCCGTTCGGATCCAACAGCAATGCTTCTCGCTGACAGAGGTGAGTGGAACAGTAGTGAGATTCAGCTGCTTGCTGCCCAACCATTCGGCTCCGAAGAAAAATTCTGACTGGCATTCGATGCCCCGCTTCCCTTTGTACCCATATGTCTGGGGCGGGGCATGCAAATTCTGTCTGCCAACTTGGCCTTTTCTCAGGTTCAGAGGTACAATTCAGCGTCCGAGAAGACCCCTTGTGTCACTTCCTTCGACACAACGTCGAGAGAGTGACAGAAGGGGAATGTCTAATTTCACTGCTACTATTTATTGCAGAAAGAGAGAGAGGTCCAACCCAACCAAAAAAATAAAATAAAAATGCACAAAAGTACTATGGTATTCATTGATGTAACTATAGAGAACCATGTAAAAACCATATGAATGTACAGAATATTTTAAATAGTATATTTTCTTATTTTTTATAAGGGAAATTCACAGCTGTTTGGGTTGTAAAATGTTGCACACTTTGAGTCATTCATGACTCACACTTTGATATCATTCATCTGGAATGACAAATGACCCATATGTGAGATGCAGCTTTGTCATGCTGGTTGTATGTCATGCTCTGGAGACCTGAATGTGCTGGAAGCTGCACAGAACGCAGCTGTAGGACCACCACACAGCTCATAATGAGCTACATTCCCAGCAGGACAGAAAGACACGGCACGCATGGGTGCACCGAGCTCAGGGATGTCCTATAACCCACTGACACTGCTGGTGCAAATCCAATGAGAGCGATTCACTTTAGAATCCAGAGTGGACCCTAATCAAATATATGCATTTGGATCATTCCTATGCAGACACTGTCATGTGTCACACATAATAAATGTCATTATCCTGCATTTTGAATAAAATGTTAAACTCACAATGTTTAAAGTTTGAAATCGCATTATTTATTTATTTCAACAGCACAAACATCAGTAAGTTTTAGCAATGGATTTGATTAATTCTGAGATGTTTTGTGATATTAGTTGGTTTGCCTCACTTAAATATTCCTGTTGAATAAATCTTAAGGTCTTGTTCCTCTCTCAGCAGTCTATTACCCTCAGGATAAAAATAGTGATTATGTTCCTGCAAAGTTTAACGAAGCCTAATGCATCATATCTAACATATCTTCACCGCCAACATACAGTTGCTCTTTTCTTATATCCTTAATATAGATTTATTTAAAAGCCAACCACGAGGTATGCGCTCATAACAATGTAACAAGAGCTTGAATGTTTGTACAGTAATTCATTTAATGGACTGATATTCTATACTCTGAATTGAGCATGACCTGTCTGCATCGATTATTCACCTCTTAATTTGTATTTTTATTATTGTTTTTTTTTTTTTTATATGAGGGTTCTCTGTTGATATTGCATCCTATGTTTAGATTTTGTTGCTTTGTGACATTATTTTCAGGATTACAAAGAATATTACCCCTAATTCTCTCTCTCTCTCTCTCTCTCTCTCTCTCTTTTGTACAATAAATACTACCTTATCTGATCATTAAAAGAATAATAATTGATGTAATGTAATCTGTAGTCAGGTTAATTCAGTCATTTTAAAATGTATTTAAATCCCATTTAGATGTTAATACATGAAGTGCATTGTTAGGTTACTTGCTCTTTTTTTTCTTTCTTTCTTTTGCAGTACTGTGTTTTTCTTAACGTACATTAATGATCATTACAGATGGATTCTACTGAGAAAAAAAACACACTTTCATTTAACATCTGCAGTGTGTCACGAACCCCTTTTCTCTGCCCCATCTCAGCTTCCTCACACACGCACACTATCTCCCGTCTCGCACACAGGCACTCGCTTCCCGCTCCCTCGCTCCGCCCCCCTGAGCGCGAACGCTCTTTTTCCTCCATCGGGCTTCCACGCCCAGTTTTGCTTTTACGAGCTCTCGCTAGTAAGCGATCTCCCCTCTGGCGCACTCGGCTCTTCAGCCTGAACATTATGACCACTTGCACTCCGCGCTTCCTATCCCCACACATTAGATTCACCTGCACTCGTCTCGTCACCTTCATTGTTCACACCTGCACCTTCCCTATAAATACCCAGCACTTCCGTTTCACGGGTGTTGGTTATTGTGTGTATTTAGTTTCCCGTGCTTTGCCCCCGCTAGTCTCGCCTAGTTCTGAACTCCTCTTGTCTTCCTCTTAGCTTGCCAACTCTTCTTGTTCCCCTGTGTTTTGCTCCCTCTAGTCCCCTCTTGTTATTCATCCTGTTTACCCCGACATTGACCCTCGTTCCCCTCGACTACTCTCCCGGATTTGCCCCTTGTTTGTACTTTTGCCGGACTGCTTTAATTTAATAAAGCAGTTTTCATCCGATCATTGTGACTGTCTCTACTTGTGTGTGTGTGTGTCGGGTTACAGAATAACCAACCTCACCGAAGACAGTCACAATGCGTCGCGCTGAGGATTCGCGGCTCACTAGAGCGGAGGAACTCGTCACATTCAGCGCAAGGAGCGGCGGTGTGGAAGCATGATCAGCGCTCACAGGCCAGGGCCAGCAGGTGCGTCGCGATTTTTGATTTTTGTCACCCTCGTCACCTGTGTCTGCCCCTGAGCCGTTTATGCTTCCCATGCGTTTTTGGCGCCGTAAGCTCTCCACCCCGGAGAGGTTTTACGGCTCTTCAGGCGCTGACCAAGGGGTTTTTATCGCGAGGCAGCGGTGGTGTAACCCATAACCCGCCCTCGGCATTATGGACCCAGCGGCCCAACTTCGTGGGTTTGCGTCAGGGAGCCAAACCGTGGAGGCTTATATTATGGATTTTTGTGTCCTGGCGTACCAGGTGAATTTTAATGAGGTGGCTCTGAAGACCATTTTTCAATGTGGTCTGAATGAGCCAACCTCATCATTAATGCCTGGTGGTGGCTGCCCCTTAACCTGGCTCAGTTTATTGACCTCGCCCTACTGTACTCTGGTTCCTCGTTCACTGTGGGGAGGCAGACACTGAACCAGCGCTCCACACCAAGACCCCGTCTCGAAGCCTACCACGGCCCCAGTCCCTAAGCCTACCACGGCCAGCGAGCCAGCGCCCATGCCCGCCCACGGCCAGCGAGCGGCGCCCATGCCCGCCCACGACCAGCGAGCGGCGCCCATGCCCGCCCGCGACCAGCGAGCCGGCGCCCATGCCGCCACGACCAGCGAGCCTGCGCCCATGCCCGCCACGACCAGCGAGCCAGCGCCCATGCCCGCCACGGCCAGCGAGCCAGCGCCCCTGCCTGCCACGGCCGGTGAGCCAGCGCCCATGTCTGCCGCGGTCAGCGAGCCAGCGCCTGTAGCCTCGACCCCCTGAGCCAGCGCCTGTAGCCTCGACCGTCCCCATGGCCACGTCCCTGTTGGCCGAAGGCGTAAGAGAAGGAAGAGGGCCCCTTCTCCCCAGTCTCGTCTTGTGCTCAAGACCTCTGCTCCGCCCTCAGAGTCTTCCACGGCTCTGCAGACCTCTGCTCCGCCCTCAGAGTCTCCCACGGCTCTGCGGGTTCTGCTCCGCCCTCAGAGTCTCCCACGGCTCTGCCGGGTTCTGCTTCGCCCCTCTGAGCCCTCCTGGGCTCCGCCTCCACCAGTCTCCAAGGGCCCCTCCACGAGCCTCCTAGGGCTCCTCCTCCACGAGCCTCCCAGAGCTCTACCCCTCAAGTCCCTCAGGGCTCCACCCTTCAAGCCTCTCACGGCTCAGCCTCTCGAGTCTCTCAAGGCTCCATCCCTCGAGTCTTTCATGGCTCCACCCCTCAAGCCTCTCACGGCCTAGCCTCTCCGAGTCTTTCAGGGCTCCATCCCTCCGAGTCTTTCATGGCTCCACCCCTCAAGCCTCTCACGGCTCAGCCTCTCGAGTCTTTCATGGCTCCATCCCTCGCGAGTCTTTCATGGCTCCACCCCTCAAGCCTCTCCACGGCTCAGCCTCTCGAGTCTTTCATGGCTCCACCCCTCAAGCCTCTCACGGCTTCGCCTCTCTCGAGTCTTTCATGGCTCCACCCCTCAAGCCTCTCACGGCAGCCTCTCAGTCTTCAGGCTCCACCCCTCAAGCCTCTCGGCCGCCTCTCGAGTCTCTCAGGGCTCCTCCGCCTCTCAGGGCGTCCCCTCTCGAGTCTTTCATGGCTCCACCCCTCAAGCCTCTCACGGCCGCCTCTCGAGTCTCTCAGGGCTCCTCCGCCTCTCAGGGCTCCGCCCCTCCGAGTCTCTCAGGGCTCCTCCCCTCTCAAGCCTCTCAGGGCTCCCCCTCTCGAGTCTTTCAGGGCTCCTCCTCCTCTCAAGCCTCTCAGGGCTTCGTCTCTCAAGTCTTTCAAGGCTCCCCCCTTCAAGCCTCTCGAGCCTCCCAGGACTCGGCCACTAGAGGCTCCTATGGCTCCCCCTCCCGAGCCTCCTGGCTCCCTCCAGAGCCTCCTCGGCTCCACCTCCCGAGCCTCCCAGGGCTCGGCCACTAGAGGCTCCTATGGCTCTGCCTCCCGAGCCTCCTACGGCTCCCCCTCCAGAGCCTCCTACGGCTCCACCTCCCGAGCCTCCTACAGCTCTGCTCCCAAAGACTCCAGAGCTTCCTAGGGCTCCGCCTCTTGAGCCTTCCACGGCTCCACCACCCGAGCCTCCTACAGCTCTGCTCCCTAAGACTCCAGAGCCTTCTAGAGATTCAGCCTCTCGAGGCCTCCTACGGCTCCGCCTCTCGAGCCTTCCACGGCTCCACCACCCGAGCCTCCTACGGCTCTGCTCCCTAAGACTCCAGAGCCTTCTAGAGATTCAGCCTCTGGAGCCTCCTGCTGGCTCCGCCTCTAAAGCCTCCCTTGGCTCCACCTCCAGAGCCTACCAGGGCTTCACTCCTGGAGCCTTCTACGGTGCCACCACCCACGCGTCACCTCCCTCGGCTCTGCCTCCAGAGCCTTCCAGGGCTTCACCTCTGGAGCCTCCTCGGCGCCACCTCCCCGGCTCTGCCTCCAGAGCCTACCAGGGCTTCACTCCTGGAGCCTTCTACAGCGCCACCTCCCACGGCGTCACCTCCCTGGCTCTGCCTCCAGAGCCTTCCAGGGCTTCACCTCTGGAGCCTCCTCTGGCGCCACCTCCATGGGCTCCACTTCCTGAGCCTTCCAGGCCTTAGCCCCTAAAGCCTCCTTCGGCTCCACCTCCAGAGCCCACCAGGGCCTCGCCCCTGGGGCCTCCTGCGACTCCACCTCCCTCGGCTCCGTCTCCTGAGCCTTCCTCGGCTCTGCCTCCGGAGCCCCCGAGCCTCCCTCGGCGCCGCCTCTTCTGTCTCTCAATTCCCGCCTGCCGAGTCTCTCACGGCTCCGCCTTCCAAGGCTCAGTCTCCCAAGTCCTCCACGACTCCGCCTTTCATGGCTCCGCCCCTGAAACCTTTCCTCACTGGGTCTTGCCTGCTCCCCTTGTTACCGTTCCTCTACCTGTCCTGTGGCCTCTTCCTGGCCTCCGGACCCTATTCCTGTCCGGTGGTCACCTTCCAGACCCCGGACCCAGTCCCTGTCCTCCAGTCGCCTTCCAGACCTCCTGACCCAGTCTCTGCCCTATGGCTGCCCCTAGACCTCCCGACCACCCGCCTGTCCACTATGTTCCCCCTGACCTTGTCTTGAACTGCCCATTGACCCCCATGGACTGTTTCATTTCCCTTTTGTGCCTTCTGCCCCCTGAGCTCACACGCTCGTTCTGTTCCCATGAGATCACACTCTCGTTCTGTTCCCTCGAGATCACACTCTCGTTCTGTTCCCCGCGAGATCCACGCTCGTTCTGTCCCCTCGAGCTCACACACTCGTTCTGTCCCCTTGCGCTCCTCGCAGCCCAGCGTGGCCGTCAGGAGCCGTCCTTTCAGAGGGGAGTACTGTCACGAACCCCTTTTCTCTGCCCCATCTCAGCTTCCTCACACACGCACACTATCTCCCGTCTAGCACACAGGCACTCGCTTCCCGCTCCTCGCTCCGCCCCCTGAGCGTGACGCTCTTTTTCCTCCATCGGGCTTCCGCGCCAGTTTTGCTTTCTACGAGCTCTGCTCAGTAAGCGATCTCCCCTCTGGCGCACTTCGGCTCTTCAGCCTGAACATTATGACCACTTGCACTCCGCGCTTCCTATCCCCACACATTAGATTCACCTGCACTCGTCTCGTCACCTTCATTGTTCACACCTGCACCTTCCCTATAAATACCCAGCACTTCCGTTTCACGGGTGTTGGTTATTGTGTGTATTTAGTTTCCGTGCTTTGCCCCCGCTAGTCTCGCCTAGTTCTGAACTCCTCTTGTCTTCCTCTTAGCTTGCCAACTCTTCTTGTTCCCCTGTGTTTTGCTCCCTCTAGTCCCCTCTTGTTATTCATCCTGTTTACCCCGACATTGACCCTCGTTCCCCTCGACTACTCTCCCGGATTTGCCCCTTGTTTGTACTTTTGCCCGGACTGCTTTAATTTAATAAAGCAGTTTTCATCCGTCATTGTGACTGTCTCTACTTGTGTGTGTGTGTGTGTCGGGTTACACAGTGTTGGGGAAGCTACTTTGAAACTGTAGTTTGACAAGCTACAAGCTACTCATAAATTAAAGTAGTTAAACTACAGTCAATCATGTTAAACTACATGCTCTTTTGAAAAAGTAGCTAGCTGCACAACAAGTTACTATAAAAAAAAGTAGCTAGCTACATTCAAAAATTCAATTTATTAATTAATTAATGCATTAATTAAATATATTAATCGTATTAAATACATTTAATGAATAGTAACATTAATACATTTAATAATGACCATAAAATAAAATACAACAACAAAAATAAAAACAAATTTCACACTTTTCAGTCCCCCTGCTGTGGCCAAGTGAAGCCTACTTCCCTAAAGATCACAGTTTAATGACCAACTCTACATGGGCTAATGGAATGTGCTTGTCACATAATATTTAGTATGGACAATATATACTGTAGCCTGTATGAACAGAGACTTCAGAGGCTTATTTCTCCCCTGTTAACTGAATTTTCAGACTTTTTTGCCATTGATGCACAAGTTTCAGCTTTACATGTCACATACAGGGATAGCTCTACAAAAATCTCCCAGATATTAAGAGGCAATTTTGAAATCCTGGCCAGATGCTTTGTTCATGTATAAAAAAAGAGGACATGTCTGGTAAAAAGAGGACTTTTTGCCACCCTATAATAGACTGTCGCATAATAATACATTCCATAAAATTTATTTTACCACAGATTTGATTTATTTTACATGAAAACAATAGTTAACTAAATGCTAAGAAATTGAGAAATCAAATAGTTATGTATGATAGGAATTATTTCACTTGCTGTTCCCAATAATGCAGAGGTAATGAAATGAAATAAAGTGAAATAAACTTATTCAGAACAGAAAGAAACCCTTAAAAGGCAATACATTTTTGATTATCTTATTTAAAAGTATACTAAATATGCTGTTATGTTGTCTATTAACAACAAAATCTGCTTTTCCACAATCGGGACAAACAGTTCTCATTGCAAAACTGTACCGTTCCGTGCCGATCTGGGCCAGTTAACACGGTTCCGCTTTCCTTTTCCCACTATAGTGCCGTGAAATCAGTAGAATGTATGTAACAGATCCGCATGAGAGGTAAACATTGGAGTGAGTGTGGCACACACTCTGTGTTCCAGTTTTTAGGACTGCTTTGTCCATTAGTCTTACTCCGCTAAAAAAGACAAAGACACGAAACATGTTGCAAAAAGGAATGTAAAGAGAAAACGTTTTTCATAATTTGCTGAGGGCTTGTTTTTACCACCGGACACGGACATGCAGAAAAGTAAAAGTTCCCTGTTGCAAGGGCGTGGTTGAGTGTCCATCCAAAGAGAGGAAAAGCAGTAAGGATTCATCCCTGGGTGACAGTTAGGTCTAACAGCTGTTTCTTGTTGCAGTAATCAGGGAAGAGCGATAAGAGGAGCCCATGCCAGAGCCGAGGTAGAGAGAGAGAATTTAGTGTGTTTGAAGGAAGCTACCGTTGAGTCACTATTGTGTGTGAATAAAGAGTTTAACTTGTTTCCTCCTTCCCATACTGACCAGTACTACTACATTCCCAGAGTACCTTGAAAGGATATTTATTGACAAATTATTATATAAGCATTAAATGAAAATAGTATAATGAGAATATATTGATGAATTTGGAGTTTAAATGAGATAGTAATCTACTTCTCTAATGAAAAAGGCGTGTAGAAAAACATATGTAGGCTACAGTACTAGTTAAACCATCATAATGAAATTATGAAGATACACTAAATGTGTTGCAACATACTGAAGCCATTCTACCAGCACGGTAGAGCATGGCTGGTAACCGAGGCAAGAATTCTGAGCCAACAATGGTTTATAATGCAGAAATGTGCTCCAATGGAAATGCTACTTTAACCGTTCCGTACCGTGCTCAGAACCGTTCGGCTCAATGGTGGAAAAGTGACTAAAGTGTCTAAAACTCTGTTTGATTCATAGAATAGAATGGGGTTCTTCTATCAATTTGTACATCTTGTAAAAGTAAACAAAGTGTGGTCGGTCACTTTACATCATCATCAGACAATCTGTTCTTATCGTGAGTCGTAATAAGCTACCAGTAGATTGCAGTAATGCAGTATTTTAGTTTGTAATCAGCCGTTACAAAGGAAGAAGAAAAAAGAAGCTGTCTGATTCTGAGCAGCAGCTAGAATACTATTACTTTGCATTTTATTGTCATTTGTTTCATTTAATATTTATTCCTTTCAGATGGAAAACATTTATACATATAAATTATGTTATTCAAAGTGCATTTGAACAGCGGTGAAACACTTTCATATGATGTGTTACATTCATACGAGCAGACAGAGAAGTACGTTTGAAGTTAAATTAGAGCAGAAGAAATCAAAATAAACCTTGTGTAAATTGTCAGCTTTATGCTAAGCTAAAATGCTATTTCTAGCCATTTTATATGCACATGTTATCAAGCGCGATCATATTTATTTTATTAAGAAAATTCATCTTGGATCATAATTTCTTCTAGTAAGACCTTTGATATTTGGGCAAAAATCATATTCTTGATAATAATATTTGATAAATTCAAAAGATGAATTTGATTAATCTTGTTTTAGAAACAACATTAAGATATTTCGGTTTTTCAGAGAATGTATTTTTAACATGTGTATTTTGTCTTAATGTACTAGCAGAGTTTTTATAGTCAAAACAAGTGAAAAAATCTACCAGTGCTGAAGAAGTAATCCAAAGTATTGGAATATGTTACAAATGACATTTTACACAGCATGTATTCTGTAATCTGTAGTGGAATACATTTCAAAAGTAACCATCCTATCCCTACTTGTAGTTAGCTACTCCCCAACACTGAACATCTTTAACTAGTCTTGTCACACTCCCAGAGGCCTTTTTCATTGGTAGCCAATAGAGTTGAGGGAGGATCATAGTCCAACAACTTAAAAGCATCTATTCTTTAACAGACCTTCTTGACTATTTTTTACAAAGCACATATCAGTCTTTTATATTGACCTAGGCAGTCTGAATGTAAAATATTATGCAAAACCAGAAACAATCTACAATGGATTTGACAACAAAGATCCACATAGGACAATAAAACGACTAAAAATAATATTATGTTAAAGATAATACAAATATTAAATAGCCTCTGGTAACCTTGGCATCTGTGAGATACTAGAATAAGGACCAAAAAATAGCTATCTGTGGGTGTATCCTTTATTCAGCCATCTACATCTACAGATCAATTCAGAATGAATGGAAAGCAAATGTAGAATTGGCCAAAGATCAAAAGAGTTTAAGAGTTCAGAAATAATAATTAACCTTAACCCTAATATTTAACTAACAAGCTACTTTTTTTTTCTTTTTTCAACAAACAACAACAAAAATTTGTTTTGAACAATATAATAATAATATTATAAGAAATGTATTATTAGACACCATTTTACTATGAGGTGAGACATGTTGGGAGAGCCCTCTCTCTAGAGCAAGAGAATGTAGTGAAGCGTGACAGCACTAGTGCATGAGAGGGATTGCAGTATATATAGGTCAACACTCACAAGGAGCGGTTATGAAGTTAACGTTCGCTCCCTCTGGCACACTGTGTGTTTTCCCATTAACAGCCATCATGAGCAGCTTTTAGAAAAGACAAACTATTTTCATATTTCAAGTTTGATATGGACTATAGAAAAGGCCATTTTAAAACGAATGTGTATTAAACTGTGCAAAGCGTTATGCAGTTAACATTAATGATATGTGAAGTGGTGCTTTAGCTATATTTTTTTTCCAGTTGTCCCCAGAAATTAACTGAAAAAAAAAATTCAGCAATCCCTCACTAGTTAAAAAGGCTAGTAAATTCTCCAAATCTGCTTTAAAGAGGACCTATTATGCTAAATACATTTTTACATGATGTTTAAACAAAGTTTAATACAAAGTTTGAGCTGAAAATTCACAGACACATTCTGGGGACACCAAAGAGTTAAATTACATCTTGTGAAAAGGGCATAATAGGTGCCCTTTAAATCTACTGTTATTGACAGTTTTGTTTGAGGGTTAGGTTAAGGGTTAGTATATAAATGATTAATACCTTATATAAACTGTTACCTCTATAAGTGTGTGTGTGTGTGTGTGTGTGTGTGTGTGTGTGTGTGTGTGTGTGTGTGTGTGTGTGTGTGTGTGTGTAGTATGTGTGTGTGTGTGTGTAAATGTATTTGCAAAACCCATGATTGTCCCAGAAGATAAATACCACTCTGCACCATGGGCCTGTTTTATCAACCTTATGAGCAACCCTAAAAATCAGTCCTAACCTCACATCCGGTAAAAGCCATACTGGCTGCATAATAAAACTATCTTTCTAGCATTCAACACAATGTGGCATTACATCAAAGTGCTAGATCATTGAAACAAGAAGCATATGAAGACAATAAGTTATTGTTATTACTAAAATGAATCTCCATCCACCTGAAGGAGGATTTTTAGAAATAATGAACCTCCTGTTTGTCACACTGCTAATGGTGATACTGTAAGTGTGACACCACAATTCTTACCAGCCAAAGTCCCTCACAACAAGAATTAGGCTTCATAACAGAAATAAATGGGTATCAGTTGACCAATCCAAAACGTCTGGGATGGCCTAATGCACAAATAACAAGAGCATATTTGATTGGGTTACTCTCTGTTCTACTATGGATGAAGTCAGTAGAAGACCCTCAAATTACACAACACTGCCTGGAAACTAGTAAATTGAAACCATGGAATGGAATGCTCAAGCGCAAGAAAGTTCTAACAAAGTAGCAAAAATACTAAACGCAAGAATGTGTTCTATACAGTTTTGTTAATTCTGTTGGTGTCGGAAATTATTATTTTCGTATAAAAAAAATAAAACAAACGGAGAAAAAAGTAAATAGATCAATTGTGCTTTTTTTGTTTTTTGTCCAGACCAATTAAGTTATTCGAGAATACATAAAGAATGCAGGTCACAAGTAAAAATGACTTTAATACACCTCTCCGATGATTAACATATTTTCAATTTCTGAGTAAAAATATATTATAAATAATATTTTTGTTAAAGTAAAAAAAAGTGGTGTAACCATGTAAAAATAAATAAATTAATAAATTCAAGTCTAATTAAAAGCCGAAATTCGAGGAAATTTTTATTTTGGCATTAAAGGAATAATCTTTTATTATTATTTTTTAAAAAGCATTGATTGTGTAAATATTTTAAAAACTTTTGTCTGCCAAATAAAAGTCAAATATACAGGCAGCCATGTTGTCATGTGACAAATAAATTAAATTTATTTAACTTTTTTGTTAAACTGCTTGACATTTTTAAGTCAATAAAATTTCATTATTATTATTATTTATTTATTTGTGTACCTACATGCTATAAATGTTCTTTAAAAAAAATTATGAAACCAACATGAACGTAAATATTACATTTCCGAGAACTTGATACATATGTTTTAAACTCGATAAAAAAATACAATTAATAACAATAAATAAATAAATAAATACATTTATAACCTCGGGCAACTTTTTTTGTCAGTGGCCCATATGTGAATCACAAAAGATATGAACATAATAAGGGTAATTTCACTGTCAATACCTTGACTAAGCCTATTGATTCTGTCCTTTTGAAAATAAATTACCAGACAGCTGTTCTAATGTTTCTGCAGTACATTACAGATAGCAAAACATTTAATGATGTGGTTAAGCCTCATGGATATAAGGGAATCCAAAAGCCTCCACTTGGATGCCATTATGGTAGATAAAACATGATAAAGTGCCCTCGACGGTTGCCCAATGTGCAAGAAAATGTGATAGAGTGCCCTCTAGGCTGCCCCTCTAGTGGAGAAAATGTGATGCAGTGCCCTCTGGTGCCCCAATGTGCGATAAAGCGTGATGCAGTGCACTAATGGGCACCCTTCCAATGGAAAAGAATTGTGATGCAGTGCCCTCATAGGTGCCCCTTTGTGTGAGGAAATGTGATTTAGTGTCCTAGTTGGTGCCCTTCCAATGGAGATAATGTGATGTAGTGCCATGTAGGCTGACCTACATGCTAGAAAATTTGTTGGCCTCTACGGGCTCCTACATGCAAGACAATGTGCCCTCATGGGTTGCCTCTATAGTGGAAAATGCCCTCTTGGTGCCCCTGTTTTTCTTTTTTTATATATTCTTTTAAAAAGCAGTTTAGTTGCAACATGATTCTACCTCAGTGTCATTTATGTTTGGAGCCAATAAACACATCCAGACAGTTTTAGAATCATTAGCATGTAGAAGTTAAAAAGTTAGCATGGAACTCGCAAGGCAAAATGGGGCGTTCAGGAGTCATGATGAAAGTAGCACATATTTAAACAAAGGAAACTTTCTTGAACTTGTTCAGGTACTAGCCAAATATTATTGCACCATCAAAATGCAACTTGATAATATCAGTCACATCCAGTCACAACAAAAATAGCCACAGATGTCTCTGTTGTCCTAAAAGACACAGAATGACATAAACAAGGCGCTTACCACTTATGTCAGAAGAGTCATTCTCAAAGAAATGGATGAATCAAAAATATTCTCCATTCTCTTGGATGAGACAACTGATGTTTCCCATGTAAAGCAGGTGTCTTTTGTTGTTCGCTTTGTCCATGAGATGAAAATCAAGGAGCGATTTTTACAAGTTTGTGGCATGACAGGAAGTATGAGTAAAGAATTAGAGAATGTTGTAATCACTCTTTGAGGAAAATGGGTTGAAAATGGAAAACATAAGGGGCCAAGGCTGCGGTGGAGCTGCAAATATGAGCAGAAGCTACAGGGGTCTGCAGTCGCAAATTCTGAGCCATAATGAAAAAGCTTTATATGTGCACTGCCATGCTCACTTTCTGCACTTTGTCTTGGTAGAGTGCCAAATCAAGTCAACATTTTTTAATTTAGTTGAGATGCTATACACTTTCAAAGCCTCATCTACAAAGTGTCATGCAGCATTTGTGAAAATGCAACAATCTATGCACCCTAGCCAGAGAGTCCATGAGCTAAAAAGGCTGGTGGGCTTGCAGAGAAGATGCCCTGAGAATGCTGAAGAAGATCCTTTCTGCCCTAGTGCAGCTGCTTCAGACATAGTTGAGAGTGATCCACCAGACTCTGCAGCAGGTGATGCACGGATGCTCTTGCATTGAGTCGATTTTGAATTTATTCTATGCATGGAAATCACCACTCCTGTTTTCACTGAGACTGCCATTGCTTCTTCTGCACTCCAGAGAAAGGACCTTGACCTGTCAGTGTTATACACCATTGTGGAAGGGGGCATGGGAAGGGTTAAAGCAATGAGGAAAGATGAGGAATTCAAGGTCCTCTTTTCAAAAGCCACAGAACAAGCGGGGCAGCTGGTATTGAAGAAAATCTTGACACTGAACTCAAGGTGTTCTGCTCATCCTATCCTCCTCCAACCAGCAATGTACAAGCTAAATTCAACGATGTAGACAACAGTTTTCCCTACCCTGACTAAGCTCCTCAAAATATATGTCACATTGTCAGTTACAACCGCTTCAGTATAGCGGTCATTCTCAAAAATGAAGCTGATCCAGACCCAGCTCAGGAACAGATGTGGGAAAGGCAGGCTCTCAGATCTTCTGCCTCTATCCATTGAGAGGGACATCCCAGTTGACCCGAACAAGGTCAGTGATATTCACAAACACATGGCCAAAAGAAGAATTCTACTCTGATTCCACCACCCTGACTATCTCCATACAGCTCATTCTCAGTGACATAACTTGTGTTTGTGTGTGTGTCTGTGTGTGTGTGTGGGCAGGTTTGAGTGGTTATCAAGGACATGTTTTGTAGGTTACAAACTGGTAATTACAAGAGTATTATGTTATAAATGTGGTTTATGAGGACATTCCTAGTATCCCCGTAATTCAAATCGCTTAAAAACACACAAAACTATGTTTAACGAACTTGAAGCAGATGGAGGATTATATAAAACAACAGTTTCAAGCAGATAATCCAAAAGGTGTAATCAATGTCCAGGCAGAGGTTGTAAACAAGGAAACAGCAATCAAAGTTAAACAAATCCAAAACAGTAATCCACACTCATAAATCTTAAAGGTATGCAAGGTTGGTATGCGAGAAGCAAACATTGATATGGAAAAACCCTTAGTAAGGCAGGATAGAACTGGCAATACTTAGCAATACGTCTGTGCGTTAACAGAGCTTAACTACAAAAAAAAAAGAACAAAATTAGTAAACTTGAAACAGGTGTATGGAAGATGGCTGAAGCAAGGATTCTGGGAGATGTAGTTGGTAATGTTTTAGTATTCAGGAGATAGCTCCCTCTGGTGGTTTCATGAATGATCTGTGAGCTGAGACGTTACATTATGTTTTTTTGAACATTTAAAAATGCAGAATTTTTTTTGTGATGGTTAGGGAATATAACATATAGTTCATACAGTATAAAAATAATTATGACTATGGAGAGTCCTCATAAGGATAGCCGCACCAACCCTTTTTATGTTATTTTTAATCCACTAATTATGTATTATATATATTTTCATGTAATTCAGATCATCATGATTACATTAGTGTGCAATGAGTGTGTAAACAGCATCATGTTCAAAAACACCTCACCATCACTCTATCATGTCATGTGCTTCTATATTGAATGTAAGCACAAAGACAGCGAGAAAGAGGGAGAGAAAGATAGATCACTTCCATCATCTCTTAGCACCAGTCGCACAGTGTGAAAGATGCCAATGAAGAATTCTCATTGGAACAAAACACACGCACTCCACAACTGACTAAATGACATCTCAACATGTCTCAAGAGCGTTTGCAGAGCAATAACTTCGCGTCACCGCTCAGCTAAACCGCTTCACGTGCATGCACACACATCGACAGTAAACAGCAATTACAATGAAACATACCTGCGACAGAATGACCTGTCGGTGAATCATAATCCCACTCCAACGGCGAGTTTAAAACCAAAACGCGTTAATCACGTCCAGAAGTATCCAGTAGAGAGACATTTCGACCATACAACCGAGAACGCGCGGTCCAGTGACCGCTACTCTCTCCCCGCATCAGCACCACGGACAGCAGCCAATCAACATCCGTCAGGTTCTCCAACGTAATACTTTGACTCCTCCTCCAGCCTGGCTCCTCCCACCAAGGAGCTCCATCTATTATATTTGTGTAGTTGGCATGTCCAGATAAACTTTTATCATGTAAATGAAAATAAACTTCTCCCCTAAATAAAACTTTGGATACATTTCATAATAATTTAAATTAAATTAACAAACATATAATGCAGAATATTAGTTTATGTACTTCAAAACATCTATGAACATGTAAATTAAAGTTTTGTGACATTTCAAACTATTTAAAAGTACATTAATATAGATATGCTTTGCATTATATTATGTAATAATATTTGTTAAGGAATAGTTCACCCAAAAAGCTAATTTTGTCAAAATGTACTCAAACACATGTCAACAATGAAACACATAATTAAATGTTGGGCAGAAAGTGGAAGCTGCTCTTTTCCATACAAATAAATCAGATGGTGATGTTTCTTCAGCCAAGCACCAAACAGGAAAAAAAGAGCACCATTCAAGTATCATAAAGTTCATATGACTAGTATTCTATATTCAATTTGTACAGATACCATATGATAACTTTGAGTGAGTAACAGGCCAAACTTTAAGATAATATTCACTGATAATTTCTCGAATCCCATTTGCAATTTATTTAAAGTGCTTTTTGTCCTTTTTGGCACTCGACAGCATAATTCAACATCCTTTTTCTACTTGCATAAAAAACAGAAGCTTAGATATTACGCCTAATGATTGATTTTTTTTGGTGTTTCACTGAAGAAAATAAAAAGGGGTTGGAACAACATGGGACTGAATAAATGATGACAAAATGTTAATTATTTTATTGATACTAATAAAATGTATTCATACTTTATTTTAGCATTCATGTTACAATGTATTTACATAATTCATTACAATTACAAGTAATAATAAAACTACTTGTACATGTAATTATTTTATATAGTTCCTTATACCTACATATTGTTATCATTATTAATTTTGTAGTTAGTTATTGTAACAAGCAATATGTGTAACACGGACAATGTACATAAAGTGTTCCCTGGAATTTAATATTATAAAGTGCAAAAGCTTTAAATATGTTTTCAGCACAATGGACACTTATGTGTTTAAGTAGCAGCTGCTGAACATGATAACTGTAAAAGCCTAAATAGGGTATATGAACAGATCATGGTTAACATATTTTATGTTATTAAATACTTCCTGACTTCATTGTCTTGAATTTACTGACAAAAAAAAAACACACACATGTTGTATTTTAAAGTGAAAGTACACTACAGCTGTTTAGAAATACACATATTTAAATTGTATCAGGTGTAATTTTGCGTTTGTCCTGCAAGTGTCTGCATATGTCGATGTGCTTATGATGCTCTTAGCACCATATGAGTACTCCAAAGCACTCGTAAATCTTCAAGCATTTTCAAGTACTACTTAAATTACGATGATTTTGGGAAACTTGTCCACAAAATTATGATGTATCGTAAGATGGATTCTACGATATATGTAGGCTTTACGAAGCTTTTGGGAAACGAGGCCCAGAATCTGCCATTGCTAGTTCAAACCAAATGATGCGTCCAAGTCTCTCAAAAATGTAACTTTAGAACTAGTATCATGGCTTGGGCTGTTTCTTACAAGTTATTGGAGAAACAAGGATGTCTTTAAGCACAGAGATTTGACTGGATTTCTTGAATCTTTTAACTATATTGTATTCTGTAGAAGGTGAAATGCCCAAAGTCATTCCAATTTGTCTGTGGGGAACATTGTTTTTTGAAAGCGCTGGATAATTTGCTGACGCATCTGTTGGCAAACTGGCGAGCTTTGAACCATCCTTGCTCTTGAAGGCCTAGACGTTTTTTGTAAGCTCCTAATATAACACGATTACCTCACTTGTTTCACATTACCTTGCTATTTCAACTCATCTGATTATTAAATAAGTCCTAAATTCCCCCTTTTTCAACTTTGGAGCGTGCTTCAATCATCCAATATAAAATTACTGTATATATTAATAATAAAACAATATATAAAATTTACAAGGTAAAACATCAAATATTGTTGTGGTGCTTTTAATATAGCACAGGGTGAATCGAATTTATGTATCACTCTTTATTTTGTTAACTTGTGTATATATAAATATGTATATATGTATGTTTATGGTATATGACTATACCTGTTATCTTTTATATTCTACACACATGGGAAGAATCAATATAAGTTTTCATGTTTGATTATTTTGACACTACATTCCATTGTTATTTATAATTTAAAATCCTTGTCTACAGATTTACAGAATTTGAATAGTGAAACAAATATCATTTCCATTCCTGGAAATCTCTTAAGAGAAAATAATAATTTTCAAAAATAGTGAATGTGTGTCTTCACCTTTCTGATGAGACTACTGTTTTTAATTGCAGGTTTTATTATTTGTTATTATTTGATATTTGTTTTTTATTTGCAGGTTCTCAATTCTTTATATAATACATATTTTGTGTAACTGACACGCCCATTGATTACTTAATATGTATTAATCACTTAAACATGAATGACTATGAATGCTATCTATTGAATCTGGAAAACCATACTGTCAAGAGTCAACATCATCTGTGAAGTAAACATACATTAATTGTAAGTCCTTCATTTTTACTAATTTATTATTTATTTATTTATTGTGGAAGCCCAAGGTGTCCTTCATCACAGGCAGTTAAAAATGGCAGACTTCTCTATTTATTTTGTAGAATTACACAATGTCATTATCTTTACAGTGCTGAAGTGACGGATATTAAACAGAGGTGCTGGAAGACGTGTTGGCGCCCCAGTGGAATAGCGACTGCACCTTAATAATTTTGTGGCTAGTCGAGCCACAAAATGGACTTGCCCTTCGAGACGTGCCCTTCGATAGATCCTGTCTCTCCCGTGTATAAAATGCTGCTGCTAATGTCTGAATAATATCATCATTGGTCAAAATATTTTAATGATCTCAGGAAAAAATGAAATGTCAATTTTCCAGGACACTGTATTTTAAAGTTGATAAAAAAAAATCAAAATAACTTTACAGATCTTTATCGTAAAGGGTTTAAACAATGTTTTCCATGCTTCTTAAATTAACCATAAACAATTAATGAACATGCACCTGTGGAACGGTCGATAAGACACTAACAGCTTACAGACGGTAGACAATTAAGGTCAGAGTTATAAAAACTTAGGACACTAAAGAGAACTTTCTACTGACTCTGAAAAATACCAAAAGAAAGATGCCCAGGGTCACTGCTCATCTGTGTGAACATGCCTTAGACATGCTGCATGGAGGCATGAGGACTGCAGATGTGGCCAGGGCAATAAATTGCAATGTCCGTACTGTGAGATGACTAAGTTAACGCTACAGGGAGACAGGATGGACAGCTGATCATCCTCGCAGTGGCAGACCATGTGTATCAACACCTGCGCAGGATCGGTACATCGAATATCACACCTGTGGGACAGGTACAGGATGGCAACAACAACTGCCCGATGTTACACCAGGAATGCACAATCCCTCCATCAGTGCTCAGACTGTCCGCAATAAGCTGAGAGAGGCTGGACTGAGGGCTTGTAGGCCTGTTGTAAGGCAGGTCCTTACCAGACATCACCGGAAACAAAGTCACCTATGGGCACAATCCCATCTTCGCTGGAACAGACAGTACTGGTAAAACGTTTTCTTCACTGAAGAGTCGTGGTTTTGTATCACCAGGTGTGATGGTCAGACTCGCGTTTATCATCGAAGCAATGGGCATTACACAGAGGCCTGTTCTCTGGAGCGGGATAGATTTGGAGGTGGAAGGTCTGTCATGGTCTGGGGCGTTGTGTCACAGCATCATCGGACTGAGCTTGTTGTCATTGCAGGCAATCTCAGCACTGCACGTTACAGGGAAGAGATCCTCCTCCCTCATGTGTCCTCCTCCCTTCCTGCTGGCTCATCCTGACTTGACCCTCCTGCATGACAATGTTACCAGCCATACTGCTCGTTCTGTGCGTGATTTCCTGCAAGACAGGAATGTCAGTGTTCTGCCATGTCCAGCGAAGACCCTGGATCTCAATCCCATTGAGAACGTCTGGGACCTGTTGGATCGGAAAGTTAGGGCTAGGGCCATTCCCACCAACTTGCAAGTGCCTTGGTGGAAGAAAGGGGTAACATCTCACATCAAGAACTAGCAAATCTGGTGCAGTCCATGCAGCTGGTGGCCACACCAGATACTGACTGTTACTTTTGATTTTGACCGATGCTCACGTGCCCATTGTAGGTCCATTCAGTGGTGGACAGGTGTCAACATGGACACTCTGACCAGTCTGCGTCTACGCAGCCCCATACGCAGCAAGCTGAAATTCACTGTGTTCTGACACCTTCATGGCCAGCATTACGTTTTTCATCAATTTGTGCAACAGTAGATCTTCTGTGGGATCGGACCAGACGGGCTAGCCTTCGCTCCCCACATGCATCAACGAGCCTTGGTGCCCACAACCCTGTCGCCGGTTGTCCTCCCTTGGACCACTTTTGGTAGGAACTAACCACTATACTGAAAACTCCCCACAAGTGTGTGTGTGAAATGCTTTTGCATTCATTGACTCGTTCGTTCATCTCTGATCAAATCAGTTAAAATCATTTCCGTATTTTTTAATTTTTTCATTAGAACGTCCTTTGATACTAACACTATAACGCCATTTGACGTGTGAAGAATGGAGAAAAAACTAGCTGAGAATAAAAAAAGAGCAACAACGATCTCTAGCGGACATATTTGTGTATTACAGATGAAAATAGTAACTATTTTAGCATGTTTGTAATCTTTTTTAGTCTGTCAGACAAATAATTTCATTCGTTTTTTCCATATTTATTATTTATTTAATTATCATAAATCTACATTTACACAGTATTCGCGCTAAAACAAGGAGTTTATTTGCCTTTGTTGTTTCTTGTTGTTGTTTTTTGCATTTTATGAGGCAATGCATTACAGACTTCTATGTTCGAAAGTGTGTTCATCCCGTTTCCATTGCAGAGTTACTTTCAGACAAGAAGAGATATGGGAGTCTATGTCCAGGACACTTATTTATTTGATATTCACCTCCACAACCACATGTAAGTTTTATCGTGTGACTTCTCACAGATGTCTACGCAGCCCCTCCTGTTATCTTTGGTGTAATTTATGTTAGAAATTTGCAAGGGGATTTCACACTATAAATGAATAGTTGATATCACAGCATTTCGGTGATATGCCTTCCTCTCTGTTCAAATGTGTTAAATCATGTCGATGTCTTGATAAAATCCTGGCCAAAACACTCCTACACAACAGTAGTGTCAGTATCACCTCTGCGCCTGTATGAGGCGCTATTGAGTCGTGTAAAGAGTTCACATTCATGGCACACTTCACAAGCTCATTTATGGCCCTGGCCCAATACCCACACTTGCTGTTTTGGTCTTGCCTACTTACCCACTTGTCTTACATATTTCCGGTGTTTGGCCACTAGTGTACAAGTACACGTTAAGTGTGCGTGTGTGTATGACATTTGATTGCAGGTTGTGACACTCATAGACAACGATCTTGGTGTTGATTGTGACAGATATTTTTGTATTTTCACTCAGCTGAAGACTGATTATTTTTGGTAGGGGGTGACTGTTATAGCCTACTTAAAACAATTAATAACTGAAAATTTTACCCAACTTTGTATTTATTAATACACTGGGACATACATAATGTGTTATAGAAATTATGTAATACATTTTTTAATGTACAAAATATTTGTAAAAGTTAATTATGTTTACTCATTTGGATTTTCAATATGTTACACATTAAAAACTGTTTAACTGTAAAATTGTACTGTCCATAATTGGTGTAAAATATGAAATAAGCAATTTCTTTCTGTATTCTATAAACCTGTGTGATTCATTAATAGCTACAATATTCAAACCATTTAAATGATATGCTTTGGCTTGCATTTATATAAGACAACCAAAGACTGCTTAACACAACTTATCAGTATATGACTTCATACAACAAATAAAAAGCATTACAACAATTTTAAATACATAAAGATGAGAAAGAAACTGTGATAGTATTTCATAATTTTAAAACAACATTTACTAGACCATATATTGAATGCCGCACTGGCTGATAAATTACCAAAATCACCAGCAGTATTAGACAAGGACAAACAAAATAATATGATTATTGTGATATAGTGAGAAGGATAACAAAGAGGTATATAAATATACACATACAAAATATTTTGTAATTATGATGCTGCTGTTAAGTCATCCCAAACACGTTACATAATGTTGAATATATTAATTTATAATAAAATAAATAAATGCTTCACTTACGTTTCACTATCTGATTCTAATAAAAAACGTATGTTGAAAAGAGTTCCTTGACGTCATCATGGAGAAAATACACAGATCGCTCAAGTAGGTGGGGTGTTGCCCCTGATGGCGATGAACTCTGGGATACACTTAGCCTGAAAGACTGCTCCGTAGCGGTATTCGCGCTAATGTGGATTTAGTGTGGGTTAAGTGCACTGAGCTTTGGCATGTTTTAGACATGGTACGGTCTTGAACGCTTACTTCCTGTCCCATGCACGTGCACTCAAGTGGCCAAGACAGCTAGTATAGGTATTGGGACAGGCCATCTGCTGGGGTCTGTGGGGTGAATGCAATAAACCAAACTCAGTCATGGAAACATGATGTTCAGTGACACATTATACAGACATTTATTGACATACTTTATACTGCTGCATACAGAAATTCTCAATGATGGAAAATAATTATATACTCTCATTATACAATTTAGTGTTTTGCTATTCATAAAAAGCCTCTGAACAGAACAGATGATCTCTTTATCTCTCTTTCTTTTCTAAATTTACCAGTTTATACTGTATATGGGTGTTTCTTCAACTTCTGACACTTTAGGTACTGTTGATTTCTATGTGGTCAAATAAAAAATATGTGTTTGTACCTTGACTTTTCTTTGTTTTCTTCAAACATCACGTCTCATATTTCATCTCAAGCATGCTCTTTACTGACACTTTTGTGGACTTGGTAAACAAGTACACAAATTATTTAAAAAAAATGATAATAAAAAAATTTAGAAATCATTTCCACACAATTACTTTTAAACTGTTTAAATGTGTATTATTGTTTTTTGTTTAGATTATTAATAGTTTATGTAATAATACTTATGCGTATATTTTTGTAATGGATTTTCATAGTTTAAAGGTGCTCTTAGTGACTTTCTGCTCATGTCATCTTGGACTTACATTGACACCTAGTGTACATTGACACCTTCCAACCACGGATATACTTTGTTCACGGCGATGGAAGAGATGCTGGCAACACATCTCTCTCCTTCTTCGGCGACCACATGGAAATCGAGGCCTACTCTTCCCTTGAAGACATGCAGAGTTACATCGTCCTTGTTGGGCCAGGCAGTTTTGGCTTTGCTCATGCTGGCGGTTTTGCAAGCCTACCACAGCCATTTTATGAGGGATTTAGGTGAGGGAGCTGAAGCAATCATGGAACTGCACCGAGCTTCTAAGCCTGCCGAAGCTCCGTTGTGTTCACTTTTGGTATCTACGCAACGCCCCACCAGAGGACCGCATAAGGCACTAGACACAAGTTTTGCACCCCCTCAGAAGGATTGGGGTCATCGTTCATTCCCGCCATCATGGGCATGTCATGGATGTTGGATCAGCCCACTTTAAATGGCCAGCAGGACACCAGAAGCGAGCCTGACGGACTCCCTGACAGGGTGTCCAAGGGTGGTGTTAAGACCTCGCTTGTGTCACAGACTATTCATATTCAGGCTTTCCATTTTGAATCGGAGGAGCATGAAAGATTACATATGCTTTGCCCAATTGGAGGGCTGCAAGTTTATGTTTACCCTACTAGCCAGTGGCGTAAGTCAGAGCAGTTGTTTGTGTGTTTTGGTGGCCACAACAGGGGTGTTTCAGTGTCCAAGCAAAGATTGTCTCATTGGCTAGTTGATGCAATTTCAAGTGCTTACAAAGCATGCTGTTAACCTTCGCCTTCGGGTACTCAAGCTCAATCTACAAGGAGCATGGTATCCTCATGGGCTTTGGCTAGAGGTGCATCCTTGGAGGACATTTGTATGGCGGCAGGATGATCCTCTCTGCATACATTTTAAAATCTGGGCAAGGGTTTGACTCCTGCTTCCCAGGTTCTCTCTGTTGGAACAGGAATAAACTCATAATTACCTCTGTTTTATTTAGATGCTTTAGCTTGCTTGTGAGCCTCTATATGCTTGCCACACAGGTGTAGACATTTGGCAGCTACTGTTCGCATGGCTTGTATGTATTTCATTCCCAATGTGGTAACGCAGCTTGAGTTCCTAAGAGAATATCTCAGTTATGTGGAGCGTAACCCTAGTTCCCTGAGTGGGAACAAGATGCTGCATGAGCTGGCCATACTCTCTAGAAGCTGCATAGGCTAGTGCAGAAAATCACGCAGAACATCTGACACGATGGCGCAAAGCGAGCGCCTTTATGGAGCCTGTGATGTAGCTCCCTAGGGTCATGGCTTAATCGCCATCAGCCAATAAATTGGCATGATTGTGTAAGGGCTACAGACCATGTGACACTCAGGGCATGTCCCAATGCGATTATGCAGCGTCTCGTTCCCACTCAGGGAACCAGGGATATGCTCCACGTAACCGAGACATTTTCAGATACAGATGTTTTTTTAGAAAGTCACTATTCACAGTAAGTCATGATTCAATTTATGCATGATTGAAAGTGTCCAATTACTGGGTGGTTACTGAGATGAAGCCAGTAGTATTTGTCTGATCATGTGATCCTAACATGGCAGTCCCCACGAGGGGGGGGTGGGGGGGCATCTCAGTGTAGAATAAAACAGCTTTTTAAGGTTACTGATATGATTGTAGTTTTCATCTCATATGAGTGCTCGTAACATTAAACATGTTTCAAAATTACAATTAATTGCTTTAGGAGTACAATTCAATTAACAGGACCTTAATGCAACACACACACACATGCGCACACACGCGCGCACACACACACACACACACACACACACACGTTGTCTACCTCGGAGTCATGAAAATACACAAAGTTTAAGAAAAAGTTCTGTGCCCTAAAATAAAACAATAAAAGTTGTCTGAAAAGGTAATTTCATAAAAACATCTAAATGGAAAACAAGATAACTGAACATAAGTGACATATAAAAAAAAAGTAAACAAAAGTGACAGGTAGACAAATGACAAATGACAACCATGTTGTAGGTGAACAGAAACGCTATGCTAACTGCTCCCTCCCTACTGTCAACTACCATTACACTGGAGCACGTGTCCTTTGGAGCGATGCCAGATTTTGTCAAACAAAGCCCACTAGAGAGCAGTCTGGTCATTCAAGACATCCAGAACTGGTTGAATCTCTCTCTCTCTCTCTCTCTCTCTCTCTCTCTTGCTCTCTCTCTCTGTTTTTCTATCTCTCTTACTCTCTTTTTATTTCTTCAAGACCCCTCACACTCTCCCCTGTACACCATTTCCCTGTCCTCATGAAACTCTTTAGAAATGCAAAGGAGTGTTGTCTTTTCCACAAGAGCCGCTGGACCAGAACAGAACTGCTTCTGTCCTCGGAAATGGGAGTCGGTATCAACATCGTTAACTGCCTGGTATATTACATCATCAAGCCCGTGGTTTAAATAGTACATCAGTCTCTTCCATCCGCATGAAAAGGAGAATCAAACTGAATGGTGAACAGAATATCCCTGCAAAGTACTTCCTCTGAGATCAAAGAACGAGAGGCTTCGCCCCTTGTTCAGTCACAATGACTTGAAATTTTGGCATAGTGCTTCTGAAGAAACCACATCAAAAACCGCTCCTGTGAACTCTTCCTCCTCCCCTTCAGCTCCATGTTGGTCTTCAAGCATGGCCTGAGTCCTTGCTGGGTCACATTATGGAGGATGAACTTGAAATAGACCCTCTTTTAAATTTGATGACTGAACAAACCTCCTGATGTTGGAAACATGGCAGATCCTTACTTTGAGGTTTTGTTCAAATGCACACACATACACTCACATCACAGCCTAATCTCTTTGTGCGTGGCTTTTCCCTATTAAAATGTCCCACCTTCTATGTGCGTGAGGTGCTAAGGTGCCAGTGTGAGGGAGACGGTTGTATTTTAATTACCACACAGCCTTGGAATAATTACGAGGAGTCAAGTCACACGGCTTTTTCATACACTTTAATGGAGCCGTGCTGTTTTTGGAATACTCTTTATACAGTAGATACCACCTTCATTGTGTTTTGATAGCAGTACCGTGGTGATCAATCACAGCGGCCAGAGGTACAGGCATATGGTATAGATAGCATATTCTCTAATCTTGTTCATTTTATCTACAGGATGAAAAGGAATGTAATGTTTAATAAGAGAATATTTGTTTGTTGCTGGGTGACGGCTATTCCTAAAATGTATCAATCATCTATGTATGTGGTTTTCTAGTGGTTTTGCTTTAGAGTTGTGTTAAAGTTGTTTATTGAACAAAGTAACCAAACATCTCCTTAGAATCAAACACCCGCTTAGGCCTGCTTATTATTGAAATTGCCTGCTTAATGTTTCTTTTAAAATATTATATTTTATATAGCAAAATATCCCGATTTAAATATATAGTTTGAGAGTGTAGGGAGACGACTGGATTGCATCATTCGCAGTGTGTCTTTGGAGTGGGCAGACGTTGCTGAGCTCTTTTGCCAAGGTTTGTTTGCCAGAATTCTCTGATCAGACTGATCTCACAATGACATCAGAAAAGTAGGTTAAAACTGCACTATGTAAGATTTTTTGGCTAAAAATGAACAAATTGCCATTATTGATAAAGTACATAAACGATCAGTGTTCAAATCAATGTCTTTACCTTACCCAGATTCATTTTGGTAAGCCTAAAAATAATTTGGATTTTAAGCCATCAGGTCGGATTGGGCGGGAAATCGCTGGCTTATGTCATTCCTCTTTGCGTCATGACCGTAACACTGGAAAGAAGTACCAGTTGTCACTTGTTCCATCTGAAAACACTGTTCAGTTCAGTCAGTCACAGTCACACAGTTCAGGATGGCATCTGTTATCCATTTGGTAAAGTTGTTTACCAGCTATAATGCTTGGATTTGGAAACAGTTGTTGTCTGGTAGGGTTGTCATGCTTTTGAATCGATCGAGATCGGTTTTGTTTACCGATCAAGAACTGTTGTCAGAGGAAGTTACTGTGCATGTTTACTAATAAGTATGACTTCTGCAATTATTGCTTTATCAAATGCCATGTCAATTATTTCAGTTTTTCCATTTAGACACAGTTTTAGTCTTTTGATGAAATAGTCAATATTTCTTCATGTCATATTCATTAATTTTAGCCAGATTTACTCTGACAGAGTATACTCAAAAATTATGTAAATTTTAGTCTCCTGCTCTTGCTTCATCCGTGGTAGGGGAGGCAGAGATCTGCCACAATGGTGCCGAAACATAGAACTGAAAGAAAGATGCGAGGGAGCCCTTGCCACTCACGGAGGATCACTATGCTGAGTTAAAATGGGAGGGCTACAAACGATCATTAAAAATCCAAAAAACACTCTAACACAGTATTTTATATTTATCTAAAGTTGACGTTTCAGACACCTGTTGCAGAGGAGAAAATTAAAGTATATGGTCCATGGCCCATTTGAATAGTCTATTTTCCAAACATAAGCTACACAGGATTCCATAGTCTAGTTTCACCTGGAACACCGACTCATCAACTAACAGTTTTCCATGAGGCTGTTTTCCTATATATGTCTCTATAAACACTCAAAGAAATGTTAAATGTCAGGAGGAAATTCAGCAACAGCAAGTATATTCGTCTCCATGTTGTTTTTGACAATATAAAAGCTACATGTTATTTGATTGGTTGAGAATAAATTCAGCTCTGATTGTTTTTTATCTTGCGCAGTGTGCACCGCAAGCACTCGTGTGCAACAAAGAGGCAGGTTTCTTGTGGAAAGTGCCGCAGTTTCTACTGCAACCTTCGTTTTTCTGCCTGTTGCCTCTCTCTCATTGAAAATGAATAGGGAAAGTGCGGTGACCGGTTCCTGTGTAAAACCGCTTTAATGTATAGACAGAAGTATTAGCTATTTTTTAGAAGTTAGCCTGTATTCTGAATTATTCATGCTTTAGAGATGTATTTATTTTCCATGAAAGGATACATTGCATGTAGCACGTGGAAACCACTTGTTCACAATGTAGGTTTCGGAACACAAATTACCATATTCTTATTAGCGTGTCATTTATTTGAAGTTCACAAATTCATTTGTTTCATTGTGCAGATGTAAGTTGTTCCATAAATGTTGTGGCTATATTGATGAATCTCGTGTATAAATAGGATGTGATTGAATGAGGTATTTACGTCATTTTAAAGTGGTTCATTATGCTGGTGTTCAGCAAATTCAACTCACGCAGCTCAAGAGAGATAGATGCCCAAAATTCTGGACTAATGGATTGATGAATCCATCTCTAGTATTTTCTTCCATTTACAGATTCTGAAGATGTTTCTTCTTCTGTTTATATCTTGCACTGTTAATATCTTGCAGAGTCATTTTTATAGTTATATTTTCATTATCATTATGCTTTAATACAATTATTTAATTATTGTCATGATATGCAACTTTTTCATCTTGTCTTCATTATCGTTGACGAAATCAACAAACCTTTCGTCAATGAATGTTTTAGTCAGTGATATAATTGACGAGATTAATAATGTAAAAATTATGAAGTCTAACATAGAACTTGGATCAGCAGTAACACAAGGTTCACCTCTTAAATTGATAAGTGTAGTAGACTACAATAAATACATTATTAGTAGATAAAACACATCAATAATAAGATTAAAATATACTTTTGGTGGTGATTCACGAGTCTCATGTTCTCTTTGTAAAAGTGCTTTGTGTATAGTGTCGGAAAAGTGTACAATTCATTCATTCGAAATATGTAAAGGAGAGTGTTGTTTATCTTCATTAAAGAAAGTAATATTTTTGTTTTAAATGTTTAATTGTATAACATCATAATATCAACATGAAAATATTATGTTATGACTCCGGCACTGAATTTCTCCCAGTCATGATTACACACAAGCAATGTCCAGGTAACCTCAAATCATGAGATTCATCCGCCAAAAGAGTACTGTTGAAACACAACAGATGTTAAGTGTTCTTCCGTAAATTGCTTGCAATTTCAAATTTCAACCACAGATGTCGATTGAGAGCACAACGTTATGTAGTGCAGCATAAATTTTTCTATTGCTAAAATCAATCTGTGCTTACTGAAATTCGAAACACCTCTACCAGTGTCCAAAGCGGTAACTGTGGTTGGGTTTATGGGCACATGTGAGCTCTATTTTCCAGGTGTGTTGTCCACAGAGGGGCGCCAAAAGTGAATAGAGAAGCAAGTTGTCATCAACTGTACAGGCTGTAATACAGTAAGGAGGAATGCATATTTATAAACTGTACCCCCCAACTCAAACCCCAAACCTAAATCTAAACATCTGTGAAGTAAAAATGTAATGTAAGTGTGAAAATGCAACGTCTGAATTGTGCTCATCACTGACTATGCAAACAAAGATAACTTCCTGGATTTAATGAGGTATTCAAACACTGACCTCCCACGCTGCTGAAGAAACTCACTTCCAGTTGCACCACAGGGAAAGGAAAACATACTGGAGTCAATGCAAATATGTCTGATAGGAGATGGCACTTGTCAGTGAGTTAGCATAATGTGGCTGATCTTAGGGTCCAGGGAATTTCAGAGACTCAGGTTGTGTCTCAGGAGGTGAACATTTATGACTTTGATGTATGTTAAGCATGATATGTACACATGCGTTTGTCTGATGCTGTTCTTCTTTACTGACTCTTGTAACCGGAAGCATACACTGTCATACAGTGCATAATGGGAAATGTAGTTGAAACAACAGCGTTAGCTAAATACACAACATTTCCTCCCCTCTTTATGTGCAAAAATAACATAAGACTACAGCTGTAACAGTTTTCCTGTTACTGATTGTAAAGCAGTTCAATGGAAAGGAGGAGGCGAGAACCGGCTTGATAATATAAATAGTAGTTTAATATAAAACTGAAACAAAAGACAAAAACACACACGACGGACATGTCCGTAAACGATCTCTCTCTCCCGCACCACCGCCCGCAATCGGCCTTTATCCCTCTCAGAGGCTTAATTAGCCTGATAAGGGACTGGGTGTGTATAATCACGACCTGGCCCCGCCCTCCGCCCTGCAACACTGATATACCAGTACTCTTCTCGGTGTAGCATTGTCATTACTCACCTGAGATTTAGGGGGCGCTCTGTTCGCAAGCTTGAATCCAGGGCGTGCTTGGTGACTCCAGTCAGGCTTCCTAAGCAACCAATTGGCCCGGTTGCTAGGGTGGGTAGAGTTACGTTGGGATAGCCTTCTAGTGGTTGCTATAATGTGGTTCTTGCTCTTTTTTTTTTACAGTGTTCATGTACTTAGAACTGTAGTCCATTTGTTGAAGTTCAAGGTCTTTTATTTATATTATTTAAAATCTGCATCAAGACAAAATTAAAAAAAACACACAACAATTCAAGACCAGGACGTTAGATACAAATAAAAGCAAGTGAAAAGTTTTACAGATATTGAAGGTGACAATCTGATACTGAAAGGCAAACTGTTCCATAAAATAGGACCCAAAACCGAAAAGTCTCTCCCTCCTCTGTTGTGCGCCTCATCCAATAGGAGTTGAGAGTTTGATCCTTTGGAATTTCACTTTAAAAGGTGTGTATCATTTTATCATGCACAACAGCATTACCTTTACAAAATACTTAAACTTTTCTGTGTATGAGCTCCACTGCTCGATACTCTCATCAAATGGACCCTTGTTACAAAAAACTGCAGCCATAATGTTATTTTGTAGTTTCACAACTGGTTACTTGGATATTTAACTGTGTATTTCCTCCCTCTTTAGCCAGACCGCCAGCTAGTCACTAGCTCCGGTTTGATTTCGTTGTCTCGCAATTTTGCAAACAAGCCGTTCTGTTTTCTACATCCGCCAACACACGTGGAATTACGATACCTCATCACCATTTTTGTTGTGTCTCTGGAGGTGAACATTTATGACTTTGATGTATGTTGGGTACGACACATACACATGCGTTTGTCTGATGCTGTTCTTCTTTTCTGACTCGTTGTTCTTTCGTAACCGGAAGAATACAATGTTATACAGTGCATCATGGGAAATGTAGTTGAAACAACAGTGTTAACTATATACACAACAATGCCGACCTCCAGTGTAATCATGTTGCTCTGATTAGTGAATTTTCCCCTTTTTATAAATAAATCTTAGATAACACGGACTGATGGCTTCAACAGAAGCATATATCAGTGATTAGTGATATACTCAGAGCTGACAATATATCTGTCTTTAATGGTAAATAATTTACTGTCAATAATAATAATTCCCCTATGGAAAAAAGTATGGGATTTTTACTCGATTTCGGATAAAGAATAAAATTGTTTTGCCTGCATTGTGATGATATTAGCATGATACACATGTATATCTGATTATTTATGATCAAGTCCTGATCAATTGTTTTTTAGGTTTTAAACAACCATTAGTACAGTTTATTGAATAACCATCTTATTATAATTTCCTTTCAGTTTATCTGTAATGTCAGCAAATTAAAAGAGGCCTATATGGCATTTGGAGAGAACAGCTGGACCACATCAGAAATCACAGCTTTGCTCTCTTCGCTCTGTCCAGATGCATCTCCGGAGTAACAGCAGCTGCTGATGATGCACAGCTGCACTATACACACTAAACATTAGACCGGCATGTCATAAATACTGGAGATTGTGAAAAGGAATTATCACAAGGCTGCGTATATCTGCACAACTGTTTATCTCTCTTTCTGTTCAAACGTTCATTAATCCATCAATGCATGGATGGTTTCAATCCAATCTACCATGTAGTCTTAACCTAAGACTGTATGCTCATAGACTGCTCAAAGTCCATTCACTGACCGTATGATGAATATTGCACACAAAATTGAAAAGCACGAATCAAATTGCCTGAATTAATATGCAGCGTGAGTTAGGGGGCCCAGGTTTTCCCAAGTCTGACCTTTGTGTTCTTTAATGAAGAGTTAGAACCGCTAGTCACTGGATTGACAAAAGTTTGCCAGGTTAGTAGAATTTTCAAAATATACTCCAAAATTTTATTTGAGATGCTTAGTAACTAGTAGTAGTAGAGTCTACTAGTATACTATAGTATACTAGTATATTATTTTCTGGCTGATGAAAAAATCTGTATTTATAATTATAATTTGTTTTGTATCAATTTTAAATCAATTTTAACATGTGTGCTTATTGCTTCTCTGTCAGTGTTTAGGTTTAGGCATATATGTGCGGTTGAGAGCTTAAAATATCTATAAAATAGTGTAATAAAGTGGCGTAGCCAAGGGTGGGCCGGGGTGGGCCTAGGCCCACCCAACATGACCCAGACCCAGAATATTAGAGATTATTCTATGGCTTAAATTATATATTTATAAAATGTTTTAAAAAATGCACCAATTCTGATTTCTGAAAGTGTGAAAGAAATGTTTGAATGGATGTCCATCCATTTTTGTTGAGGCCCACCCAAATATAATACCCTTGATATATTCAAATTATTGATAATACATTTAAGTGTCTTTATATTGTTGAAAATTGGTTGTGTTTAGAAATGGGGTTTGGGGATCTAAAATATGATAAATTATCGTAATTGTGTAATTGTCACGATCCCCTGTTGTCTGCACTGTGTTTCTCCCCTGTCACCTGTCCCGAACTACACTTCCCATCATCCCCTGCCCTCATCACTGCCAGTGCTATTGTTCTCACCTGTGTGTAATTTAATCATTCATCCCTGTGTATTTAAGCACTGTTGTTTGTTCATTCGTTGTCGGTCGTTGAATGTTATGGTTGTCCTCGATGTTTCTCCTGCCCGTGCTCTCCGTGGATGTTTTTCATGTTTGTGTTGTGTTTTCCCCTCGTGGATGTTTTGTTTGTTCCCTGTGTTGTTTCACTATTTTTAGTTACCCTGTTCACCCTTTTGTTCATTCATTAAAGAACTGCATTTAGATCCTCACTCCTCATCTACCCTCGTCTGATTCATAACAGTAATATCACACTAATACACACACACACACACACACACACACACATATATATATATATATATATATATATATATATATATATGTGTGTGTATTATAAAACATTGAGGTTTGGCACAATTAATTCATATTCAAAGATTGATAACTGACGACAAAGTTTTCTTGTTGAAAACAATGGGGTTTCTCAACACGTCAAGGAGAGGATGACAGGGGGCACCTTGACGGCTTCTGCACAAGTGTCAAAATTGGATACTTAGGAAATGAGAACAAGTTGAACATACACAGCAGCCTAAATTTGAATCACTACACTCCAAAAAAAAGATTTGCATAAACATACACCCATAAGAGGTAAGTGACGGTCATGCACACCCATGTGCAAAAATGCACACTCGCTTACACATACAGATGCGCCTCCTGTTTAAGCCCAGTCTGAGCGTGAGCAAGCACATCTCCCCCTGCAGGTCCAATTTCAAGCTCTCAGCATTATATTAATTTGTTTGGCAGGAAAAGCACACACACATGGGGGGTAGTGCAGCCATCACCACAACCTGTTTGATCTTCATTAGTGGCTCTGAGGGGGAGATAGCTCTTCATTCTATGAACTAAGGCCGCAGGAAATGGCTATACATCACCGGACGTGGAGCGCTTAAGTTTGCAGATTTGCCGGAATGGATCTCTTTATGTGATATGCTGGTGGGGGGCTCACCAGGAGGCTTATGAGCTGCAGCCCCTTCATCTAGAATGCTCGACGTTATCCTTTACCAGCACAGCAGACTCAGACTGATGAATTGCTCTATAGACCCTCCCAGTTACTTTAATATTGATTATGGACTGGACCATAGACCACAAGAGCCTACAGGGGACACTGGGATCTGAAATGAAGGATAAGAGGAGGCATTGCAGCAAGCCACTAATCTGATCACAGTCTCCTCTCTTCATTGAATTTTTATTTACACCCATAGTATCGTTTATCACACAGGCTATCATGGATAATTTATTTAGTGTGATGCTATTTATCACATTTGCCATTTATTTAAAGTCATAATTATTATGGTGCACCATGCTGAGAATATGTAATGGGAAAGTAATGACGTATTTCAAAGAAATGCTCATTTTGTTTGACTAATTTTGTTGTGACAACATTTGTTGGTACAACTATTACTATCATAACCAGGGCTGGCCCGTGGGTTTGCAGGACCTTAGCAAATTAATGTAAATGACCCTCAGCTGTGTAAAAATTATAATAAATGTAAAACATTCAAAGAACCACTTGCAAACGTGACGCATATATATATATATATATATATATATATATATATATATATATTTTTTTTTTTTTTTTTTAAGGGAAATCACTAAAATATAAGCACCCTATAACTGGGTAGATTGCAAATAATTTGTCCAAGAACGTTTATTCCCCAATATAAAAGTTTTAGGTTAAAATGTATGTGAACGTATAAAAGAAAGTGTGTAGTTTACTGTAGGTGTTATTTCAAGTTTCTCCACCTGTTTAATCACCTTTCAACTTAGAAGTACAAACAAACTATTGTATCAATTAAAGGGAGAGTTCAACCCAAAATGTTAATTCTCTCATTATTTACTCACATCTTGATATCCCAGGTGTGTATTGCTTTCTTTATTCAGCAGAACACATTTGAAGAAAAATATCTTAGCTCAGTAGGACCTTAAAATGCAATTGGATGGTGATTCGATTTTTGAAGCTCCTGAAATCACAGGCTGTCAGCATAAACGTCATCAATACGACTCCAGCTGTTAAATTAATGTCTTCTAAAGTGATACAGTTGCTTTTGGTATGAAAAAGATAAATATGTAAGTACTTTTTTTAACTCATCGCCTCCATTCAGAAGCGGAACGCACGTGTGACATAACAGTGTTGGCATGTGAAAAATGCGGGAACTGACGCAAGTGCGACACCCAAGGGAGAGCATCGATGTTTACAAGTGAGTAGAAGAATGCTTGGTTGGTTTTGGTTTAGATCTATTAATCTGTTTATTTACTCACAATGGTGCATTTGTGTGCTTATCCCGGATGTCTCAACTGAGTGGAGAATGTGAGATTACTTCTGTATCATGACAACGTCAATATGTCACATGAGAGACCACTTTAACTCCACCCTCTTGTGAAGCGTGGGATTATAGTCAAAAAGTACTTAAATATTTATATTTTTTCACACCAAAAGCAATCGTATTGCTTTAGAAGACATTCATTTAACAGCTAGTGTCTTATGGATGAAGTTTATGCTGACTGTCTGTCATTTTTAGAGCTTCATATGTTGTATCACCATCCACTTGCATTTTAAGGACCTACTGGGTTTTTTTGTGTTCTGGTGAAGAAAGAAAGTCATACGCACCTGGGATATCATGAGGGTGAGTAAATAATGAGAGACTTACTTGCAGTTTCCAATATGAGGTAATGGAGACTGCAAGTAAAATAATTACTGGGTAACACTTTACAAAAGGGCTGTATTTGCTACCATTTATAAATGCTTTAGGTAACATTAACTAACAATGAACCATATAATTATTCAGCATTTATTCATCTTGGTTAATGTTGATAAAATATTTTTAAATGTATATCGGTACTTTCTTATTTCATTGGATTTGTAGTACCTCCTCATGTTATCCCTGCTCCCATTCCTTTTTTATAGGCTATATGTTAAGACATATTCAAACTCTTCATAAAATGACGTCACTGCGTGTGAAATCCACAATATGGCAATTTAAGCCATTTAGCATCCAACAAAGTCCACAGCATACTGATCCATTTATTTTTACGCATACAATTAATGGTCAAAGACTGCGAGAGAAAAGGAGACCCTTGCTCATTATCCAGCGTGTCTAAAACGAATGGCTCGGAGTGTTGGCAGAATAAGCAAACCAATATTTCATATCACACCCCCATTTTTCGGGGGGGATGTCACAGGTGAATAAGTATGACAGGTTGGAATAATTGGGTTTTTATTTGCCGTCATTTTGAGTGTGTCTTGAAATATCAATGCTCACTTGGAGTACTGGGGTGGACAGAAATTCTATCACACTTTTGACAAATTCTGCTCATTTATATTTCTGTTTCTAAGCTAGCAATGCTCTTTGACTGCCTTACTCTGGAAAAATATGGGCCAACAACCAGGACTAATAGGCAGCAACATTTTGAAAGCCATGGAAAAGACACTGGGGTTTGAACATGTATATGCCACAGTCCATCACCAATTATTGTACTGACAGATGTAAACAAGTGACCTTTGTAACTTTCACACATACAGTATGTTGTGCCCTCAAGTGCATAACTTCATGTCTGATTTTGTGTGTCCTACTATTAGCAGGCAATCAGTATTTCCTTAAAGAAAGAGTGAGTTCAGCTGCAGTCCATGCAGTCAAATGTCAGATATAATCCAACAACAGAGGTAAAATATGCCCATCCTTCGCACTTTAAAGCAATACCCTGGGCTTAGCAGATGTGGAGCTGAGCTGGTGTCCGACACATTCAAACAGACCCAGCAGAAAAAGCAAAATAGCCCCTTAGATCCACTAGCTGCAATGTCTTAAAACTCACTCCAGTGAATATTCTCAAGATGAATTTAATTCTGAAGGACTTTTTCTGTATAGGCACATATCGAGTAATATTGGCTGTGAAAGAACTATTGAATATTTTCACTGTTATTGCCGAGGAAAAATGATACAGTTTTTTGAACACTTTATAAGTTAAGTTGTCCTTAAACCTTAGCCTAGAATAGGTTTTCTAGGAAAACGTAAAACAGTAAAACAATTATGAAATGCAAAACATTGTGTGACGGGTGTACAGATTTAAAGGTAACACAAAAAAACAAACCATGGTTCTGGTCAACAAATAGTGTAATTAATGAATTATATACATTTATAACATTTAAAACACATGTGACAACTTCCCCAATTTGACATTTCTGAAATATACCCTTGTCCTGAGAACATGTCTAATTTTACATGGTTCTCCATTGCCTGAATATATACCAGTGTGGTTTTATTGAGTTAATTTATTTACCCCTATAGCTATATCAATACTATGAATATATTCACACATTTTTTTCTAGTTTTAAATGCTTTGAATTAAATGTTTGAAGCCAACATAAAACATAATTGCTTTTGTTACGGTTACTGAAATTTAGCCTTCATGACAACTTTCCCATGTGACAACTAGCCTGTCTCCTGTCCTTTAGAAATATTTACCAAGGTAAATACATAAATCTCACTAAATACCATAGTTGCTACAGTTATGGTTATTTATACTACGATAAAAGTGCGGTAACTTGGTATTAACATTCCTGTGATTATTCACCACTACTGTTTATTCCATATGAACTAATCCCATATCAATTGACTATGATTTTAACATAGTAAAGATACCTGTAGTAATTATGGTATTTTGGTGGGTGATTTATTATAGTAAATGTTTTTTG
This sequence comes from Xyrauchen texanus, assembly GCF_025860055.1. Taxonomy (NCBI): domain Eukaryota; kingdom Metazoa; phylum Chordata; class Actinopteri; order Cypriniformes; family Catostomidae; genus Xyrauchen; species Xyrauchen texanus. The sequence goes on from NC_068317.1 coordinate 11,412,058, forward strand.
TAATTTTGCAATTTTTATCTTTATTCCTTAAACGCAATTCCTCATAATACAGTTGGAGTCCGGAGTTTACATACACATAGGTTGAAGTCAGTAAAAATATTTTTTTAACCACTACACAGATTTAAAATGAGCAAACAATAGTTTTGGCAAGTTGTTTAGGACATCTAATCTGTGCATGACATGAGTTATTTTTCCAAAAATTGTTTAAAGACAGATTGTTTCACTTTAACTGACTATATCACAATTAGCCAATTAGCTTCTGATAGGAGGTGTTCTGAATTGGAGGTTTACCTGTGGATGTATTTTAAGGCCTACCTTAAAACTCAGTTCCTCTTTGCTTGACACCAAGGGAAAATCAAAAGAAATCAGCCAAGACTGGTTCATCCTTGGGAGCAATTTCAAAATGCCTGAAGGTACACCTGGAACAGCTGAAAGTACCACGTTCATCTGTACAAACATCTATATGCAAGTATAAACACCATGGGACCACGCAGCCATCATACCTCTCAGGAAGGATTCTGCATTCTGTCTCCTAGAGATGAATGTAGTTTTGTGCGAAAAGTGCAAATCAATCCAAGAACAACAGCAAAGGACCTTGTGAATATGCTGGAGGATACAGGTAGACAAGTATCTATATCCACAGTAAAAAAAGTGATATATCAACATAACCTGAAAGGCTGCTCAGCAAGGAAGAAGCCAGTGCTACAAAACCACCAAAAAAAGCCAGACTAAGTGCACATGGGACAAAGATTTTAGTTTTTGGAGAAATTTCCTCTGGTCTGATTAAATAAAAATTGAACTTTTTGTCCATAATGACCATTGTTATGTAAAAAAAGGTGAGGCTTGCAAGCCGAAGAACACCATCCCAACCGTGAAGCATGGGGGGTGGCAGCATCATGTTGTGTAGGTGCTTTGCTGCAGGAGGTACTGGTGCAGTTCACAAAATAGATGGCATCATGAGGAAGGAAAATTATGTGGACAGCATCTCAAGTCATCAGCCATATAGTTAAAGCTCAGTCACAAATGGGTCTTCCAAATACACAATGACCACAAGCATACCTCCAAAGTTGTGGCAAAATGGCTTAAGGACAACAAAGTCAAGGTATTGGAGTGGCCATCACAAAGCCCCGACCTCAATCCGATTAGACAATTTGTGGGCAGAACTGAGAAAGCATGTGTGAGTAAGGAGTACTACAAACCTGACTCAGTTACACCAGTTCTGTCTGGAGAAATGGGCAAAAATTCCAGCAACTTATTGTGAGAAGCTTGTGGAAGGCTACCTAAAACGTTTGACCAGAGTTAAACAATTAAAGGCAATGCTACCAAATACTAACAAAGAGTATGTAAACTTCTGACCCACTTGGAATGTGATGAAAGAAATAAAAGCTGAAATATCTAATTCTCTCTACTATTATTCTGACTTTTCACATTCTTAAAAAAAAGACAGGGAATGTTTTCTACAATTAAATGTCAGGAATTGTGGAAAAAGTGAGTTTAAAAGTATTTGCCTAAGGTGTACGCAAACTTCTGACTTTAACTGTAACTCTGAATTGTAATGTCCAACATGTGGTTAAAGGAGAGAGAGAGAGAGAGAGAGAGAGAGAAGTAGAAGAAGAAGAAACAGGGCATTTTTTTAACACATATAAAACAGAGGGAATACATTATCATGATGTACTGTACAAACAGCCTTATACCATACATTTTACATAACTGCATCACTCATCCATCAACTTCATGGTTTTGAGTTATGAGTTAACAAAGCCAGAATTTTAATTATGTTGTAAACTTCCATCAAGCCAGTAATACACTCTAAAAACAACACCGTATTAACATTTATTTGAATAATTTTGAGAAAACCCTAAAAAATGTGTAAAGAAACCTGAGACCAAAATTATTTTGCGTAAATACAATTATAGAAAGTATATTATTAACTAACTTCTCATTACAAAAACAGCAAAGTGGTGAAAGACCTTCCTTAAACTTACTGATAAAAGCATTGTAGGGATAATATAATTGTAAAACTTTTAAATGAATATCTTTAACTTTGTTAGCAATTACACATTTATAGATATCAGACCACAAACTCTTTATAGAGGGCATGGGAAAATCCTTCTTCCACTTCACAACTATTGTAGGAAAATAACAACAGGGCAACAATCGCTGCATCCGAAAATGTAGGCAACTGACTTGCTGCCTTGCTGCCTAATTAGTTAATAACTTAACTGACACCTGTTTTGAATGAATTGAACTCTTAAAGAAACTGAACTCCAAACAGTTTGAAAAGTACCTTATTTTCATCCTGCCTCCGAAGGCATCATTTTCCTGGTTTAGGACACAGTCATTATGCCAGTTTGCACTAGCCTATTGAACAGATGGGCACAACCTACCCTCTTATCAACATCCTGGCCAATCACATGAGCCATCAGTCATGTTTGGCTTGCAGGGGCATGCTCATTAGTTAATTATACTGCTTGTGAATATTCTCCCCTGTCCACTCGCTCCTTGATCTCTTGGCCTGCCCACTCCAGTTAAATCAAAGCCAGAGGATGCTAGCCCTACCGCCTCCTCTGCACACAGCTGATTGGAATGTTCAATTTAAATAATATTAATTCATTTTAAATGATGTTGAAGTAGATTTAAAGGGAGTTCAAGCCCTGTTGTTTGGGTGGAGAGGATGGTGCAAGGATTTGTGTGAGTAGCATTAGAAGAGTAGTAGTGTTTCTGGTATAAACCACTCATCTCAAATCTAGTGAATTTTGTTATAGTAATGATTGCAATTCAGAACAATAACTACATTTTTTAATTTTCTTAAGGAAATGTGAGTGGTGCTTGCATATGCAAAACTTGCCACAATGCTAAGGTGTTGTGGAGGGTTGTCATGGCATTGCTATGCATATGCTAAGGTGTTATGAGTGGTTTTTCATGTGTTGCGATGCATTGTTAGGGTGTTTTAGGTGGTTGTTTTACTAGGTGGTTAACAGAGTGTTTTTAGGTGTTTGCAAGGGTATTTTCAGTGTGTTGCGAGGATGTCCAGGATTTTGGCACGGGTGTTCTGGTTGTTTTACTCTGTTGCTACTCAGTTAATGGGGTGTTCTGGGTGTTTGCTTTGGTGTTCTAGGTGGTTGATGGGGTGATACAAATTGTATGCTAGGGCGTTTTTAGTGTTTTGCTATCCGATTGCTAAGGTGTTGCTAAGTAGTTAATAGGGTGTTACTAGGTGGTTGCTAGCATGTTCTAGATGTTTTAGTGTGTTAATATGCAGTTGCTAGGATGTTAAGGGTGGTTCATACTTTGTAGTTGCTTGGGTGTTGTTACAAGGTTAATTGGGTGTTACTAGGTGGTTGTTAGTGTGTTTTCAATGCATTGCTATTTTGTTGCTATGGTATTCAGGATGGTTGCTTGGGTGTTATGTGTTTCTTTGCAGTTGCTAAGGTGTTCTAGGTGGTTAATAGGGTGTTAATAGGTTTGAGGTTGCTAGGTTGTTATGGGTGTTCTTAGTGCTTTGCTATGTGGTTGTAAGGATGTTCATGATGGTTTTTAGGGTGTTTTCAGGGTAGCTGATAGGGTGAGACTAGGGTGTTTTGGATGGTTTTTGTGACTTGCGATGCTGTTGCTGGATGTTGCTAAGTGTTTACAAGGGTGTTCCAGGCAGTTAATGGGATGTGGCTATGAGGTTCTGAGTGTTTTTTTTAGTGCATTGCTTATGTGGTTGCTTAGGTGTTCTGGGTGGTTGTTAGGGTGTTGCTTGGTGGTTGTAAGCATTTTCTGAGTGAGGGTGCTGTGGGGTAATTACAAAAATAGCACTCCTCTTCTCAACAAGCTGCATGATTTGAGGCATAATTTATGTTCATGGCACAACATGTCCAGGATGGGTGAAGCATCAAGGTTTAATAGGGAAAGGGGTTTTGAAAAACAAATGTAAGGCTGCACGAACAATCCTTCAAATTATTCATACTCTGTCTGTCCACAATCAAAATTAGAAGATACTCTGATACTCATTTGTTGGATTGAAATATTTTACAGCAGTGTTGCCAAGAAAATTTTTTCCAGGAAGTCTGATTAGATTATCATTTTAATTTGAGATTTTATGAACAATTATGTCAGTTTAAAACATTTTTTTTTGCATTTAAAAGACACTGTGCATATCTAGTTTGTGAAAACAGTACCTACAATCCATCTATTGGCAAATTAACTATTAAGTGCATAATTTATCATGTTAGGACAGTACAGTGCTTCGGGACTATTGATTCTAAGGAGAGAGCTGGTTCAGTTCTGAGCATGGACATGTAGATGCATTATGAGTAATTGGAGTGCAGCCCCAGTTGGTCAGGAGGGCACTGAGGACTTACGGCACAGTTTAAGATGAATTATTGCTGTAAAGAGAATCAAACACATTAGGGGGAATATGCCCTGGCAAAACAGGGGACTGATGATATGGTCTTTGATTTTTAAAGTGCCTTAAAAGGTATTTGGACTACCTGTCACAAAATATGAAGACCTTACATTCTTCAGATGTCTTAAAGAAGGGACTCATAATCAATTACATCCATGCCATTAGGGTTCCAAAAAGAAAGGATTTCAGTATTGTTGAGGACTCTCTGTGGTAAAATAAAAGCAAATATAACAATTCAAATTTGTAAAATAAAACACGCAACAAATATTCTCTTTGACGACTTAAAATGAAACACTCCCCTTTTAGAAGGACAAAAGAAAGAAAGGCTGGGTGGTGGCATTTTAATGAACTCAATCACTGCAAAGTGACAAGTAATTATGCTAACTGGTAAGTATCATGTTTTTTAAAACAATATCACTAATTATTAGCACACTCCCAGGGAAGGTTAGTTTCATCCAGTGGGGCCCATTTGACATTTAAAAGCTTTTTTAATCTATTTTACAGTTTTCTTTTATGTGCACTTTGTGCTTTTGCGCATCTGGTGCAATTTGAGTTTTCGGCACAGTGTTAAGGTAATTAGATTGCTTGTTGATATAAGGACTTTTCGAAAACTTTGCCATCTGTCTTAACTTTGCCATTGAGTGTCTGTTAGCTTGTAAAAGTGTGTAAGACTGTGTAACGTCAAAACAAATGGACAGTGGACCTTCTGGACGTAAAACAACTCTTAACTGTTTTGAATTAACGCACTATAATTAGACATTATAATCAAGATGAAGGAAATCAACATGTTAGTTCTGAAGTTTTTTTACTCCTAAATTTGGACCTGATGTGCCCGATTCTGACAAGCACCAACTGGCGGAGAATGTTCATGCATGAATGTTAAGTACTGTTGGAGTTAGGGTTAGGTTTAGGGTTTGGGTAAGAGTTAGGAATATATTAATGCAATTACTCAAATGCTTTATTTGCATACCTTTCGCTCATTTCTTGTGCTGTCCATTTTTCAATGGTGCTTATGCTTACAACTGTACTTCCATCTTTGGGCACTGGGGATCAGTTCTGAAATTTGAAAAGCGTTGACTATTTTTGCAGCCAAAGCATTTCGATCCTGTCACTGATTTCCACACGAGATCAGTGTGTATCCACAGTCACACTAATAACTTTCACTTCCCAATTAGTTTAGCATCTGTGTCACATGTTAGAAAAACACAGATTTAGGTCACATCAAACTGCGGTGTGAATGTAGTCACTGAGAGTACAAGTCACTTATTTTGTTGCTCAGTATAATACTTCCCCTATAGTCTAGCTTCTTGAGGACCGAAAAAAAAAATGGAGACAATTATTAATCGTTGGTGCACATTTCAAGACAGGAGATATATTTAAGACTGAGGAGCTTGATCTAAGGGGAAGATGGGTGTAAACAAAAATCTGAGAGCTGTAATTTGAGTGAGTGATTAAAAGGAAAAAGAAAATCCAGACTTTAGGACTCACGGCTTCTGTGATTCATCCCCCATGTAACTAGAGCTAGCGAGAAGATAGGAAAAATGATCATCTTTTTCATGGGTAACATGAAGAAAGAAGCTAAATTTTAACCAGTTTGGGTGACCGATTCATTGAAGGTTAACTAATAAGCAACTTGGTCAACATTCTGCTCATAAGAGCACAAAACCCACTTTAGTATTTGCTATTAACACACTGAGGGATTTATCATTGTCTCTTCTGAGAATATAATGTAAATACAGGACCATTAAGTTTGATTGTTATGGTGAGGAATTCACAGGTTCATTAACGGCTTCACCCTCCAGTCTGTTTAAAAAAACAAAAAAACATTACCAATAAGAACATGGTCTACTTGATCCCACCATGGCAAGTCATCAACTGGGGACCATCTCAATTGGACCCAACAGCAGGGGGCTTGTAGTATGTCATCGCCTGACATTTAGATATCAGGCCTGGCTCTGCAGATCTCACAAACAACCATCGAGACGTGATCAGTTTAATTGGAGTTTCAAGTCTATCAGTTTGAGTCCATCCATCATTGTAATTATGCATAAATCTCACTAATTTTTCAGTATCATTAACCTTGGCAATCTCCTTCTCAGTGTAACGCCATCTGTTTATTCCTTTAAAGTTACTTTGGTGCTCAATGCACGATTGCTCTTTTCTCGAGTGCTTTGGAGGAATGATGCCATTCCCGATGGAGGGTTTTGGAGAGGATAAACCTGCAAACAGCCACACGTCCTTGGACCAGTTAATGAACTATCACTATCAAGAACATGTAAATGGATTAGTTGCTAACGCTAGCTCCTCTCACCACTTTCACCCCTCCATAGTTGACCATTAGTCACTTACCAAAGCATTAGGAATGCCTCAGTACACTGACATCATAAGTAGAGTAAGCCATCAAAGGTAGCACATCGCACGTCCCCTTGAGTTAAATCAAAATCTAAAGACAACTTGTTTCATTCTGTAGGATGTCTTTTGATTATGCACTATTGTGGGATGTACTTTATGGTCAGTATAGCATTTTATTTAATATTATGTATTTATTTTGTAATAACAGCAAGTTATAAAGTATTTAATGGAAATATTCCAAGAGGTGGCACTTTCAATTAAAAGGACCTGAACGTCTTTTTCAACAAATGGTCAGCAAAAGGAAGCATTTAACCATTAGAAATTCAAAGAGGTCAAACTAAACATTAAATACCACAAAATAAATAGACAAAATGAATGGATAAATAAATAAATCATACCATCGGAGCAATTCAGTGACCTAAAAATTCTGTTTAAGAAGTGACGCAACTAAAGTGAGACGCTCAAAAAGCATCCGTCTGGCACATGTGTAAATGGACGCATCCAAAGCCCTTATAATAAATCTTTCTTGGACAGATTAATGGACAATTGCAAAAGAGACTGCTGTAAACAGTAAACCAAAGATTGGCATATATTCAATAATATTAAAATAACGCCTCAGGGTCCCCCAGTCAGAGCTGGTTAATGTGGCTCGGGATAGGGAAGTTTGGGGCCCCCTGCTGGAGCAGCTGCCCCCGCGACCCGACTTCGGATAAGCGGTTGAAGATGGATGGATGGATGGATAAACAATATATTGTCTTCTGAAGCCACATTTTGTATTGTCTTATCAATGCTTTACTAATCTGCCACAATAATGAAAGGCATTTTAATTATCTGAAATATATTTATAATATATATTTATAATTATTTAAACGTTATAAATCAAATTATTTATTTGCAAATATTTATGCATTTATGGTAATACCATAGCGTTAAGTAATTAAATAGAAAAAAATAGATTAATTGCCCTAACAATATTATTTGTTGTTATTTATTATTATTATTATTATTATGCTGTAGAATGGGTCCATGTGAATTTACATTTTGGGTGTCACAATTTTAAGGAATGTGGGGGAAACAGGGTTGCATGCACAGCTAAAAATGTTGTTTTTGGTATGTGAGAAAAATTAATAGGACACCTAGAACACTGTATATGTGGCAGGTTGTGCTTCCTTGCCTGCCTATGCATACATCAAGGCAAAATAAGCCAATTGAGATTTTTAAGCAAGTGTTCATATATATGTCTGATAAAATTAATCTGAATGTACAAAATAATTAACAATATGAATGTTTAATTTATTCTGGGGTTTGATTTCATTTATGAATTAAGAAAGGAATTGTTATCTATCCTTGTAGAGTATAGCTCAGCCAACAGAATATGTTAAAGCTTCAGAGGTCTGAGATTCAGAACAACTGATAAGACTTTTGAAGATAACATGTTTCATATGTGCTGTTGTGTACATGTTCTGGAAAGATAACTACCCTAGTATGTTTACCTGATACATTGGTATCACAACATCTAGCACAAATGGATCCCCCTGGATATAAAAACACAAAGATTTTCACATCTGAAGCAATTGATGATAAATATAGCTAGCAGGCCTATCCATGTAATATATACTTATCAGAGTGAAGGCAGTCTAAGTCATTTTATAATATCTTGAATGATTACTCAAGCACTTGAGGATTGCAAAAAAATATTGAAGTCTGAGTGCTGAGATTGCATTAAATAGGGTGAACATTTAATACACTGAAATAAATATGTACCTCTATGGATATTCAAAGAGGAGTAGTTCACACTAATACGACTGAATGGGACTGGGGGTGGTCTCCAAAATGACAAAAACAAATTAAATAATAATTAATTATATGACTAGTGCACTACTGTATATTCCATTCTTCTGAAGTCATATTATAGCTTTTTATGACAAACAAACCCAGTTATATGGAACAACATAAGGGTGAGTAAATGACAGAATTTTCATTTTTGGGTGAACTATTCCTTTAAATACTAAAGAGCAGAAAGTTGTAGCATGCAATATTTTTTGTTGTTGCTTTGTTTAAATTTTGTTTATCATATTCCAATTACATCAAGTAAATAAGACAAATAGCTTCATTCCATTTCATTATTTCAATGTCTCCATTTAGAGCAAGACAGGTGAGCAGCATTTATGCAAAGCACTGCATTGTTTAGCTGAACATTTACATGCGTTTCGCCATGGGAGCTGCTCTCTCCTCAGTCCTGTGTCAGAACTCTTGTGGATCTGATAAATGAACAGGAATACCATCCCATTACTCACCTGATTCAGTCCCAAAAACAGGAATACCATTACATTACTCACCTGACTCAGTCCCAAAGCTCTGCTTCCATTAATCCATGGTCTACAGTCATGGGAACTCAAAGCCTTATATGTACTTATGCAAAACAACAAGCCCCTTGGCACAAGCAAAACCTGAGCTGAGCAGAGAATTTGTTTTGCCTTAAAACACACACACACACACACACACACACACACACACACACACACACACACACACACACACACACACACACACACACACACATATACTGACATGAACTTCAGTGAAGGGATGTATTCGTTCAGCGGGTGAAACAAATGAACATCAAAAAAAGAGGTGTTAAAATGACTGATTCTGTGAGGGAGAAAATCATACTTATTGTTCTGCACTTACATGGTTGAATGGATTGACAGTTTGATGATATGAATGTGCATTTCAAGTAATAAAAGTCTCACAATTCAGTGCCATTGTATTATTCTATTGTATTCACACAATGACACCAGAGTTCAATAACTGTTATTTAGCAGACTGTTATGAACATAAAAGTTGCCAGCACAAGGCTTAGCCTGCATAATGCATTATGGGTAATGGGGCATTAGTGGAAACCATGGCAGAGTGTTTGGATTGCTTGGGTCAGGAAAGGCAGATGACCTAACCAGTAAATGTAATGCTGTCTTCTGAATTATTGATGTAAGCTATATTATATTTTGAAGATGGAACTTCAAAAAACATATACTGTATATCATGCCTGTTTTCCTTCTTTATACTTTATGCAAATCATTTCTTTATTCTCAATTAAATTTAAAACATTTAAAACATTAAAGGAATAGTTCACCCAAAAATAAAAAAAATATGTCATAATTTAATCACACTCAGGTAATATCAAACCCAGATTACTACCTTTTGTCTGTGTGTGGAACTCAAAAGGAGATGTTTAGCAGAATGTCTGAGCTGCTTTCTATATACACTCACCTAAAGGATTATTAGGAACACCATACTAATACTGTGTTTGACCCCCTTTCGCCTTCAGAACTGCCTTAATTCTACGTGGCATTGATTCAACAAGGTGCTGAAAGCATTCTTTAGAAATGTTGGCCCATATTGATAGGATAGCATCTGGCAGTTGATGGAGATTTGTGGGATGCACATCCAGGGCACAAAGCTCCCGTTCCACCACATCCCAAAGATGCTCTATTGGGTTGAGATCTGGTGACTGTGGGGGCCATTTTAGTACAGTGAACTCATTGTCATGTTCAAGAAACCAATTTCAAATGATTCGAGCTTTGTGACATGGTGCATTATCCTGCTGGAAGTAGCCATCAGAGGATGGGTACATGGTGGCCATAAAGGGATGGACATGGTCAGAAACAATGCTCAGGTAGGCCGTGGCATTTAAACGATGCTCAATTGGCACTAAGGGGCCTAAAGTGTGCCAAGAAAACATCCCCCACACCATTACACCACCACCACCAGCCTGCACAGTGGTATCAAGGCATGATGGATCCATGTTCTCATTCTGTTTATGCCAAATTCTGACTCTACCATCTGAATGTCTCAACAGAAATCGAGACTCATCAGACCAGGCAACATTTTTCCAGTCTTCAACTGTCCAATTTTGATGAGCTCTTGCAAATTGTAGCCTCTTTTTCCTATTTGTAGTGGAGATGAGTGGTACCCGGTGGGGTCTTCTGCTGTTGTAGCCCATCCGCCTCAAGGTTGTGCGTGTTGTGGTTTCACAAATGCTTTGCTGCATACCTCGGTTGTAACGAGTGGTTATTTCAGGCAAAGTTGCTCTTCTATCAGCTTGAATCAGTCGGCCCATTCTCCTCTGACCTCTAGCATCAACAAGGCATTTTCGCCCACAGGACTGCCGCATGCTGGATGTTTTTCCCTTTTCACACCATTCTTTGTAAACCCTAGAAATGGTTGTGCGTGAAAATCCCAGTAACTGAGCAGATTGTGAAACACTCAGATCGGCCTGTCTGGCACCAACAACCATGCCACGCTCAAAATTGCTTAAATCACCTTTCTTTCCCATTCTGACATTCAGTTTGGAGTTCAGGAGATTGTCTTGACCAGGACCACACCCCTAAATGCATTGAAGCAACTGCCATGTGATTGGTTGCTTAGATAATTGCATTAATGAGAAATTGAACAGGTGTTCCTAATAATCCTTTAGGTGAGTGTACAATGCCAAGTGGATGGTGATTTATATGGTTTCAAAAATAACAAAAGAACTCATGCACTGTTCTGAAATCATACAATAGCTTTAAGCAATGCACATACTAGAATTTTAGTTGTTGTTCATTGAAAAACATGACTTCACTGCAAAAAAAAAATTTTCTTACTGATTATTTTTGTCTTTATTTTTCTGTAAATATATCTAAACATCCCCATACAGAAGAAAAATTACTTGAGAAGCAGAATGAACTAAGATAGTGGTCCCCAAACTATGGCCCGCAGACTCAATACGTCCCTCTAAAATGTTTTGACCTGCCCGTGGAACCATGCCTGTAACACGTTTTGACTGGTCCACACTTAAAGAACGAGACTGCTTTGGTGGCTGTTCATGCCGGTAAGACTGACTTTAGCATGAGCCAATAGCATTGAATTAGGCATGTGAAGGAGCATATCAGTAGTTTCACCCACTGAATACATCCCTTCACTGAAGTTCAAGTTGGTAGTTTGAGTCTGACTCTGAACAACATGAGATGTCTCATTCATAACTAACTGAATGTACAAGGACGTTTGTTCACAATCGAAATGCATGAATCAGTCATCTTATCGAGAATGAGGATCTGCTGACTGGCTGAACGAGAGGAGGCGGCAAATCATTTGTTTAATTCGGCAATCTCATTCAACAACAAAAAGAGCAAGATTAATTATAAATACAATGGAGTGATAAACAACTTATTGCAATGACACACAGACTTTATTGAAACTCATAATTTTTTTTAGGCTAGTATTGATGTGATTTTCATTTTGCGATTAAAAAGTCATGCGCAGCAGTTCACAGAATGATATACAGTATATGCTTTATTGTCATTTGTGAGATGATGCTTAATCATTCTGCAGTGCTGAAGTCTCTTCGTAGAATTGATGACCTGTTGAAATTTGTATTAATGATAATTAGACTTGTTCTGATCATGAATAAGAGTGCAATTTATCCGTTCAAAGTGTTAAAAATTGCATCAGCAAACACTGAAGCTGATGCAACTTTGAATGAAATGTTTGTGAGAGGGAGTATGCATACTGTGGTTTGACGGTGCTGGACTTTGTGTTTCGTTCAATTAATGAAGTTATGGTGAGCTTTAAAAGTAATTTCTGGATGGATGTTTAACCTAACAATATAAATAAAACATTTCGTCTTGAATGTACTTAAAATGAGCTTTTGCGGTTATAACTTCAGTGATGGAACTTCATACAAATGGCTCTGAGATGCTGTAGATGATGCTATCTTTTAATATACTTATTTACAGTATATTTAATTCAATTATTTTAAAATGTACTAGTTTGTCCAATATTTGTGTGATTTATGTATTTTTATGTTTACAAGACTATTATATTGTTAACGATGCAAAATGATTTGAATGGAGCATTTTCACATCCACATGTGATGTTATGTTATTTATATTTTTACGGAAACATTTGCAAGACTGACATCTTTGACCATTGAGCCATTTCACATCTTGTGCAGCAGGTTTTTAAGACCCCAACTGAAGTTAAAATGATCTCTTTTGTCACGCAGTTTTCAAAACAAATTCAGCTTTAGAACAATGGTCCAATTTGAATAATCTGGGGTGGGGATAAGCATAAGAATGTGTGCTGTGTGAAGGACTTTGCCTGTGACTTTTGCATTTTATTTACCTAAACCTACCCCTCTAGTATTTAACCATATTATTTGTTTCAGCAAAGTGACTTTGCTTATACTATATGCTTTGGAATATGTGGCACCTCAGGTTTTAAAGAAAAAAAATTAAGCCATATATGGCTTCTTTTCTTTAGTTATAACGAGTTATTAAGCTGCAGTGATAATACCGCATTGCAGAGAGGAATAGAGAGAGAGAGAGAGAGAGATAGATAGAGAGAAAGAGAGGGAGAGAGAGCAGCCAGATCTACAGGGAACTCAAGCTGTAGTAATGTGGACATAATTATATTTGGCATGGCTTATGGTTGGTTCTATTAATGTTCTGTGTGTGTGTGTGTGTGTGTGTGTGCCTGTATTTATATGTGAGTTTGTGAGGTCTGGTTCCTCATTACGATCGCAACACCCATGACAGTTTCATTGAAGGTGTAGATTTCTCCTGTCAAGTGGAATAAAGTATTAATAAACAAACCTCTAGCTCCTCTCTTGTTGTCTGTGTGCATACAGACTCTTCCATTAGTCGGCTCAAATCAATGTGCCTTAAGAGCGCATCTGTCCTGCTTTATCTGATCCACTGATTGGGAGGGTGGGTATGTGTGTGTGGGTCCCTTCTAATTTCAGGAACATATCTGTCTTTGTAATAGTTAAGTGTGATATCGATCCACCTTCTCACATTGTCCCTGACAACTGGCATGAGCTAAATGAGCTCGGTAAGGGGGTGTCTCAGGATATTCGGGGATTGGATTTTTCCATTTTCAAGCAAACCTGGGCTGTCTTTAAGAGCTGCTTTTCACTCACTGTGAAAGCCCGTTTTAAGTCAATTTGAGCTTTCTGTAAGTGGAGGTCTTTATGCAAAAAAGCACAAATCATTGCAGAAGGTTTCTGACAGTTTCTAAGAGCCCATGTTTTAAAAAAATGGCCCAATGAAATATTCGGCATAGAACTTTTAACAGATTTCCATACAATTACTGAGAAATGGGAATCTTGTGTTGGTTGTATTTTATTTAGAGTCCAAATGAAAAGCTAAATTAAAGTTCTGTGGCTTTAAAACCATGTGTTTTAACTTTGAGGTCTTCTGTTAGCTAGTGTGCTCCTAAACATTGACAAAGTTCACTTTTAGCAGATATTCACATTTAAAATGTACAGTCTTTCTCAGTAGCAAATCTTCATCTCATGAGTGATTCCTCTACTCTAAAGAAACAATTCATTTCTTTATGCATACAACTTTTGTAATTGTCAAAATGTAGCCAAGTGGAGAAATTTCATGTAGTTTGATTCTAGTCATAAATTGGATGTGGCCCCTTTAATAATCAATTAATAAAATTGCATTAAATATGTGTTTAGGAGAGTTTTTCAGAGAATTTCTGAAGGATGCTTATGGATTGCATGTGTGGAGTTTGACCAAGTTTGTGCACACATGTGAGAACTGGGTGTGTAAATTTGGTATTAATCAAATCTTATTTAATGATTTATAGCCCAGAGTGTTTTCCAGTTTAGTGGATAAATGTAATACGTGTTATATTTGAAAATATGTGTAATGAGAATTGTATTGTTTTAAATGGTTATGCATGTCCCTATGGCCCTGGTTAAAAATGCATGAGATGCTTTGAGTGATTGAAGCATGTGTTATATGCATAAATGCTGTGAATGATTTAAGCATGTGTTATATGCATAAATGCTGTGAGTTATTTAAGCATATGTTAAATGCATAAATGCTGTGAATGATTTAAGCATGTGCTAAATGCATAAAATGCTGTGAGTGATTTAAGCATGTGTTAAATGCATAAATGCTGTGAATGATTTAAGCATGAACTAAATGCATAAAATGCTGTGAGTGATTTAAGCATGTGTTAAATGCATAAATGCTGTGAATGATTTAAGCATGTGCTAAATGCATAAAATGCTGTGAGTGATTTAAGCATGTGTTAAATGCATAAATGCTGTGAATGATTTAAGCATGTGCTAAATGCATAAAATACTGTGAATGATTTAAGCATGTGTTAAATGCATAAATGCTGTGAATGATTTTAAGCATGTGCTAAATACATAAAATGCTGTGAATGATTTAAGCATGTGTTAAATGCATAAATGCTGTGAATGATTTAAGCATGTGCTAAATGCATAAAATGCTGTGAGTGATTTAAGCATGTGTTAAATGCATAAATGCTGTGAATGATTTAAGCATGTGCTAAATACATAAAATGATGTGAGTGATTTAAGCATGTGTTAAATGCATAAATGCTGTGAATTATTTAAGCATGTGCTAAATGCATAAAATGCTGTGAGTGATTTAAGCATGTGTTAAATGCATAAATGCTGTGAATGATTTAAGCATGTGCTAAATGCATAAAATGCTGTGAGTGATATAAGCATGTGTTAAATGCAAACAATGCTATGAATGATATAAGCATGTATTAAGGTGATGTATGCTGAAGCATATGGTTAGGCTAATGCCCTGTTTGTATTTTCAATTAACATTAACCTCTACCATATTTCATTTTTTTATTTTTTATTTTTTTATTCGTCCCATTCAAATGCTGTTTTTTTTTTGTTTTTTTTTAAACAGCTGTCAGAATATAACCCCAAAATATATTTTTGTACCCTGAGGTTATTTTTTTTAACCCATCAGCTACAAAAAAGAAAAAAAAAATTATAATATAATTTTTTGTCTTTTATGCAAACACTGGTATGCAGTCTTATGGGAGGTCTGTGTCTACATCTACTGTGGTGTTCACTGAATCTTGATTTATACTGTAAGTGAGTACTCTTATTTTCAGAAAGTCCATTAAATTGAATTTTTATCCCCTTTTAATATGTGTTTGAATTTGGCAGATGCTTATATCCAAAGCAACTTGTAATGCATTTATGGCATAGGGGAGACTGTAGGTAGTTGTCACATGCATGGTTATGTTGTCACAATGGCTATATCTCAGTAATTACAAGGTTTTGAATCAAAAGTCTCTTTTCTCTAGCAGAGATTGTGTATGTTGCTTCAAATATCTCGTTCAAAACCCTCTTGAATTAGAATTTTATCCTCCATCTATTTGATGTCACATTTTTTTTAATTATATATATTTTTACAACATATAACATAACAGTGATCACAAACATTGCTTGTGTGAAAAAGAAAAGATAAAACAAATTAGCAGAAGAAAAACCTAAATCAGAATGAGAGAATACAAATAAAAGACAAACAGCATAAAATATTTTATATGTTTTATGTAAAATGTGTTTTAAATGTCATCACTTATTTTTACTATATAAATTTTTATATTTATTAGCCAAAAAAAAGAGGATTTTTTTGAACCTCACTTATCCATTTTGCAGTTTCATTAATAATTGTGTACTTCATATTTGCTGTACTTTTTAACTTCTGCTGAAAAGCTTATAACAGGCTGTTAAATGCATGTGTAGAATTACAAAGAGAAAATTTGCGTGGAATTTTCACCACTGTAATATACAGTATATTCTAATTCTAATAATATAAATTACATAAAGGGGTGACACTTTAAAATATAGTTACATTTGTGAACATTAGTTATCAACATTGGTTACATGAACTTATTTCAATTTCAGTATATACTAAGACATTTTTTAAAATCAAAAGTTGAATATGTTAACATTAGTTAATGCACTATGAACTAACATGAACTAACAATAAATGATTGTATTTTTATTAACTAACTTTAATAAAGATTAACACTGTGAAATCTATATTATTCATTGTTAGTTTATTATAACTAATGCATTTGCTAATGTTAACAAATGTTACCTTATCATAAAGTGCTACCAGAAAAGGAGTACTTTTCAAAGTCTTTTAATTGTAAATTTGTCATTCTTAATTTTTATGACACATTTTCTTCCTCTAAACGTCAAATGTGGATTGATAATATCTAATATCATCAATGTGCTTGTTCTCTGTGATTATTTGTAAACATATGGCATATGTTTAAACTTGTCACGAACCCCTTTCCTCTGCCCCATCTCAGCTTCCTCACACACGCACACTATCTCCCGTCTCGCACACAGGCACTCCGCGAGCGTGCTCGCTTCCCGCTCCCTCGCTCCGCCCCCCTGAGCGCGAACGCTCTTTTTCCTCCATCGGGCTTCCACGCCCGGTTTTGCTTTTACGAGCTCTCGCTCGTAAACGATCTCCCCCCTCTGGCGCACTCGGCTCTTCAGCCTGAACATTATGACCACTTGCACTCACGCGCTTCCTATCTTCACACATTGTTTACACCTGCACTCGCGCTTCTTGTCCCCACACATTAGGTACACCTGCACTCGTCTCGTCACCTGTCATTGTCTACACCTGCACTCGCCCCTATAAATACACTATCCCTCCGTTTGAATCCCGTTGGTTATTGTATTTAGATTCCCGTGTTTTGACCCTCGCTAGTCGCGTCTAGTTTTGACTTCCCCACTCTTGATTACCCTCATAGCTTGCCAACTCCCTATTCCTCTCGTTTCCCTGTCTTTCGCTCCCGCTTATCCCGTCTTGTCTTGTCCATAGTTGTTAACTGTTTTCCCCACTTCGACCCCGCTATCGTTCACCTCCCTCACTAGATCTGCCCCCTTGTTCATCTCTTTGATTCCCGGCTCTTGACCCTACGCTTCCCACGACTACTCTTCATTGGATTTGCCCCTTGTATGTACTTTTGCCTGCCTGCAAATAAACGCAGTTTTTGACTTACATTGTGACTGTCTCAACTTGTGTGCGTTACAAAATAACCAACCTCACCGTTGACAGTCACAATGCCCGCGCTAAGGAGTCGCGCAGCTCACTAGAGCGGAAGTGCACGTCACATTCGGGCGCGGAGCTACAGTGTGGAGAGATGACCACGCGCTCACGGCCCAGGGGCAGCAGGTATGCGCTATTTCTGATTTTTTTACCCGGTTTCACCTGTGTCTGCCCCTGAGCCCGTTTATGCATGTCTGGCGCCGTGAACTCTCCACCCCGGAGAGGTTTTATGGCTCTTCCGACGCAGACCAAGGGGTTTCTATGCAAGGCAGCGACATTATGGACCCAGCGGCCCAACTCGTGGGTTTAGCGTCAGGGAGCCAAACCGTGGAGGCTTATATTATGGATTTTTGTGTCCTGGCGTACCAGGTGAAATTTAATGAGGTGGCTCTGAAGACCATTTTTCAATGTGGTCTGAATGAGCCAACCTCATCATTAATGCCTGGTGGTCGCTGTCCCCTTAACCTGGCTCAGTTTATTGACCTCGCCCTACTGTACTCTGGTTCCTCGTTCACTGTGGGGAGGCAGACACTGAACCAGCGCTCCACACCAAGACCCCGTCTCGAAGCCTGACACGGCCCCCGTCTCGAAGCCTGACACGGCCCCGTCCCTAAGCCTGACACGGCCCCGTCCCTAAGCCTGACACGGCCCCAGTCCCTAAGCCTGACACGGCCCCAGTCACGAGGCCTGTCACGGCCCCAGCCTCGAAGCCTGGCACGGCCAGCGAGTCAACGCCCATGCCCGCCCACGACCAGCGAGCCAGCGCCCATGCCCGCCCGCGACCAGCGAGCCAGCGCCCATGCCCGCCACGGCCAGCGAGCCAGCGCCCATGCCCGCCCACGGCCAATGAGCCAGCGCCCATGCCTGCCACGGCCAACGAGCCAGTGCCCATGCCCGCCACGACCAGCGAGCCAGCGCCCATGTCTGCCACGGTCAGCGAGCCAGGGCCTGTAGCCTCGACCGTCCTCATGGCCACGTCCCCTGTTGGCCGAAGACGTAAGAGAAGGAAGAGGGCCCCTTCTCCCCAGTCTCGTCTGGTGCTCAAGACCTCTGCTCTGCCCTCAGAGTCTTCCACGGCTCTGCAGACCTCTGCTCCGCCCTCAGAGTCTCCCACGGCTCTGCAGACCTCTGCTCCGCCCTCAGAGTCTCCCACGGCTCTGCAGACCTCTGCTCCGCCCTCAGAGTCTCCCACGGCTCTGCAGACCTCTGCTCCGCCCTCAGAGTCTCCCACGGCTCTGCCGGGTTCTGCTCGCCCCTCTGAGCCCTCCCGGGCTCCGCCTCACGAGTCTCCAAGGGCCCCTCACGAGCCTCCTAGGGCTCCTCCTCACGAGCCTCCCAGAGCTCTACCCCTCAAGTCCCTCAGGGCTCCACCCTTCAAGCCTCTCACGGCTTCGCCTCTCGAGTCTCTCAAGGCTCCATCCCTCGAGTCTTTCATGGCTCCACCCCTCAAACCTCTCATGGCTTCGCCTCTCGAGTCTCTCAAGGCTCCATCCCTCGAGTCTTTCATGGCTCCACCCCTCAAGCCTCTCACGGCTTCGCCTCTCGAGTCTCTCAAGGCTCCATCCCTCGAGTCTTTCATGGCTCCACCCCTCAAGCCTCTCACGGCTCTGCCTCTCGAGTCTCTCAGGACTCCTCCGCCTCTCAGGGCGTCCCCTCTCGAGTCTCTCAGGGCTCCTCCGCCTCTCAGGGCTCCGCCCCTCGAGTCTCTCAGGGCTCCTCCCCCTCTCAAGCCTCTCAGGGCTTCCCCTCTCGAGTCTTTCAGGGCTCCTCCTCCTCTCAAGCCTCTCAGGGCTTCGTCTCTCGAGTCTTTCAAGGCTCCCCCCCTCAAGCCTCTCGAGCCTCCCAGGGCTCCCCCTCCAGAGCCTCCTACGGCTCCACCTCCCGAGCCTCCCAGGGCTCGGCCACTAGAGGCTCCTATGGCTCTGCCTCCCGAGCCTCCTACGGCTCCACCTCCCGAGCCTCCCAGGGCTCGGCCACTAGAGGCTCCTATGGCTCTGCTCCCAAAGACTCCAGAGCTTCCTAAGGCTCCGCCTCTTGAGCCTTCCACGGCTCCACCACCCGAGCCTCCTACAGCTCTGCTCCCTAAGACTCCAGAGCCTTCTAGAGATTCGCCTCTCGAGCCTCCTACGGCTCCGCCTCTCGAGCCTCCTACGGCTCCACCTCCCGAGCCTCTCATGGCTCTGCTCCCAGAGACTCCAGAGCTTCCTAAGGCTCCGCCTCTTGAGCCTTCCACGGCTCCACCACCCGAGCCTCCTACAGCTCTGCTCCCTAAGACTCCAGAGCCTTCTAGAGATTCGCCTCTGGAGCCTCCTGCGGCTCCGCCTCTAAAGCCTCCCTTGGCTCCACCTCCAGAGCCTACCAGGGCTTCACTCCTGGAGCCTTCTACGGCGCCACCACCCACGGCGTCACCTCCCTCGGCTCTGCCTCCAGAGCCTTCCAGGGCTTCACCTCTGGAGCCTCCTCTGGCGCCACCTCCATGGGCTCCACTTCCAGAGCCTTCCAGGCCTTAGCCCCTAAAGCCCCCCTTGGCTCCACCTCCAGAGCCTTCCAGGCCCTCGCCCCTAAAGCCTCCTTCGGCTCCACCTCCGGAGCCTTCCAGGCCTTCAGCCCCTAAAGCCTCCTTCGTCTCCACCTCCAGAGCCCACCAGGGCCTCGCCCCTGGGGCCTCCTGCGACTCCACCTCCCTCGGCTCCGTCTCCTGAGCCTTCCTCGGCCCCGTCTCCTGAGCCTCCCTCGGCGCCGCCTCTTCGGTCTCTCAATTCCCGCCTGCCGAGTCTCTCACGGCTCCGCCTTCCAAGGCTCAGTCTCCCAAGTCCTCCACGACTCCGCCTTTCACGGCTCCGCCCCTGAAACCTTTCCTCACTGGGTCTTGCCTGCTCCCCTTGTTACCGTTCCTCTACCTGTCCTGTGGCCTCTTCCCTGGCCTCCGGACCCTATTCCTGTCCGGTGGTCACCTTCCAGACCCCCGGACCCAGTCCCTGTCCTCCAGTCTCCTTCCAGACCTCCTGACCCAGTCTCTGCCCTAAGGCTGCCCCCCAGATCTCCCGACCACCCGCCTGTCCACTATGTTCCCCTTGACCTTGCATTGAACTGCCCATTTGACCCCCATGGACTGTTTCATTTTTCCTTTATGCCTTCTGTCCCCATATGGTTTGTGTGTTTTTGTTCCCCGCGAGCTCACACGCTCGTTCTGTTCCCCCGAGCTCACACGCTCGTTCTGTTCTATCGCGCTCCACGCAACCCAGCGTGGCCGTCAGGAGCCGTCCTTTTCAGAGGGGGGAGTACTGTCACGAACCCCTTTCCTCTGCCCCATCTCAGCTTCCTCACACACGCACACTATCTCCCGTCTCGCACACAGGCACTCCGCGGCGTGCTTCGCTTCCGCTCCCTCGCTCCGCCCCTGAGCTGAACGCTCTTTTCCTCCATCGGGCTTCCACGCCCGGTTTTGCTTTTACGAGCTCTCGCTCAGTAAGCGATCTCCCCTCTGGCGCACTTCGGCTCTTCAGCCTGAACATTATGACCACTTGCACTCACGCGCTTCCTATCTTCACACATTGTTTACACCTGCACTCACGCGCTTCTTGTCCCCACACATTAGGTACACCTGCACTCGTCTCGTCACCTGTCATTGTCTACACCTGCACTCGCCCCTATAAATACACTATCCCTCCGTTTGAATCCCGTTGGTTATTGTATTTAGATTCCCGTGTTTTGACCCTCGCTAGTCGCGTCTAGTTTTGACTTCCCCACTCTTGATTACCCTCGTAGCTTGCCAACTCCCTATTCCTCTCGTTTCCCTGTCTTTCGCTCCCGCTTATCCCGTCTTGTCTTGTCCATAGTTGTTAACTGTTTTCCCCACTTCGACCCCCGCTATCGTTCACCTCCCTCATTAGATCTGCCCCCTTGTTCATCTCTTTGATTCCCCGGCTCTTGACCCTACGCTTCCCACGACTACTCTTCATTGGATTTGCCCCTTGTATGTACTTTTGCCTGCCTGCAAATAAACGCAGTTTTTGACTTACATTGTGACTGTCTCAACTTGTGTGCGTTACAAAACTTCACACCAGTCCATCTTGATTAAATTCAGATATTTGACATGTCAGTAGTCCCCATAAATCAATGTGGGCACAGGCGGCACAGGATTTTTTATGACACATAAGGGCTGTGCAATAATAGTTTCTTGACCATTCATTTACTCATCCACTTATAAAAGCAAACAACCACACTGGAGTAGGCCTACATCATTGTCCGAAAAGTGCATCCTTACATATAAAAATATCCAATAGTATTGAGTTCATAGTTCTTCAAATGTAATTTTCATTATTAGTATTATTAATTTAAATAGCAATGTCATTCAAAGCTATCAAAGCATATTATTAATCACTAATGTGAACAGTGATGATAAAAATAGTTCCATATCAATGTAATCTTTGACAATGAAAATCATTGAGAATATACTGTTTACTGCCTAATTTCTTTTTCATAAACAGTATGCAAATATAATGAATTTTATATTTTCACACTTATCTAAATGTTTCTATGAAAATTATGTTTGAATGCAAGTTGCAGATTGTTTACATAGATTAAAGTCAAAGAAAATGTGACTGCTCTTTATCAGACTTTTTTGGCACTCTGATCAAACTATGAGTCAAGGAGGAGATTTTATGAAATGTCAATTTGGGTTCAAATGTTGTATGTCACCTGGGTACCATGTGTACAGAACGTTTCATACTTTGTACAGTTTAGATAGGTTACTGCATACTGCAAAATGTGTATGAATAATTGCCTTTTTTCAGCTTACTTTAACCATGTGGACACTATAGAGATCATATTTAGGCCATCAAATGTAATTTTACAAGTTGGCTGCTAATTACACAGTGCAGTCAAACTTTGAAGCTATATCTATTACATGCCTGCAGAACAGGACATTTTCACCTGTGACTAAACCTGATCAGGTGTGCAATGGACGTCTCGTTCATGGCAGGCTTTGTTAGATGATTCATTCCCAGTGTCTCAGGCATATGTGAAAAGCCACCATGGCTCTCATCCACCTTTCTGTCTTGCTGCAATTGTCTCATGTATCAAAGTGTAGAACGGATTGTTTCTATTCCAGGGGTAATTGGTGGCCTCTAGTCTGGGCTCTTGCTTCTAATCTCCCAGACTCAAGATGAGAGCAGGGATCACAAAGATACCTATCTCAAGCCCACCTTGATGTTGAGAAATGAGATGCCTGTTATGAATGTGTTCATGTAGTGTAAGATACTGTGTGTGTGCGATAGAAAACAAACAGCTCAATATATTTAGGTGTGGGGATATCAGCACCTCAGCACGATTCCAGCTAATGTATCAATTCAGCAAATCTATCATCACAATGATATAACCATTCACATACATTTTTCAGTCTTTCTCTACCTTATTACCCTTTAAGAGTAAATGTTTCAGCATGTCTCCTCTACCTATAGTGCCCCTGGTGAAAGAAACTATTTAGACAGAACAACACAGAATGACTTGCTGGGACCGTTGACATTGAAAGTGGCACAAAATGGCTGCATGGAATACAGAGAGAGAGATGCTCCTAACTTCTTCAAGTGCTCTAAAACAGCATTTCTGTTGGCAGTGCAGAACTGCCCTGAATAATCTCTGCTCACAAGGGAAAAGTCCTGCCTTTTTTATATTCAGCCAACCATCTGCACCATAAGTTGATCTCTGGGTAGGATGAGGATGTTTTTGCAGCGTTAAGGAAAAATTGAAAGAAAGCTTTAGATAGGATTTGATGTGAATGAGACAGAGAAATAGATAGAGAGCATGAACATGGGAAGGAATACAACAACAAATGAATGGACAGAAAAAATGCAGCAAAGAGGGGAAAAGGGCAAAGGAGATACAGAGAAACTGGGTCTCGCAATGACTTAGCTACACCCCAAAACTGGTCAATTAACCAAAAATAGTGACACTAAGTATATTTTACATTAACGTGAAGTAGCTGTTTTCGAAAGAGTGTAGCCTTTCCAGCATCAAGTTACTTTTTCCCATAAGTAGAAGTATAACAGGAGAAACCACAGACTGATCTCACGGTGAATTCAGTGATATTGGGGGAAAGCTCTTCAGCTGAAATTGGTATGTGCTCACTGATATTCGAATCACTGCCCCTAGTGGCCAAAGATAGACGTAATGTTTAATGTCAGGGCACATGTGAGCTCCAGTTTCAGGGCAGGCCCGGCTCTACCAGGGTGCTTGAAGATGCTAAGCACCCTCAAACGAACGTTGGTGCAATCTCAGTTGAATATGGAATAATGAATATTGGAAAATCCTCAAGTGTGATGCCTATTAAGAGCATTGCAACAATAATAAAAATAATTAAAAAAAACATGCACAATGAGTCAGTATTAGGTATACAATTAGTAAAATTAGTGTTATGTCTATTTTTCTATTGCAAAATCATAAGCGCTCAATCTTTAGCGCATGCCTATGAATGCGTTTTCAGGGTCAAAGTAATGTTTGCTGATCGTGCAGCAGTGCTCAAAATCCGCAAACCACAATTTTATTTTGTGGGGACTATGGGGACTTTCCATAGACATAATGGTTTTTATACTGTACAAACTTTATATTCTATCCCCTAAACCTAACCCTACCCCTAAACCTAACCCTCACAGAAAACGTTCTGCATTTTTACCTTTTCAAAAAACATAATTTAGTATGATTTATAAGCTGTTTTCCTCATGGGGACCGACAAAATGTCCCCACAAGGTCAAAAATGTCGGGTTTTACTATCCTTATGGGGACATTTGGTCCCCACAAAGTGATAAATATACGCTCACACACACACACACACACACACACACACACACACACACACACACACACACACACACGTTGTGTTTCCATGTTTTATGGGGACTTTCCATAGACATAATGGTTTTTATACTGTACAAACTTTATATTCTATCCCCTAAACCTAACCCTACCCCTAAACCTAACCCTCACAGAAAACGTTCTGCATTTTTACCTTTTCAAAAAACATAATTTAGTATGATTTATAAGCTGTTTTCCTCATGGGGACCGACAAAATGTCCCCACAAGGTCAAAAATTTCGGGTTTTACTATCCTTATGGGGACATTTGGTCCCCACAAAGTGATAAATACACGCACACACACACACACACACACACACACACACACACACACATGTTGGTCTACTTATCCTTATGAGGACTTTCCATAGACATAAATATTTTTATACTGTACAAACTATAGATTCTATCCGCTAAACCTAATCCTCACAAAAACATGTTTGAGATTCAGTGAAACATGCCAATTATCGCGTTATCACGATGCAGAAGAGTGATGGCTATTTTTCCACTGAGAAAATAGGATGAATTTCATAAAAATTACATTA
Source organism: Xyrauchen texanus (assembly GCF_025860055.1). Lineage (NCBI taxonomy): Eukaryota > Metazoa > Chordata > Actinopteri > Cypriniformes > Catostomidae > Xyrauchen > Xyrauchen texanus. The sequence goes on from NC_068317.1 coordinate 11,437,103, forward strand.
TATTCAGAAAGCTGACTCACACAGCATCAACAGGCAAACGCACATGCTCCATCTCTCTCTCTCGTGAACAATAGTCTCATGTGGTGCAGATGTGAGTCCAGAAAGAGGTAAGCGCCTTCAGTTTCTCTGTCTCTCAGATGTGATGAGCCATAATGTTGAAGTTGTTCATTTAAAGCTATTTAAAGCTATTTCCTAGCTGTGATCATATAGTGATCATATAGTGCTGTATGTACACACGGGCTGAAGCAGTTTCACTTCACGTCCCCTAACTGGCTCATATTGCACATAAAAATAATGTTTTACCATCACATGCTGACTAACACATGTAATGTAAAAAAAAAGACAAACCATAGCTCTTAACACATATCCACTGCTCTTACACTTTAGTTTAGAACGGCACGAACACAAGCTGAGTGATACGCACAGTGAAGCATTGGAGTGCTGATGTTGTCAGACCATCAGTGCTGATGGATCTTCTCTCGTCCAATCTGATTCGAGGACAGAAATTAACTATTGTATGTATTTTTATATATATATATATATATATATATATATATATATTTTTTAATTTTTTATTTATTTATTATATATACATTTGAATTATATATAGATTATTTACTTAAATATTGTACGATTTATTCAGTTATTTAATTTTGAAATATTTGGCCCTCTATATGCAGTATAGTTTTTTATGTTCCCCTTCTGTCGCTCTCTCCACGTTGTGTCAGAGAAGCGACATTAGGGGTCTCTCTTGAGCGCCGATATTCACCTCTGGATTATGAAAAAAGGCCAATGAGAGTTGGCAACCAGTATTTGCATGTCCGGCCCCCGGACATACGGGTATTTAAGCGGCGCAAATACGGGAGTTCATTCAGAAAATTTCTTCGGAGCCGATGGTTGTGTCTGCAACTGCTGTGTGTACACACCGAGTTCCTGTTATCCCTCTGCTGCATGCTGTTGGATTCTACGGCGCACAACAGCGGCTTTCTCCTGTTTGCACGGCTGTGCATTCCTGCCCTAGGGCGCATCGACAGTGCAGATTTAAAAACTCTCACAAGTTTTTTTCCCTAAAAGAGCGATTTTATTTAAAAGAGTAATTTCCTCTAAAAGAGCAAAACACAGCGGCATTGAAGGACGCGTCTTTATAAAGATGCCCTTCCGCCCGTGTTGTTCCTGGATTGCGGTAGAGTGCTCTCCGCTTCCGACGGCCACAGGCGCTGTCTCGTGTGTCTGGGTAGCGATCACACCGAGGCTGCGTTTGTGGATGGTTCATGTTCTCACTGCGAGAACATGACCATGACAACGTTGCGGTTGCGGCTTGCTTACAACCGTGAGCAAGCCACTCCAGCTGCCCCCCGTGTCGCTCCTTCTTCCCACAGGATTGAGGACGATGCGGCTGGCGATGGAGGCGATTTGGGGATGGCAGCAGGTGCAGCTCCGCCGGGTACGCCCCCTCGGACCACCCGCGCCCCGACACGCTCGTTGATTCCCGTCCGTGCTCGAGGTAGTGGTGATTCGCCTCACAGCCAGTCGGCTGACCCTCTTGCGATGGAAGCAGATGAGCTCGCCGCGGCATCGGAGGGCGGGTTATCTGATGCTGAGGACTCCCCTGGGCTGCCGCTTTCGGGCCTGCACGCCCAGGCTGAGGCTGACGCACAGATGACGGACATGCTTTCCCGGGCAGCCAACAGCGTGGGCTTGGATTGGAACCCTCCATCCTCCCCACAACCATCACGGCTCGACGACTGGTTCCTGGGGTCTGGGCGCCGCTCACAGCCTCGCCCCCCCGGTCCTGTTTTTCCCGGAAGTGCATGACGAGCTGACGTCTTCGTGGAGAGCACCCCTCTCTACTCGTCACATCGCCACAGGCTCGTCCGCCCTTGCCACCCTCGATGGCGGAGCACGCCATGGGTACGAGGCGATTCCCCAGGTGGATAGGGTGGTTGCGATCCATCTATGCCCCGGTACCCCTACCACCTGGCGAGGTCGCACTGTACTCCCTTCCCGGACCTGTAGAGCAACCTCCTCGCTGACAGCGAAGGCCTACAGCGCCACCGGATGCGCCGCTTCCACCCTGCATGCCATGGCTCTCCTGCAGGTCCACCAAGCCAAGGCACTATGCGACATACACGGGGGTGGCCCTGATCCCGACACGCTGCTGGAACTGCACTCGACGAAGGTCACAGCGCAAGCGCTCGGGCAGGCGATGGCCACGCTAGTGGTCCAGGAATGTCAACTGTGGCTGAACATGGTCGAGATGCGTGAAGCTGACAAGACTCGCTTCCTCAACGCCCCTGTCTCCCAGTTCAGTCTCTTCGGTGACACCGTCGAGGACTTTTCCCAGCAGTTCTCCATGGTGAAGAAGCAGACGGAGGCCATCTCTCACATCATGCCTTGCCGCAAGCCTGCCACCACGGCCCATGCCCCGTCCGCTCGCCGAGGGCGTCCTCCCGCGGCCAGAAGGCAAGCCCCTGCTCCGCCTCAACCCGGGCCCAGCTCTCAGCCCTAGCGTCGAGCAAACCACGGGAAGCGCACACGCCCCATGTCTCACGGACCCCCTCGAGGACCCGGAAGGCTCCCAGGCGCTCCTGAGACAACGCACCCAGAGCCCAAGACGTTAGCTCCGGAGGTGGTAAGACTGCTCCGTCCCCCGGTGGAGGCCTGGGAGGAGAATCCTTTGTTTTTTCATTTGCCGCACCCCCTAACACGAGCTGCGGTACCCATATTCTCAATAAAAGAGCTATTTCCTTTGTCTCTGGGGCACATGGCCCGCAAATGCCGTTCTCACGGCACTCTGCTTTCAGGCCTCAACAGTCCCGGCTCCATGGATGTGGTGGCCCCGCCTTCAGCACCACGGCTGTTCCCCGGCCGGCCGGCGTCTAGATTGGTTCGCAGCGGTAGACCTGAAGGACGCATACTTCCACGTCTCAATTCGCCCTCGACACCGCCCCTTCCTAAGGTTCGCGTTCGACGGCCAGGCGTATCAGTACAAAGTCCTCCTGTCTGTGTCCCCTCGCGTCTTCACAAAAGTCGCAGAGGCAGCTCTTGCCCCGCTCCGAGAAGCCGGCATACGCATACTCAATTACCTCGACGACTGGCTCATACTGGCCCACTCCCGAGAGTTACTATGCGCACACAGAGACCAGGTGCTCAGCCACCTCAGCCGTTTGGGGTTTCAGGTCAACTGGGAAAAGAGCAAGCTCTCCCCGGTCCAGAGCATCTCTTTTCTCGGTCTGGAGTTAGACTCAGTCCCAATGACAGCACGTCTCTCCAACGAGCATGCTCAGTCAGTGCTGAAATGCCTCGCTTCCTTCAAGCCAGGCGCCATGGTCCCGCTAAAACGTTTCCAACAGCTCCTGGGGCATATGGCATCCTCCGCGGCGGCGGCGCCGCTGGGGTTGATGCATATTAGACCACTTCAGCACTGGCTCCGGGCTCGAGTCCCGAGACGAGCATGGCGCCGCAGCACGCACAACATAAAAGTTACCTCTGCCTGCCGCTAAACCTTCAAACCCTGGACAGACCTCTGCTTCCTAAGAGCAGGAGTACCCTTGCAGCAGGTGTCCCGACGCGTTCTGGTCACATCCGACGCCTCCAAATTGGGTTAGGGCGCCGTATGCAACGGGCGCGCAGCCGCAGGCTGGTGGAACCGAGGCCCGCTGCGCTGGCACATCAACTGCCTAGAGCTGCTGGCTGTATTTCTGGCCCTCTAGAAGTTTCTTCTGTTAATTCGGAACAAACACGTCAGGACAGACAGCACCACGGTCGTAGCCTACATAAACCGCCAAGCCGGAGTACACTCCCTCCACATGTCACAGCTCGCCCGTCATCTCCTCCTTTGGAGTCAGCAGCGACTGGAGTCACTGCGCGCCACTCACATCCCCGGCAACCTCAATGTGATAGCGGATGCGCTGTCAAGACAAAGCTTGCCTGGTGGAGAGTGGAGGCTCCAACCCCAGTCAGTCCAGCTGATTTGGGACCGGTTCGGCAAGGCTCAGGTAGACATGTTTGCCTCCCAAGAAACTCCACGTCTGGCCCTTGGATGGGATGCGGAAGATCTAGCCGGCCTACCACTGACCGTCATAGATACAATCAATCAAGCCAGAGCCCCCTCTACCAGGCATCTCTACGCTCTAACTCTCTGTTCGCGGACTGGTGTTCTTCCCGAGCCGAAGACCCGCAGAAGTGCGCAGTTATGTCAGTGCTCCTGTTTCTTCAGGAGAGGCTGGAGAGGAGGCTGTCCCCCTCCACCCTCAAGGTGTATGTCGCCGCTATTGCGGCCCACCACGACACGATAGATGGCAAGTATCTTGGTAAGCACGACTTAATCGTCAGGTTCCTAAAAGGTGCCCGGAGGAAAACTCCCTCCCGGCCTAACCTGTTAACCTCCTGGGATCTCTCGGTCATCCTTACGGGACTCCAGAGACCCCCCTTCGAGCCTCTTGACTCAGCTGGACTCACGGCCCTCTCTCTCAAGACTGTCCTGCTGATCGCGCTTGCTTCCATCAAGAGCGTCGGGGACCTGCATGTGTTCTCTGTTAGCGACGCTTGCCTGGAGTTCGGTCCGGCAGACACGTTCGTGATCCTAAGACCGCGAGCGGGCTATGTGCCCAAGGTTCCTACCACGCCCTTCAGGGATCAGGTAGTGAACCTGCAAGTGCTGCCCCGGGAGGAGGCAGACCCAGCCCTTTCACTGCTGTGTCCAGTACGTGCTTTACGTATTTATCTGGACCGCACACAGAGCACCAGACGCTCTGAGCAACTCTTCGTCTGCTTTGGGGGACAGCAGAAAGGGAATGCTGTCTCCAAGCAGAGACTCGCCCACTGGGTTGTCGACGCCATTTCCTTGGCTTATCACACCCAGGCCGTGCCCCCTTGTGGGTCCGAGCTCACTCCACCAGGAGTGTTGCGTCCTCATGGGCACTGGCTAGGGGCACTGCCCTAGCAGACATTTGTAGAGCAGCGGGCTGGGCAACACCTAACATTTCTGCGAGATTCTACAATCTCCGAGTTGAGTCAGTATCGTCCCGTGTTTTTTCAGGTATCGAGCCCGTAGAACTCGGTGGCACGCCCATGATCTGACCGGGTGAATCGCTTGCACCTAGCGCCCTTCCCCTTATCCAGGGGAAACAGTGCGCCTTCATTCCCAGGAGATCTCAGGTCTGGGACACTGGTTGAGTCCTCCCTAGCCCTTGTGGGTCGCAGTTCAGCGGAGGAACTCGCTGACCCAAACCACTGCGGGTACCGCAAGCTACCCTGTACTGGTATAGGTGCTCCACAGGTAAGGCCTCCTTCGGACTCCCCCTGTGTGTAACACCACGGTTCTGTCCCCTCTGGTGAGCTGACTCCCGTGTTTCCCTTAGGCAGTCATGGCTGCCTCGGCTGCCGTGCTGTATGTTCCCCCCTCTATGAGGCTGGATCCACCACCGCACCGACTTTTCCACATAGGCCCTAAACAGGCCTCTGATGGTTTTGCCACTTAAACTTGCCTCCCCTCTCAGGTAGGCGTGGCCTCCGCAGGGTCTTCTCCGCCCTGGATAAGGGCTAAGACCCCCTTCCCTCAATGCGTGTAAGGGCCCCGGCCTTAGTTGCTCTATGCGAGAAACATAGAGAGAAAAGAGGCCCGGCCAGGCTTGGCCCATTATGGGTTGTTATGGGTTGGTAATGATAAGGAATCCTGATGGCTTAAATGGGGCATTGGGGAAGGGTACGTGCAGCCTGATACAGCTGGTCATCCTGCACGTAAGAATACCTGCTCGCTCCTGTATCAGCAGTTCACGTACATGGCTCAGTGCATGGCACTTTTATAAGTGGACCCCTAGTGTCGCTTCTCTGACACAACGTGGAGAGAGCGACAGAAGGGGAACGTCTAGGTTACGTATGTAACCTAGACGTTCCCCGATGGAGGGAACGAGACGTTGTGTCTCCCCTGCCACGTTGCTGAGCCGAGCCACTGTTGTGGCCGGACCATTTCCGGCTTCTCAGAAAAATCCTGAATGAACTCCTGTATTTGCGCCGCTTAAATACCCGTATGTCCGGGGGCGGGACATGCAAATACTGGTTGCCAACTCTCATTGGCCTTTTTTCATAGTCCAGAGGTGAATATCGGCACTCTAGAGAGACCCCTAGTGTCGCTTCTCTGACACAACGTCTCGTTCCCTCCATCAGGGAACGGAGGTTACATACGTAACCTAGACGTTTTAAGTTTGGATCTTTGAAAAACAAAATTGTGAGGTTAATGCTTTAAACAAGAAAACACAGTTTGCCAATGGAATGAGATTGAGATGCCTCCAGTGTTTGCGCAGTTTAGAGAGTTTACACTGCAAATGCTTTGTCAGCCTGCCCTCTGCCTCTCTTGATGGGGTGAGGATTTGGTTTACTGTGCTACTCAACAGACTGAGCCAACAACAAGAAATACAAGTAGAAGGGCAAGACCGACCTCCATTTCCCTGTAATGAGACTGTTAAGCATGATGTTGCCATTTCTCGTGGAGTGGTACAAAAAAAAGGCAGTTTTAGCCTTAGATGAAGCTGTATGTTTATTTAACCAGTGTCTGGGTAAGCAAAAAATCTGAAACAATTATTTAACATTTCTAAACTTGTCATTTGGAGAATCATGGATTGATCCTCACAAGCTATGGCTTGATCCTCACATTACAAGAGTAAATTTACAAATATAAAAAATGTATGATTATTTGTACACTTAAACTACTATAAGTACCCTTGTTTACATCTATGCTGAACAGCCACATTCATAACATATCAGCAGGTATTTAAAAGTTGTTTAGTAGTTAGTGGATGATTAGGTTCAAGTGAAGCTGCCAGTTCATCACCGCTTTGAGGTCAAGTTAATCAAATCAGTGAAATAACTAAAATTAAACAAAATTAGATAACACATTAATAAAAAAAAAAGGGTACATTCATTTATATCAGCATGGGGGCATGGAGAGGACCCTCCCAAATGCTGTGACATGATTCAAACACTAATTAACACCTGATATAATGCTTGTTTTGTTACATTTGGAGACCTCTTTTCAATAAAAATGGAAGAATTTTTTCTTTGTTTGTTTTATTATCTGGGTAAGAGTTCAAATGATTGGACAAAATAGGTATGAGTGCCCTGAAGACAGGTTTTTGTTATTTCAAACTCTGATTGGTTTCAGGGTGTCTTTTCTTTCTCCAGCGTGGAAACATCATTGTATCTCAACTGTGGCTGGAGGTGATGTCATATCCAAAAGAGCTGAGAGTTACTTGTGCTGCACATCAATATATATTTATTTGTGTTTGGAAAGTTGGTGTTGCCCAAATGTAACAGCCTGTCCTTTACCAAGGCATTTGCACCCCCCAGATATTCTTGGGCATGGCCATCTGTCTTGTTTACTTGTAATGTGACAGTGACTGAATGCAACAGCAGGTAGGTCTGTGTGTGAGCCCCCTGGCCTATGAGAATAAGTAATAAGGGAGTGCATTTAACTCCCACTGTGTTTGTGCATTGGAGCATATTTCATACTCAAGAGCCGGCAAATAAGCAGGTTGAGCAGGCTTGATATTTTCCACTGCATGTAATGAGCAATGAGCAAATCAAAATGCCACTTCAGATGGTAAGGGTATGTTGGAAATGTAAAGGAAAATATTTGGCAAAAATAAAATAAAATGATTTCTAATATTTCTAATAAGTAAATAAATAAATAATTACATTTTCATTAACATCTTTTTTGTCTTGTCATTATACGTTTCTAAACATTCTTTGAACAAGATAAAATTTACATTTTACTTTTTTTTAAGTGATTGACACAATAAAAGTTAATGTTGACCAGTGGCGGACAGTAAAGTATTTTTGTACATTTTTCAAGTATCTGGACTTCATCAGATTTGTTTTTATTTTAGAAAACTTTTACTTTTACTCCATTAAAAAAAAAAAAAAAAAAAAATCGTGGTGTTCCTCATTTTGAAGTGAATAAATAATTTTTAATTAACACTATATATTAGAAAATGAAATTCTATCATCATTTACTTACCCTCATGTCATCCCATATGTGGGATGTTTCTTTCATCTGTTGAACACAAACAAAGATTTTTAGAAGTATATAATGACATAGAGAGCTTAAATAATTTCCAAGTAATTGCATATATTGGATATTTTTGCTGTGATCTAGTTTTACTGTTATAATCTTCACCACTAACCCCAACACCCCTTTTGTAGGGCTGAATGGCTATGGTATGGGTTGACTTGGACATGACATCCCGGCAGAATATGAATCCCACTCTGACCCTGCCCCTCAAGAAAGACATTTCCAATAATGGAGTAGTTCCATGTAATGACATTATTTCTTCTTCTCCTGATGTTGATTTAGGTCAAAAAGTCTCTCAGGTGATGACAGAGTGGGCCCCTGTTGTCTCAGTAGAGAGGTTGGAAAAGAAAAGAAAAAACATGATGATGGCTGACACCTCAAAAGACAACATGTGCCAGAGTGACCCCCAATCTGAGTCCTCCTCTAACATCTTGAAAATGAGCATACAGGGGCCGTTGTCTTTTATGGTCCGTCAAGAACCAATGAAACACAAAATAACTAATAGAAAGATCTTTGAATTGGAGATAAAGTTAGAAAAGACCATTTTAACCTTACAAGTCTCTAATTTATCCAGTATTCCATTCTTTTCTAATTCAAGAGTTCAAATAGACGGCTTCACAGGGGCCTGTTTTTATCATATTTGAGGCATATTGGAAAAAATAGACCCGAATTCTGGTCCGAAGTTATTGTGTTATCTGTGGGTTTAAACAACTGCTTGAGTAGACAGGAGACAACAACTTTTTGGAACCATTTACAACAGGTGTCAAGAACATGCAGGATCAAAATCCCAAATGCAAAAATGATTGTCCCACTAATAATTTTTTTTATTTGACAGATTATAAAAAGGTATACAATGATTAATCTGTAAATGTAATCAAATTATAGAGACAAGGTGCTAATACTTACCAGATCTGAACAAATGACCCTTTCGTACAAAACTCTATGATCCAATTCACTGGACTTCAAAGACCGCTTCAGATATTTAGCACTTTTGGCTAGATCAGTTAAAAATGTGAGTGGGAAGGAGGTGACTTTAACAACCCAGGCTCAATCAAATTTTACTAATCTTTCATTTTACAGATTGAGTCAAGCAGAAATGGAGGTTTAAGAAAACCTTTATCCCCACCTGAGTCAGATGAGCCATAGGGAGCTTCGTAGGGATGTTCACAACTATCGTAGGAGATTGAACCAACTTGATTACTCTGGTTATGAAACAGGAAATAATAAGACACCATTAACAGGTCTATCTATGTGGGAACTGGAAAATCATTTAGTTTCTAATAATCCCAATTTGACAAATCAGCAAAAACAAGTTAGGACAAAACCAAAGCATAGTGATTAAAACTGCAGATAAAGGCTCACAAATAGTTATTATGAATCAGGCACAATATTTATTTGTAGCACATAAACAATTAAATATTAAAACTCGCTATTTTTTATTTCCACACTCTATCCAATTGGAAACATAGAAAATTATTCAGGATATAGTGTCAAAACTTTACTCGGATAAATACAAAAATAAGAATCAAATGACTTTCCTAATTGGTCCAGATCCACCAAGACAAAAAAAAAAAATTCTTACTAAAATCCCAAAACCTCCTGAGAATTGGACAGTTCCCTTTGAGGTTCCTTGCGGCCACCCTGTCATGAGAAATTGTTACTCAGAATCCTATAGAGTAGCAGTTTATTGATTTTTATATATGATTTTTATAAGCTATAGTAAAGACACATATTAGTTTGTGAATAAACTTAAAGGACTGAAAGTCTTCAAATACATTCTTGTTCTTCACAGATATTCATACATTTTATACAAACATAGAAATGGATCTAGGTCTATAGGCAGTTAGGAGGGCATTTCAAATATACCCTGATTCCAAAAGACCAGATAATGCCATACTGGAATTCCTAGAGTTAAGCCTCATAAGACATGACTTTGAATTCAATGGTACATTTTATCTACAGATTCATGGAACAGCAGTGGGTGAAAAGTTTGCTCATGCATATGCAAACGTATATATCAATCAGCCACAATATTAAAACCACCTGCCAAATATTGCGCAAGTCCCCTTCGTGTCGCCAAAACAGTGCCAACCTACATCTCAGAAAAGCATTCTGACATGCTATTCTTCTCACCACAATTGTACAGAGCGGTTATCTGAGTTACTGCAGACTTTTTCCGTTTGAACCAGTCTTGGCATTCTCTGTTGACCTCTCTCATCAACAAGACATTTACGTCCACAGAACTGCTGCTCACTGGATGTCTTTTGTTTTTGGCATCATTCTGAGTAAATAGACTGTTGTGTGTGAAAATCCCAGGAGAACAGCAGTTACAGAAATACTCAAACTAGCTCTTTTGGCACTTAGTGCACCTTTAAAACAAGAAACAAATATGCCAAGTCGTTAAGAAAAAAGAAACATAATTCATATATATATATATATATATATATATATATATATATATATATTTCTCATCAAACTTAGAATAGAGTTAGAACAAATCAATTGTTTACGGCTCACAACAGGTCCTGATTCAGAGTTCTTCAGACGCTGAATTAGGCTCCATGTGTTGTCTAATCCTAATACAATTCCCTTGTCAGATAGAGTTATGTGCTCACTAGCCGTTAGGTGTGGTAAGAGCCTAAATGCTTCTTTGAACCTGATTAAACCTTGGCAAGAAACATGTGTTAGGAGGGAACAAGGTACCATCTCCACTCCAAACAACTGCGTTGGGCTCTTTATATCTAAAGATCAACTTACGTGCCTCCACTTGCAATTGAGGCACCAATTTGTATATCACAATACCGGATGACTAAAGTACTTTTTTTGTCATTGTTTGGATAAATTATTGTGATTGCACTTGTGTCTGCTAGTTATGTCTTTTATATTGTTGGTTGATTATGTTGTCATATTATTGGTTAGTTATTTCATCCAAAAAGGAAACATATTGCAGTTAAATATTAAGATAACCGAGCCTATGACAGAATCTTCTTAAATGAGTATGCAGGCAAAAAATCACCACGGTGACGCTTTTCGTCATGAGACTGCCCTTTATTGACATAGGGGGAGCACGTTGGCTCAGTGGGTAGCACTGTTGACTAACAGCAAGAAGGTCGCCAGCTCAAGTCCCAGCTCACCCAGGGCCTTCCTGTGTGGAGTTTGCATGTTCTCTCGATGTTCACGTGGGTTTCCTCCAGGTACTCAGGTTTCAACCACAGTCCAAAAAGACATGCAGGTTAAGTTATTTGGAGACTCTAAATTAAATTGCCTGTAGGTGTGTGTGTGTGTGTGTGTGTGTGTGTGTGTGTGTGTGTGTGTGTGTGTGTGTGTGTGTGTGTGTGAGAGAGAGTGGGAATATGTATGTCTGTGTGTGTTGCCCTGTGATGGACTGGCCACCTGTACAGGGTGTTTCCTGCTTTGGCCTGAGACAGCTGGGATGGGCTCCAGTACTACCTGTGACCCTGCATATAGGAAATGGATGGAACAATTACATAGCTCAGTTATTTTTCCCCAGTATCTCTTTGAAAGTCAAGTTATTTTTAATATTTTGTCAAATGAGAAACAAGGTATGAAGTGCTACATGGCCTGGCCTATCAGACTACTCTTATATTTTGTGAGCATAATCAGTAAATTCTGCACTAGTTATTGCATTGTCTGATTTATACTGTAATAAAAAATTTAAACAGAAATGTACCATTGTGCAAATGGAACTTTGAGATAGAACTTCGAGATGTAAATCGCTTTGAGTACTTACATAATGATTAAATTTGCATTCCAGATATGGAGAGCTTTCAAAAATGTAAACACTTTTACATAACCTCAAAGAAACAGGAATGTTTACAAATCCTGTGTTTAGTTTAATATAATATACTGCAGAATGTGGATTGATTAACATGACACATTCATCTAATTTGACATTGAAATGGCATAAATCTGAGTGATTTCTAAACTGGTTGTAATTTGTTAGAATGTGCTAAAACTATGCTATATTTGATTTATAAATACCTATCCTTGTGTGACCCCATGTCATTATGAGCTTACATTGTGTTTTTTCTTTACTATACGCTATGCATAATTTCATTTAAATTGAAGTCATGTGATACAGCAGAGTTTGTCTTTGGGAGAAACGTCAAAAAAACCCACACCTAGTAAGAAACTGTATTAAGTTATTACATTGAAAACTGTTTGAGTCCAAAGATTAGAGTCCCTAGTTTCAGCAAAAATGTCCTTTTGAAAACACAAGCGATTTATCTGGAAACGGCATGCTGTTAAACGCAATGACCACAAATGAGGTCTATAGGACTATTTTCCCCATAAAAATTCTATATTCCCTGTTTCTTTTCACATTGAGAGTTAATGGGTTCATCCAAAAGATGCTTTCAGAGGCTTTATATGGAGTTAGGATGAAAATAAAGTGCTTTTCAAACTGTTCTAAGACCAGTGCAGATATACAGCACACTAGATGTTAAGTCATTAAGCACACAGCATAGCTTTCCAATGCAGCCCAGTGCATTCACGCCAAATGTTCGATCAAAAGTTCAGTTTGAGGCTGCTGATGTTTCCACCACTCAACATGTTTGGCAGACATGGGAAATTGCTAATCAGTACATAAATTCAGAATTTATGATGCATCATTTTATTTGAACTTGGTTGGGAGTGATCAGATGATGCTGACCATTACTTGTATCATAGTTAATTATGCAAAGTTTTGAATTATAAAATGCTTCAGCTTATTGCCAAAGTAGAAAAAAAAACACTAGCATAAAAGTCAAATCAAGTAAAATAATTGTATTTGTATATTTTTTCATATGAGTACATACATTTTTAGGAAAACTATATCTTCCAAAAAAATTTTTTTTCAATTGCTTGTTTTGCTCACTTCTACTCAGAATGACAGAATGACCTGGAATACATCATTCAATCCATGGACCTCACATATGCTCATATGCTATCATTTTCACATACAAAGAGAGTTCCAGATTTGAGTTCTTCCTTTATAACCAAGGTTGAAACATGTCTTTCATCAGTCTTATATCAAGGTCAGTTCTGCAGAGTCCAGGGAGAGGTCAGGTTAGAGGAGAGGATCAAAGTTTTTAGAGGCAGTGAGGTGTCAGGCTTTCTGAGCCTCAGGGCAAAAAACCAGGTGGAGGTATCAACTATGATCTCCTGAAGGATGAATGAATGATCATATTGGCCTGGAATTACCTTCATCTTCTGCCTGAGAGCTAAATTATTTATATTAAGAGGTCTATTGAGGACATTTAGCACAGCAAAATCAGTGGAGCTGAACAATCATCTGTGAATTATGGCTCAAGAAATGAGTAAAAAAAAAAAAGGCCCAAGAATTGGGATTACAGCTCACAACACTTATTTTCAATTTTTGAGGATGCACTCAAAAGAGATTTATATTGAGAGGGACTGTATAGTAATTTTCAGAAAAAAGGGCTGAAAGATTGTGGGATAAAACCAAGGCCATGCTACATCGATGATAAATAGCATGTTCAATGATAATATGATACACTATTATGAAGACAAATCTATTTCAAATCAAAGTCTTGCTATAAATAATAAAATATAATGCAGATAGTTCCTTCTCATGTTTGAAGCCGTTCAGTCCTATTCTACAGTATACTGTTTCTAAGGTGCTTGCCAAGAAGAATAGTTAAGTCTGATTATTAATAGCCTTATAAATTGATCATTGGTGACTGCTGTCATTTGGCTGCCACCACTTTATGTCGAATAAACCTGACTACATTTGTTTACACCAACAAAAGTATATCAAGTAGAAATAGAACTTGAAAGTTATAATTGCAGATTACCACATTTCTGTTGGTATATTTGCTGTTATTGAATATATTATTGCTGCCATGAGCTGCAAGAAGCAAACTTTTAAAGTAGAAAAGCTAAAATCTGACAAGAAATGGCAATATGTGGTTATCGTTTAGCAGTGACATTTTCATTAGAAATTACGGCATGTACCCTACAGCCAATTCTGCCTGCACTTTCAAAGTTTTACTCCAAGCTGTCATTTATTTTAATTTTTTTTCACTAGCGAATGGTATTACTCCAATTATTTATCAAGGAGAAGCTGTTTATGTGCAGAATGTGCTACCTTCTAATAGTTAGACTACTGTTAGTCTGACACCAACAATAAAATGTGCCATTAAATGTCACCATCTCTAATTATTATTATTTTATAAAAGTTGAAAGCAGAATAACAATGATGACATTAAATCTGAACAATATGTACACATTGAAAAACAAAGAAATGGCGATCAAAAAGTCCTCTCCAAGACTAGTTTCAAGCAAATCACTTCTGGAACAGCTGTAATTTGGACAGTAACTTAACAATTTATCAATTTTTTTCTTTACCACAATTGATATTCTGCCCAGCATCTAATGCAATTATAGTTTTCCATTCATTTATTATTTCCACTCTTTATGAATTTCATACATTCTAAGTTCCAATTATTTTCCCATAGCGACTATCTCCCATGCCTCTGTTCTCAACACTTTCTTATAGATTTTTTAAACACTGTTTTCTTGCACACACTTTTTTCTTCAGAAACATCTCGTAGTCCCAGTCCAATTATTTCCTTTCGTTCAATGCTGACTCACCATCACCAGTACAAACTTATTGAAGCCAACATGATTTCATTACCGTTTATTTGCTCACTAGAGTATTCTTAATATATATTTTTTCTTCATTCCACTGCACAACCCGCCAAAACAGGATGGAATGTCGGATGCTTGTCAGCTCGTATTGATTATGTCAAGCCTGCATCCAAATGTGGGTTTTTCAGACTGCCAGTTATTATGTTTGGCTATGCTTTTTGCTGGTGATGTGGGGTGAATTGTAGGCCATCTTAGTGCGTCGGGGGGTAGGAAGTGCTATTATCCCCGACATTAACATTATGATAAAAGACATTTCCATAATTACTGACAGCAAGCAGAACATCGACCGGAAAACGAGGCATTACACTCATCATGAGTTTTCAGACATCACTTGATGTTTCTAATCTGAAATTCTAATCTGGTGTAATGCAAATTGAAAGTTCATGAAGATTACTTTACGTGTAAGATAAGAAAAGAGAAGTTAGTTGAATGCTTTGAAGAAAGCCTCAGTTTTGCCTTTCCCCTCCGCTGAACTGGAAAGCTAAATAAAGACAGTTTTAATGGAACTTTATTAAACCACCTAAGAATAGCAACATTTCATTGGCCTCATTAACACGCGATATCAACAACCGTCACATTCGGAGGTTCAAAATCCATTTGAACATGTCACATTTTGTAAATTAAACACTTTATAAAATGGATCCCAGACAACAGAAAAAGACCACCTTCTTACCTGTCAATCATCCACTGAGCCAAAATAAAGGGTTTTAAACTTTCAGGCAAAATATTTCATTAAACAAGTTTGATAGGTTTAACAAGCAATAAATAAAAAGGTTTAAAAAATATATATATTGTTAATAATTAAGACAAAGTATTTTGACACCTTCTGGTTGTCAAATTTTAGTGGAACATGTCCATAGTCTAAAGAATATTTCACCCAAAAATTTGAATTCTCTCTTCATTTACTCACCTTCATGCCATCCCAGATGTATATGACTTTCTTTCTTCTGCAAAACACAGATGAAGAATTTTAAAAGAATATCGCAACTTTGTTGGTCCTCACAATGCCAACATAGTCCAAAAATGAAATAAAAGTGGCATATAAGTAATCCATAAGACTCAAGTGGTTAAATCCATATTTTCTGAAGCAATATGATAGGTGTGGGTGAGAAAAATAAAAATATTTAAGTCCTTTATATTATCAATCTCCAACTTTGACCAGCCTGACCAGTAGGTGGCTCAATGTGAATGTGAAAGTCACTTCCACACCAGAATGTGGAAGTGAAAGTGAAAGTGTTGATTTACAGTTAAAAAGGGACTTAAATATTGATCTGCTTCTCATCTACACCTATCAAATCACATCTGGACATATAGATTTAACCTCTGGAATCTTATGGTTTACTTTTATACTGCCCTTTTTGGACCTTCAAAGTCCTGGTCACCATTCACTTGCATTGTGAGGACCAACAGAGCTGAAATATTATTTTAAAAGTCTTTGTTCGTGTTTTGCAGAAGAAAGAAATTCATACACATCTAGGATGGCATGAGGGTGAGTAAATTATGAGATCATTTTCATTTTTGTGTGATCTACCCCTTTAATGTGATTAACTAAACCTATGGCTCTTTGCACTCTGCTAGAACACCCGAATGAACTAACCCTTAAACCCCATAACCCTAACCCTAACACTAACTTCATAAAGCCACCTTGTGAACAGATGGTTAAAACATAATTGCAAAAATTGCTCAGAAAAGTTATATTAGTTCAGAGAAAAGATCTAGCATCAGTTGTTTGAAGACATTTGATTTGATATACAGAATAGTTTTTAATGCAATGAAATTAATATATTAAATTCATACATGTGGTCTCCAAAAATGTCCAAATACTTTTCAGGGCCACTGTTTCTTACCTGCATTCTTAGCCCAAGTGTCTGTACTCATTTTGGAATCTCGTCTTGACTTTTTTATTTGGTGGCATCTCTCTAAATGCAATCAAACCATGTCTTTTCCCCCTATATTGTCTTGACAGACCCAGCAACCTGGTCATTGTATGATTTTTCATTTCTTTATTTTGCTCTGGCCAGGTAAATTAAATGTCACTCGTCAGACTTTATGTCCCAACTGTAATTGACATTTGATTTTCTGGACTTGTCATGTCTTTCAAAGAGGCAGGATGTCATTTTGGCGTGGTTCCGAAGGGGGTGGTGTATGATGGGGGCTCTGTCACTCACCATGACAAGTTCCTGATGGGACTTGAAACTAGCTGAAACATTTGGTGCCCTATTTGACACTTCCCCAATCGCATTTCTTTGTAATTTTCTTACATGGACTACATTTGGTCATGTTATCTATTGAGAAGTCAGCCTCATCAGGTTCTAGTACAGGTCCTTTCAATGGCATGTAGCTTGAGGATTCTATCTTATAACATCATGTGTCATGTTCGACAACAGGTAGAAAATGAAGATTAATTGCTGAAGAAGCTGTTTGTGTATTTGACAGCGTTACAGTCTGGGATAAAGTATAGTGATCTTGGGTAGAGGTAGGTTGGTGTCATTTACAAAATCACCCAAAATACCACCAATCCAGCAAAACTGTCTCCATCATTAACTTGTGTGTTTTTTTTTAATTACTTGGAATCTAGCAGTAATATCCATTTTGAAAAGCATTTTTTGTTTTTATGGAAACTGGTCCCAAGTATGGGTTGCTGGTAACGGTGTCCTTACCAGGCTTCTTGACTAGCTTAACCAGCAAGCCTTCCTTGGTCCACCCGCTTTATCACAAAGACCATACTGGTTGACCAACATTTTTTTGCTAGTTAACAGTATGGCTATTCTGGTCCACCAGCTAGACAGTACCAAACCAGAACTTACCAATTCATGCTGGTCCACGCTAGTCTTTTCAACAGGGATGGCTGTGGTTTTTTATTAGTTCATATGGCCATGGTTTGGCATGGTTCTCACAGAGACCAATCAATACATTTTGAATTGATACAATACAGGCATCAATTTTAGCTAGCCTCCTATTAAGTACATGTAACACATTGAAGCTCGGAAATGGAAGGGAGGAGACGGAGAGCAGTAATGCAGTCAAGAAAGGCTCTTTATTTCAACACTCTGCGTGTACTCTTTTTGGTGCTTTTCTCAGTTTAATAAGATCAGTGTAACACAAACTTTGTCAACATAAATTATCTAAGTCTTCAGCTTCACAACCAGTACTTTGTCAGCATACACTTCTCTATGTCTTCAGCTTCACAATAACATAAAACCCTCAAAAAGACACGGCAGTCACTGGTCACTCATGTCGTTCTCTCTCTCACTTCTGGCGATGGCTTTATGTCTGTGAACAAATGTAGTTACTCTTTCCGTATGTTTTTATGCAATACAAAAGACTTCAACAAATGGCTTCCCTTGTCTCGTTCTAAACCCTGATTTTTGTCTTTCTTTTGTGGTACACAACAGTAATTGTACTATCCACCTTCTTACTGAACACGCAAATGTGTTTCACGTTCATTACATAAGCCTCTTTTAGTTCTATAGTCTACGTCAGTGAATGTTTTTAGGGAATAATGTGATTGCCAAAAATTGCAACAGTACAGAGACTAGCGACATCAAGCGATAAAGTTGCTGCATATGTGTACGGGGCTTCACCCGTAAAATTTTAAGGAATGGGTAGATGGCATGAAGCGATGGCCTGAAGTTAGTTATGTTGATATCATGAACAACTTAGAGTTGTCATGACTACCAACCAGGGATGGACTGGCCATCAAGAGCACCAGAACTTTTCCAGGTGGGCCGGTCGAGTAGTGGGCCTGTCGGTTGAGTAGTGCGCTGATGCGACTAAATGGTCAAATTTTTTTCCAGCCGTGCAACTTCAAAATTGCCCCAGGTTTATTTATTAAGTGCTGCATGTGGAAAATAAGAAATACTCCAAAAGTGTGACGAAACCACATCCCATTTGCAGGAAGTAGTGCGAGAGAAGAGCGGGACCGGTCCACCCACGCAGCGTGAAGTCCAGTGGAAAACACAGTATGAGATATGGAAACAATAAAGGCTCAGCACAAACCTCTTTGAAAACAGATTAAACATCCCCAACATTATAAACAGCAGTGACGAGTTAAACACAGGCATAATGTTTTGGCATAAATGGTATTGTTGGCCCTATATATTTATAATAAATGTTACTATTATTATAATTATCTAAAATTATCTAAAAAATATAAGTAACTTTTATAGCAGTTGTTTTTATAGTTTCTACATGGATATTGTATGTCATAAACAACTCCATAGTTTGTTTTTAAGAAACCATAATTACATCTGGTAATGAGGAGCATGTTTTTTTTTTAACCTGTGATTACCATAATCTTAATAATACCACAGTTTAACTTGTACATTTTAATAAGAGCAAGTACAAAGGAGAATTTAACAAGCGCTTTAAAGCCTGGACCCCACAAATTAAGGGCGACGCTACAAGTTTTTCTCCTTTCTCCTGAACATTTTTTTTGTTCTAATAAACTTTAATGGCAAAAAGGTTGGATTAATAATTAAGAGCCTGATAAAATAGACAAATAAATTAAGAAGTCCTTCTGTCAGAATGTTTAAACAAAGACATACAAAAACTAGGTGTTAATTAACACCTTAACATTTAATTTTATTGTTGTTAATACCAGTAAATTTGCATCTGGCTCCCAACTCAATGCTTTACTGTCAAATGTGCATTTCTATATAACAGAAAATATCCAATATTAAATTTGTTGTCCTCAGTCTGAACTCAATCCCGACAAACTAACCATTTTCAGCCCATAACAATTGGGGCTCTAGTGGCTATAGGTGGCACTTCAGCACAGCAACATAATATACACAACTCACACAGTTTAAAGGGATAGTTCACACAAAAATGAAAATTCTGTCATCATTTACTCACCATCATGTCATCACAGATGTATATGGCTTTCTTTCTTCTGCTGAACACAAATTAAGATTTTTAGAAGAATGTCTCAGCTCTGTAGGTCCATGCTATGCAAGTGAATGTTAATCTGACCTTTGTAGCTCCAAAAATCACATAAAGGAAACATAAAAGTAATCAATATGTAGTGTTTAAATTCATATCTTCAGAAGCGATATGATAGGTGAGAAACTTGATCAATATGTCAATTTTTTTTCTAAATCTCAAATTTCACTTTTACATCTGAAAATCACATGTGGTGCCTGATTAGTTTCACTTTCACATATGAAAGTGAAAGTTAAAGTGGAGATTTAGAGTAAACAAAAAGGACTTAAATTTTGATTTGTTTCTCATCCACAGCTTTATGTTTTCTTTATGTGCTTTTTGGAGCTTCAAAGATCAACATTGTGTGTCTCGTACTATGCTTCACCTGCATGTACGTAACTCGGTACACATGTGTAACATGCCAAGACCTACAAATAAGTCTATGTGACCCTTGCCCTAAACTCAACAGGAAGTCTTTTGATTTTTCTCTCCAATTTTTCCTCAGTTTTTGCCATTTCCAGGCCTCGCACTTTAAAGGACTCCTAGAGATTTCATCAGATCAACATCATATTTGGTCAGTCTAATCTAAAGGCCGTGGCTTTTAAAAGCTTTTGAGTTTTCACTGCACGGCACGACCATGGCGGTCTGACAATATTCAATGTTTCACCATGCAACGGGAAGTTGTTATATCTCACAATCAATGTCCAATCTGCACCAACCATCACATGTTTGATAATAGTCCCGGCCTGAACACATCTACGTGCCAATATTTAGTTATAGTCATAGTGCCACTTACTGACAACAGCTAATTTCAGGTCTTGTACTTGTACAAACTCCTCTCGGAGGTTTAATTAGATCAACATCATATTCGGTCAGTCTAATCCAATGGCCTTGCTAATGTTAAATTGCGAAGCTTTTGAGTTTTCGTTAAAGGACGTGTCCATGACGGCCTGACAAAATTTGAAGTGAAACAAATCATATTTTTGAGGTCAAAACATGCTTGAAAGATCATGAAACTCTGTACACACCTCAAAATTTACAAAAATGTACATATGATACAGGTTTTAGAATTAAGTGTTTTAAAATGGCACCACCTACAAAATGTCAATAAAGCAGCCCTTGCACCACGTTTCACCTACACATAAGAAAATTGGTAGGCTTTTGTAACATGTCAACACATACAAAAAGTCTCTTAGTGCCATATCCAAAACCCAACAGGTTTTTATCCATTTTTATTTTTCTCTTAAATTTTTGCTACGTTTTTGCAATTTCCAGGCCTCGTACTTTAACAAACTTCTCCTAGAAATTAAATCAGATCAAAATCAAATTCAGTCAGTCTAATCTAAAGGCCTATGTGATGCTAAATTGCAAAGCTATTGATTTTTCTTTGAACGGCGTGTCTGTGGCAGCCTGGCATATATGTTTTGCCATTAAACAGGAAGTTGTTGTAAGTCAAACATAAAATGTCCAATCTCTCCCAAACGTCACATGCTTGATAACAGTCACAGCCTAAATATACATACACGCCAATATTAAGTTATAGTCATAGCGGCACCTACTGGCAACAGGAAGTGACATGTTTTGACGTATATCTATAAAAGTCGTATTTGTTGTGAAGTAATAAGTGTCTTACCTCAGTAAAAATGAACTTTCCAGTCAGATGCAGCTGAAGTAGGCCTAATAAACTGCCTGGGAAAAAAAGTGTTGTCTTGTTTAAATATCTACTGTGATATACGATTCTGTCAGGCTATATGTCAGTATCATTATTCATGTATATTATCTCCTTAACTCTCCTGTCCTCTCAAAATTGTATACAAATACATGACCTGAAGAATAAAAATAACATTAAAACATAAATAATATAAAAAGTGCTAAAAAAAATGTATGCCGTTCCCCTGGCACAGCAGCCCCAATATGCACCAGGGTGTGGGGGCCCATTCATCGCTGCTTGCAGCTTTAATTATTATTATTAATTTCTTTGTGTTTTTTGATATTATACTTGGCAAATTGAAGGGAAATTGTCATTTTTGGCAAGTTTTATATCAGTGTTATCCGAGTGGCAAGGCTTTACATGTTCATGTAAGGTCCAGCTGCCAGCTCAGGAACATTTTATAAAGGGCTAAATGAAATCAGTCATAGGCAGAGTGTGTGTAAGGCTGGGCGAGGCTTAACCTTCCCCTGGCCAGTAAACTGTCTCAATTCCCCCACCTCATATGCAAACTTAAATTACGAGTGGAAGGCCATGGCCAAATTCATCATAAAGCATAAAGTCACTGCGTGGGTTGTATTTATTTCTGAAAGAATTTAACATTTTAAAACAAATATCAATTAGTGGTCCCGCACATACAGTATAGGCTTATTATGCAGTTCATAAAACAAAAATAAACTAAACATTTTATTTTACTCAAACATATACCTATAAATAATAATCCAGAGAAACAGAACATTTGGAGTTATCTCTTAATTTTTTCCTACTATTAATCAGCATTTATCCTTTTTGATTTAAGTAGAATTGTATCATTACAGTATAGGAGCATGAACAAGTTATCGTGATGATTTATGACTATATAGAGACCTCTGTTCACCAACAGACTGTTCACCAACTCTGATTAGGTCATCAGCATTCCGGACTCTACATTTGTGACATTGAGTATAGGGAAGATAAAGTTTATCTCCACTATAAAGAGTATATCTTATTTCTGTGTTTTGGGAAAAGTTAAACCTTACCAAACAACAGCTTACAACCCTGAGTTAGAGAGAGATGAGTGTTCTGCATTACCATTTTATTCCAGGGTCAAGAAGAAAGGAGACCACATGACATCCAAAGATGGGGCAGTGGAGGTCAGATGGGGCAAATGGACTATCCATAAGATGACCTTTAACTTAGGAATGCCGACTTATGTTCTGAACGGGTCACTCAGTAAATAAATCAGAACTGTACCTACTCGATCTATGACCCACAAGATATGCTAGAAACAGGCCACTGTGTTTTGAGATGTACTCAACCTATCTAGATTCCAACCAATCACAAATTCCAAGATTCGAGAATCTTGTCTGTAACTGCTTTTGTGCCATGGGTAAGTAGAAAAGAAAATTACTGACTATTTTCATGCATGTTTATCGTGTTATGGATTTCTAAATCAGAAAATATTTCTGTTTTTCCATGAATCCTACTCATGTTGCCAGCATCTCACTGAGGCTCAGGTGTGTGTTTCATATAAACAATGAAGGAATCATTCTGCCACTGTTGGACAGGGATACAAGGATGGACTACTAAACATCAGGAAATTCGTGATTAAACCGTGCAGCGCATCCACTGGCTGCAGCGCGAGAGCAGAACTCTCAACAGAGCAGGGTAGGGCTGACAACCTGATGTACAGTGGTAAGCAAGTTGCCCATTTGAATTCAACACAGAATTGTCTGTCCTTTGATATCATTTTGAAGACAATGAACTGACAAATGCAGCAACATTAATTGTGGACTGATAATTTTTTTATTTTTTTTAAAGAACTGGATGCCAGATCACATGTGATTCTTTTGTATTAAAGTTTTATTGTATTGTGCATTAAAAAAATTCAAAGATGAATATCTATGAAAACAATTTGTTTAGTCAACCTATTTGTACACATGTTGGAAAATAAATATTAATAAAAATAACTTTTGTGTTTTTTTGTGAGTAATTGAAAAATATTTAGTTATCTGTTGTGTAAAAATATACAATAATTATAATGGAACAAAAATAGGTATAAAAATACTTTTCAGGTTAATTTTACCTAATATTTAAAAGTACATCTAGCCTATTTTACAAAAGGTAAATTGCACTAACTATCTAAGTTATATTAGCTAGACTTTACCTGATATTCTTAACCAATACGTATGCTTGCTAAAATTGATTGAATGTACTCAATGTTGGTGCAAATTTTTTTGGAAATGGCAAACTGTTATGGCTGGGTTTCCCAAAGCACTAAGTAGAACGTATTACTTAATCTCTAAGTCATATTTCCCAAAAGCATTGTTACCTAAGTAGTTCGTGAAAACTAGTTTGTAAATGAATTAATTGAGAACTTTGAACCATTCTTAAGTCCATTAACTGCAACTTCAATGTATCTTTCTGGTATCTTTCACAGTTTATCAAAGACAATGGGACATAAAATTTTTTTTTATGTATTTTGATACATTGAAAAAATGTCATTGCAAACTATTTCAGAGGATCAAAAAAGTGTTGAAAAAAAAAATCGCTATGAAATCAATAGGCAGTCTCTGCAGTCCGCGCATGTGATGTGATAGACCTAAATTTACAAGACATATAATATATATTAGCCTTCTTTGATAAGCACAATTGTAATGACTATAGAAAGGATATATTCTTATTAAACAGATTATTTACACACTAGACACACTGGCCAGAGTGATCCGCACCTTTGGATTGGATAGTTTCCGTAATCAAGCACTTCAATTCTACTTTATAATGAGAAATCTACTTGCTGGTTTGGGAAACAGGTGTTACTCCATCATAAAATAACAAAATACATCAGCTATGATGATCATTAAAGCTTAAGTTGCAAGTTATCAGGAAACCCAACCAATGTTTGTTGACAGAACAAAAAGGGTAAAAAGCGATTTAGAGAGAAAGAGATGGAGATAAACTTTATTTATAGCACATCTTTAAAATATTCGAGAGCACAGCACAGAGATTGGGGCTTGAACTGAATGAGGATTTAAGCAGTTGACAATGGCCATACATCCCAATTAAGAGTGAATTCAATTTGCAAAGAAATACTTCATTAAGTGCAACAATGCAATAATATCAATCCAAGCAAATACTTATACCTGTCAGGAAGGATGAGACAAAAGATCTAAGTGTGGAGACAATGATCTGATATTTATTTAACAAACACAGCAATACTGCTAAAGCTTCAATGGGGGAACCTCGGCACCGACTGCAGCGGGGAGAAGGATGGTGTGTTTGTAGGCTTGTATGCATTGTGGTCGTGTAGTGTAGATCCTCGAGGAATCCAGAGAGAGTAGTATGTTTGTAGGCTTGTGTGCATAGTGGTTGTGTGCAGAGCAGTTCTGATGCAGTGAGGTATCGCTGAGGAGAAACTCAGGAAAAGTGTCAAAGGAGGTGAGGCAACAGGCAGGATGGTAACCACAATCCTGGCGCACACAGCACAGACTGTTAACCAATACACAAAACATGATACAGGGTATACTAGGGCAGAGGGAGAGAGTGGTAAGTAACAGGACTCAAACAAACAATTGATCAACAGGGACATAATGGCGATCAGGTGCCATTCATTCGCAGCAAGCTGGAATGATCAGCTCTACTATAGAAACAATCAAGGCTTCAATGGCAATGCTGATTATGCAAGCCAGCAACACCTCACCCAAACAGAGAGAACATGTAATGAAAAATGGAACAAGGCCAGTCTGACAGAAAACAACTCCCAGTAACACTGACAGTAAACCTGGCTTCTGCCCACAAGGACCAATAGAACTTAGTACGGGTGGAGGTGAGATCTGTTTGGAGCATGGCGAGCTGACTGTTTCTAATGAAGTTTGGAATGAAACTGCGATAAAAATGAGTGAACCCCAGAAACCTTTGCAAAGACTTGCGGAAGTCTGGGGTTGCCCAATCAGAAACTACTTTAACTTTAACAGGGTCCATGCGCACTCCCTCGGACAAGACGATGAATCCTAGGAACGAAACCGACTGCACATGAAAAACACACTTCAACTTAATGAACAGTCAGTTCTCTAGTTGTCACTGAAGCACCTGCCTGATGTGCTGGACATGGTCCTCGATATTCTGAGAGAAGATCAGAATATTGTCTAAAAACATCGATCTACCATGTCCTGAAGACAGCTGGGGCATTGACCAATATATTTGTGATAAAAGCTGTCTTCCACTCATCCCCCTTCCTGATCTGAATCAGGTGATAAGCATTGCATTGGTCCAACTTCGTAAAGACGGACACCCCTTGCAAGAGTTCGAAAGCTGAAGACATCAATGGTAAAGGATAGCGAATCTTCACCATGATATTCAGCCCTCGAAAAGTGAGCTATCCTTCTTCTCCAAGAAGAAGAACCCCACACCTGCAGGGGAAGAGGAATGGCGGATGAGACCAGCTGCCAGAGAATCAGTAATATATTAATTCATGGCCTTCCTCTTGGGAGCAGAGAGCGAATACAACCAACCTCGTGGAGGAGAAGTCCCAGGGTGTAGATTGATTGTGCAATCATATGAGCAATGAGGAGGAAGGGTCGTAGCACGGACTGACTGAACACCTCCCCCAGATCGTGGTATGCCACAGGTCCATGGATGAATCCACTGGTTCATCCTGAAAAGACACAAAAGTCTGGACAGGAGAGACAGCAGAGTTAAAACAATGTGCAGAGGGAGGGTGCACATGCAGAAAGGAGAGTTGCTCAGTGTGATTATCCGTGATGAGGGTGAGTGGCTCAATAGAATGGGTGACGATGGTCAGGGGTGAGCTGCTAAGTGAGTACGTCGTAATGGGTTCGGCCAACTTAACCACCAGAATCTGCCACCTTGAAGCCATGGCAGCATCAAGGAAGTTTCCCTCCGCTCTGGAATCCACCAGGGTGGAAACAGAGTGAGTAGTCAATCCGTGCTGCAGCTGGGCTGGGAGAACAGGTCGTTGTACAGGGTTTTTGCTCAGAGGAGTTGCGCTCGCCAGTAACCCCTTGTCCACTGACGTGCGGGGGGCTTTTACAAGGCAGTTGGTGATGACATGACCAGGACCAGCACAGTGGAAACGGAGCCCCTTGGACATATGGCACTGCTTCTCTCTTCATGATAAGCATGTCTTCCCGATCTGTATGGGTTCCATTTTGGGTAGTTGTTTAGCGACCCTGGCCAAAGGAGTGGGAGGATGGTAATGGTCAGCCAACCAGGGAGGTGAGGTGTGACATCTGCTGCATCAGAATGCAAGGTGTTGGTCAACCCTTATGACCAGAGTGACCAGATCATCTAAACTGGAAGGCAAATCCAAAGTGTAAATCTCATTGTAGATCTACCAGATCAGCCATCCAGGAACCGACTCCAATGGGCTGCCTCATTCCATTTGCTGGACGCGGCGAGAGTGCAGAACTCGATAGCATTTTCCGCAACAGAGCGGTTACCATGAGTCAAACCAGACAGAATCCTAGAAGCTTCTTGTCCACGTACAGATCTGTCAAAAACTCGAAAACACCAGAAACGACAAGCAGCAAGGGTGGCGACTCTCTCATTCAGCAATTCCCCCCTGGACGGCCCTCCCAGTAAGAAGCGTGATAACAAAGTCAACCTTAGCTGCCTCCGTGGAGTAAGTTGAGGGCTGCAGCGAAAAACAAAGTGAACACTTCGTGAGGACCCCGCCTCACTTGAGTGTGGAGGAGAATTGACAGGAGAACTGCTGGGGCCAGTGAAGAAACCTCAACAGTGGAGTCAGCGTCAGGGGACTGATGGAGTTGTTGGAGTCACTGAACAATGAGTTCCGCTAGCTGAGAAGCCACCATTTCAATGGCACGGTTGGAAGCGAAGATCTGGTCCTGCTGGCGACCCAGAAATGCTCACAGTAGAGTGAGCGCAGCCCACAGGTCCTATGCTGGATCCATTCTGGCTCGAATGTTCTGTCAGGAAGGATGAGACGAAAGATCCTAGTGTGGAGACAATGATCTGATATTTATTTAACAAACAGAGCGACTGTAGCATGGTGAAGATGTGGTGAAGATGTGTTCTTAAGCTTGTGTGTGTAGTGGTCGTGTAGTGTAGATCCTTGAGGACTAAAGAGACAGTAGTATGTTTGTAGGCTTGTGTGTAGTAGTCATGTGCAGAGCAGTTTCGGTGCAGTGAGGTATCGCTGAGGAGAAACTCAGGAGAAGTGACAATGGAGGCGAAGCAACAGGTAGGATGGTAACCACAATCCCGGCTCACACAGACCAAAACACAGACCACTATACAGGGTATACTAGGGCAGAGGGAGAGTGGCAAGTGACAGGACTCAAACAAACAAAACAGAGTGATGTAGATATTACATTACATTTACATTTATGCATTTGGCAGACGCTTTTATCCAAAGCGACTTACAGTGCACTTATTACAGGGACAATCCCCTAGAGCAACCTGGAGTTAAGTGCCTTTCTCAAGGGCCCAACAGTGGCATCTTGGTGGTGCTGGGGCTTGAACCCCCAAACTTCTGGTCAGTAACCCTGAGCCTCAACCACTGAGCCACCACTGCCCAGATTTAGCCAGGGACCTAATGGCGACCAGGTGCAGTTAGTTCGCAGCAAGCTGGAATGATCAGCGCTACCATGGAAACAATCAAGGCATCCATGGTAATGCTGATTACGTGAACCAGCGAAACCTGAACCAAACTGAGAGAGAACATGTAATGAAATACTGGAACAAACCTGCAGAATCACAGAGACAATGATAATACCAACATATTGTTACAACATTTTTTTGAAAAGGACTGTATAGTTAATGTGTTAAACACAAAATATGGCATTTGCTAACGATTATTACTGTTATTATTATTATTATTATTGTTATTATTAACATACTTTCTTGACAAACAGTGAAACTGGCACATGCACTGAAATTTTTTTTAATTTGTTTTGGGTCCCAAAGCAAAACCAGTTCAACCACTAGAACCACTGCTCTAAAGAACTTCTTGTGTCCGGGAGCGACAGCGCGTCACACAGTTCTGGTAGCATTATGTGTGCGCGTTCCTTTATTCTTATGACTTTGCTGTGCAGACCTCTAAGATATTTTTCAAAAGTGCCAATAAACCTGTTCTTCTGGACATTTCAAGTTTGTATTTGATTATTTGTGTTGAGAATTTTCACTGAGGCAATGACGTAATGGGTTTTCGCCATCCACTTGTCTCACCACCTGAGATTATTAGTTAATAAATCACCACCTCTATATTCCTATGATTGGTGCATCTTTGCTTGTGGTGATTTTCCTCCCCCAACTTCTCATGAGGTGGAGTTGTGTTTTAAATCAACAGCTTCTTTTATGGGATGTTTGACCACATGCTGTTGGAACACAATATGGAAAATGAGAATGTGAGCTGGAAATGTTTTAATGGGCACACCATACAGGTAGCATATATCCAAAAGCAACCCACATTATTACACAACTATTAAGATCAAACAATTTGCTTTCCAAACTCTGCAGGCTTTGGATTTTCACCTGTATTTCACAATCTCATTTGTCAAGCTTTGATTGTGATGTAGTTCTATTTTAAATATTCTAAAACAAGTAATGTCAGTCTTTTGTTAAAGGTTCCATCAATGTATGCATAATTTATTCATCCAGAAATTGCAATTTTCACAGTCGGGGATATGTCAGTGATTAGCAACAACATTGATTTTGATGCATTATAATTTTTTTGTGCACTGTTAGATTAAAAAAAAAAACAACAGCTCACCCTCAGTACCTTTGAGGACAAAAATGTCTGCACATAAAACTTCCATAAAATATTATATATTAATATAATTTTCCACTTTCACTGAATTAACAGATTTTTTAACCAACATCAGTCCTTATCAATTTCTCAGTACATACATACATACATACATACAAAACACACTCCGACATCCATACAACACACCAATTAAGAGATATGTTTTTTTTTTTTGTAGAAAATATTTTTTGGAGAGAATTTTATTTTTTTAGTGGAGAAAAAAATGTGATAGAATTTTTTGGGAGAAATATGATAGGTGTGGATGAAAAACAGATCAATATTTAAATCGTATTTTTTATCACCAATCTCCACTTTTACTTTCAATTTCACATTCTGTTCATCTTCTTTTCACATTTATTTATGCATACCGCCACATATTGTACAGTGAAGAGAATTGATTGTGATAAAGGACTGAAATGCTGTTCTGTTTATCATATATCTTCTGAAGATTTAACCACTGGAGCTTTATGGATTACTTTTATGCTGCATTTATGTGCTTTTTGGAGCTTCAACAGAGCTGAAATATTTTTCTACAAATATTTGTTTGTGTTCTGCAAAATAAAGAAAGTCACACATCTGGGATGGCATTAAGATGAGTAAATGGTGAGATAATTAATATGTTTAGGTGAACTATCCCTTTAATAGTGTCACATGCATTTGTGATTCAATAATAATGTCACTATATAGAAACATACCCATGGGGGAATGGGTGGGCTGAACATATAATTGTATTTATTTATTTTCTAGTTCAACCCAGTTGAAAACAACTACACAAGCTGAGCCTGAACCAAAATGTTTATTGTTCTCCTTATGAATCATACCCTCCTTATAAAGCAATTTTTACATTGCTCCATATGAACAACTTAACCAGAAAAAAAGCCGAACAGCAGCCAGAATCACGTTGGTGCCAATCAGTGGTTGTTCAGGAAAATTGTTTATTAAAATCATGGTTAGGTTTGGGTAAGGGCTTAAAGGGATATCCATCCATCTTCAACCGCTTATCCAAAGTCGGGTCGCGGGGGCAGCTCCAGCAGGGGGCCCCAAACTCCCCTATCCCGAGCCACATTAACCAGCTCTGACTGGGGGACCCGAGGCTTCCCAGGCCAGTGTGGAGGTGCCCAGGGGGCATCCTTACCAGATGTCCAAACCACATCAACTGACTCCTTTCGACGCAAAGGGGTGAAGGGAGAAGTCCACCACCCTTCTGAGGACGCCCATTTCGGCCACTTGTACTCGCGACCTAGATCATTCAGTCAGGACCCAGCCTTCATGACCATAGGTGAGGGTAGGAACGAAAATTTCCTGGTAGATCGAGAGCTTTGCCTTCCGGCTCAGCTCTTTTTTCATGACAATGGTGCGATAGAGCGAGTGCAATACTGCCCCCGCTGCCCCGATTCTCTGGCCAACCTCCCGCTCCATTGTGCCCTCACTGGACGAACAGGGATTGGATCGCTCTAAGAAGAGACCCCCCACCCCGTACTCCCACATCACCTCCCACAGTCTCTCCCGGGGGACCCGGTCATACGCCTTCTTCAGATCCACAAAACACATATAGACCGGATGGGCATACTCCCAGGCCCCCTCCAGGATCCTTGAAAGAGTCCAAGATCTGGTCCATAGTACCATGGCCAGGACAGAAACTGCATTGTTCCTCTTCAATCTGAGGTTCAACAATCGGCTGAACCCTCCTCTCCAGCACCTTGGAGTAAACTTTACCAGTGTGATACCCCTGTAGTTGGCACACACTCTCTGATCCCACTTTTTGAATAGGGGAACCACCCACCCGTTCTTCCACTCCTTCAACAGGCAATGTTGAAGAGGCGTGTCATCCATGACACCCCCTCCACATCCAAAGCTTTCAGCATTTATGGTCGGATCTCATCAATCTCCGGGGCTTTGCCACTGCGGAGTTGTTTGACTACCTCAGTGACCTCACCCAGGGATCCCCCATCATCCTCCGGCTCTGCCTCTAGCATAGAGGGCTTATTGGGATTTAGGAGTTCTTCAAAGTGTTCCTTCCACCGCCCAATAACCTCCTCAGTTGAGGTCAACAGCGTCCCATCTTTGCTGTATACAGCTTGGATGGTTCCCCGTTTCCCTCTCCTAAGGTGGTGGATGGTATTCCAGAAGCACTTTGGTGCGGACTGAATGTCCTTCTCCATGGCTTCTCCAAACTTTTCCCACACCCACTGCTTTGCCTCCCTCACGGCAGAGGCCACAGCCCTTCTGGCTTGTAGGTACCTTGCAACTGCCTCTGGAGACCTCCGGGTCAACAAATTACAGAAGGCCTCTTTCTTCAGTCGGACGGCTTCCCTGACCACCAGTGTCCACCAAGGTGTTCGAGGGTTACCACCCCTTGCGGCACCTAAAACCTTGAGGCCGCAGCTCTCCACCGCAGCTTCGGCAATGGAAGCTTTGAACATTGCCCACTCCGGTTCAATGTCCCCAACCTCCACAGGGATGCCTCCACCAGGGGTGTGAGTTAAAGATCTCTTGGACAGGGGCCTCCTCCAAACGTTCCCAGTTCACCCACACTACTCGCTTGGGCTTCCCAGGTCTGTCCAGAGTCTTTCTCCTCTCCCTGACCCAACTCATCACCAGATGGTGATCGGTTGACAGCTCCGCCCCTCTCTTCACCCGAGTGTCCAATACATATGGCCTCAGATCCGACGACACGATTACAAAATCGATCATCGACCTTTGGCCTAGGGTGCTCTGGTACCACATACACTTATGAGCATCCTTATGTTCGAACATGGTGTTTGTTATTTTGAATTTTTATTGTTGAGGATAACCCCTTGAGATGAAACATCTCATTTTCGAGGGGTAGATATAGATAATCCATGACAGCACAAAAGTCCAATAAGAATCATCCACTTGGGTTCAGATCGGGGAGGTCGTTCCTCCCAATCACGCCTTTCCAGGTGTCCCTGTCATTTCCCACGTGTGCGTTGAAGTCACCCAGCATCACTATGGAGTCCCCTACTGGGGCCCTATTCAGGACTCCATTCAGGGTCTCCAAAAAGGCCAAATACTCTGAACTACTGTTCGGTGCAAATAAACAGACAACAGTCAGAGTTTCCCCCCCATAACCCATAGGCGTAGGGAGGCGACCCTCTCATCCAACGGGACGCTTAGCCGGGGACTCGTGAGTATCCCCACAGCCGCCCATCGCCTCACACCCTGTGAAACTCCAGAGAAGAATAGAGTCCATCCCCTATCCAGGAGTATGGATCCAGAGCCAAAACTGTGCATCGAAGTAAGCCCCACCAGATCCAACTGGTAGTGCTCCACCTCCCTCACCAGTTCCGGCTCCTTCCACATCCCTAGAGCAAGCATTTGTCGCTCGGGTCTGGTCCGTCGAGATCCACTGCTTTCACTGGCACTCATATGGCAGCACACCTGACTCCTGTGGTTTCTCCAATGGGTGGTGGGCCCAAGGGATGTAGAGGGGGGTGTCACGTCGCTTCTTCGGGCTGTGCCCGGCCAGGCTCTGTGACAAGCCCGGCCACCAGGCGCTCGCCGACGAGCCCTCCGTCTGGGCCTGGCTCCAGACGGGGGCCCTGGGCTTCCTCCGGGCAGGGTAACTCCTCCTCTTGACATTTTTTCCATGGAGTCATGGGTCCCCAGAGAGGCTTAAAGGGATAGTTCACCCAAAAAGGATTTCTCATGATTTACTCACTCTCATGGCATTCCAGATGTGTATGTCTTTCTTTCTTCTGCAGAACACAAATTAAGATTTTTAGAAGAATATCTCAGCTCTGTAGGTTCAAACAATACAAGTGAATGGGTGCTGAAATATTGGGATCTTAAACATAATCCATACCACTCCAGTGTTTAAATCCATGTGTTCAGACATGATATGATAGGTGTGGGTGAGAAACAGACCAATATTTAAATATTTTTTTGTCAAACTTTCCACCCTGCCCATTAGGGGGCAATATGCAATAAGAACTTGAATCATCAAAAACAGAAGATGGAGAACGAGAAAGTGAAATTAAAGTGGAGATTGACTGGGCAGCGGGGAGAATTTATAGTAAAAAAGGACTTAAATATTCAACTGTTTCTCACTCACACTCATCAAATTGCTTCTGAAGATATGGATTTAGAGTTGTCTGGAGTACTTTTATTTTGCCCTTATGTGGATTTTGGAGCTTGACATCTGGAATGGTATGAGAGTGAGTAAACAATGAGAGAATTTGTATTTTGGGGTGAACTAGGGCTGGGCGATTTGTTGATAAATGTCGAGGTGATAATATAAAATGTCAATTGACTGAGATTTTGCTATATCATGTATATCCCGATATGTATCCATGTGTGCAGCATGATCATATCTATTAGTGGGAATGCTTCATGTGAAACTGTAACCAGGCTTGAGCAGGGAATGATGGCAGATTCACTAAAGGAATTATGCAGATGAGGCAATGGCGCAAATGCGCCCACAATCTCGTGGCTGATTATTTGCAATTCTGATTTTGCAGGCCGGTTCTGATTGCTCTACTGCAGAGGAAGCAGAAGTCCACCGTGGTCTGACTGACACACTGTCAGGACAGCATCACTGTGATCCAGACACTCGAATCATCTCTTTAACATGCCAATGTGCACTTTACTACACTGCACATCTGTATGTATCCATCATTTGATGTATTTTTGCTTATGTGAACAAAAGAAAAATTAAGAAAATGAAGGGGAGCTTGTTATTAAAACAGGTGCGACATCTAGGTGACAAAAGCTGACACAGATTTAAAAAAATCAATCTGCAAACTGCCACGAGACAATAATCACTTGTGGTAATACAAACAATCTGTTTTAAAGTATTAAAATTAAGCAGAATATTATGAAATTACGAATATATAAATATATATATATATACAATGGCGGCCAAAAGTTTAGAATAATGTACAGATTTAGCTGTTTTGGAAGGAAGTTGGTACTTTAATTCACCAAAGTGGTATGATTCAACTGATCACAAAGTATATTCAGGACATTACTGATGTAAAAACAGCTCCATCACTATTTGAAAAAAGTCATTTTGATAAAATCTAGACATGCCCCATTTCCAAAAACCATCACTCCAACACCTTATCCTTGAGTAATCATGCTAAATTGCTACTTTGGTACTAGAAAATCACTTGCCGTTATATCAAACACAGTTTAAAGTTATTTGGTTTGTAAAATTATGCTTAAAATTGTCTTTGTGTTTGCTTTTGTGTTGCTACAGTATATAGACTGGAATGTCTTAAGGTCAATATTAGGTATACATATATGTCTTAAGGTCAATATACAATGCTTGAAATTGCCAAAAAACGGAATATTCCATACAAAGGTGTCCATTGCAGTCTTTAAAGGACAACTGGCTCTAACAAGGACAGAAAGAGATGTGGAAGGCCAGATGTACAACTAAACAAGGATAAGTACATCAGAGTCTCTAGTTTGAGAAATAGATGCCTCACATGTCCTCAGCTGACAGCTTCATTGAATTCTCCCCGCTCAGCACCAGTTTCATGTACAACAGTGTAGGATATTAGATGCAGAAGAGCGAACAATTGGTGCACCAATTTGCTAGACTTAAACTAGACTCATCAGATCATGAGACATCATGATAATTTTTCTGCAAACAGCAGCTAAAATGTAATCAAGAACATTTCACACAAAATACCAGCACTTGTGATTTAACCTTCTAAAATTTACAGAATGCATTTGGACCCAATATATACACAATATCTAGCCTTGATAGATCATTCTGAATATTACTTGACCTGTGATCACTTTTATAACTGACAAATCAATCATTATAATCTTTAATCTTGCGTTATGTCATTTTTACTAAGAATGGTAACTATTCAGGATAAAACACCTCATGTTTATTATCATTTAAATTATTTCTGCATTTCAGGAATGTTTATGTTAATACGTTTTTGATATATTCAGTTGTATCCAAGATATAAAAGTTAATGATTAAAAATGCACTATTTTGAGTCAGATATTTGTTAGAATCCTCCACACAATGGATTATAAATAAACTTTGAAAAGGACAGACCAGTCAACCATGTGACTCTGAAAAGCCACTTCTGATTGGCTTAGGACACCTTTGGGGTGTGGACAATTTCAGCTAAAAAATTACCTACCAAGGATAAAGTCTTCGGTGGTGGTCCACCCTCTTCTTCAGTTCTCTTGCTCATCACTTCCTCTGCAGCTCCGCTGTGCTCTTGCCCTCATGGCTTGCAGCCTTCGTGCCATGTGGAGTCCAACGAAACACGAGACACAAAGTCCAGAGGAAGCGTCTCACTCTCTGCTCTACGGTTCACACAACCAACGGGAGTCACAAGTCTTCCTTGCGGAAGGCCTCGCTCCAAAGCCCACCTCATCATCCATCAACACATCAGATAAACCTGATCTAACAGAGGTCGAATACATCGACGGAACAAACTTTCTACAAAGAGCCAAAGAACCAAGCCATGCAAGGAAAAGCAACGCAACGAAACGCAACGACATGCAAGTACATCTCCAGACTTTTGCTGAAAGTGCTGGTGTATTATTTAAATACTTTGGGTCATCTGATTGCAAATCGATTTAAACTCATATAAGGATAAATGGTTCTTAAGGCTTTGTCTACAGACTCCATAAAGTTAATTTTCTCTGTATTGATAATTTATTTCACATTCTGTCACTTTACTCACCGACCTGTCCCATGTTGTATGTGTTAGATTTGTTTGTATGTTTAGAATAGCAATAAGGTTAGTTAGTTTGTATTCAACATGATTATCACATAATCATGATGAAGAATGAGTACAGTTCAATTTAATTCCTAACACACATACTGTTCCTACAACAATAAAGAGAAGACAGGGTGCAGGCCTTATGTGATATAAGAGCAATATACAGTCAGGGGGCCCAGATTACCTTGCTACGGCCCTGGTGAGAATGCTAACAGAGAGTTCTCTATATGTATTAGAGGCAGTTGCATCTGAACAACAAGGACAAGGGAACACCTGTGGGCGATATGAAATTTGATTTTCCAAAGAGATCAATGGATAAGAGAAACCATGGACAATGACATTGGCATGCCACAGTGAAATGGCAGTAAACAATCACACATTTCAGGTTCAAGAAAAGTAGTTGCTTTCTCCAAATCTCAATTATCTGGGTCTTTTTTCAGATGCCAGCATCAGATCTTGCGGTTGCAATACCACTGCACGCTCTTCCCTCTTCCCATTGAGCCTTATTGCCATGGCAACTCAGGTGCAGCATTGTAAAGAGGAAGGGGAATATCAATGGAAGCAGCAGACCTCATTTATCACCTAATTTTTAGGATATTTGAATTAGTGTGTTAATACATATTCCCTGATACACTCAATCCATCAACTCTACTTCAGGGTTGAAGTTGTCTGATCACATTTATAGTTCAGCATAAGAATTAGATGTGAGGTCTGCTTGAGGTTATGCATAAATTCCTAGTTTTACCATTTTTATTGTCAATGTTGAAAGTTTATGGGAAGAATTATACGAGCATTCGGGAACAAATACATCTTTGATTGTTGGCTATAACTGGATTCGTTCTATCTGGTTGCCTTTATCTTTGCATGAAAAGCACATGATATAACAGGAACAGGGTGTGATTAAAGCATAAATCAGTAATTATGTACCACAGAGACATCACTGACATTTGCACTATCAGTCACAGCACATTAAACTTGTGATAAGAAGAGCGCACACAATCAAAATAGCTCTTTCAGTACTGCATACAAATTTAACATCAGAAACAATAAAGGCCATGAAATTCTATACATCAACACGATCCGCAAGATAATGATTAACTAAACCTGTACTAAGATAGCATTGTGTGGCACAGCATCAGGGTTCGGGATGTAAAAAAGGAGACAGGGAGCAGTGACACGCTTTAGGTAAGGCTTTTATTTGATTTTACTTTGTGTGCAGGATATGCACTCTTTTCAATGTTTTCACTCAGTTCATTAATCATCACTATCCAAATAAACAAACTTCTTAAATACTACGTGATTTTGGATCAACCGTTCAACACAACCAGCTGTCAACACTGCACACCCGTTCTCTCAGTCTTCTCTGATGTGTTTGGCTGCTTTTAAGGGCTCTCTCCGCCATCACTGTAATTAGAAACAGCTGTTAGAAATCATGCCTGACAAGCCACACCACTCCCTCTCTCTTGCAAACAGACACATGACCACGCCCCCATCCCCACACATTGCTTTTAATGTGAATGGGTCGACATATGGGTCTAAAGGTCCAAAAGAACATTGCATTGGCAAAACACACACACACACACACACACATACATATATATACATATGTCTATATGGTCTGACAAATTGAAAAGAAAAGCAAACTGGAGAGAAATAATGAAAGCAAACTGCAGGGAAAATGAGCACAAGGATCAAGCACTAGGGATGGGAGATACCGCTTATTTTCTTTTTGATCCAATACCAATAATATCAAGTCCAATATCGTTGATACCAATGCCAATACTTCTATTAAATTATATTTTTTTCCAATATCTTGGGATACAAATTTATAATTTAAAATATAATTTTTATTCATAATTCTAGTCATTCTTTATTACATTTTTTATTACATTTGTGAGTCTAAACAGAAAATTATTAGACTTCTGTTTTTTTTACCATTAAAAAAATTAACCATGCTATCACTACAGTAACTATAGTTTAACCATGGGATTTAGTTAAACTATCATAGCAAATATATATATATATATATATATATATACACAGGGTTGGGAGGGTTACTTTTGGAATGTATTCCAATACAGAATACATGCTGTAAAATGTCATTTGTAACGTTTTCCGTTAGATTACACAAGGTCGGTAGCGTATTCTAAATACTTTGGATTACTTCTAGAGCACTGGTAGATTTTTTTCAAGAATATGATTTTTGCTCTAACATCAAAGGTCTTACTAGAAAAAAAAGTATTA
Organism: Xyrauchen texanus; assembly: GCF_025860055.1. Lineage (NCBI taxonomy): Eukaryota > Metazoa > Chordata > Actinopteri > Cypriniformes > Catostomidae > Xyrauchen > Xyrauchen texanus. Next base: position 11,475,208 of record NC_068317.1, read on the forward strand.
TGATCCAATGTGAATTTTAGCTTAGCATAAAGCTGACAATTTACACAAGGTTTATTTCTATTTCTTCTGCTCCAAACTTACTTCAAACTGACTTCTCTGTCTGCTCGTATGAATGTAACACATCATGAGAAAGTGTTTCACCACTGTTCAAATGCACTTTGGATCACATAAGTTATGTGTATAAATGTTTCCATCTGAAAGGACTAAATATGAAATGAAACAAATGACAATAAAATGCAAAGTGATCAGTTCAGTAATTAAAATACTTTTTGAATGTAACTGTATTCGAATTACCAATGATTTAAATTGTAACTGTAGTGGAATAGTTATTTTATATATAGTATATATACTATATATACTCACACAAGTCACTCAACGGTGCTGCGGCATTGCGTTAGTACATTTAAAAAGTTTTGTGTCAAAAGCCTACTCGTCATACTGGCGGCCACACGTATCATCACTTATTTCAGGTGGGCATACGCAAAAACCTAAGAAAGATAGGTGGGCATACACCATATACCTGCATATGCCCTAACTACTGACTAGAAGCTGTTTCTCTGATTTTCTATAATTACCTCTGATCCTTGTTGTTTGAACGAGCCTTGTGACGGTGCAAGCTAGTGTCTTTCAGCATGAATGTTAAGATGAGCGAAAGAAACTGCACAAGTATTTGCTTATGATTATGATTATTGATCATGTTCATGGTAACCAAATAATATAAGTTTTTAGAATCTATATTTTGGTGTGGATCGATATATGTTGATACAACATCAGTATCGGAAGTATCGATACTTTAGGATCGATCCGCCCATCCCTATCAAGCACAACCTGCATTGTCATGAACCCTTTAATACATAACGTCATACATATCTGTTCAATTGTCTGTGGATTATATTCACTCAAACAGTTATTCATAGTCTTTTAACCCACAGAATATGTTTATAAGTATATACATACATCCAACTCACCAAGGCACCATGATAAAAAGTTTACAGATCTTATACGCACAGTCAATACATCAAATGTGATCATCCTCCGATGCGTGCTGCCATTTGTTTACATTTGTATCAGTTGCCATTCATCAAAAAAATAGCTACTAAAAGACTTTTTTCAAGCACATAATATGTTTATTTTCTGCCCACCTCTACCGGCTGTGCAGCATCACATGCAAAAATGACTCACTCCAGGGGGAACTGCAGAGGAATTTAGACCCTACTCATGAAATTTTAATTACAGTCAAACCTTGTTTATGAAGAAATATCCTTGCATCTATAATTGCAGCTTATATCTTTAGAAAATGGAATAGAGATCGCAACCAAAATGCAACTATTGTGCCATTCCTAATTATGCACGTAGCAATTTCACAATCCTCATGTGTTGCCTTACCCATTAATTGAAATTCTTTTAGCCTTCTTCAGAATTTAAAAAAGCCCACAGATTGGGGAAAGCCTCAAATGGAGTTGCTCATAGATTCAGTATGCGCACTAAACTTTCAACTATCTGAAGTTCAGGAATGATAACCTACTGAGACCTGAGGTGTGACTATTTCAATTTCCCTTTTTGATTTGTAACAAGTAACACCTAATAAACATGCACAAATAAAATAAATGCAAAAATAATTAATGAGAAAATAGCTTCCCTAAATCTTGATGACTAAGTTGTGAAATTTTAAATAATACCAAGCTATATAAAGTCATTTTGTTTTTTTAATCAAACTGTTTATTTTTGTATGTTTCCAGGAGTGTTGGTTATTCATGTTTTTGACACGTTACAGACATTACAGCGGATTTTCTGTAAAGCTGCTTTAGAACAATGTGTATCTGGAAAAGCACACGTGACACAATATTTTTTTTTCTACATTGGCAACACAATCTCAATGTACTCTCTTTGGACTGTCAAACTAAAAGTGATAGCCAGTGCTGAATCATTTTACCAATCAGAAATTAGCATAAATAATTCTGTTTCAAAGTAATGGCCAGCATCATCCAATCACTGCCAACCAAATTATACATCATAAATTCTGAATCTATGAACTGATTTCCATTGCTCCAAGTCTGCCAAACATGTCGAGTGGTCCAAACATCATCTGCAGCCTGACACTGAACTTTTGATCGGATGATAGGTGTGAATGCACTTGGTTGCATAGGAAATCTGTAGGATGCTCCCTATTTAGTGAAGGTGCTGTCTGTCTGCACTGGTCTCAGCACAGTTTCAAATGCCCTTAATTTTCATCCTAACTCCATATAAAGCCGCTGAAAGCTATTTTTTTCCCCTCAATGTGATTTGCATGGTAAATATAGGATTTCTAATGAAAAAGTAGCGCTTTTGCCCAGCACAGTGTCTATTGTGTTTAACAGTGTGCCATTTCGCAATAAATCACAAAAATGTAAAAAATGGCATATCGATTAAACTACTAGAGACTACCAGAGACAGGTTTCAATGTAAAAATGTAATGAGGTTTCTTACCATATGTAGTTTTTTTGGGCTTTTCTCCCAAAGACAAACTTCACTGAGATCAGAGCCATATTGTTTTGTCACATGACTCATATGTTTTTAACACATATGTTAAAAGTTTAACCCTTTGCTGACAGCACAGAATCTTCTGAACTGAGATCAGTCAATTTAAATTAATTTAAATTATGCTTGGCATTAGCAAAACCAAAATACAATGTCTGCTCAGAAGGATGAGGTATCGCACAAGGATAAAGGTAAATATTTAATCACATTCTATAAAACAGACTTCAACAAATCAACTTACTTTAGCCTCACATAGCCAGAATTTTACTTGAAACAAAAAGTCTGACACAAGTTGCAGCTTATCCTGGTCAAGAACAACCCACCATGAACATGCAACGGACATCAAGATTTTCACTGAAAGTGTAATTGAATATTTCAGGTTGTTTCTCGACAAAACCTGTTGTATGCCTTCAGAATACTTTGAATATGATGCATATGGACTACATTTATAATACCTTTAAGCCTTTTTTAAGCATTAAAGTGAGGCACTATCCACTGCCATTTCATTAAAAAGATGGACAAAGATTTGATAGGACATTTGTGGGTGAACTTTTCCTTTAACACCTGTAATGTCAGCCATTAGCATCTCTGCACAGCTGCATTGCAGTAAAAAATGTTGAACACAATAAAATAAAAACAAGTCAGCGTCTACCTTCTGCCTATTTTCTTGTTCCTTTTCTTTTAGGGTTTAGAGAGGCACAGAGCCAGCTTGTAACATTTCCCCCTAATGGTTTTAACGGATTACTTCAATAAAGCAAACAGTGAACATTCAATGTGTAGTGATATGTTCCAGATAAGAGACAAGTGCTGGCTAACTGCTAATAACGTAGGCTAAGTGGTTAGCTTATAAGCTTTAGCTTTGTTTTTGTTTTTTATGTATATTTATTTTTTTTATTTAATGTGAAGATAGAGACTAATGGATTGGTCCTGCATGACTCATCTACGCGCGTCACAGTAGAGTTTCCATTACATCACAAAACATTGAACATGCACCCCCCAGCTAGCAAGACAAACTATACTGGTAGGCGCTTCATCATTTTGTTTGTTTAGTCCTCAGGAGAGAGATCTTGCAAGTGACATTGTGTTCACAAGGAAACATTACCTCCTCTGCTGGAATGACTATTGAACATGCTGGTCATTTTTAATTTGCCTTGATCACAGTGAATGTATTTCACAACTGAAGTGTTGTTCACATGAGATCTAATGAGTTTTCTTTCCTGTGCTGATATCTCATTGAAACAGGAAGTTGGGGCTGGATATGTTGAAGAGCTGTTTAATGATATGACAGAAATAGTGTCGTATCATTATGACACTATTTCAGAAAGAGTATAGTATGGTAGCCTGCAAATCAAAATTCAGCCTAGCATTAAGTTTACGTCACAGCCATGAATTATGATTTGCTGCTTGCTATTGCTAGTCATAGAAGATGGTGTTTGGGAGGGACATTTACATACTAGAGAGCACTGGATTGGACAAAATGAGTAAGTGCAAGATGAGTCAACAGTATTATTTTATCCATTTTCCTGGACAAGAACAACATTTTATATGTATATATCTTCTAAATGTTCATTTTGTAATTTTTTTTAGAAGTACGCTAGCATATAGATGGATTCAAACTTAACAGCATGGATTAAAATACCACTTTTTTCTTTTAAGGTATGTATGAAAATGGGAGATGGAATTTTTGTGAAGAATAAACATTGCTTGTCCATCTGCTTGTGCTTATTGACAGGCTATTTAGATTTTTTTTTTAATTACAGGTCAAACTAAGCAACTGTAATGATTGTGGGATGCAGGAGAAGGCAGACGGGAGGTTTGGATCCAAACGCGGTTTATTAAACAAGCAATAGGAAAGAATACAAAACACAGGAGCAAATAAAAGGTCCACGATGGGAAAAGGAAACTAAATACTAGATAACACACATACGGGGTGCAGGTAGCGAAACATCTACAAAGGGTAGGGAGATCCTCGAACGGGTTAACAGCGGGGAACAAGAACAGCAGGGTAATCCTCGGACAAACACACAGACAGCAAGGAACATGAACTGTGAACAGCAGGGAGAGAAGTTAGCAATGAACATGTAATGTCAACGATCGACAAACGAGAGGAGGAACAACAGGGTTTAAATAGACAGACACGAAGATGACAAAATAAGGTGATGAGGGCCGGGAATGACGGGAAGTGTAGTTCATACAAGGACAGTGAAACACGGGGCAGACAACAAGGAAAACGTAACATGGAACGTGATCAGTGAAACAGAAAACATTGGGCAGACAACAAGGGATCGTAACAGCAACATCTACAAACCATTTACTATGTGGCCATTTTAAACACATTAATCACATATTGATTATATGCTTTAATAGGAATTCAAAATGTACAGGTCCAAATAAAAGCTGCCTTTCATTCAAAAATGCACTAAATTGCCAAGCAATTTTCCATACAGTGTGAATTATGTAATGTTGGATGAAATACATTTTTCCAATTGTTAAAAACATTCCACATGCTGAGTGTGTAATAATTATATTAGCAGTAGAAGTTTTCTTGTATGATTGCACTTCATATAACTCTATCTAGGGAAGACCACTGCTAGTTGTCTCCAGGGCTGTATGATCTCAGTATGATTTGGAGTCAAAAGTCCAATTTCTCAATTGTGTTCTCTCTAGCAGAAGTATTTTATGTTGATTTCAAACACCTAGTTCAAAACCCTTCACTTGATGCTAGAATTCACAAACAATGTTTCTAAAGTACATTTTCTCTATCATCACATATTGTATATTACAGATTGTCAAATGAATTTAAAATTACATTTTCAATTTTTTTTTTTTTCTTTTTTTTTTTACAATTTAGAAATGTCTGTATTTTTTTGGTCTCAGCAATGTTATATATTTTTGTATGTTAACTTAAAAAAAATGTATGAACATTTTCATGCCTCACAATTTCATGCAGTTGTAGATATAAAGAAAATGTAAGATTTTATTTTGTAGGTTGTGTTCACATGACACCTACACCACTAGTTTAATGGCAAGTTTAAATGTGCCAATGTATCCCATATCGCCACACTTTTAGGGAAAGTTGTAATAAAATGTAAAATTGTGTTCAATGAACTGCATCTTTTTCCTTGGCAGTAACTGCAAACAAATTTAAATGCATTTTTTTTTTTTTTTTTGTAGCCAACACTTTTTTTTGCACCTATGCAAAAATGTACTTTCAAAAATTAACCTAAGAAATATTCGCTGGAGTTGACTAGTTACAAATATTTGCAAATATATTCCTATATTCTTTAAAAATAGTATCCTAAGCAGAGTATACATAAATAAACCAGGTTAACTCTTGCAGAAGGACAACCATCACTGCAACACTCCACCAATCTGGGAATTATGGCAGAGTGGCCAGACGGAAGCCTCTCGTCAGTGCAAGACACATGAAAGCCCACTTGGAAGTTTCAAAAAAAGCACCTAAAGGACTCTCAGATTGTGAGAAACAAGATTCTCTGGTCTGATGAAATGATGATCAAACTGTTTGACCTCAATTCCAAGCATCATGTCTGGAGGAAACCAGGCACCACTCATCACCTGATGATGTTAAAATAATTTTTTTTTTTATGTGTTGAAGTCTATAGACCCCAGGAAGAATAGCTACTGCATTTGCAGCAGCTAATGGGGATCTTAATAAACTAAACTAAACTAAACTAAACCTGCACAATATCATCCCAACGGTGAAGCATGCAAAATACAGAGATATCCTTAATGAATACCTGGTCCAGAGCGCTCAGGACCTCAGATTGGGCCGAAGGTTCTAATTCCAAAAGGACAATGACCCTAAGCACACAGCCAAAACAACGCAATAGTGGCTTAGGGACAACCTTGTGAATGTCTTGAGTGGCCTAGCCAGAGCCCAGACTTGAAGCCAATCAAACATCTCTGGGGACACCTGAAAATGGCTGTCCACCGACGGACCCCATCCAACCAGAGCTTGATTTGATCTGCAGAGAAAAATGGCAGAAAACCCCCACATCCAGGTGTACATAGCGTGCCGCATCATACCCAAAAAGACTTGAGGCTGGAATTGCAAAAGAAATTTGCAAAGATATAAAAAATCTAGTTTTTGTTTTGTCATTATGGGGTATAGAGTGTAGACTGATGTAATATATATATATATATATATATATATATATATATATATATATATATATATACACTCACCTAAAGGATTATTAGGAACACCATACTAATACTGTGTTTGACCCCTTTCGCCTTCAGAACTGCCTTAATTCTACGTGGCATTGATTCAACAAGGTGCTGAAAGCATTCTTTAGAAATGTTGGCCCATATTGATAGGATAGCATCTTGCAGTTGATGGAGATTTGTGGGATGCACATCCAGGGCACGAAGCTCCCGTTCCACCACATCCCAAAGATGCTCTATTGGGTTGAGATCTGGTGACTGTGGGGGCCATTTTAGTACATTGTCATGTTCAAGAAACCAATTTCAAATGATTCGAGCTTTGTGACATGGTGCATTATCCTGCTGGAAGTAGCCATCAGAGGATGGGTACATGGTGGCCATAAAGGGATGGACATGGTCAGAAACAATGCTCAGGTAGGCCGTGGCATTTAAACGATGCCCAATTGGCACTAAGGGACCTAAATTGTGCCAAGAAAACATCCCCCTCACCATTACACCACCACCACCAGCCTGCACAGTGGTAACAAGACATGATGGATCCATGTTCTCATTCTGTTTACGCCAAATTCTGACTCTACCATCTGAATGTCTCAACAGAAATCGAGACTCATCAGACCAGGCAACATTTTTCCAGTCTTCAACTGTCCAATTGTGGTGAGCTCTTGCAAATTGCAGCCTCTTTTTCCTATTTGTAGTGGAGATGAGTGGTACCCGGTGGGGTCTTCTGCTGTTGTAGCCCATCCGCCTCAAGGTTGTGCATGCTTTGCTGCATACCTCGGTTGTAACGAGTGGTTATTTCAGGCAAAGTTGCTCTTCTATCAGCTTGAATCAGTCGGCCCATTCTCCTCTGACCTCTAGCATCAACAAGGCATTTTCGCCCACAGGACTGCCGCATACTGGATGTTTTTCCCTTTTCACACCATTCTTTGTAAACCCTAGAAATGGTTGTGCGTGAAAATCCCAGTAACTGAGCAGATTGTGAAATACTCAGACCGGCCCGTCTGGCACCAACAACCATGCCACGCTCAAAATTGCTTAAATCAACTTTCTTTCCCATTCTGACATTCAGTTTGGAGTTCAGGAGATTGTCTTGACCAGGACCACACCCCTAAATGCATTGAAGCAACTGCCATGTGATTGGTTGATTAGATAATTGCAGTAATGAGAAATTGAACAGGTGTTCCTAATAATCCTTTAGGTGAGTGTATATATATATATATATATATATATATATATATATATAATTATTTTAGCATTTTAGCATAAGTCTGCAACATAACAAAATGTGAGAAATGAAAATGAAATGAAAATAAAAATGAAATTTGCCACTGTAATATTTAATTTTCCCACCAAAGGAGCAATATTTCAGGCTTGAAATGCTACTTCCATGTTTTTGTAGGTCTCAGTTAGTGTGGGGCAGGGAGCGCAACGCTGCACTGGCAACACATATCTGTACAGACAAAAAATGAGTAGATTGCAGGGATCTCGAGACACGTTATTTAAAACTAAATTTAACTTGACACAGCATCCTAAAAACAGAGTGTTCATGGATAGAGATGCTGAAAACCAGTGAAACCCAAAGCAACCACAGTGAGACACACCAAAAGCGTCTGTCTGACTCATGTACGGAACACAAGGCATTCTGTGAGAACATCTCTTAAATCTACCTTGGACAGACTGATTATCTGAATAGTAAAATGGATCACTGTGGACCGCAGAGAAGTAATAGACTTGTGTTCAATGATTTCAAAATAAACTAAGCAATATATAGACTTCTTCAGACCCTTTTTGTATTGTTTAATCAATGCTTAACTCATCTGCCCCAACAATCTAATGTCTTTGAATTTAATATGTTTAAGATTATTTGTATTATTTGTCTTATTATATATTGAATTATCTTTATTTGGGCGCCTTTTTCAACAAATATTGATATGTACAACTTGTGTATGCAATTGCCATTCATTAGCTTTATTCATTGGCTGTCATGTTTATTCTGTTGGTTCCTGTTTTTAATGTCTCTTATTTTGAAAAGTTAATGTCATGTGTTTCCCTAGTCATGTGATGTCCTTTTTCCCCTCCATGTTCATGTGTCTTGTTTTCATTGGTTCATTGTTTGATTACTTTGTTATAAGTTCTCATTGGTTTTATGTTATTAGTCTTGTTATCTTGTTTAGTGTTCTGTTTGTTCATTGGTTTATGTTCCCCCATGTCATGTATTTAAGCCCTCATGTTTGTCATTGTCCTTTGTCTAGTATTGATGTATGTGAATGCAACTTTGTCAAGTCTAGTTTATGTCTAGTTTATGTCTAGTTTATGTCTAGTTTATGTCTAGTTTATGTCTAGTTTATGTCTAGTTTATGTCTAGTTTATGTCTAGTTTATGTCTAGGTTTAGTTCAAGTTTATAGTTAGGGTTTTTGTTTTAATAAACTGCACTTGGGTTCTTCATTTCATCATCATCGTCTTCATCATTGCCAGCTACTAAAAGTTACATTCATTTATTTATTTTTTCCTTTTATTTATTTATTTATTTTTTTTTATTGACTGACAGCCCTATTCATTATATTATAGCAGATACTGATTGTTTTGGAGGGCTCTTAGCTGAAAAAAGTTAATTGTTCACATGAGCAAAGATGGCAGCGATTTGCATACTTCCAGGGGTTCATGCACCAGCCGCACAACTGCCATTGAGATGAATGGGAATGTTAACAGATGGCTCTCTCTAGCTATTTTGGGTCTCTTTGCTCCAGTCAGGGTGACTTTTCCACCATTCAATATGCTCTCTTGCATTAAAACCAACAGTGACAAGTCACCACTTAAGTTAATCAGTCTCTCCCATTGCTTTGAGATTATCTGTCATTTGTCCATACTTTTTGCAGAATCACCCTAAATGCAAGAATATAAGCAGTTAAACAATATCAACAAAGCATGTAATTCCATTCTAAGCAAATAAACAGATACAAAATACAAAAAATACCCTGTGAGACAAGCCATTACTCCTCTAATACGTGCATTTGCATCATGGCCTCTTCAGTCGACTTCATCTGTGGCGATGCCACGGAACGTAAAGACTAATGGATTGCACTGTGCAATTATCACATGCTGTATATCATTTATGTTCATTTATTTCACCCTCCTTCTCTGTAGCGCTATTCGAGGCATGGAAAGCCATGCATGGCAGGGTAAATTAAAATGAAAGTGCCGTGTAGGAGACAGGCGAACGCTAAATGTCAACAGTGTGAATATGAGCATGTCGCAGCAGTCCCGTGAAGTAGTGAGAAATACAAATCGCTATTTAACATCCTCTCACACTTGGTAGCCCTGATTTGGGTTGAATGCTGTAATGACACGGATGCACAAGCTGAGGAAATGTTGAAAACAAAGCCACGAGTTCACTCAAGCATGAATGCACACTCTGTCCACACTGTGGGAGTACTATGAGTGATTATGTATTGTGAAAATAAGCATGGGGAACCATTTTTCTCTGTAGACATAATGAGCAAATAGTTTATACATGGAACTGTGATTTAGGCGTTATTTTATTCACAGCAAAGGTTGCTCAAAAAGAAGTGCAGTTTCTTGTTTGTAATGTAATTAGCTATAGTCTGCGGACACATTTGTCCCCTGAAATTTGCTAAATATGAGGAAAACTCCCTTTGGGGACATATGGGAAAAACATGATTCATAAATTAAAGCTGAAGTGATGACTATTTGTTTTTAAAATATTTACTCCCTAATACGCTGTGCAAAGTGGTAACCTGTAATTGTTACCTTAAAGAGCACCTTCTATCTAATCTAACCCTTAAAATTAGATTGTGGGTGTAACTAAATGTGCTCATGGTGATTCATTGATGTCAGTTAATTTATATGTTACCACATAGACTTTATTCATAGTAGCACCGTATTTGATTTTTGATGGGAATGAATACAGGGATAGACAGAGTTGTAGTCTTTCCAGTGGCAAAAGCTGTATAAAGCTCCACGACTTTTCTGGAGTAGTATTTTATTTTCTATGCATCATCAGCAAGACTATCCAAAACACTTCAAACAACAGTACAAACCACTGAAGAACATCACATTTTCAAGATGAAGCACAATTTTTAGGTTAGCTTTTTTTTCAGGATTTGCAGCAACAACTATAAGTAAGCCATTCATCGGTTGAAAGAATAAGTAAAATTTTGTTTAAAATAGTTTAGATGGATTATATAGCATGTCCAACAGCAGAACTTTCAATGTCCCAAAAGTATTTCATGCCAGCTAAATGCAAGGTGGATCCCATAAAACAAAAACAGCCTATCACAAGGCAGAGTGGCATTAATGCACTTGTCTTGACAAGTGCCTGAAGTCAGAGAGAAAATGGTTTGAGTTAAGCCCATCAAGAAAAACTTTCCAGACTTTTTGTCTCTCTCTCTATTGCTTTTCGTCTGTGATATCAGGGCTTCCTCTAAAGTCGGTTAGGACGCTGTCCAAGGTCCTGAAATGTTTTCTTTTCCTTTAGATCTGTTTAGACAGCTGGCCTTCCAGGCTGCTATGTAAATACACTGCCATCCTGGTTAGCAAATGCATCCAAGATTGCTTGGTTTTGTGTGCCCTGAACTGAAGACCTGTCCACAAACCCTATCTATATGTGGGTTTGAACAATATCAGTGCAACCACATGGAGCACTTATGTGTAAGACATAGCCTTCACAAGTGTATTTGTTGCAGACTAGTGTTTTTCAGCTTCTGCTTGACAGTGTTTCTAAATTTACTTTGTCATTCTGTTTGTACAGCACACACAGACACAGCTTTAATTATAATTTTCACAGTTACTTCTCTGTATGACTCACACATTTGTCTTTTACTTTTGGACACTTCTCTCTATATAATTCTCTGTTGTCATGGTAATGTATTAATCTTCAACAAATCCAAGTAAAATATATACCAGTAATTTTGTCATTAGTATGTCATCAGAAATACATTGTTGAAAAGGTATAATTGAATAATAATTTCCAAAAACTTCTGTTCACAAATTTTATTTAGAAGTTCATTAAATAAATTGTTCACACAAAATTATTTGTTTACTCACCCTTGTGCCATCTCAAACTCTTATGACTTTCTTTTCTCTACTGAACACAAACAAAGATATTTTGAAGGCTAAATGATGTGTTTATATCTGTACAATGCAAGTCAATGGTCCAACACTTTAAAGCTCCAAAAAGGACATAAAGGCAGCATAAATGTATTCCATATGACAGGAATGTCTTTTAAAGTGATACAATCGTATTTGGGTGAGAAACAGACCCAAAGTTTTTGAGTGAATTGTTCCTTTAAGGCAACATATTTAAACAATTGTGTTTGAAGTTAAACACGTATCATGTCATTTTAAATATTCATTTGAGAATTACATTTTTTGTCAAATTCTTGATGCAATTCAATATTGATGGTCTGTATATTCGATTGCATGTAAAATTACTGGTCTAAGAAAACCTTTCATTTTCTGTGTTGTTTCTCATTACTCTATTTTTTTCTTTATTTCTTTATTTCTTTTTAAAAACCTGCCACTTTTGGGGTTTCCATAACATAGATAGTATTTATTTGAAACAACTTGTAGTTCTGTGTAGACCAGAGCCTCACATTTTGGAATAGTTTTCATCAGAAAGCAGACATATATTTTACATTTATTAAGGCACAGATGGATGATGAAAATAGTGGGATGTAAGCCAAGGTGGCAGCAAACTTATCCATTGCTTGAGTTGGTGCATATTGGTTTTTTATAACAACTTTACAATTCAGGAGCAGTTTTTTGTCTCAATCTGTTTGGCATTACAGTCTATTCTTTATGTCTGTACTTTATGTCTGGACTTATAGTTTTTTAATGCACATTTGCATAAATCTAACCTTTAGTATATGATGACATTTGTGTTATCTAATGCTATGATATTCATACACTTTTGTGTGGCTTAAAGGAATAGTGTATAAAAATATGTTTAGATGTGCATAACTTTCTTTCTTCAGCAGAAAACAAGAAAAGATTTTCAGAAGAATATCTCAGCACTGTAGGTCCATTCAACACAAGTGAATGGGTGCCACATTTTTGACAACTCAAAAATCACATAAAGGCATCATAAAAGTAATCCTTAAGACCATATCCATATCTTCAGAATTGATTTGATAGGTGTGGGTGAGAAACAGATAAATATGTATGTACATTTTTGCTAGAAACTCTTCTCCCTGCCCAGTAGGGGCATACGCATGAACAATGTGAATCACAAAAACACAACACGAATAAGAATGTGAAAGTGAAAGTTTAAGTGGACACTGACTGAGCAGGGAGGAGAATTTATGGTAAAAGTTGTTTTACATATTTATCTGTTTCTCACCCACACCAATATGGATTTGTGTTTTGCTGATTTATGTGATTTTTGGAGCCTCAGACCAAATGGACCAAATGAGCTGAGATATTCTTCTAAAAATCTTAATTTCTGTTCTGCAAAAAAAAGAAAGTCATACACATCTGGGATGGCATGAGGGTGAGTAAATGATGAGAGAATTTTCATTTTTTGGGTGAACAATTCCTGGTACCTGGATACAGTTTAGGGCCATTGTACATGCCTGTGTTTGTGTTGCAAATCATAGATGTAAAATCTAAATGAAATAAACAAACAAACAAACATAGAGGGGGGAGAAAAAAAAGAGAGGTAGGAGAATGAAGAGCTAAGGGTATCTCAGCCAAACTGACATTTTCTACAGCAGACGCTTGATTTATAATGAGGAAGAATTAGTGATTCCACTCTGTTGCCACGGCAGCTTTAGTAGATTAAAAGAAATAATTTATACACGCACCATGAGTCAGCCAAATTTATGCAGAGCCGGGCACCGCCTAACCAGCTATTCAGGCTGAGTGCTATGGTCCATAAAAAACATTATTGACACCGTAAAGGACAAGAAGACCATTGTTTCAATGGTCTTCTTGCACGGTGTACAGACTTCTGAGCCCTGGCTGTTATTTTCAATGTTCTTCATGGTGCCACTTTGAAGAATGGACCTACGCAATGCACAGGAGTGGAAATTAAGACACTGAACAGCCTTGATATCGGTAGACTGAATGGAGGCTATAAGATCTGACCTCTATCCCCCTCAATGGCCTTGTAAAACAAAGGGATTCACCACATAAAACTGCGAGCAAAATCAGTGTGACCGTTTGCATTCAAAGTGCATACATCTGGCCTCTGTTTTTATCTCTGACTGCATAATGAATCATAATTCATATGGAAGGCATAGACAGATGTGTCCTTGAAAATGGTACTGCATAGAGTATTTGATTGTTTGTTTCAAGGATGTAAAGGGAACATGCACGCAAACACAACCTTGATATTTGTGGTGCTTCTATGGTACTTTTGACTCTTCAGAACTCTTCCCCAATCCTTTGAATTGCAATTGCAGCTGTCATGGTCTTGGTGGATCCGTCTGGCTTTTTCCTGTCTGTCTGTGTGTTTTTGTCTCTGCCTCATGGCCGGCATGATTAGCATTCCCATGGAAATGCTTGCTAATGCCGCTGACCCTCACCTGTTTCCTATTACGCTCCCTATATATTGTCCCTCGTGTCTCGTGTTTGCTACCAGATTGTTCAGCATTCTTTGTGTTTGCAGTCTCGACTTCCTGTTGGCCTGTTTTTATGTTTTGATCTGTTCTCTTACCCAGTTTATGCTCCCGTTTGGATTGTACCTGTTGACTTTCCTGTCATTTGGATTATTACCAAGACTTAAGTGTTGTCAGGGTTGATCAAACATGACCATAATCTGAAAGCTTTAAATCTATTGTCATATATATGCAGGGTTGGAGAGTAACGGAATACATGTAACAGGATTACGTATTTAAATAAAACATTTAAGTAACTGTATTCCACTACAGTTGCAATTTAAATCATTGGTAATTCGAATACAGTTACATTCAACAAGTATTTTGATTACTGAAGAGATTACTTTGCATTTTACTGTCATTTGTTTAATTTAATATTTAGTCCTTTCAGATGGAAACATTTATATAAATGATGTGATCCAAAGTGCATTTGAACAGCGGTGAAGCACTTTCTTATGATGTGTTACATTCATACGAGCAGACAGAGAAGTACGTTTGAAGTATGTTTGGAGCAGAAGAAATATAAATAAATCTTGTGTAAATTGTCAGTTTTACTCTCAGCTAAAATGCTATTTCTAGCCATTTTACATGCACACGTTACCAGACACGATCATATTTATTTCATCAACAAAATTCACATTGGATCATAATACATTTTTTCTAGTAAGACCTTTGATATTAGGGCAAAAATCATATTCTTGATAATAATTTTTGTATTGTTTTCCTGTAAAAATATCTGAAAATCCTTAAAACAAGATCAATTTGATTTATCTTGTTTTAGAAACAACATTGCATAAGATATTTAGTTTTTTCAGAGAATGTATTTTTAACATGTGTATTTTGTCTTAATGTACTGACAGAGTTTTTATAGTCAAAACAAGTGAAAAAATCTACCAGTGCTGAAGAAGTAATCCAAAGTATTTAGAATACGTTACTGACCTTGAGTAATCTAACATAATACGTTACAAATGACATTTTATAGCATGCATTCTGTAATCTGTAGTGGAATACATTTCAAAAGTAACCCTCCCATCCCTGCCTGTCATTTGGATTATACCCTGTTGAATTTTCCTTTTGTTTGGTTCACTCCTTCATGTGGATTACCCATATGGTTGGGTGTTCACCATCATCAGCCTTCCCTCTGACATTCCACACTGCAGCCTGTGCCGGTTACATTCTATCATTGATTGCCATATGTTTATTATTCTGTTTGTCTTTTCACTCATCCCTCTGCATTTGAGTCCTACTCTGCATAAGCCTCCCTGACAGCAACGCTCCATCAGTTGAACTTCTGCGCTATTTGATTGTGCCAGAACAAACTTATAAATATAATTGGTTATTTAATGCAAATGTAAAAATGTATAACCTTACAAGTCTGGTAGCTTATTGTGACAGTTGCAATAATTTGCCTTCAAGACATCGGCAAAAGACACTGGGTTAAAGATAAGGACCAAGTATAATTTTACTGTTTGTCCTGATAATGTTGGTAAATTCAGACACTATTCACAGAGAAAATAGAGAAGGTTGTTATTCACATTTCACAAAATTGTTGAAAGCTTACTTCAGTAACCTCCAAACTTGAGCACAGGAATGCCACAATGTACAATATAGGCAGGAAGAGAGGTCATGGAGCACAAGGTTAACCATACCATTCAGCCCTTAGTAGACAGTCTCAGACCAAGGGGTATTTGTGTGTTGCAATGTCAATAGGTTGAGTGGAATGTTGGGTACCGTGGCTCCTGGAGATCAAACTGTCAGCCTTCCTACCATGCTTCATCTTTCTAGTATCTGGTCTAATGCAACAAATCCATAGTTCGATCTACACAAAAAGTGTGCTTCATGTGAGAACATCTAAATTATTTGCTTTGTTCAAGTCAAAATATAATTTAATATCACTGAATCAGCCTGAATACATTAGGTTACACCAACAAAACTAATTTCATTGGTTAGATCAGGTACAAATAGCTCATTAAGTTAACAAATGCAGGTTCCCACTTTTTACAGTGTAGCTTGACACTCGGAAAGCTGCAGTTTCAAAGTAGTTTTCACAACACTGAATGATATTGTGCAACAATATACAATAGTACTAAGACTAATACACCTAAATGACCCTGTTCCAAACACCACACTATTGTGGTCAATTCAAACCCTACTATCCACAATATATACCTAGTTGTGTCAGCCTCACAAGATCAACACACAGAATCAGTCTGCATCAAAGCAATCACTCCAGATCAAAAAGAACAAGCTGCTACTTTACAATTGTCAGTCAGTAAATTAATATACAAATCAAGCAACTGCACCATCATCTCTCTGACATCTGAGCCAAGGGAAGGCCTTGCATGCCTAAAGGTAGCACACTAATGAGGGATCATTACCGCTGCAGGAAATCCCAACACCGCAATACACCACTGAGACACTGATCCTTATAAGCCTTTTTTATGTGTTTCATGTCAGAATAACATGTCAGTACATGCAAGCCTGAAGCGATCTGTCATCAACAGACTTTCAGTTTAAGGTTACGTGTTCTACATGGCCCTATTAAATTGGTAGCTTGATACCAAGTGATAATTTAGTGTGATATCATTAGTATGTTCAATTCATATAGCCAAACATACTGTAAAGGGATTAATGGAAAGGAGGAGGCGAGAACCGGCATGAAAATTATAAATAATAGTTTAATATAAAACTTAAACAATAAGACAAACACACAAAGGTGTCAGAAGGCTTTCCGTAAATCTCTGTCACCTGCGGCATTCTCATCTTATAGGTTTCTGGAATTTCTGCACTGTATACAAATTTTGTGATTTTAATGGTGAAAGACTGTAAAAATGCTACAGAAAAAAAAAAACAATGATTAATGAGTATTAACTGTAAAATATACAGCACATTTTTTTATATATATTTTAAAAGACAATACAATAGATTATTCTTTTTTATGTAAAATGTATAATTTTCCTGTAAAATTAATGGAAAACATTTACATTATGTTTAACAAGAGGGTAAATGCACTTTTTACAGTAAATTATTGTTAAAATTACAGTTAAAAAAATAATATTCATGCATTCCCACAATTCTCTGCATGACCCATAATATTTTGTTATATTTTATAGGAATAGTTGTTTCTTCTTATTTTTAAAATCAGTTATGTACATTGATTTGGGTGTTTTATATTTGATGTAGTTCAGTTCATGTTTACTGCATTATTTAAATTTCACATGTGTTACGCTGATGGTGTTTAGTGTTTGTGTGAGTGATACTGAGCACTGTCTCTACATGTTTATTTGTCATTGGTCCTGGAAGAGCCACTATTGATGAACTTCATGTCATCATGTTCTCTTCTGTAATTTTTACAATATCTTATAAAGTAAAAAGCAGATTTTTGCAGTTTCAGAAGGTTAATATCAAGATTATTACTTTTTTTACTGTAAATTTAACATTATTATTATTACAATGCCAGCATGGTCATGTAAACTACAACAGTTTTAAACTGTAAAATGTACAGTTTGTTCTGTAAATTTGTTTAACATTTTACTGTATTGTTTACATAATTGTTCTGGCAACCACAGCTTCCAGTTTCTTTTTTTACTTTTTATTTATTCATTTAATTTTTCTTAAAACAATATTATAATTTTTTTACAGTGTGACTAGTTCTTATTGGATTTGTAAATATTTAAGTGTCTCTAATGCTGTACATACGTTTACCAAGTTTATATTTATAGTTAATTACTATTGAGATCACAGTGGATAATTAGATATGTCAATTAAATGAAGTGAACAGAAAAAGTTGGTAAATTGAAAATGCTAAGGGGGTTTGTGGATCTGACTGGGTCAGTTATTTGCATTAGTTTTTCTCAGAAACATAATTTAGATATTGATTTTGTGGTCAAAAGTGATGAGTAGAGTATTAGAAGGCTTTGGTACTTTTGGTAGGTTTTTAGAAAGTTGAGCACTTTTTGGCCCTGAGTGTGTAAACAGAATTTTTATATGATCAGCCAACATGATCTTATTAGTATTCGGAGGTATTTACACATAAATTGTCCCTCTAGCTACAGGGACATTTTCGTATGTTTCGTACTGTAATATCAGCACACTGACAGCGTCTAAAATATGAACACCTTTAACGTATGTGCAATTTTAAAGACATGCAAATGTTTTCAAATCCATTGAGGTTCTAATCGACTGTTGAACTTCATGCAAATCATTGTTTATATTTTATGTAAAATAAATTAGATAAATGAAATATACTTGATGTCATTACATTTATTTAACA
This sequence comes from Xyrauchen texanus, assembly GCF_025860055.1. Taxonomy (NCBI): domain Eukaryota; kingdom Metazoa; phylum Chordata; class Actinopteri; order Cypriniformes; family Catostomidae; genus Xyrauchen; species Xyrauchen texanus. The sequence continues at coordinate 11,493,803 of NC_068317.1, forward strand.
CAGTTAACAGTTTTGTGCACTTGTAACGAGTGATGGCATGGTGTGACGGGCCCAACGAAATGACAGACCTTGGCACACAATTCTTCGAACACAGCTCTTGACATTCGGAAGTGTTTAACACACAGCTGCTCTTCAAAGTGGGTCCTCACAAAACGCCAAATCAGTTTTGGGCGCAGGCGCTGCCGAATGCATGAAGGCATTTAAGCCCTTATTATAACAGATTGTTCTGCTGCGTCTCCGGGCAGCATTTAATTAAATTAATTAAAATAAAAAACACAGATTCTCTTTAGCCCCTGCATGTCAAACGCATCTCCATTTCTCTTTCTCTCTCTCTCTCTCACTCTCTCTCTCACACTTCCGGTGAGGGTGAGGTCCATTGGGTTTGGTGGCGTTGGAGAACGTTCTTTCCTTTTTTCTTTGATTTTGTTTCTTTTCTTTGTTTCTTTTCCCCCTACGTTACGGTTTAAAAAATGGTCTGCTTATCCCTTCGTAATGGGTGCAGGTGTGTGCCAGAGGCGGGTGTAACAGTTGAAGATTTGTTGGTAGCGGTAGGACAGAAGGTTGGTTTTGATAACATAATCTCTGGCTCGCGAATGAACAAAGCGGTTGTAGTGTTTTTGAAAGCTGAAGCGTTAGTGAATAAATTGACTGTGGATGGATTGTGGGTGAAAGAGGCTTTTGTTCCGGTTTCACCGCTGTCTGCCCCAGCCACTAAAATCACAATTTCAAATGTCCCGCCGTTTGTTTCCAGCGATGCAATAATAAAAGAACAATACGATTTGGGAAAATTGCAAGCCCCATGAGAACGATTCCATTAGGTTGCAAAAATGCGGCGCTAAAGCATGTATTGTCTTTTCGACGTCAAATTTTTATGTTCCTAAGCTCCCCAGATCGATCCTTAGAAGTTTCTTTTCGAGTTAAACACGAAGATAATTCGTACATGGTGTACGCGAGCACGGAGAGTTTGAAATGTTTTGATTGTGGCGATGTCGGACATAAGTGCTTCTCGTGTCCGCATAAAGTGCGCAATGAACTTCAGCCTTTAACGATTGCATCTAGAGCTGAAGAATCAAATGAAGAATCTCAAGCGATTGAAATGAATAAACAAGACACTGTGCAGACTGATAGAGTGACGGAAGAGGTTAAGGAACAAGAGGAGGTGAGTGGATTTGTTTCTAAAAGCGTGAGTGATGATCAGCCTGGGTGTAGTTATGCTGTTGAAAAGCCTGCTCGTGCTTGTGGAGTTACGGATAGGATGGTGAATGAATGCAGTGTAGAGGATGGACTGCAACACTCTTTAGTGACTCAGGCTAAATGTTCAGAGGAGGACGCAGGCGATGAAATGGATGGTTTATCTCAGAGCACTGAAGATGGTGTGAGAGATGAACAGTGGGCTGAGATGGCAAGAGAAAGTGATTTGTACACTGTTGAACAGATTAATAGTTTTTTGATGAAACAAAAGGGAAAGCAGGAGTAGAAATTGGTGATTTCTTTCCTGATCTTGAGAAATTTGTTTCTTCGGTAGCTTGGGCCCAAAAAATGAGTATTTGCACTGAGCTCTCTCAACAGAAAAGGTTTCGGCTTAAGAAATATATCACATCTGCTAGACAAAAATTGAAAATGTTTGGAAAAGAGCCACTAACGAGGGGGAAAGTTAAAAACTCATGATGGGTTTCACTTTTTCTTTATTTTTTCTTTGTTTTCTTTCCTCTCTCTTTCTGATGGAGATCTTACGAGTAGGATCACTAAATGTGAATGGGATGAGGGATATGAAAAAATGTGTATTTCTTTCTGAGATTATTAATTTGAAAGAGTTAAATGTTATTTTTTTGCAAGAAACCCACAGTAATTTAGATAATGAAGTTGACTGGGGGCTATGGTGGAAGGGAGAGCACTTTCTTAGTCATGGGAATAATTTAAGTGCAGGGGTAGCAATTCTTTTTGCTCCTCCTCTCAATTTCAATATTTTGTGGAAAAATGAACTGGTACCTGGAAGACTCTTGATTGTTAGAGCTGAAATACACAATATGAATTTCATTTTTGTGAATATTTATGCTCCAAATATAGGCATTGAGAGAATTAGGCTCTTTTCTAAATTGGAACAGTTTTTAAGACAACAAGACGATGGAGATTTTGTTGTTTGTGGTGGAGACTGGAACTGCACCTTAGATTTCATAATAGATAGGACTGGGGAAGAACCACATCAAATGTCAGCTACTTGTCTTGCAAGATTGGTAAAGAATTTTCACTTATCAGATGTATGGAGAGAAAATAATCCATTAGTTACACAGTACTCTTGGGTGAGTTTTAGTAATAACACACTTTCTGCTGCTCGTTTAGACAGGTTTTACCTATCTCATAATATGAGGAACAGGACCCTGAATTCAACTATTACTCCTGTCCCTTTTTCTGACCACAAATGAATCACAGTTGAATGTAGTCCCATGACAAAAACTTATAAAAGTTCTTATTGGCATTTTAATGTTAAATTGTTAGAAGACACTTTCTTTTGTGAAAATGTTAAGAATTTTTGGGATGTTTGGAAGACTGAGAAAGGAAGATATGATAATATTATTCAATGGTGGGAGATTGGGAAAGTGTTTATTAAGGAGTATTGCTAACAATATTCTTCTCATTCTACTTTGTGTTTAAAGAAAACATTAGAGCATTTGGAGCAAGAACTTAACATTATTGAAGGGAATATGATTGTAAATGCTTCTCCTAACTTGAAGGATATGTGGACTGAAAAGAAAAACTGTTTGAATTCAATCCTTGATGAAAAAGTCAAAGGAGAACTTATAAAAAATCGCTTTTTAACAAAAAGAGACATAGATGCTCCTACGTCTTTCTTTTTTAATTTAGAACTGAAAACTAAGCATGGAAAAAAGATGTTGTTTTTAAAAGATAAGGATGGACATCTTGTCTCAGACCCATCTTGTCTTAGACTTGCAGTGGATTTCTACACTGAACTATATTCTGCTGAGTCCTTAAATGATCAATGTAGACATGAACTTTTACAAGATCTTCCTGAGATATCTACAGAAAAACAACAACGTTTGGAAGCACAACTCACTTTTAATGAACTGACCTTAGCAGTAATGGATCTCTCATCAGGGCGGGCACCAGGAATTGATGGACTTCCGGCCGAGTTTTATAAACGCTTTTGGACTGTTATTGGTCATGATTTTTTTGAAGTTGCTCAGAAATGTATAAGTGAAGGATGTCTAACAAGAAGTTGTCAGCATGCTATTTTAACATTACTTCCAAAGAAGGGAGATTTGACGCTACTTAAAAATTGGAGACCTGTAGCTCTCTTATGTTCAGAGTATAAGATTATCTCTAAGTGTCTTGCTAAAAGGTTAAATGATGTATTACATGAAATTATTCATACGGACCAATCATATTGTGTAAAGGGCAGATCTATTGCGGATAATTTACATCTGATGCGGGATCTGTACGACTATGCTTTTTACAACAATATTGATGTTGGGTTTTTGTCAATGGACCAAGAGAAAGCCTTTGACAGAGTTGACCATCATTTTCTTTTTGAGACTATTAACTCTTTCCCCGCCAGCGTTTTTAAAAAAAAGTTGCCAGCCACCGCCAGGGTTTTTGACGATTTTCGCTAAACTTTAATGGCCCGCAGAATATTTTCTTCCATGAATATATGAAGATGCTATATATCACAATAAAGATCTGAGCCTCTGCTTTTAGGCAAAAAAATTTTATCTTCATTTGTTCTTTTTTTATTGCGACTTGAACAGAGGTAGGTTTTGTCAAAAAACAACATTTCAGACAAAAAGCTGAGAAAAAGGCATGTTTATGTCTGATATTTTGAGCTTCTCAATACTCCACTTCTTCATGTTTGAGACGATCGCAGTCTGTTTCTTTAATCAAAGAGTTGCGTACTCTTTCAAAACATGCGCAGGGGTCTTCCTTACCGTATAACACCTAAAACACGGAAACCCGGAAAATTCCGTGTTTGGCGGGGAAGCGTTTTTTCATAAAACACGGAAAATTCCGTGTTTGGTGGGGAAAGAGTTAAGGCTTTTGGATTTGGAGAAAATTTAATTTCATGGATAAAATTGCTTTATAATGAGGCAACTTGCTTGATAAAAATAGGTGGCGGTCTCAGTGTCCCCATAAAGGTTCAGAGGGGTATTAGGCAAGGTTGCCCTATCTCAGGGCAGCTTTATAGTATTGCTTTTGAGCCGTTACTCTGTAAATTACGAAGAGAATTAATGGGGCTGCAAATCAGAGAAATAGATTCTTCACAGTTTATTAAAATGTCTGCATATGCGGACGATCTTACAGTCTTAATAAGAGGTAATCAAGATGTTAATGTTGTTAAAAAGTGTTTAGAAATTTATGAAAAAGCATCTTCTGCTAAAGTTAATTGGGGCAAAAGTGTGGCAGTATGGTGTGGGCATGACAATAATGGTCCCATCCTTCCTGGAGAGTTGCAATGGGGAAGGGAAGGTTTTAAATATTTAGGGGTGTTTTTAGGATCTGAAGAATATAGGAAAAAGAATTGGGAGGGACTAGTGGAGAAAACATGTGCTCGGGTTGTCTCGATGGAAATGGTTGCTCTTCCGGTTATCCTATAGGGGTAGAGTTTTGGTCTGTAATAATCTTATTGCTGCTACTTTATGGCATAAAATGATGATATTAGAACCTCCAGAAGAACTGATAATGGACATTCAGAAAAAACTAGTTGATTTCTTTTGGTCCGGGTATCACTGGCTAAAAGCACCAGTACTTTATCTGCCCAGGACGGAGGGAGGTCAAGGACTCATTGACATCAGATCTAGAATTAAAGCTTTCAGACTCCAGACAGCTCAAAGACTCCTGTATGGTGAAGAAGTGAGCTGGCGTGGGGTAGCCCGTGGCCTCTTGAGAAGAGCAGATGAAATGGGTTATGATCGTTAACTGTTCTTAATGGACATTAATAAGCTGGACTTAACTGGTCTGTCATCGTTCTACAAGTCAATGTTGAGAGCATGGACTCTTTTAAAAGTTTGCAGAGATCTAAATGGTGAACAGAGCCAGTGGTTACTGGAAGAACCCTTGATCTTTAACCCAAAAATTGATTTGGATGTTCTAAAATCAACTTCTGTGAGGCATGCTTTATTGTCTGCAAACATTGTAAAGATTGGACACTTATTGACTGAAGATGGATAGATTTCTGCAGAGACTCTGGCTACCAAGCTTGGCATAAGATCAGTCCGAGTTGCGCAGAGGCTGTTGAACCATCTTTATGAGTGCATGCCGGTGGACTATAGAGACTCTTTATTTTTACACAAAGAAGAAAATGCTGTTTCTTCTTTCCCAGAACTGGATATTACAGCTGCGACTGGATTGTGGCAAGAAAGTGAAGGTGGCATTCTATCCTTTAAGACACCTCAACTGGGGAGTTTCAGAGACATTGGGAAAAAAGTTACTTATATGCTGTGTGTAAAAGTTCTTCATCTTCATGCACTTGAAAATGTAAAAGAGACTAAATGGACAGAATTTTTTGGACCAGACTCTTCCCCGAAAGGTAGCTGGAGGACCATGTACAAGCCCCCCATTGAAAAAATGTCTGGAGACCTGCAGTGGCGCGTTGCACATGGTATTATAGCTACAAACAGATACAGAGCACATTTTGATCCACTAGCGGGGATGGGATGTCCCTTCTGTGAACAGCAGGAGACAGTTTTTCATTTGTTTGCTGAATGTAGTAGATTATTGCCTCTCTTTGAAATTCTTAGAGGCTGGTGTCAGACATTAGGAGAAGTTTTCACACTTGAGTTGTATATCTATGGACCTAAATATAAACGTAGCAAGAGGGAGATCTATCATCTACTCAATTTTATTTTCGGACAAGCAAAGTTAGCTGTTTGGCTCTCTCGTAAAAGTAAAATAGGTGGTATGGGACAAACTGATGTGGTACTGATTTATGAGGGTTTGATGAAGTCAAGGTTAAGAATAGAATTTGAATACTATCGACTGAATGAGAATATTGAAGACTTCAAGTTCAAGTGGGCTATAAATAACTGTATTTGCGATGTTGACTGCAATGGTGGTTTACAAATCTTTGTATAATATTATATGATGATAATGCTTGTAAAAAGGTTTATGGGTGCTTGTTATTTATTTGTTTTCTTTGTTGGCTAAATAATTAATTGAAGATTGTTTTAAATTTTTTGTAATTAAAGTTGTTCAAAGGTCTCTCTCTCTCTCTCTCTCTCTCTCTATATATATATATATATGCAGTGTATAAAATTAGTGTGAACATACATTGTGAACATTCATGATTTTATTTAATAACTATTCTGAAAACACAACGATAGACTAAAATATTGTTTTTCAGTTGAAACCTCGCTCATAAGTTTAATACAATATACTGTATGCTTATTTTAAAGTTCTTTCTAGTTTTCAATTCTATATGTAAAGAGGATGGTGTGGAGTACAGAAAAGCTTTAGAGTGCACATGTGAACTCCAAGTTCAGTGGTAGTGTTTTTGGCTGTAGAGGTTGCGGGATTGAAACCCGCTTCTTTATCTTGTTTGTACGTGTGAAAAAGTAAAATGCAACCAGCAGACAATCAATATGTTTTTTTTTTTTTGCATAAATTCACATTTGACAACATATAAATAGTAACATTTGATATTGCTGAAGATAATTTCAACATTCAAAACCATTGCAGACATAATTTCAGCATTGCATGTTTTATGTTTGCCTTTCATTCCATTTTGTACTGTGGCTGGTACTGACTCATGTGTCCTGTAAGCTTATTGTTGGTCTTTTGGTTTTATACTGCATATCATTTATACATTAATATATACATTTATATATTTGTTGCCACAATTGTGTTTTAAAAGGTAAAACCATAGGCGGTACAGTAGCATAGGGCAGCAGAATTCATGGTTACATGATAAAGATTATGATTTAACTTCACTACATTAATACAACAATAGCGGTACTTCACTTGTATTTGTCCAAAGATCTGGGTGAAAATCTAAACAGACAAATTTCCTTTAATCTTTTGAAGCATCACAGCCCCCCACATCACTTTTGTCTGTGTTCGCATGGGGTTAGGAAACACCAAAAGTAGATAATAGCCCACCTTTAACACCCACCTGGAGTGTTCGATTGTGACATCAGAGAACTATTACCTATTACTTAATTAAATGTATTCAACTCACATGTGACATGCCCATTATTGCATACAATATATATGCATTTATTCACATAAATATTCATATTTGATATAAATGTCTTAAAAGTCAATTAAACCATTCAAAAGCAAAGACATATTTTCAGCATTTAAAGGCTTTTATTATATTTTTTTAAGCCATATTTTATGTTAATGTTTATCCAAGAAAGAGTCTGTCTTCACTGCAGACATGACATGAGAAGAAAAGTGGTTTGGGAAAAGCTGAATTGGAACCTGCCACAAAATCAGAATTAGCACCATAAACCGACACTCTACTAATCATGCAATGTCTAAGATAATTAAGTTGACCAAGACGCTGAGATCACGAGCCAGTGAAAAACGCCCGCTGCACTCCCAGCCTCCGATCACCGCAAGAACAACAGCTCACTCCTTTCAGACATTTTATTTCAATGTTTAAAATACTTTGTGGATGTTTAATAAAATACAATAGGCTATGTGTCTTCAATGACATGAAATGTGGATGAAACACATATCTGTCCTGACGTCCTCTATAGATACAGTATAGTATAATCATGGTATTTTGTAATAAAAAATTGTAACCACAAAATGAAACATGGTTAATAGCTATATTAAAACCATATTACTCTGGTAACACCATGCATTGTTAATTGCATCAAATCTATTTTTTATGTCCAAAAAAACATATTTAATACAATATTACTAGTAAACTACCTTTAAATTCATTTTGTGTATTATTAGCCTATAAGTAGTATTAAAAGATAATATTAAGAGCAGAGACAGGAAACAGATTTGGAAAAATAATGCGACAATTGTAGACTCGAACCCGGACTGAATAGAGATTTTTGCTCTGCCGTTTTACACCCTGAGCTACTGAGGCAACACGTTCAATGCTCTGTTTGCAGGTATTATTTAGTCAGGGTGCAAACAGTCACTTCGAAAGATAACATTGAGCTTTTGGGCAACATCAAATAGCAAACTATAACTATTATTGCTGGTTATAACATGTAGTGTAAAACTCAAATGATGTGGTTGCAATACTTCCAGCCTTATTCATGCAATGGTAAATTGCGATTCTTATTCAAATATTTTACAATATTTCATTTGATGCTTGCATAAATAATTATTTGGTTAAATTCTTAAATTTTTATTGCCAGGAGAATATAACATATCATATATTGATATAGCCTACAGTACATATAAATTAATTAATTCACATTTGATAATCCTGTTGTAACGAACTCCGCTCCTCTAGTTCGCTCCGCTTCCTCGAGCTCACACACTCGCTCCCAATCACCCCCCTCTGGCTCTCACGCTCGCTCCCAATCACCAGAGTATTAGTTTCACCCGCACTCGTCCCAATCACTCGATTATTAGTTTCACCTGCACTGTTCGTTTTCCCCTATTTATACGCTGCCCTTTCGTCTCACTCGTGTTGGTTATTGTTTAGTTTACCCCTTCGCTTTGCCAGCTCTAGTGATCCCCTAGCTCCACTGTCTATTCAACTCGATTGTCTTACTTGTTATACTGATTCTGATTTCCCCGGCTTCGACCTTACGCTTTCCTCGACTACTCTTTTGTAGATTTGCCCCGTTGCCATATCCTGATTCCCCGGCTTCGACCTTACGCTCCCCTCGGCCACTCTCTTCTGGATTTGCCCTATTTGTACTTTTGCTTTGCCTGCAATAAACGCAGTTTGACTGTACATTGTGACTGTCTCTTCTTGTGCGGGTTACAGAATAACCAACCTTACAGAAGACAGTCACAATGGAATCCATTGAGGATCTCCGCAGCTCGCTAGAGCGGATTTGCACGGCGCTTTCTGCCCAAGGATCTACGGTTGGGAAACACGACCAAGCGCTCACGGCCCAGGGACAGCAAATACAGGAAATACTGAATACGGTACATACCATTTCCGATCAGTTTCAACCTGTTCCACCTGTGTCTGTCCCTGTACCCATTGATGTTCCCACCGCATTTCCCAGCCCTGCGAGCTTTCAACCCCCCGAGCGGTTTGACGGTTCGTCGGAAGCTTGTCAGGCTTTTTTAATGCAATGTACTGTTTATATGACGTATCACCCCCTTTTAAGCACTGACAGTGAGAGAGTAAAATTTTAATCTCACTGCTCTCGGGGAAGGCACGGCAATGGGCCACTGCTTTGTGGACTGCCGAGAGCCCCCTTTTGACGTCATATGATCAGTTTTGTCACCAGATTGCCGTGGTTTTTAATCACCCGGCAGCTGGTAGGGATGTGGGCAGCCGCCTCGTGTTTCTGAAACAGGCATCACGCAAAGCTGCAGCCTAAGCACTTGATTTCCGCACTCTTGCCGCGGGTAGCGGGTGGAGCGACCCCGCTTTGTTGACCGTCTATCGCCTGGGTTTGAGTGACCAGCTCCAAATGGAATTGGCATGTCGAGGAGAGTCGCTGTCGCTGGAGAACTACATCCAGCTCTCCATAACAGTGGATAACTTGCTTCGTGACCGTACTTTTCGCACCCCCTCGGTCGTCCAAGAGCTTTCAACGGGCCTTATCTCGTCTAAACTCATCACTCCCGAATGCTCTCCCAAAACCGAACCCATGCAACTTGGTCACACTCCGTTAACACAGGCAGAACGAACTAGACGGTTGACGCAGAACCTCTGCCTGTACTGTGGCGCTTCGGACCACCGTGTTACCTCGTGCCCGACCTGTCCCCGAGGTTCCCTCTCCAAAAGACAGGTGAGAACGTCAGTCATTCTCAGCATTACCCAGAAACAAGTCTGCCTCCCTGTAGTGTTGAGTTTTAACGATGTCTCCTTTTCAACCCCAGCCCTAGTTGATTCCGGGGCAGCAGGGAATTTTTTAGACGATGGCTTGGTCCAAAAACTGTCCATCCCACTCAGTCCAGTCGTGCCACCTCTCCGAGTTAATTCTCTGGATGGGGCACCCCTCGGATCGGGTCTTATTTCCTTTCGGACCATGCCATTGTCCCTCCAAGTGGGCTTATTTCATACAGAGCTCATCCAGTTTTTTATTGTGCAGTCACCTAGAGACCCAGTGGTCTTGGGCCACCCCTGGTTAGCGCTTCATGACCCCCACATTTCCTGGCGCACGGGGGAGTTGTTGCACTGGACCGACCACTGTTTGACCCATTGTATTTCCCTTCCGGTGTTCTCCACCTCCGTAGAGAGCCCCGAAGTGAAGTCTCCGGTCTCCATCCCTCCTGAGTACGCCTCCTACGCTGATGTGTTCGAGAGGACCCAGGTTAGTCTTCCCCCCACCGTAGTGTGGACTGCGCCATCGATCTCCTTCCGGGGTCCCCACTCCCTAAGAGCCGAGTATACCCCATAACGCTACCCGAAACCAAGGCTATGGAGGACTACGTCGATGAGGCGCTCAGTCTGGGCATCATTCGGCCATCCACCTCCCCGGTGGCGTCCGGCTTCTTTTTCGTGGGCAAGAAGGACGGCGGGCTTCGACCCTGCATCGATTACCGAGCCTTAAATAAGGCTACGGTGAAGTTCGCCTACCCCCTGCCTCTCATCCAGCCGTCCCTCACACAGGTCAGTAAGGCGAAGATCTTCACTAAGCTGGACCTCAGGAGCGCGTACAACCTTGTACGCATCCGCAAGGGGGACGAGTGGAAGACGGCGTTCATCACCACCAGGGGGCACTATGAGTACTTGGTGATGCCGTACGGCCTCGCCAACTCCCCCTCGGTGTTCCAGTCGTTCATGAACGACGTCTTCCGGGACATGCTAGACCTCTTCCTCATCGTCTACATAGACGACCTTTTAATTTACTCCTCCACACTCTCTGAACACACCGTTCACGTCTCGAGAGTGTTACAGACACTGCGAGAACACGACCTGTTCGTGAAGGCAGAGAAGTGTGCCTTTCACCGCCCCTCCGTCTCCTTCTTGGGCTACGTCTTGTCTGCTGGAACTATGGAGATGGAGACCGACAAGGTTGCCGCAGTCCTGTCCTGGCCTGAGCCCAGTACGCTCAAAGAACTCCAACGATTCCTGGGTTTCGCCAACTACTACCGGCGTTTTATTAGAAACTTTGGCAAGATCGCCGCACCTCTCACGTCCCTGACACGAGGCAACCCGAAATTCCTCACTTGGAACACACCCGCCCAGCAGGCCTTCCAGGCCCTAAAGGAGGCCTTTACAACCTCCCCAGTTCTCCAACAACCCGATCCCACTCTGCCGTTCGTGGTAGAGGTGGATGCCTCAGAGGTAGGGGTGGGAGCTGTACTCTCCCAACCACACGGGACTCCCGCCAAACTATACCCTTGTGCTTTCTATTCCCATAAACTGTCCACCCCTGAACAGAACTACGACGTCGGGAATAGAGAGCTGGAGTACCTTCGCTCAGCCAAGAGGTTGAACCCTCGACAGGCCAGTTGGGCGATGTTCTTTACCCGCTTTAACTTTTCTGTTACTTTTCGCCCGGGCTCCCAGAACATCAAGGCTGACGCCCTCTCTCGTCTCTTCAACCATGGCTCGGAACCCCCGGGGTCGGAGACAATCCTCCCCACGTCGTGTGTCGTCGCACCCATTAGGTGGGAACTGACGGAGGCCATCCTGCAGGCTCAAGGCGACGAGCCCGCGCCTCCTCAAATGCCCCCCAACAGGATGTATGTACCCACCATTATTCGCCCTCAGCTGATGCAATGGGTTCACACTTCCCTCTGTTCTGGCCACCCGGGGATTACCCGTACTACCGAACTCCTTGCTAGGAGATTTTGGTGGCCCTCGCTCAAGGACGACGTCCACGACTATGTCCTCTCATGTCCAGTCTGTGCCCAGTCCAAAACACCTTGTCACCTTCCCGCAGGACTCCTCCAACCGTTACCTATCCCTGACCGACCATGGTCCCACATCGCCATGGACTTTATTACCAACTTGCCCCCCCCTCCGACGGCCGGACCGAGATCCTTGTGGTAATAGACCGTTTCTCCAAAATGTGCCACCTGATTCCCCTACCTGGGTTACCCAACGCGACACAACTGGCCGACCACATGATCACCCACATCTTCAGAAACTTCGGTATTCCCGAGGAGATCACTTCGGATCGGGGTACCCAGTTCACGTCTTCAGTGACAGACTGGTTATCCAACTCAACTTCTGCTCGGGATACCACCCCCAGACCAATGGCCAGACTGAGCGTCTCAACCAGGAGATTGGCAGGTACCTGCGAGCCTACTGCGCCCAGAACCAAGGCAGCTGGCACACCTATCTCCCCTGGGCCGAATACGCCCAGAACAGCCTGGTCAGCACTTCTACTCGTCTCACCCCTTTCCAATGCGTCCTGGGCTACCAACCACCCCTTTTCCCGTGGGAAGCTGATCCCAGTGACGTTCCGGCGGTGGATGCCTGGGCCCGAAGATGTGCCCAGGTCTGGAGAGCCACCCATGACCGGATACAACGCTCCACCCAGACCCAGAAGTCCAAGGCAGACCGCCGATGCCGTCCTGCGCCCCTGTTCCATCCGGGTCAAAGGGTTTGGCTCTCGACCCAAGACAGCCGCCTCCGTATCCCGTGTAAGAAGCTAAGCCCCAAGTATGTCGGCCCTTTTAAAATTATTAAAAGAATAAACCCTGTCACTTACAAATTACTTTTGCCACCCCGCTACAAAATTTGTCCTGTGTTTCATGTTTCCCTGTAAAATAGCTCAAGGATGGGCAAGGAGGAGGCGAGAACCGGCTTGTCAATATAAATGATAATTTAATGAAAACTTAAACCAAAACACATAAACAAACACACACGACGGACATGCCCATAATTCTCTCTCTCTCAAACCATCGTCACCGGCCGCCTTTATCCCTCACGCGCCTCATCAGGCCGATTGGGGACCGGTGCGCGATATTCTGATCGGCGCGCCCCCTCCGCTCCACACTCCTCCCGGCGTTATCTCAGGCCGGGTGCCACCGGCATGACGTACACCCCCTATCCCTGGGGCGGGGTGTATCTTGCGTCCAGCGTGGTCATCCCGCCTTCCTCACCCTGGGAGGAGAGGAGGAGAAAAAAAACAAACAAAATAGGCGAGGAAAAGGCCAACACGGTGCGAAAGGGAGAGAGAGGAGAGAGAGAAAAACTCACTCACCGGTTCTCAGATGTACCGTCGCGTGGTCCTCGAACACTCCTCCACACTCAGGCGGACGACAGCCGCTCCAACCCCGGGCAAACTGGTGACACCTTCGACCCCCAGCGGGCAGAACATGCCTCCGCTTTTCTGGCGGCAAATGGGGACACTCCTCCGCCCCTGGCAGCGGCTCTACCGCTCGGGCGGTCGGAGAGATTATTCCCTCCTCTCCTGACGGCGGTCTCCCTGACCCTCCGTCTCGGGATGGCAGGGCACTCCTCCGCCCCGGCAGCGGCTCCTCGCTCCAGGCAGTCGGGTTATCCAGTCCCCATTTGCCCCGCGGACGGCGGCCGTTCCCGCATCCGGGCGGTCGGGCTACTCCGTCACCGGAAGATGGCAGCGGCGCTCCCCAGGGTGGACGGCAGTGTCGAGGACTCTGCGACGGGCATCCCTCCTCCTTCCCGGCTTTCGGCACCAATGTAAAATAGCTCAAGGATGGGCAAGGAGGAGGCGAGAACCGGCTTGTCAATATAAATGATAATTTAATGAAAACTTAAACCAAAACACATAAACAAACACACACGACGGACATGCCCATAATTCTCTCTCTCTCGAACCATCGTCACCGGCCGCCTTTATCCCTCGCGCGCCTCATCAGGCCGATTGGGGACCGGGCGCGCGATATTCTGATCGGCCGCGCCCCCCCCTCCGCTCCACATTCCCTTTTAAAGCCGGTGCACTATAGTCCCATGTTTCCGCCCACGGCAGCCCAGACACCCCCTCCACCACTCGATGTCGGAGGTCAACCCGCCTATACGGTCTGGGCCCTGCTAGACTCCCGACGTCGGGGTGGCGAGCTGCAGTACCTGGTCGACTGGGAGGGCTACGGACCTGAGGAACAGTCGTGGGTACGGTCGAGAGATGTCCTGGATCAAGCTCTCAAGCTAGACTACCATCGCCAGCATCCCGATCGTCCCGCACCGCTTCCCAGAGGTCGCGCTCCTCGCAACCGAGCACGGCCGTCCGGAGCCGTCCGTAGCAGAGGGGGGAGTACTGTAACGAACCCCGCTCCTCTAGTTTGCTCCGCTTCCTCGAGCTCACACGCTCGCTCCCAATCACCAGAGTATTAGTTTCACCCGCACTCGTCCCAATCACTCGATTATTAGTTTCACCTGCACTGTTCGTTTTCCCCTCTTTATACGCTGCCCTTTCGTCTCACTCGTGTTGGTTATTGTTTAGTTTACCCCTTCGCTTTGCCAGCTCTAGTGATCCCCTAGCTCCCCTGTCTATTCAACTTGATTGTCTTACTTGTTATACTGATTCTGATTTCCCCGGCTTCGACCTTACGCTTTCCTCGACCACTCTTTTGTAGATTTGCCACGTTGCCATATCCTGATTCCCCGGCTTCGACCTTACGCTCCCCTCGACCACTCTCTTCTGGATTTGCCCTATTTGTACTTTTGCTTTGCCTGCAATAAACGCAGTTTGACTGTACATTGTGACTGTCTCTTCTTGTGCGGGTTACACCTGTTTAAAAATAGAAAATTTGGGCTAGCCTATCGACACATTAAATTAAAGGCTCAGCATCTTAACAGTTTTCACAAAAATACCTTTGTTTGAATATGCTGCCTTGCTCATAACATAAGTGTACATTCACCTAAAGGATTATTAGGAACACCTGTTCAATTTCTCATTAATACAATTATCTAATCAACCAATCACATGGCAGTTGCTTCAATGCATTTAGGGGTGTGGTCCTGGTCAAGACAATCTCCTGAACTCCAAACTGAATGTCAGAATGGGAAAGAAAGGTGATTTAAGCAATTTTGAGCGTGGCATGATTGTTGGTGCCAGACGGGCCGGTCTGAGTATTTCACAATCTGCTCAGTTACTGGGATTTTCACGCACAACCATTTCTAGGGTTTACAAAGAATGGTGTGAAAAGGAAAAACATCCAGTATGCGGCAGTCCTGTGGGCTGAAAATGCCTTGTTGATGCTAGAGGTCAGAGGAGAATGGGCCGACTGATTCAAGCTGATAGAAGAGCAACTTTGCCTGAAATAACCACTCGTTACAACCGAGGTATGCAGCAAAGCATTTGTGAAGCCACAACACGCACAACCTTGAGGCGGATGGGCTACAACAGCAGAAGACCCCACCGGTACCACTCATCTCCACTACAAATTGGAAAAAGAGGCTACAATTTGAAAGAGCTCACCAAAATTGGACAGTTGAAGACTGGAAAAATGTTGCCTGGTCTGATGAGTCTCGATTTCTGTTGAGACATTCAGATGGTAGAGTCAGAATTTGGCGTAAACAGAATGAGAACATGGATCCATCATGCCTTGTTACCACTGTGCAGGCTGGTGGTGGTGGTGTAATGGTGTGGGGGATGTTTTCTTGGCACACTTTAGGCCCCTTAGTACCAACTGGGCATCGTTTAAATGCCACGGCCTACCTGAGCATTGTTTCTGACCATGTCCATCCCTTTATGGCCACCATGTACCCATCCTCTGATGGCTACTTCCAGCAGGATAATGAACCATGTCACAAAGCTCGAATCATTTCAAATTGGTTTCTTGAACATGACAATGAGTTCACTGTACTAAAATGGCCCCCACAGTCACCAGATCTCAACCCAATAGAGCATCTTTGGGATGTGGTGGAACAGGAGCTTCGTGCCCTGGATGTGCATCCCACAAATCTCCATCAACTGCAAGATGCTATCCTATCAATATGGGCCAACATTTCTAAAGAATGCTTTCAGCACCTTGTTGAATCAATGCCACGTAGAATTAAGGCAGTTCTGAAGGCGAAAGGGGGTCAAACACAGTATTAGTATGGTGTTCCTAATAATCATTTAGGTGAGTGTATATGTATGATAATTCTCTTTAATGAAATGTGAATGAATAAATGGAAAAAACAAGTTCCGATAAATGTTGCAGGAAAGTGTTTATCATGTTCTTCATTGCTGCATCCCTGCAGCAAATCAGTGTTTATTATTTTTGTTTGTTCTTCTTCTTTTTCTTCTTTCTCTGTCAGTTGGCAAAACAAGCATTACTGCCTTAAACTGAATGGCTATGATGTTGCGAGAAACAGCTGAGGCATTTGCTCTGGCCTGTTGAAATTCTACGGTTATAGTGTCTTTTAGCGGTTTAAAGCTAAAGTTAAACACGGTAAATGCGGCGACAAAAAGCGTAGTCTGGATGGATATCCATTGTGTAATTACAATGTAATTACCTGTACATAATTCTAAATAATTTAATAACAAGAAACAACATGCAATTAATATATAATTAATTTATAGAACAGCATGTACTTGCACATTGTAATTATGTATACTGTATGTAATAGACAAGAATTATTACTGTACATGTGTGGATCAGGCCAGTCTTGTTACATACCTGTTTGTGTAATATTAATATCTTGTTACATATGTGGAACAGGCAAATCTTGTTACAAAATATTAGTGTTTGGGCAGGCTTTTCATGGTCAAATACTGTCACAACTGTGTAGAGTATGAACGGAAAATCATGAACTCATTAATTCTGAATGCAATGCACACATTTTTGCGAAGGGTATAAAAACCCCCCACACTGTTACTCCCCATCTAAATCACCAGGTAGCCTCTCCAGAGACACTCGTTATATCGCCATCTACACACTGAAAATCTATACACACACACACACACGTTCCTACCATTTAAAACCCAGAAATGGCTTATTTTTAAGGAAATATGTTTTATTCCCGTATGCTTGGGTATTTCTGCTGTTATATCAAACTAGTTAAGATTGTTTAGTTGTGTAGTTAAACTCTGAGGGCTTATGTAAAGAGTCTAAGAGTATATATTCACTTTTAAGTGTACCAAATACAAGTTTCTTGGTATCAAATTAAACCTTACGACTCGCCCTAGCTGAATATATATATAAGGTTACATTAAAATGTATTCTGCTATGTTTTACCATCTTTTGAGTGATTCAAACCACATCCGGACCCTGTCATAAATTAGGCAAATGACGAGCCTTGACAAGACAAAGGGAACCATCTCGCGCCAAAACTGAGGCCCCTCATTGGGTCATTCCTCCCAAAGGAGGTGTTACCTCCCTACCTTAAAAGTCAGGATCTGGTGTTGAATCGCTCTCTCTTGTCCTCTTGCTCTCTTGGCTCTCTTGTCCTCTGGCTCTCTTGTCTCTTGTCCTTACATCTCTCTCTTACACTTCTCTCTTGCTTTCTCTTCTGAACCTCTTCAAGTTTTCTTCAACTTCTCTTCAAACTCTCGTCAGACATGTCTTTTGTTTTATTTGGCGTTTATCTCAGTCTTTTCCTTGTCTTCGGACAAAGCTCAACACTCTATGTTTTTGGAGCAGTCCGATATCCTCCGGGTGAAAGGACTCTCTCTCAGTTTCAACTGTTTCTCCTAAGATGCTTTGAACTTCCCGCTAGCGATCCACGCTCGAGAAGCACCAAGAAAAATCCTCCATCTCACGGACGCAACAAGGACATTCACGCACACACGCAGTCTTGTTCAGCAACACAAAGGTCCATTTTGCAAGTATTATCCATCTAAATTCAAATGCGTTAAAGTGTGTAAGTCCCTTGCTGGCTCTTAAGGTTTAACTGTTGTAACAAGTTTGCTATCCCTGTAATCTCTTTATTTTCCTTCCTGTTTACTTTGTTTGTTCTATGTTAAATGTTTGTTGTTAAATGTGTTCTATGTTTGTTAAGTGTAGTGATATATCCTAGTTCCTTGTATTAAACCCAATTATACGCTTGATTACTGTGTTTGTTGGTCATAGAACAAAGCCTCTTTAATGTGCGATTTTAAAGCTACAAGCTGATATTATCAAAGTAAGTTAATGTGCTTTGATTAAGTAGGCTTATACTAAGAATAAACCTTCTGGAGAATTGATCAAGAGTATCGAGCAAAGTGGTTCGGTGGATGAACTGATTGGTTGCGGTACGGGTTAATTCCATTAAGGTGTTCTGAAAATTAATACAGCCTGTCTGCATATGATGTATATTCCTAATTAATTATAATTCGTTGTGTTTAATTATCTATATATATCTGAAGCAGACTTTTGGGCTATATAACCCCTTTTTGGGGCAATTTAGAATGTATTGTTATCTAGTTCAAACCGTATGATTAATCATTGATTACAATCATTAATATTAATTGTACATTCCCCAAACCTGAACGAAGAAACCCTACAACTGTAAAAAAAATTTCCACATAAATTATTTTAAGCAGCATGGGTCTATTGTGTGCATGGGCATAAGTCAGGTTGTCAAAATGAATTTTACTTTTCAACTGTTGCATTTTTTCCAAGTAGAAATGATTAGTGTTGGGTTTGAGTTCACCTTTGTCGAGCCAGAGTCAAGTCTGAGTCTTTAAACAATCGAGTCCATGTTGAGTCCAAAAGGGACAGAGTAAGGGCTGTAGAAACCCTTCTTCATCTCGGCTGGAGGGACGGGCTCTATCACATCCTTGAGAAGCAGAGACGTGATCTCTGCCCGTAAAGTGCTGGCTTTTTCGGCTTGTATGGAGGTGAAGTGAATACCGCTGAAATGAGGCGGGAGCCGGCCGAATTGAATCATGTAGCCGAGTCGTATGGTCCTGGCCAATCAACGCGACGGGTTGGACAGTGAAAGCCACGTGTCCAGACTCCGCACGAGGGGCACTAGAGGGACGATCGCTTTTGACATACCGGGTGGGACTTTGCGGTGGTGGGGAGCAGGTAATAGCGTGTCGGGAGGCAGAAGAGCGTCCCGAGGCTTGGGTACTGAGAAAAGACTCAAAGCACTTTGCTCTGTGCTCCCGGCAGGGGGCGGGTTAGAGACTGAGGAAGAGGTCCTTGAAAGGCATCTTCAGAACTCGTTTGTGCTGGCCTGCTGGGGCTGAGCAGTTGTGGGACTGGATGCAAGGTGACTGCGTCCAGGGAGCCGGGACTGTAGGATTTTGGAGCTGGGGCGCCGGGACTGTAGGATTTTGGAGCTGAGGTGCCGTGAGAATGGCACACACCGGCTAGATGACCCAGTGAGTGAGAAAATCGCTCTTTTATTGTGAATGTGGGTACCGCAATCCAATAGGGGTGCGGCAAAGGAAAATAAGGGAAACAAGGATTCTCCTCCCGGCCCTCCACCGGGCGATGGAGTGGTCTTGGTATCAGCTCCGGAGTGAAAATCTGACTGCCCGGGTTGTCCGTCTCAGGAGCGCTTAGGAGCTCTCCTGGTCCTGGAAGTGGTCCTGGAGACTGGGAGTGGCGTCCTGAGCCGAAGTACCAATCATCGAGCCATGAAGGCTGTGGGGAGGACGGATGGTTCCATTCCAAGACTACGCTCACAGCAGCCCGGGCAAACATGTCGGCCATCTGTGCGTCTGCCTGAAGGTGGCAGCCCAGTTGAGTCCTCTGCATCAGACGCCTGAACGCTCACTGATAGAGTGGCGATGTCGTCATCCAATTCCGGGGGCTCAAGGGAGAATGCCGGCTGGCCGCGAGGCGAACCACACTCATCCCGAGTGCGTGCCAGGGGCGGGTGGTTCGTGGGGATTTAACCGGGCCCATCATCATCCCCAAATCACCTTTATCGCCAGCCGGGTCATCCTCAATCCTTTTGGAAGAAAGAGCAACGCAGGGGGCGGCTGAAGTGCCGTTCACCTTAAGGAAGGAGAGCCGTGATCGCAACGCTGCCATGGTCATGTTCTCACAGTGAGTGCATGAACCATCCACAAATGCCGCCTCAGTGTGAACGCTGCCCAGGCACACGAGGCAGCGCCTGTGGCCATCGGTCTTGGAGAGATACTGACTGCATCCAGGAACTACACAGAGGTGGAAGGACATCTTTAAAAAGATGCATCCTGAAAAGGACGTTCAGAGCCTGCCTGTGTATTGCTCTTTTATGAGTGAAAACTCAAAGTCTTTTAGAGAAATGTAAACTCTTTTAAGGAGGGGAGAACACTCTTTCAACAATGAAAGCACTGAAGCGCCCAGGGGCGTGGACTGCACAGCGTTTCTTGCCAACAGAGGTGAGTGGAACAGTGGTGAACTTCAGCATGCTGTTGCACAACCGTTCGGCTCCAAAGAAAAAATCTGACTGACAGACACATGCCCGCTTCCCTTTATACCCGTATGTTCGGGGATGGGACATGCAAATTCTGTCTGCCAATTTCTCATTGGCCTTTTCTCAAGTTCAGAGGTACTTGAGGCTCCCAAGGAAGTCCCCTTGTGTCACTTTATTCGACACAACGTCGAGTGAGTGACAGAAGGGGAACTGATCACAATGTATAATCAGGACATTAATAATGTGAAATAATACAATTTGAAAGAAATTACTACTAATAAACTACTTCAAAGGGTTCTCATTAAAAAAATCCACCACTTTCAGCATTCTAGCTGTCAGTTTGTCCAGATACTCAGGTGACATTTTACCCCACACTTCCTGTGGCACTTGCTATAGATGTCTTGTCGGGCACTTCTAAACTTTTCTTTTTGTTTTTTGTTTCAAAATTGCCTTTTTCTTTGCAATTCTTCCCATAAGGCCTGCACCCCTGGGTCTTCTCTTTAGATTTGTACATGAAACTGGTGTTGAGCATGTAGAATTCAATGAAGCTTCTATTTCTCAAACTAGGGACTCTGATGTACTTATCCTTGTTTAGATGTACATCTGGCATTCCATATCTCTTTCTGTCCTTGTTAGAGACAGTTGTCCTTTGTCTTTGAAGACTGTAGTGTACACCTTTGTATGAAATCTTCATTCATTCCTCAAAACAATGATTGACTGATGAGTTTCTAGAGAAAATTGTTTCTTTTTTGCCATTTTTGTCCTAATATTGACCTTAAGACATGCCAGTCTATTGCATAATGTGGCAACTCAAAAACAAACACAAAGACAATGTTAAGCTTCATTTAATGGACCAAATAGCTTTCAACTGTGTTTGATAAAATGGCAAGTGATTTTCTAGAACCAAATTAGCAATTTAGCATGATTACTCAAGGATAAGGTGTTGTAGTGATGGCTGTTGGAAATGGGGCCTGTCTAGATTTGATCAAAAAATACTATTTTTCAAATAGTGATAGTGCTGTTTTTACATAAGTAATGTCCTGACTATACTTTGTGATCAGTTGAATGCCACTTTGGTGAATTCAAGTACCAATTTCCTTCCAAAACAGCAAAATCTGTACATTATTCAAAACATTTGTGTAATGTAAAGTGTAAATGTAACAAAAACACCTCTGTTGTATTTCATATATGTAAATTTTATGATTAGAATCCTGCTGAACAGACTTCAAAGGGGTTTCGGAATGAAAGCATTTGCTTTAGGTGTGTGAAGACAAAACTGTCCTTAAGCACAATTCTTATTGCAGTTTTTTGACATTTAAAACTATTTGTTGCTTTTCCCCTCCACTCAAACATAGACTAAAGAAAGTGAAAGCCATGTTAGTCATTACAATCAGAGTTATTATTATTTCGAATTTTAATGTAGCATTTATTTCTACTTAATTTTCAATTTTTCAATTCAATTTAATTTAGTTTTATGTAATTTAGTTTTTATATACCTTTCTAAAGAAATAATAGTCTGTGCTAATATTTCTTTCTGAAACTTTTTTTTTCTCTATCTGCCGACTGGGAAAATACATACTGTCAACGCATCTGAAATGAGCACTCACTAAGAAGCAAATGCTACATCCAAAAACACTGGAAAAGCCCACTGATATTAGGGCCATGTCGTCACGGACATGATTTTCTAGTTAATTTGTGGGAAACCACACAATGCAGGGCAGTTCTGCGTGCTGCTCGTGTACCTAAATCCCTGATGCGTCCGTCTCGCAGCTGCTGCCGCAGAACATAAAATTAATATAATTTTTTTTAGATTTGCTTGAGCGGCAGCTGTGTCTGAAACCTTTAAATATCAACCAAATAAAATTTAATTGAGCTCTTCTTTAACTGCAAAAACACGGTGAATAATAACTTTGAGTCATAAATTTAACAGAACTGTTCTTCAAAAGGAGATGTAGGCTATAATAAAGACATGCATAAGTTACCTGGTGGTTTACAATAAAAATAAAAATAAAATAAACATTTAAATTAATTAATCATAACCAACTAAATTCATCTCGTAACATGAAGTTTAGCTTCATACTGTCAGAGATCAGTCAAGTTCATTGCAGTCCACCACTCAAAGATCACTCTCCCCAGAATTCTAAATCACAAACACCTGGTCATCACTTATCACCTCATCAGCCAACTCATAAAAACACTCACCTTGTATCCAGTCTTTGTCAAGCCTCCAACAGGAACAGACCATTTCTCCCTGAGTCCTGATATCTCCGTCGATCCTGAAAACCTGAGTATTCCGTTTTCTTACCTGATTCATACTAACCCTATGCACTGTTGTTCTGCCATCTCCAGATCACTTATCCGATTCCTGAACCCTTGTCTGAGATCTGATCAAACCGGCCCGATTGCTCCTAGAAAAGAGAAGGAGTTAACGAACTGATACAGAGTGAAAGTTCTACGATCCAAGTCATTTGGATTTCCAGTTGTTCTCCGTGCAACGAACTATCTTCACTAAACCAGCACCAGAAAAGTCACCTGATACTTACCTTTCACCTTCTATACTTGAATAAAACTATATTTGAATCACTTACCTCCGATCTCCTGGTCTCTACCCTGACAGAAGGCTTGGCCGAAAAAAGGGGAAGAAGAACAGCGCGATGGAATCTGTTTGTAATATTGATAACCCTGCACAACCGACAGCCGCCGCTGTTAATCCCAGTCAGCCAGCTTCCAGCACTTCCGTAAACCCGCTCCTTCTCTGGTTTGCTTCACCAATCCAACTTCCCATCCAGCGCCATTCTCCGGCCGGGCGGAGGATTACAACGGTTTCCTGTTACAGTGTTCAGCTCGCTCTAGAACAACAAATCCAGTTATACCCCACTGAAAAGTCGAGGGTTGCTTTTATTATTCAACAGTTATCAGGAGCTGCATTAAGATGGGCTGAAACTTTGTGGCTGCAGGAATCTACCGTTACTTCCTCTGTACAAGAATTTATAAACCATTTCAAAGAAGTTTTGAGCGTCCAGTAGATGATTCATCCATCAGTGACAAGCTATTGCAATTACACCAAAGCAAGAAGTCAGTTGCTGAATATTCACTGGAATTCCGCACTCTAGCGCCGCCAGTGGGTGGAGCGAAAAGCTCATTTCCATCTACTGGCGTGGTTTGAATCCTGCACTCCGCCTTCAACTTGCGATTTATGATGATAGCCTGGGGTCGAGAAATTCATACAGCAAGCTCTCCGTGTGCACCAAAGATCTCAAGGCTGCTATCGCTGAAGCCCAGCAACCCACCTTTTCACCACCTCAGTACCCGATAAGCGACCCTCGAAGTCACTGTCGAGAAGATGCAGGTGGATAACTATCGACTGTCCCAAGCTGAGCGTTCTGCGCCGTCGAGAGTTAAAACTGTGTCTATATTGTGGAATGGGAGGACATTTTCTTCATTCATGCCCTACACGACCTCCTAGAATGCTTGTGAGTTCTGTCTGCACGTCCGCCTCTGTATCAGCTCCGTTAACGATATCTGTGATTCTGAAATCTACCGTTTCCATGTCTCTGCTACAGCCATTGTGGATTCGGGTCAGCAGGAGACTTCATCTCCGGGCAGCTCTGTCAGAAACTCCAACTTCAACAATCCGCCACCTCAAGCCATACGCCATCCATGCAGTGACGGGTGAAACCATTAATCAGGGGTATGTCACGTCTCGAATTAAACCTATTCTACTCTGTATTGAAGACACCCACCATGAACTGTTTGAACCTTTTGTACTTGAGAATAGCCAGACTGATATTATCCTTGGCCGTCCATGGCTTATACGACATCAACCTAACATTGACTGGAAATCGGGTAAGATTTTGAAATGGGGTTGCCTGTGCTCAGATCCATGAGTTTTGAACACCCGTATACGCCCATCGCCAACTTGCCCGACACCATCCCGATGAATTCAACCTCCATTGAAAGCCCCATAGACAACTTGTCGGTATCCATTCCTTCATGCTACTCTCAATATTCAGATGTATTCAACCCGTCAAGGCTGCCAAGTTACCACCCCATCGAGCATGGGATTGTGCCATCGATCTGATTCCGGAGAATCCATCCCCAAGGGGCGAATCTACTCTCTGGCTATTCCTGAGCAAGAAGCCATGAAACAGTATATTGAAGAAGCATTAAAACAAGGCTATATTCGGGCCTCTACTTCACCTGCTGCCGCCAGTTTCTTCTTTGTCCCTAAGAAAGATGGAGGTTTACGTCCGTGTATAGATTATAGAGCTTTAAACAAGATAACCGTCAAGTTCAGTTACCCACTCCCATTGGTTCCCTCTTCACTTGAACAACTCGAGAAGCCAAGATATTCACCAAGCTGGATTTGAGAAGTGCATACAATCTCATTCGAATCCAAAAGGCTGACGAGTGGAAGACTGCATTCATCACTCCAGCAGGACACTACTGAATATCTCGTCATGCCGTATGGTCTGGTCAACACCCTTCAGTTTTCCAAAGTTTCATGGATGAAGTTTTCCGAGACTACCTGAATCAATTTGTCATTATCTACATAGACGATATCCTAATCTACTCCAGAAACTTGGTGGAGCATCAGCAACATGTTTCTCAGGTACTCCAATGGCTACGTGAATTCTCCCTGTTCCTGAAAGCAGAGAAGTGCTCCTTCCATCAAACCTCAGTCGAATTTCTCGGTTACCACCTCAGTGAAAGAGGAGTAGAGATGGATGATCGTAAAACCAAAGCCATTACTTCCTGGACCACTCCACAGTCTGTCAAAGAGTTACAACGTTTTCTTGGATTTGCGAATTTCTATCGAAGATTTATTTATCAATACAGCCTGCTTACAGCTCCTCTGACCTCTCTACTCAAAGGAAAACCGAAAACACTGCTCTGGACCACTGAGGCTGAACATGCCTTTCAATCTCTCAAAACCGCATTCACCACAGCCCCCTTACTCCAACACCCGAACCCTGAAAAGATGTTCATTGTGGAATTAGATGCTTCTACAACAGGAGTAGGAGCGGTGTTGTCACAAGACTCTGCTT
The DNA here is from genome assembly GCF_025860055.1 of Xyrauchen texanus. Classification (NCBI taxonomy): domain Eukaryota; kingdom Metazoa; phylum Chordata; class Actinopteri; order Cypriniformes; family Catostomidae; genus Xyrauchen; species Xyrauchen texanus. Next base: position 11,519,156 of record NC_068317.1, read on the forward strand.
CCTCACCTAAACCCATGCCCTGTGCATTCTTCTCCCACAAGCTATCTCCTGCAGAAGTGAACTATGATATTGGTAATCGAGAACTCCTGACCGTTAAACTTGCGCTAGAAGAGTGGAGACACTGGCTAGAAGGAGCCAAACATCCATTCCTAGTTCTCACAGACCACAAGAATCTGCAGTACTTGAAAGAGGCAAGGAGACTTAACCCACGCCAGGCCAGATGGGCACTCTTCTTTACTCGCTTCCATTTCCAGATCTCCTATCGTCCGGGTTCGAAGAGCGTCCGAGCAGACGCCTTGTCCCGTCTCCATGCCCCGAAATTTCCCACGAAGAACCTGAGAGTATACTCCCCGAAAAAATGTTTGTCAATCCCATTCAGTGGGACCTAAATGAACAACTGCTTGAAATATCTCAACACCAACCCAGTCCTCCAGAATGTCCTATCGGAAAGATATCACGTACCGAAGAATTTCAGTACCTCTCTAATCTCCTCCAGCACACTCGTCTGTCGGCACAGGTCATCCTGGAGTTAATAAGACCTATACCACTCTTCAAACTCGATACTGGTGGTCCAACATGTTACAGGATATCAAGACTTTCATCCAAGGATGCATTCTCTGTGCCATGAACAAGAACCCTCGTCACTTACCCACTGGAAAACTCATGCCTCTGCCAGTCCACTAGCGACCTTGGTCGCACATTGGAGTCGACTTCAGTCACTGACCTTCCTCCCTCAGGCGAGAATACATGTATCCTGGTAACTATTGATCGTTTTTCCAAAGCCTGCAAATTAATTCCCCTCAAGAACTTACCCACAGCCTTCGGGACTGCAGAGCTATTGATGGAACACGTCTTCTGGAATTTTGGCATCCGGAGGATATTGTGTCAGACAGAGGGCCACAATTTATCTCCAAGGTGTGGCGAGCCTTCTTTGCACTAATGAATGTTACAGTGAGTTTAACATCAGGGTACCACCCACAAGCAAATGGTCAAGCGGAGCGAAAAATACAAGATGTCAGTCGTTTCCTTCGTACTTTCTGCCATTCGAATCAACATCTCTGGAGCCGATATCTCGTATGGGCAGAGTATGCTCAAAACTCCCTTCGACAAACCTCCACGAATCTAACACCATTTCAATGTGTACTGGGTTATCAACCACCATTGTTTCCATGGTCCGGTGAGTCATCTGAAGTCCCCGCAGTTAACACTTGGTTCCAAAACAGTGAGAGGGTATGGAACCAAACTCATCATCATCTCCAACAAGCCTTGAACCGTCAACAACACTTCGCAGACATTCACCGCAGTAACACTCCGAATATCAGCCTGGGCAACTGGTCTGGCTTTCGACCAGAGACATCCGTCTAAGACTCCCTTGTCGTAAACTAAGTCCGAGATACATTGGTCCATTCCCGTTGTAAGACAACTTAACCCAGTCACCTACCAGCTCCGTTTACCAGCCCAACATCGCATCCACCCCTCATTCCACGTCTCACTCTTGAAACCCCATCATCCACTTGTTCCTGTTCCCTCCACAGACCTAGTGCACGATGACAACCCCCAGTACCTCCCATTGAAGCCGACCCCATCTATACTGTTAGAGAAATCCTGGACTCCCGACGTCGTAGGGGTCTACTCGAATATCTGGTAGACTGGGAAGACTATGGCCCAGAAGAGAGGTGTTGGGTACCTCGAAGGGACATCCTCGACCCCATGTTACTCACAGAATTCCACGAACTTCATCCTGAAAGGCCTGCTCCACGACCCCGAGGTAGACCCCCATGACGTCAAGGTACTAGGTCCACTGGCGCGGACTCTGGAGGGGGGGGTAATGTCAGAGATCAGTCAAGTTCATTGCAGTCCACCACTCAAATATCACTCTCCCCAGAATTCTAAATCACAAACACCTGGTCATCACTTATCACCTCATCAGCCAACTCATAAAAACACTCACCTTGTATCCAGTCTTTGTCAAGCCTCCAACAGGAACAGACCATTTCTCCCTGAGTCCTGATATCTCCGTCGATCCTGAAAACCTGAGTATTCCGTTTTCTTACCTGATTCATACTAACCCTATGCACTGTTGTTCTGCCATCTCCAGATCACTTATCCGATTCCTGAACCCTTGTCTGAGATCTGATCAAACCGGCCCGATTGCTCCTAGAAAAGAGAAGGAGTTAACGAACTGATACAGAGTGAATGTTCTACGATCCAAGTCATTTGGATTTCCAGTTGTTCTCCGTGCAACGAACTATCTTGACTAAACCAGCACCTGAAAAGTCACCTGATACTTACCTTTCACTTTCTATACTTGAATAAAACTATATTTGAATCACTTACCTCCGATCTCGTGGTCTCTACCCTGACACATACACAAACTCCTGTCACTGAATAGTCTATTATTAAATTATAAACAAAACATGTCACTGCCCAAAATATCCTAATATTTTATTGTGCATGGTTGAATGTTGTGAATGGTGGACAAATGCTGTAAAATAATGTGTTTTAAGCAGCTCGTCAATGCAATAGTCAATCAATAATAAACTGGTGCTGTTTATCTGTTTAGAGTTGCTGTCTACTTTAACAATAACTAAAAGTTACACATTTAATTAATCAAGCTGTAATGGACCAGTTCAAGCTGACAACACTGTGTGGACCACAAGAGACCACAGAAGCCTACATGTGTAGATACATTACGCCTAAAAAGACGTATTATCCAATATATGCTGTTTTTAGTAAACTGTGAGATACATAATGTGGGTGACTTGACTCAATCAAGTTCTTGATTTTAAGCTTTTAACCATGATGAATCCTCAATGGGAGCACCGTCATGGCAGCACCGTCTTGGCTTCACAAACGGCACATGTCATTTTACCAGTTGTCAGGTCCCGTGTCTTGTGGAACTGCCTCGTTTAGTTTCTATTACATTGATACATACCCATCTTTATGTTTTTACCGTGCCAGCCCCCTCGGTAGTTGATGTTATACAGTAGTCCCTGTAGTAACATTCAAGTGTATTGGTTGACTGATGAGTGTGCCTGTGTTTGCTTAAACACAGTGAAAGAACTCTGGCTATGTCTATGACTACAGCTGCATGCAGACAGAGATGTATTCAATCATTTCTGTTTTGTTATTTATTTATTTTTATTTATTTACTCTGAAAAATAGTCCCAAAGTCAGAGTCAAGTCCGAGTAAAAATGTATCCGAGTCTGTGACAAGTCCAAGTCCATTAAAATTGGTTTGAGTCCAAACTCAAGTACTCCAATTCTTGAAATTATATCTGAATAAAATAGAATAACAATTACTGATTGTAATTATATAGTCCTGCTCTGAACTTTCACCTGCCTGTCAGACTAGAGACAGAGAATCAAAAACTAAAACATGTTAGCACACCCATTACACAGTATGCATGTAATGGCTTCATACTTACTCTTCAAAAAAATAAGTGTTTCGGTCTGTGTTGTTACCCGGACAGTCATGCTTCATGTTCTGTTTGTTTTGGTCTAATTGTGTTGACGTTTCTCCCTCATGTGTTTCAGATGCCGGTGGTACGCAGAATCAGCATTTCCATGGGAACCCTGATTGGTTCCGTGGGAACGCTGATCATGCCAAATTTCAGCTGGCTTGTTTGTTCCTGCTTATTTTAATCCCCTCGTGTGCCATGTTCTTGGCTGGATTGTTGAATGTAGTTTGTTGTAATGCATTGTGTTATCATTCTAGAAAGTTGTTTGATGTGAAGTAACTTAGCTCACTCTGCCTAGTTGGTCTTGTCTCGTGTATCTGTTTGGTTCCTCATCTCTGCCCGTGTGTTGGCAAAGTGGCTGCCTTCCAGTTTGCTGTACACAAGAGGCTCTTCAGAGGAGGTTCCTCATGCTCCTCGCCATCACGGCACGTGCAATCGCCTGCAGGAGCGCTAATCAGGGGTTTCCTCATAACTCTGCTGAAGTTATTATTTGAATTGTTAATAAATCCTTTGAAATGTTCCTCTGCTCTTGGGCCTCTTTGCTTCGCTCTCGCTCTCTGTGGCAGTTTTATGCCCCATAAAGTGTGTCAAGACGCATTTAAGTGTATGTTTTTCAGTGACCTCTGGCAGTGTCTGAATAGTCTACAGAAGTATGGCAATAAACATTGAAATATCAATGTAAAGAATTTAAAATAATTATTCACCAAGTTATGTGATCAAGACTATACTATAGTGAACTTCATGTGTAACTATATACCTTAACAAGCTGTGCTTAAGTTTCAATTAACACACTATTATACAGCTCAATAAAAGCTAATACAATATTTAAGTGTGTGATTAAAATTACAATTCCTTAAAAAGAAACTCAAATAAATTAACTGTTTTCCCTGCAAACCACACCTTTCCAAACATACTTTCAAAGCCATTTAATAAGCTTTTTTAGCTATTAGTCTTCTGTCTAATATTGGCTAATTAATTGTATAATATCATCAATAATATATATATATATACAATATATATACAATATATATATATATATATATATATATATATATATATATATATATATATATATATATATATATATATATATTTATTTTTATTATTTTTATTTATTTAGTTTTTTATAACTGGATTGTTGATGCAATAATAGAAGTGTTCTAGCGGCCATCTTGGTATGACCAAAATGTCATAAAGCTTCAATGACTAGGCAAAAACACCCACGTTTCATCATCTCTGATCTCCGAATACAAAAGTTTCATATTTAATTTGCTTGTTATGGATAATGTTCATTCTGAGAGAGAGAAGATTTACACAGATCGCAATGTCAGTTCATTCACTTGCCCTGGTGTTCAATCTATAAGTGCAGTACAACGATTACCAAACGATGCAGCAAAACTGTCCACAAGTTGTAATGTTAGTAGTAAAAGCTGTAAAATCGGCTTGTTTAGGGTGAAAATATGTCCTACCCCGAAACGAGACTTGATAAAAGACAGTGATTTCTAAATTGCCTCTAAATCGCTCAATTTCATACTGAAATGCTCTCTTTAGTCATATATGGATACATGTCATTAATACTTGTTCATATGCCATTTAAACCTAGTGTATCAGTTTAATTTGAACCAGCTGTGCATGACTCCCTCACTGCGTGCCTGCTGCACATGTGATAAAGGGAGAGAGAGAGAGCGCTCACTCGTAATCAAGTGACCTCGAGAAAAAAGCTCTATTTGATGAAAACATTAAACTAGTAACTCTTAACAAACACTTCGATTATCACAATAAATAAGTCTGAAAATGTATGTTTGTATCTTACCTCAGTTTCAGTGAACTTGTTTACATTCGGTTAACTGTTCGCCACTGAAGATTGTTAGAGGTGGATAGTGTTTGATACAGATGTACACAACTCACTCAGGCTTTCAAGAAACAGGAAAAATTCCTGTATTTATATAAATAAATAATTACATGTGTAGAACGTTTGCGTTGAAGGGATGTACTCGCTGAAATTAGATAATTTCCTATTAAGTCAATAGGCATATTGGAATGTTTGGACATAGCAATATGGCGGCGCAGTGGCTTCACATTTTTGACATCATGAGCAATCCAGTTCTATATTATATGTCAGTGAATATCATCTTTACATTTTTTGCTGATGAGATTTGGACAGTTTTTCTCTGCTTTATTTTGGCACCCATGCCTAATTTAACAGATTTATAGGTTATGATGTCGCATTGAATCCTGGCATCATTGCCTGTGAAAAAAACGTGATGGAAGCACTGCTTGATTATTGCTGATAGATAAACTTGCAAAGATGGTTGAAATGTGGACTGAAAAAATTAAGGTATATCTAGCGGGCTGCGCTCATGACACATGGTGCTAATGCACTGTATGTGACCCGAGTTCAAATCCTGGCTCGTGAGGTCCTTTCCCGATTCCATTCCCACTCTTCTCCCCTGTCATTTCCTGTCTCCACTCCACTAACTCTGTCATTAAAAGACTACAAAAAGAAAAAATAAAATAGCTGAAAATATTTTTATTTGCAAAAAATTATTACAGGTAGGCCTACTTAAATATTCTTGGGTAATCGGTTACACCAAAAGTTTGAGTATTTTGCAGTGTATGTTAAATGCATCGATCTGACTGTGTAAACAGATTTTTGTACTCTAATGACAGAATCCTGCCAGTCTTTCAATCTAGCTAAATACTAGCAGCAGAAAAAAAAATACTGAAATCTGTTTTTGCAATTCAGACAAATATGGACAAACTGATTAAAACCAATTAAACGTTTAGTAGCACTGTAGTCCAAAATCGAATATAAGTCAACAATTGAATAATTTGTCACATGGTACAATAAAACTCTAGCTTGTATGTTTTCTCTATTTCAATACAATATTGTTTACAAAGGAAGATGCTGTTTAGATAGTAGCCCCAACTAAATATGCAATTAGACGTTTACTAAATCATAGTTTTACTATTATTTATTAGTTAATTAGTGACAATAATTAACGTTTTCCTAAAAGTATTGTTTGGTGAATATTACAAACATTATTAAAAACATGCTGTCTATTATGCAGTGAACATCTGTAATGTGTCTAGATGTTTTACATTTTGGTTTATAATTTTAATGGTACCTTACATTTATTTTGTTGTGTTTTGTCTTGATTATGAGAATGCATATTGTTTTTTTTTTTGTGTTTTTTTTAGATAAAACCAGCTCCCTGCAGCTGCAGTGGCAAAATGAACAGCTACAGAAACAAATTACATAAGAAATGAAAGAAAATTAAATGTTTATTTATATTTCAGAAGGCCATGGCTGGTGAGCATTCAATGAAAAACCTTTGCTGTCATTGTGATGTTATAATAAAGGTTTCATATTCTTAAATACATTTGTGCGTGTCTCGTTCATTAATACCCATGTCATACCAGGCAGATCAATGTGTAAGTATGCTAAAATCTTGTATTAGCATCTATTGAGATGTGTACTATTGAGTTAATTTAAACTTAAACACAGCTTGTTAAGGTATGTAGTACACATGAAATACACTTAAGTAAAGTCTGGATCACATAACTTTACATTGATATTTCAATGTTTATGGCCATACTTGTACAATGCAATCAGACACTGCCAGAGGAGACTAAAAATAATACACTTAAATACATTTTGACACAATTGTTAAGGTATGTAGTTACACATGAAGTACGCTTAAGTACATACTAGATACACTTTATTTAACAGTGATTAATACTATGTAATTTTGTGTAATTCAAATGTAATTATGAAGCTATTACATGTATTCAGATTTGTACAAGTGAGCCAATTTAAACTTAAAGGTGCACTCAGTAATATTTTCTTCAATAAAATAGTTGTTCTCCTAAAGAAATTAATTGTAATTTTGAAACATTTATAAAATCATGAGTACTCACATGAGATGAAGATTCCATTCATAAAAGTAAACTTATAAAACCTGTTTAAATCTACATGAAGAGGGTCCCCCTCATGGGGGCTGCCATGTTAAAATCAAATGACCAGCCAAATACTACAATTCACTGCCCTGATATTGGACATTTTCACTCTTATATTAAATGTATCATGACTGACTTTGAATAGTGAATTTCTACAATGCCCTCTGTAACGGAAAACTATTGATTTTTAATAATGCTGCCCCTAAGCCCCTAGGATTCAGTGTAAGCCCAAGACGGCATGCATAAACAATTACTGAGTGCACCTTTAAGCTCAGCATTTTAAGGTATGTAGTTACACATAAAATACACTTACGTACAGTCTATTACATAATTTGTCTGTTCCACGTATGTAACAAAATCTTCCTGTTACACAAATAGGTATGTAACAAGACTGGCCTGATCCACACATGTTACAATTCTTGGCATCGTTCAATGTATGAGATTTTTTTTAAATATTGAACTGGACCACCAGTAGCTGTTGTTCTGTACCTTCGCAATGTTCGGTTCTTGTGTGGATTTGTAAAGGTATAAACACCTGTAAAGTTGTACGTCTGTACAGTAACAAGATTTACATTTTGGATGCTGTCAAGATGTTAATATTGTGTGTTTTAGAGTACAGTGTCTTAAAAATGCTTAATGTACAAATACAGTACCTATGAATGCAAATGAGTTCACCCTGAATTAGAAACATCTGCGGAGGATATTTCAGGTATGTGCTTAAACAGAGTTTATTAATACAACATTTTTATGAGAGAAACTAACTGCTGAGACTCTTTCCATTATTTTATGCATGTCCTAAGCTTTGCATCAATGTGAAATAAATAATTTATGTGTTGTAAGTTTAATTTGTTTCATTGATTAATGTCAAGACAAACACATATCCATTTGCTCTAAATTATGCAAAATCACTTTTGAATGATGTTGGCTTAGGAAAATACACAAATCTTTTGCCAGTTTTGTCTGAAATATTAAACATATTTGTCATAGGATCTTATTAGCATGAATAATTTGTAAAATATGAGCTATCTATAATAAATAATGTTAAATAATTGCTTTGTAGAGGGAACTTTCTGGAATTCAACAAACAGAAAAAGTGTAGGATGATTTAATGGAGAGAATAAAGGTGTAAATGAATTGCTTAGCTCTTTTGCTGCTTTTAGTTAATTGCCAAAGCATGTAACAAATCATTTCAAAGCAGGAGGTAGGCTGGATCGATAAATTTGACCTTTAACACAATGTTTTCAGTCATTCACCATGCCAAGTGCACCACAGCTAATACATCCTTACTGCTTTACTGTCAAGCTGCAGAGTCATTATCTTCACTGTTAATGGGTTATAAACGTATCTGCAAGTGAACAATCTTCTCAGTCATTCTGACACAAGCCTCACCATGGATACTGACTGAATGCTTAACATGAGCAGAGAGCGTCACAAGGATGTCTTTGTTAACTAAGGATATGGAGAGAAAAAAAATAAAACACTTTTAGTTAAGGGAATGATGTCTAAGCAATGCTGCGGGAATCAGAGAGCACTTAAGTTATGCTAAGAAATACACCATGACTGGCAGGAAGCCTGGGAAGATGAACCAGTGGTGTGTGTACATGCAATGTCTGTTTGAAAAAGGTACAACTGATGTAAGTGTATCAATTGGAATCAATACTGGCACTATTGTTTGATACTGTTTGCTGATGTGATATATATATATATATATCAGTGGGGATTTCTTTAAGACTGCAAGGGAATCTCAGCTTCCCCTATAATGTCAAAAAAATAATGGTCAAATATGTACTATTGTGTAAACAATTTATTGACTAAAAATGCGTTAGAACACGTTCATCTCGAAGACCAGTTCGTTCAGAATCAGCTACATTACATATAGCAGGTCGGCTGACTCGATTTACTTCTCATACATTCCCGTAGCGTCAGTGCATTTCCCTGTTGAAGCTGAGCGTCCATTGACTTCAATGGGGCTGCTCTGAACAGTTTTTTCAGTGCTCGAAAATAGACGGTCATTGGATAAATGCTGCGATTATGTCCCGCCCACGGACGCTCAGCGTCTCTGGGGGTGAATGAGGAGTGGGCTGGCCCGGACTCCGGGCTTCCGCGTGATGATTGGAGGATCTGTCGAAAGACTGCGTCTCCTTTTGATTGACAGCGAATCTGTACTATAAGAAGTCACTGAAGCTATTTCGCGCTCAGTCCCATCGTGGATTTCTCAAGTGTAGTCGAAATACAAACTGCTGCAACCTATTTCTTTATATTTGTTTAGTGAAATTGCTAGTCAATTTGCATAATACATTTCACACAATTATACACCACATTCCTTGTTTCAGTTTTACCAAGTTTAATATATTTTGTTTTAGAGCTGTTCGTTCGTTCATTCGTTCGTTCATTCATTCATTCATACAGTAGGCTAGGCTAGCGTCAGTGCGGGTGAAACTGTGCACGATGGCAGACGGTGCTAATATTGTCGACCTGATTTTGGCGAAGCCATTTGAAAGTCTTCCTTATGAGGAAAAAATTAGAATTAAACAGCAGGGCAGATCAACACCTAAGATTGATTTAGTGCAAAAAATAGGGTAAATAAGTTTATAATGTAGGCCGAAAATGAGCTTCTCCTCTTTGAAAGACCAGCAGCCGCCACTGATATATATTAATAAACATGGCAGAAGTGTTTCATTTCCTCACATATACAGTATATCTAATAAGCGTTGGTTGCTTTTGTTGCACTATTCCATGCAAATGTAACATTTGTAAAATAACTGTAAATACATTTTTAAAAAATTTACATGTCAGCACAATTTTTTGTGGTCTACAAAACTATTTTTAAGCATAAGCCATTATATCAAGTTTTTTAAGATAATTAGACACATAAATTCAGTCAAATTATGTATAGATTTATGTATAAATATGTCTGAAGATCACAGCACATGATGTAACACATAAAACAGTTTATATTCTCACACAAAGGACTGTTACGGAATTATGTATTCCTTGTTATTTCTCTGTGTTTCTTGTTGTCTGTTATTTCTGTTTGCTCTTAGCAGGATCAGCTGTGGGATGGCTCCACCCCTTTAATTGGCGTGGGTTTAAAACTCCAGCTTCCGCCCTTTGAAGTCGAGCTGTTGCGATTCTGGTCCGGTCGCACTTCTCCTGTCTCCTCTCCAGCCGTCAGATCATTATTTGTACCTGATTTGGATTGTTATGTTTTTTGTTTTATTTCTCAGTGATGGTGTCTTGTAGGGTTGACCTGCTTTTTCTTTGACATCACATTCGTTCTATTTTGTTAGTGTACTTAAGGTAATTTTCTGGATTTTGATTTTGAGGGAAGTTAGTTTGATATTGTTTATGATCTGTTTTGTTTGTTATTTTGGGCCTTGAGTCTTCCTGAAGATTATACACCTACTGGTTTATGTTACTCTGGAAATACTTACATTTTACATCTGTTTATTTTCTTTATCTTAATAAAAACATTTATCGTTTTTTTCCTGAATTTTGGGCTCATTGGTTTTTCTTTTGGTCTGACGACTGGGCATGGGAGTCATGTTCTTTTTTTTTGTTATCGTAATAGGGACGTACACTTACCTACAATATTTGACAATACTTTGCTGATATTTAAGCAAGGTCAGAAGAGTAAGATTGTTCTGAATATCATCACAACTTTGATTTGGCTACAATACCAAGTTTGCTCTTCACTGAATGTCTCTCAGTACAATAGCATGATTTCCTTTTGTTCACAGTAACTATATATAGTATGGCCATTAACTTGTTAGCAAGCTAATGAGCCAGAAAACTGGCTTGCTGTTGTCCCCAACAGAGAAAAGCAATGTATAATGGTTACGGTTGATGTTGGGATTGGAGTTTGGATTATACATTGTATTTATTTATTTATTTGTATTCATTTTAATAATATATATATATATATATTTTTTTGCCGATGTAACCCTGTGTAATGTAAAATAAGCAGTGTAATGTGAAATCAGCATAAATTCATTGTAAAAATTAAACTAAAAGAAAATACTTGAAAATTAAAAAAAAAAAAAAAACTGGTTACAGTAATAATAAGGTAATCAGACATTATTAAAAGGCTTATGGGGAAATTAAATAAAAAATTATTAAGTAAAACTTAAGCCAGTATAATGATTGATATGGAGATAATTGTCCAATCACGGTAGATCTAAATCTGAAGTCCAGCCTTACCACGTTAGTCACTAGGGCTGCGTTCCATTTCAAATTTTTATCCCCTTCCCTCGCAAACTGGACTCGGATGTACGTCACGGCTTACGATGTGCAACTGTCCACTATTGGTGGAAGACGATACCCAACCGCCCAAACTGTCGTCTCCGGCCTTGTTTATTCCTCTTGTGCCCTATCAGTCTGATTGAGGACCTGGCGTGCGTTGTTCCAGCCCGGCCCCGTCCTTCTCCACTCTACACACATACAGGTCAGGTTTTGTTCTATGGTGGAATTAAAAACTACCAGAATGGCGATGATGAAAGATGGCGAGTCAACCCAGCGAGATTTTAAAAAAGGGTTAACATCTTGAATGGAAGTTAATTGAAATAACTGTGGATATGGTTATGTGCTAATATTGTATGATGTTCATTCCAGGTTAAAATCCTATAGTTCATAGGGTGCACCCACATATAAATAATTAGGTATATTGTGAGTGATTTTGGAAAGAAATTGTGAACAATTGGTTGTAATGAAATTTATTTTATTCTTTTATTTTCCTCACTAGTGTTAAACCATTTGTTACAAAGGACAAAGTTCATTTTTCAATACAGAATTATTTGGCTACTCGTTCAGTGTTGTTTCAATCAACTACACCTCTCTAGTCAAACCTATTGGCCTATAATTAGAGTTAATACATATCTCCTGATACATGTCACACGCACATTTTTGGCACATTCATATTCTTTTTTTTTTACACATTTCAATACACAATTTTTGGTACACCAAAATACAACAGATACTAGAACAGGCTGTGATTGGGTCCACGGAAGCATCTGGGTTATTGTCTTTTATAGGTCCTGAAGAGAAATTAATGAACCCCAGCATTTAAAACATTAAATTACACATACATTTGTGATGGCAAAAGATCACATAGAAGTACATATATTGGAAGGGCAGAAATATAGTCTAATGATTAGAATTGAATAAATCTAGATTTGATAATGAACCACCCTGTTACCCTTTCAGAATCCCTTTGTTGAATTCCCTACCTGTCCTCCTTACAAATGTAATTTTAGCTTGCTAGTTAAGGCCAATCTATTCATTGTTCTGGCATGGCAAATTGAGGATCATTAAAAGTGTGGTCTTTGCTTGTATGAAATTAGAAGGGGTTGTTACTGGCTCCCTGTACTAAAGAAGCTGAGCACAAATAGCACATGAAAGAGAAAGAACTATTTTCAGTCAATCATTACTTTTGACTTTTTCTTTTATGTTCTAATTTTTTTTTTCTTCTCAACTTTGGATTACATTTGATAAGGAGCAATTTTGAGATTCAATGTCTGATAGTAATTTGCCCCACCAAGATGCCGGAGTCAGATCAATAGCAACTAGATTGGGAAAACTCAATATGTGCAGTGCCCATTATGCAACAGTCATGGGCTGTTTCCTTTTTATGGCACATACAATTCCACTGCTGGCAGGAAATAACAGAGTTAAGATCAGAATCATTTCATTGTGCTTTGAGGGATTCAATGAAATGCAATTTTGTTTTTTAAATACTAAAACATTTGATGGGTTTTAAATCTTTTTGTCTGCTTTTGTTCACAAAGTAAATTAAACTCTTGGTTTTGGTTCAAACTCTTTCAATCCAGACTATCCACAATTTCCTGAAACTCTGATTAATTTGAATGATTTGTGTTTTCAGGAACATTAGTTGTTGCTTCTGAATGTACCCTGAACTGGACCGCATTCTGCCAAATTACTGACAAGTCAATTCAATCAATTAAAATGTGATCCCTTTACCCTATGATGTAAATGATGGCGTGTTGCACAAGCAATCTCTGGGACATGGGTTCTGGTCCCATGGAAACCAGGAAGTAGTTGTGTTCACATAAATAATGGTAAGTGTGATTTGGAGGTTGCATTTTAACTCTAAGATTACATGTTCACTCCACTGATGGTTAGGTTTAGGTTTAGGGTTGGGGTTTGGATTAGAGATTATAGTTAAACAAATCCATTCCTGTTGACAGTGTTACATAATTTTCTACTGAAAATACAACTAGCTTTTTGTGCCACTCTAATCAGTTTAATTCAAGTTTGACCAAACCTTATTATGATAGTGTGGTTTTTACATCAATCTACAGCTCTGTACCTCTGAGTTAAATAGATCCTTTAAAATCATTTTGACATCAAAGCTTTAATTAATACCCCTCATGATTAATGTGAGTAATGTTGTTTGTATAAATGTATGCTTTTTTTTCTGTTCGCATACATACAGTAATACTCCATTAAACCCTTGGTTTGAAAGCAAGCACAGTAGATTTAGATACCACCATAATAAGACAAGTCCTTAAAATTAGTATGCACCTGTGAGTCTGCCATATCTCCTTGTTTACTGGCATGATATGCTTAGATTAAGCATAATGATGCGCCATTGGAACAGAAAACAATTCAGTAATAGTCAGCCTCACAGCCAGAAGACTGCGAAGGTCATAATACATTGTGACTCTTCATTACTTATCATTACCTCAAGGATTAATACACAGATTGTCGGGCCATGGTGCCCCAGGCCTCTTGCCCCCATGCCTCCAGACAATCCATTATTTGCTTGATATTTGTTGGAAAACAGGTCACAAAAAAAGATGAGCCTTTATGAAGGCATATTTCATTCTTTCATCTTTGCTTTCTTTACATAGGGTCTCAAATTAGAGATTGCACATATAGGGTCTCTTGGAGATTGCAGTGCAAGTGAAGTTACTGTGTCCACACAAGCAGAATTTTATATTTTTTTAATTGAGATTCAGTGCAGCAGAAAATTGACGTTGGGTATCTGACACTGGGGGACTGATGACTTGTTGTTCCTCTTGAGGAAGATAAATTATTCATACTAAGAGGGGAGGAAAAACAAACATAATGTAGAAAAAAAACAATAATAATACAAAACGAAGGGATTTTGCTTGGGTTTAATTTCCATCAGATTGTGTTTAAATGAATTCATCTGAGAAAAGGCCAATGTCAAATTGGCAGACAGAATTTGCATGCCCCACCCCGGACATACGGGTATAAAGGGAAGTGGGGCAATGAGTGCCAGTCAGAATTTTTCTTCGGAGCCGAACGGTTGTGCAACAGCAAGCTGAGTTCACCACTGTTTCACTCACCTCTACTGGCGATAAGCACTGCTGTTCGATCTACGGCACGTTTCCAGTTGGTATTCTCTCTCTGCACGCTGTGCAGTCTACACCCCTGGGCGCTTTGACAGCACTTTCACTGCCTGAAAGAGTATTTCTCCTCCTAAAAAGAGTTCCCACTCATAAAAGAGCAATACACAGCAGGCGTTGGACGTCCTTTTCAGGATGCGTCTTTTTAAAGATGTCTTTCTGCCTCTGTGTAGTTCCTGGGTGCGGTTGATTTCTCTCCACTTCTAACGGTCATAAAAGCTGGCTCGCATACCTGGGCTGCGATCACACGCAGGCAGCGTTTTATGAATGGTTCATGTTCTCAGTGCGAGAACATAGCCATGGCAACATTGCGGTCGCGGCCACGGGATTGAGGATGATCCGGCTGGCGATGAAGCCGATTTGGGGATGACGACAGGCTCGGTTTCGCAGGGTAAATCCCCACGAACAACCCGCCCCTGGCAGGCTTGCTTTCTTCCGTCCGAGCTCGGGATGAGTGCGGCTCACCTTACGGCCAGCTGGCATTCTCCCTTGAGCCACCGGAATGGGATGACGATATCGCCGCTGCATCGTAGACCGTCACAGCGGCGTCTGATGCTGATGACGGGTCTGGGCTGCCACCTTCCGGTCTGCCTGCCCAGTCTGAGGCTGATGCACAGATGTCCACTACGCTTTCCCTCTACGAGAATTGTGGCATCCTCGTGGGCACTGGCCCATGCCAACTCCTTAGCAGACATCTACAGAGCAGCGGGCTGGGAAACACCCAATACCTTTGCCAGATTTTACAATCTCAGGGTTGAGTCGGTCTCGTCCCGTGTTTTGTCAGGTCCGAGCCAGTAGAACGGTAATGCGGCACAACCTACTGCATGTTCCGCTTGCACACAGCGCCATTCAACAAGTTGATCCAGTGTGCCACTTAGCGTCGCTCCCTGGATGTTCTCCTCCCTAGCCTTCTGGCCGGCGAATTCAGCGGACCAATTCGCGGGCAGACCCACTACGAGTCACAGGTGCTCTGTACTGGGGTCAGGCTCCACGGGCTTAGTTCCCTTTTCAAGCAAACTCCCCATGATGTATTTCCCATGGTACAGTCCCCCTGTCAGCGGACCTACGTTTCTCTTGGGCTGCCACGCTGCCCTGGTCGCCGTGCTTGTAGAGTCCCCCCTCATTAGCCATTTCCCACGTACGGCTTCACAACCCTGGTGTTGTATTTGCCACGTTACCTCCCCCTAGACTGGGTAGGATGTGGCCTCCGCAGGTTCTTTTCCCCCTGAAAGAATAAGACCGGGAAAGACCGCTTTCCCTGATGCATTTCATAGTGTTAAGATAGCCCCAGCCGCTTCATGTAGATCTCGGCAGTTCACGTAACACGGTCAGTGTGTGGCGTTTTTATATGGGACCCCTTGTGTCACTTCATTCGACACAACGTCATGAAGGGGAACGTCATGGTTACTGTTGTAACCTTCGTTCCCCGAGGGAGGGAACGAGACATTGTGTCCCTCCTTCCACAGCACAAGACCTACCACTGTAAACGGCCGTACCTTATATTCGGCTCCTCAGTGCAAAATTCTGACTGGCACTTGCTGCCCCACTTCCCTTTATACCCGTATGTCCGGGGCAGGGCATGCAAATTCTGTCTGCCAACTCGACATTGGCCTTTTCTCAGGTTCAGAGGTATGTTTGACGTCCCAGGAAGACTCCTTGTTTCACTTCATTCGACACAACGTCTCATTCCTTCCCTCGGGGAACGGATGTTACAACAGTAACATGACGATTATAAGTCAAATGATTGTCCGATTTTAACATCAAACTGTGAAGTGGCATGTACACAAGTCTTGTGTACATTTGATAAGCCAGTGATTGCCGTTTAAGGGGTTTACATGCAACGCAAAATCGTGGTAATGGGCAAAATTCGACCCGTGTTGGCCAATTACTTTTTAAGCTGTTTATGACCTTACACTGATAAAGGAAAGCAGTTTAATGCATTGACATAACCACACATGTTGTTGGCGTATCAAGCATAATAAAGATTAAGTATGTGCATGTAAACACACTCATTGATGTACAGTAAGTAGTTCTCTACATGTAGCAGTTCTTACTACACTTTTATTGCCGTGCTAATTGGATGTTTTGTTGGGATCGTGATCGTTATTTTGTAATGTTTCTATCCTATCCTAAGGCTCAAAATACTGTATATACAAGTAATATTTGAAAAATACACAAGTTTGTAAGTGCAAACATTTCTAGCTATGTAAGCTTGTGTCATTACACATCAATATGTGTCAGACCGTAATTCATATCGCAACTTAATTACACAGCATTGCAGCATTGCCAGAAAGGTCACTATAGTGGAGATTAGCGTAAACATTCTCCTTCTATAGTTTTGTCTTTCAGTTCAGGTAAATGGCTTGAAGAAAATAATTTTTAAAAAAAATCTAAAGAGAATCTTGCTGAATGAGGGAAAAGTGTGTTATTGTCTAGCGTCACCAAAAGGAAATTGCAAAAATAACTAGATAGTTGAAATTTGTCAAGACAAACTTTGATGCTGACTTGATAAAGCCATGTCTCACATTTTTAACTAGTTTTTGTAATTTTGTTACAAAATACAACATTTTGTTGCTAGATTGACTTTCCTGGCATACTAAACAATAGCGAAATGGAAACCAAATGATTCCAAATCTTTCATGTCTAGGCTTTTTATACATTTATGATAACTATTGACGCTTTTCCATTACCAGTACCAGCTCGACTCGCCTCGACTCTACTCGCTTTTCGCTCCGTTTTCCATTGCAGACAGTACCGCCACAAATAGTACCCGGTCGTCATAGCGACGCCGCAGGAAACTGCCGTGACGTAATCTTATACGCGACACACATCCGCTACCCACACACACAGGACAATGGAGGAAATCGAGTGTATGCTGTTTTTGATCCTCGGGATGTGGCTGTTTCTCACAGCAAGAAGACAAACGTTGTTTCATGAGAGGCTGAGGGCAGCAAAACGAAACACTGCTGAAAAAAACAGGAGAGTTTGGGAATTACTACAGAGTTCAGACTACGAGACGAATCCGGTTGTTCAAAGCCGACGCTAAGAGGGTAAGTTATGCTAACATAGCTAACGTTTGCATATGTGTAAATACTATACTATATGCAAAGTATTTAATCAACTTTATAGCTACCAGTATTACGTACTAAAATGTGCATGGTTTATGTGTTTCAGATCTGTTTAGCTTTGCAAAGTTGCCGCGACAGACCGTCTGTTTGGGCTTTCAACCGAGCTACCGAGTGGTGGGATGTTATTGTTCCTGGTTTCACAAGCGCGCAGTGGGTTCAGAACTTCAGAATGTCGGAAGAAACATTCATATATTTGTACAACAAACTGCGTCCAGTGATGGAGAGACAAGACACAAGCTTCCGCAAGTGTGTTCCTCTAAAGAAGAGAGTGGCCATCGCACTATGGAAGCTTGCGACCGGTTCAGAGTACAGAACTATCGGCCATCTTTTCGGAGTAAGCATAACAACTGTTTGCGGTGTGTTCAAGAGTTCACTGCTGCTGCAGAAACGTTGTTGGTTCCCGAACAAATCCGTTACCCAGACCAGGAGAAGTTTGAAGAAATGGCTGCCTACATTGAGAACAGATGGGGGCTCCCACAGTGTGTTGGTGCTATTGATGGATCACACATACCCATTTTGGCACCACAGGAGTACCACTGTGACTATTTCAACCGTAAAGGCTGGCACTCCATCGTCCTTCAAGGTGTTGTAGATGGAAAAGGACTGTTCTGGAACGTGTTTGCAGGACTGCCTGGCAGCTTGCATGATGCTCATGTTTTAAGACTGTCCACATTGTGGGAGTTGGCCAGCCGTGGCAACCACTTTCCAACTTACACCAGGAATATTGGTGGGGTGAGTGTTGCCTGCTACATCCTGGGAGATTCTGCCTATCCCTGCAGAACTGGCTCCTAAAGCCATTCACTGACACTGGACAGCTGACAGTAGAACAGCAGATCTACAACAAGAAAATATGTCGAGCACGGGTAGTGGTTGAAAACGCTTTTGGTAGACTGAAGGGAGGGTGGCGTTGCCTCATGAAAAGAAATGACTGTGATGTTACAATTGTGAAATCTATGATTCTTACTTGCTGTGCTTTGCATAACCTTTGTGAGAGTCACGGAGAGGACTATGACAATGACTGGGATGCACCTGCAGCAGCAGAGCCTGTGGTGGCAGTGGCACAGGGTGTTGAGGAGGAGGGCAGAGATGTACGAGAGGGTCTGATGCGTTATTTTAATTGCTAAATAAATACATTATCATTAAATATGTTGTCTCTGCAGTTTTTCATTAAAGGTTATCACAGTATACAATCTGAAAATACTTGTTCAAACCCTTGTAAAAAAGCAAACCATCAAAAAAGACACTGTTTGTAATAAGTTTCAAAAAGGTTTTATTTAAACACGCATACAAATAGAAAAAAATATAATATTAATAAAAATTCACACATCCAACTATATACATATGTTACATGTAGTGCAAACATTAAATTAAAATAAACAAAGGGGTTTCAGTCCAGGGGCGGTGGAACAGCATCCTGCCGGTTCAGTGCCTGGACAAGCTGGCTCAGGGTTCCCAGAAAGGCCTGGTTGAAGGACGACATTGCAGCAATCTCCTCTCTCCTTAAAGCCGCTTCGAGTTCTCGGGCATGTGCTGCATCATCGAGTGCCATCTGTAAATGGCGCTCCGCTGTGCCCGGTTCAACTCCAGCTGCTCGACATCCGATGTCTGCATCTCCCTCAGGACAGTCAGATGCTCCTGTTCCCTCTTTCGTTTCCTCCGTCCTGGCCAAAAAATAATTACAATGAATGAGTTATAAAGAAAAACGGACAAGTCACGTTTCATTCAAGGGTTGTGTGTGTTTTAAATTGTTCACATGTATTATCATTACAGCAGCTACACAAAAAAAGACAAGCCCACAACTTACTATTACTTATATAGTATATGTAACGACTTAACATCTGAGCCCAACTATTTTAGTAAATGTCAACTTTAAAATACTATGTGTACAGTATAGGTGTACACTGTGTACGTCTGGAAAGTTATAAAAATACTGAACAGGTATATTAATGAATCCTGTATTCCCATAAATGGGAATGCTTCCTGTTGTTATGCAAGTAAATTTACGTTATTAATGAGTTAATGATACGATTAATGATATATTAATAAGTGTGTATAGATTCACAGACAACAGGCTAGAAGGGTTTACTTTTTCTCAATTATACTAACCGGTTGCCGGTGTCGACGCTGCTGCGGGTCTCGGTGTCGACGCTGCTGATCTTGTTGGTGTCGATGGTGCCACTGGTTCTGGTGCCGACGTGGCATCAGTGGGTGTCACTGAACCATTCTCGCTCGTCGAAAATGAATCTTAGATAGAAAGATCATACAAAAGTCAACACAATACGAAAATAGCAATGGCAGATAGTTAGCAGCTAGAGGTAGCAGCAATTGTTATCTGCGACACAAGTTTACAGTCTTCGTTGTTATAAGTGAGCTTCAGCTTTTCAAAAGCCAGCCTACAGAAAACATAACTCTCGAGCTGAGTGCGCCTACAGAATTAATGTAATGTAAACCTAAAACACTTACCATCCTCCATCAGCGACTCCAACAAACTGGTGGCCGAGTCAAGTCCACCCTCCCTCCCGTTGCTCACCGGTCTATGGCCGTAGATACCGTCCATCTGTTCGTACCACTTCCAGCTTTTTCGGTTTGAACCACTGCGGCCGTTGTGATCCTTTACAGCTCTGTAGTCACTTTTCAGTTTTTTTTACTTTTCCCTACATTGCTGGAAAGTCCTGTTGTAGCCATGTGTGGACAGCAGTTCGGAGATTTCTTGATAAACTTTTTCGTTCCTCGTTGCCCCATCAAGCTCTCGCTGGATCCTTTCTTCGGCAACCAAACAAAGAAAAGTCTGCACCTCCTCGTTTGACCACGGCGTATTCTTCCGAGTTGCCATAATAATAGTTTAGTAGGCTATATCTGTGCAAACTATTTAAAAATGGCGGGGTTATTCTGGATACTCCGTCTGGCGCGCGCAATGATGACGCAGTGAATAGTGACGATTCTTTCTGACCAATCAGCAGTCGGCATTGTTTTTACGTCACATTTTGGTATCGCCTCAGCTCGCCTCAGCCCGCTCAGAACCTCGCCGGAGGTGGTACGAAAAAAAGTACCCGAAAGCAGGTACAGGTACAACTTTTACACAGTGGAAAACCAAACAAAGTCGAGTCGAGTCGAGCCGAGGCGAGCTGGTACTGTGTAGTGGAAAAGCGCCATATGATTTCATGTTGGAAAGCCTGCGGTGGTCCTGTCAAACCTATTTAGTCAGGCTATATTATTACCATGGGAACTGTTTGGTAATGTTGCTTACCTCTGTAGTATCTCTGCAGTACTTATGAGGTCGCTCTATTGTAATGGTAAAATAACATCATGATAACTCTGTGCTTGCTGGAACTTGAAAACAACAGCATTTAAAAACTACATTAACAGTTGCAAACATTTTTCAACCTTTGCCTCATGTTGTATAAACTATAAAAATGTAAGAAAAAGCCATTTAGTATTCCAGTATCTGTTGACTATCATGAAATCCCTATGTCATTCCACATTATGCTAATTAACATTATAGCTGTGATTAATCACGTACAATCAAGGCAGGTACAGAGAATCAGTAATGAACCACTTTCCTTAGGGCCTCCTTTGCTCAATAAAAGATGGCACATGACAACAGCTGCAAATCAGGCAAAGCATTCAGTGCTGAGAGCTCTTGTGCATCATACAATCTTTGGAAAGGGGCCTTTGTGCTCTCTTAACCAGAGATAACAAAATAATATGTAGGCTCCACCCAGTCTACCTAGATGAAGCAAAACTTACAATATGACCTATGAGTGCACAATTAAGAAACGTATTATTTAAATTAGCCCACCATAAACTGCATATTATTTCTTGGGCAACATAAAATCAATACAAAACAGTACAACCTTGTGCTACGTGGCAGCTGAAAGTCATAGCCATACAGTAAGTGGCCCAAAATTTTAACTAGCCAAATACTTCCTTACATGTGTTGTAAGTGTCTGAATTTTGTAACTTTTGACAGTAAGAAAATATTTATTTTACTTTGTTTATTTATAAAAATGTTGTCTATCAATTTCTGCCATCTATAAAGTTCTGTTCAAAATGTGAATAAGAGAACTGTATGTGTCAAGAGAGAATTCATTACATAGAGTAGATTTTACCCTGTTTACATGGACTATTCTAATGTTTTCATAGAGTATGGATTGGAAAATGCCACTAGCCTTCGCTGTTTAATTTCACTTTTTTTCCCTTAGTGAATTTAACACCTTATGTGTGTTCTTTAGTTAAGAGTACTTGTCACTCTGTCTAATTGGAAATAAATGGATAAAGTAGCTATTAGGAAGAATATTATACCATTTTCTGCATTGTTTGCAATTTAAAAGAGCATGTGATGTTGTTTTCTAATTAATGGCCTAAGAAATTACATTAAAAAAAAAACAATCATTTAAATGTAAAACCTGACTTTGGTGTCATTACAGAAATGCAGTGCTAGTTGCTTTGGATAAAAGTGACACTGCTGTTTCACCTCCAAAATCTTTTTAAAAATGCAGAAATACAAAATCATTAATCATTAATCTACAGAATTTCTATAAAGCCAACTAGACATATAAGATTCAACCGGTCTCTTAACTACACATAGTTGGAGAGATAATCTATGCATGAATATGTAAAATTGCATATGTTAAAATTAGCATTTCAACTTTGTACTAAGGCTTCACCTTTTTTACCTTGGTATCTTTTTGTGATTATTTAATCAAGCTAAGTGACTTTAAATGAACTGTTTGGTGGGTGATATACACAACGAACAAGAAAAAAGGCACTAAATTAACCTAATCTCATTAATTTGCCAAACATTATAATTCAAATCAATTATGTTTTATTCAATGAATGTCAGAGTGGGATATAATCTTCCATTTCACCATTTAAAACACATATTCACAAAAACAAGATATAATTAGACTTGATGTATTAGAAGTGTTTTAACCAAACTATAGCTCTCACTCTGTCTATTTGAAAAGTGTGGTTAGCATGGCGGGAACTTACACTTGAGTAGGTGGGTAGCCCACTTATGAGATCCAGACTAGCTGGTGGCTGATTAGTATGCAACATTAATTAATGATCTGCAATGAAATGTAATTGTTTTCTTTCGAGCATGAAACATTGCTGAGTAAGTATCGATCAAACTTCTCAAATGACAAGAGCTGTAGTGTGACTGCTGGGTGGTTTTTGTGTTCTCAGTGGTGTGTAGTGACTGGTACTGAAATATCCTTAGTTTACTTCGTGACATGTTTAGCAGTAAGAAAATTAGCTCATTCTTTGCACGTTTAAAAATTTGGTCCAAAAGATGCAAGTTTAATTTCAACTGCTAGTGTTTTTACATATATATATATATATATATATATGCTGCTGCAGGCTTTCTGATGACAGATCTGAAAATAAATATTATTTTTGCTTCTTAAAGATGAAGTGTGTAATGTATGCACAAGGGATCTTTAGTCTTGTGCAAAAGGGGTCTTTTAACCACACTAGCCTTGTGCTCCTGTTGATGTAAAACCAATCCAGCTTTTTTTGTTCTGAAATGATTGACTGATTACATCTTACATAAAGGTGAAAGGAATGTGAAATATGTTTGTTTTTTCTCATTTATGAATTTATTTTTCATTTCCTTAAGCATATTGAGTATCATTCATATTGCTTCAAATTTGAATAATATAAAATGTCCTGAGATGTATTCCCAAATCTGTTTTAGACTTCTCAAAATGTGATTGAGTCTAAACTCACTTTTTTGTGCTTCATTAGCATTCCATGGGCTTGGCTCTCCAAATACCAGCAGCCTTTGAAAGATCATATGGAATATATTTTGCTCTTTGTGAGTTGGCAAAACTTCTCAATCAGAATGGAACTATGCTTAAATCCATAATATTATTATATTACATCCAGGTGGCAGGAATCGCCTTACTTTACAGCATCATATTAATCGTTTAGAAGTAGCTGTCACAGGAATAGTAGCGCATTGGTAGCAGACATGTTCTAGAGATGTCAGATGAAAGATGTTTGAGTCTGTCCTTTGATATGTTCTGATCCCTTTCCTCTATTCTGTCAAATATGTTTTATATCTTATAAAAATCCCAAATGCCAAAAAA
The DNA here is from genome assembly GCF_025860055.1 of Xyrauchen texanus. Lineage (NCBI taxonomy): Eukaryota > Metazoa > Chordata > Actinopteri > Cypriniformes > Catostomidae > Xyrauchen > Xyrauchen texanus. The sequence continues at coordinate 11,543,188 of NC_068317.1, forward strand.
GTTGCTCTTTGTTACAATGACAACAAAACACTGTGATCCAGTACTGAATGTAACTTTACACAGAAAATGTTATGAAGTGATTTTATCACAGTAGCCTATAATGTCTAATTCTTGTACCTTTGAAATGATGTGTATTTTAGCATTCATAGACTTGCCCCATTCACTTTCATACTGTGGCTGGGCTTCCCAGTAACGTTGCAACTTGAGCTTTTACAATCATCGTAACTAAAGTTAAGTTGCAATGGAGTAACACCTGTTTCCTAAAACCAGCATGTAGATCACTCATTATAAAGTAGAACTTAAGTGCTTCGTTTTGGGAGCTGTCCAGTCAAAAGGTGCTGATAACTTTGGCCAGTATGTCCAGGAGTTTGAATTCTCAAAATTAAAATAAGTTGGAAATACTGACAGACATGGAAGTTGTTTTTAACCTTGTTGGGGTGCCAAAAGTTTTTACCAAAATATTACATAATTTATTTAAAGATATAATTATGGCTTTAGTAAGACAGAGTTTCAAATGTATTGATGCTCAATTATAGAGATGAATGAAAGTGACACAATAAATGCATTTAACATTAATGTATGCTATTTGAATCATAAGGGGCTCCCACGTAACCTAAAGTGTTGTTCCTTTGGCTGGAAACTAAACAAATGCAAACAGAACAGGATTAAAATTACAGGCACCAGTATTGAACGACTCATAGACCTATCTAAATATTAATAAATCATCTGGTTAGAGTTCAAGGCACTATGTACCTACTGCTTGCTTACTGCTGTAAAAAGACTATAGGCGAGCCGATTTGAAAAATCCATTGGAGGAAGAAAGAAGAGGAGGAGGAGGAGAGAGAGGGAGAGAGAAGGGAAATGTCTCGTTGCACACGCTCGCTCTAATCTCCTCCGTTAACCATATTTAAATTATTTTATTGAGGCATATTTATTTAACTTTTAAATTGCGTGGTCACATTACTCACATACTGTATGTCTTCTTATATAATCTTCTTAAATAAGCCATTATAATTATGCTTATCAAAGAAGGCTATTATAACATTAATACTTATTGTATTATCTGTCTTTAAATTTAGACCTATCATGTCACATGTGGAGACTGCCTATTGATTTCATAGTGATTTTTTCAACACTTTTTTTATCCTCTGAATTAGATTACAGTGGTTTCCAATGATCAAAATATATTAATACAATTGATTAAATGTCCCATTGACTTTGATAAACTGTCAAAGACACCAGAAAGATATGTTCCACTAGACGTTGTGTCGATGTATTTACACTAGGGGTCGCTCACGGCCACACACCCCCCTTATGTTGATACATATAAGACCGCTTCAGCACTGGCTTCAGACTCGAGTCCCGAAATGGGCATGGTACTGCAGCACACATCGCATGGCAGTTATGCCCTTCTGCCGCCACTTATTCAGCCCTTGGACAGACCTTGTGTTTCTATGGGCAGGAGTTCCCCTACAGTAAGCGTCCAGAGGGGCCGTGGTCACCACAGACGCCTTCAATTCAGGCTGGGGTGCCATGTGCAATGAGCCGCTGGTTCCAGGACAGGACCACGAATGTGTTGGGACATCAACTGCCTAGAGTTGCTGGCTGTACTGCTTCTCACTGTGGAGGCTATTGCCGTTGACCCGTGGCAAGCATGTGTTGGTCCGGTCCGACAACACAGTGACAGTAGCGTATATAAATTGGCAAGGCAGCATACATTTTCCTAGCATGTCGCAACTCACCTGCCATCTCCTCCTCTGAGAGGCACCAGGAGGCTGAGCCCCCTAGGCCAAGCCTCTTTCCCTCATGGGACCTCTCTGTGGTCCTGCTGGGACTTCAGAAAACTCAGTTCGGGCCCCTGGAGTAAGTCGCGATAAAGGCCGTCTCATTAAAGACCACCCTCCTGACCACGCTCACATCCATCAAGAGGGTCAGGAACCTGCAAGTGTTCTCTGTCAGCGAAACGGAAGACTCTCATGTGATCCTGAGACCCCGACCGGGCTATGTGCCAAAGGTTCCCTTGACCACTTTTAAGGATCAGGCTTGTGAGCCTGCAAGTGGTGGTCCGCGAGGAGGCAGACCCAGCCTTATCATTGCTATGTCTGGTGGGTGCTTTGCGCATCGCACACAGAGCTTTAGGTGCTCTGAACAGCTCTTTGTCTGTTTTGGTAGACAGCGGATAGGGAACACTGTCTCCAAACAGAGGCTTGCCCACTGGATCGTGGACGCCATCGCATTGGCCTACCAGACCCAGGCTGTGCCTGCCATAATGCTGTACTAGCCGATGAAATGGCTGGGACCTTGTCTCAGCTCCTCAGCACAAAACCTGAATGAGAGTGGGCATTCCTTCTCCTTTTATACCCATATGTCCTGGGAGGTGGCATGCAAATTCCACTCGCTAATTCCCATTGGTCTTTTCTCAGATTGAGGTGTCACTACATCAACACAACATCTCGTTCCCTGATGGAGGTTACGACAGTAACTAAGGCGGTATGTACAGCAATCATGAAATACACACTAATATTAGGGTTTTGGAATCAGTATCATCCAAAGCATGCAAGAAATTTTGCAAAAACACAGCAGGGTGATTAGCATTTTTTAATACATATAGATATCAAGAAACCCATTATGTTTATATATCGAATCCCTGTGATATGCTGGTCTCAAATGGTTGAGTTTATGTAGCAAAAACATCTGCTATCTTCTTGGCTTTACCTCATCGATTTATTCTGTTATGCTGACATCTCTTTCTCTCTCTCTCTCTCTCTCTCTCCCTCTCTATCTCTCTGCTTTTCTCTCTTATGTCTTTCCAGTGTATTGACTAACCCTATCATTGACAAATCATGTTTGAGGAGAAAGTTGGTTTCCAAGAAACCAAGGTTGGATTAGATTTAGCCAGCAGAATGCTTGATTGACACAAAGTGTCATTATAGCAGAACGACACTGGTCGGCACAAATTAATTGTAATGTGGGGGGTGGAGGGGGGCGGTTGGTTACCAGTTAGACGGGTTCACTTAGAACAACAGCTGGCACTGTTGCTAGTTTAATTGCTTTGCTTGTCAGTTCTGCCCTGAATATGCTAAATTAACTCTATAAAATGAAAATTTTATGGAAAATATGAAGCATTTCAAATCTTACATGGCATGATTGCATAATATACACAGTTATCCATTTTACAACAATATGTTGTGATGTTTCATAACTGAGTTACTTTGACAGGAGGCTTTATTAAAAAGAGACTACCTTTATGGTTCAGCTGAATTTTGTGCCGATAAATGGTCCTGAATGGATAAAATCCCCAATGCTTTTAAATGTCAAGAAAAAAGGTGTTCTTGCTAATTTTTCACTTAAAAATGTTATCAAGTTGCTCATTACATTTTAAAATAATTCACAAATATAAAAAATAAGTCAGAACATACAGAGTAGAAGTCTTATTGAGGTGTTAATTTTGAATGTGATTTGTGCAAAATGTTGCAATTAATGGATGAATTCTCCATGTAGTTTAAATGCCAAGGAATATGTGTTATCAAAATTAAAATATAATATATAAAACCAGCTTGTGGTACAATTAATATAAATACAGAAAATAACAGACTTCATAGGTTCACCCAAAATGGAAAAATCTCTCATCATTTACACATCCTCATGCCATGCCTGGTGTAAACTGTGAATTTCTTTATTCATCAGAACAAATTTGAAGAAAAATATCTTAGATCAGTAGGCCCTTAAAATGCAAGTGGATGGTAATTAGACCTTTGAAGCACCACAAATCAAACAGTCAGCATAAACATCTTCCATATGACTCCAGCAGTTAAATTATTTGTCTTCTAAAGTGAGACGATCACTTTTGGTGTGGAAAAATATAAATATTTAAATACTTTTTAACTAGAAAAAGTTGCTTTTGTTCAACAGCAGTATCCGCATTCACAAGAGCACTGAGTTCTTGTGGTCTCTTGTGTGACGAATTTGTGTTGGCATGCTACGGACGCAATCTCATGTTTTTCTCTGAGTGAGACATCCAGGATAAGCACACAAATGCACCATTGTGAGTAAACAAACAGAAACAAATGTAGGGTATCCAGGTCAGGTTTGGGGAATGTACAATTAATTTCAATGATCGTAATCAATGATTAATCATACGGGTTGACCCAGATACCAATACATACAAAAACGCCCCAAAAAGGGCTTATATAGTCCAAGAGTCTGCTTCAAATATATATAGATAATTAAACACAACTAATTATAATTCATTAGGAATATCCATTATATGCAGACAGGCTATATTAATTTAATTAAACCCTCAATGGAATTGACCCGTAGGCTACCGCAATCAGTCAGTTCGTCCTGCGAACCGCTTTGCTAAATATTTCTGATCAATTCCCTTGAAGGTTTATTCTTAGTTAGAAGCTAACTCATCAAAGCACGTTAACTTACTTTGATAATATCAGCTCGTAGCTTAAAATCACACATTAAAGAGGCTTTGTTCTATGACCAACAACCACAGACAATCAAGCGTATAATTGATTTTAATACAAGGTACTAGGATATATCACTACATTGACAAACAGACACTTAACATGTAACATAAAATAAACATAAAATAAACAGAGTAGAAGCAGTAAGGAAAATAAAGAGATTATTATAAGGATAGCCAACTTATTACAACAATTAACCCTTAAGAGCCAGCAAATGGAATTACACACTTTAACGCGTTTGGATTTCAGATGAAATAATACTTGCAAAATGGACCTTAGTGTGGCTGAGCAAGACGATGTCGTAGTTAGTTATAAGCTTACTCATTACTCATACAAGAAAGTCATACACACCTGAGATGGCATGAGGATAAGTAAGTGATGAGATCATTTAAATTTTTGAGTGAACCAACAACCCAATTTCAGTCTTTTTAAAAAAACAACCTATTAGTCATTGCACCATTAAATGAGTGAAAATGTGTGCAATTAAGAATAAAACAGGAAAAGTGCCCTTGGCTTGTCAGAAAGAAAGCAAATATGTAAACAACACTTTTCATCATATGGTCAATGTCATAATTGCATCTTCAGTTTTCTGGTGACAGCACTGATCTTGAGGTGTCCTTGTTTTGAGCAAAAAAGATCATGATAAAAGCATACAGACAAAACTGGTGTATTAGAAATAAAACAAGCAAGCAATAAATAAATAAATAAACTGCACTCTCCTTTCACATCCAATATGAGTCCCATCCAGGAATGCACTCTATTTGCTGGGAACTGCAATACAATTTCTAAGTCAAATGAATGACAAATAGCAATAATTCTTCACTTCTGAAAATATGCTGGTATGTCAGTATAACCTGCAGAAATATGTACCTCCTCCACATTAACTAGAGGACCAAAGATTGTATTGCAGTTTTAATGAAAAATACATTATCAAAACATTCCAACACTTAAAATAAAAAATAAAAACATTTTCATTATTGGTCAACTGCTATGAATTGACTCCCACACATTGGCTTTAACTAATTTAAAGGAACAGTTCACCTAAGAATGGAAAATATGTCATTATATTCTCACACTTATGTATGTGGCTCCATGTTTTTTTCTTCTCTGGAAATGTATGTATTTATGGCAATACTTATTTATAATTCCAATGCTTTACAGGGTCTTTTAACAGTGGCTTACACAAGTGTTTTAGTTAAGTTGTGTGATGAGGGCGTGGCCAGGCCGTGAGAGAGCATGGCCGGCCCTGAATCAGCTGATCAGCAGGAGAGCGAGATAAAGGACGGCCAGACATACCAGTACAAGAAAAGAGAGACACACATGGCCGCGTTGTTGATGGGTCTGTGTTTGTTTATGTTTGTTTTATGTTGAGTTTAAATCTTAAATCTTTAAATTAAATCTTTGTTTACGCCTCCTCCTTGCCCATCCATGAACTCTTACAGTGGTGCCAAAACCAGGGAGGGAGGAGGGAGTCACTGTCGCTCAGTCCATGCTGCTGCCATTTGCCAGGGGCCGGAGGACTCGCAGCCATCTACTGGGGGAAGAGCGAGCTGGCATCCGCAGGAGGGAGGAAGAGTGGTTGGCGACCAGGCAAAAGCGCGTCCAGGAGCTGGCGAGCAAGTTTTTCCCTCTCTTTCTCTCTGTGTGTCTCTGCTCGCCCTTTCCCTCGTATGGTAAAGAGCAGTTTGGACATTCTTAATGTAGCCAAGTGGACGAATTTCATGAAATTGAACTCTTTTTATCAATTGGACGTGGCCCCTATAAAAAACCAGTGTTTTGCGACACCTGCTTTCCAGCACTCTCTCAGGCTAGAAATGTGAACATGTATTGCGCAAGATAGCTCCCAGTTTTGTTCATCGGTTGAGAATTCTTTGGGTAAATATAACATTTCACACAAAATGACTCCATGGTTTTTGAGTTTAATTAAATATAATTTATATTGTGAGAACCGGCTTGACGATATAAATAATGGTTTAATGATAAACTTAAAAGACAACATAAACACACACATGACGGACATGTCCGTTAACGATCTCTCTCTCCCGCACGTTCCTCTGCAGTCGACCTTTATACCTCAGAGGCTTGATTAGCCTAATACGGTGTGTAGGATCACGACCCGGATTCACCCTCCACCCTGCCACATTCCTCCCTCGTTCTCTCAGGTTGGGGAGCCCCCAGCATGATGTACACCCCCCCCTTTCCCTGGGGGAGGGCGTGCCCTAAGGCCCGTCTGCCGGTAGGTCATCCCCGTCTACCTGGACGAGGGAGGGGACAAGGGGATGGAAACTGGGGTACTTCCCGTAACAGTGTAGTACCCCCCCAAAAAACACTGTAAAATTTAAAAGAGGGACAAGGCCAACACATAGCGGCAGTGAGAGAGAGAGAGGAGAGAGGGATGAGAAAAAAAAAAACTCTTACTCGCCAGTTCTCCAATACGCTGCAGCTTGTTCCTCGGCCACTCTTCCAACCTCTATCGGAGGACAACCGCGCCTCTCCGGGCGGATCAGAGGCAGTCCACCAGCCCCTGGCAGACGGAACGCCCCGCCGCGTTCTCGGGGAACAGAAGGGGTCTCCCTCGCCCCTGGCAGCAGTTCTCCAGCTCCAGGCAGTTGCCAGTGAGCCCCTCCCCGCTCGCAGTCGGCGGTCTTAAATCCCGCTGTGTTTCAGCGCCCGGTAGGCGACTCCTGCGCCCCTGGCAGTGGCCCTGACCGATCCAGGCGATAGGTTAGGAGCCCCTTCTCCCCTCGCTGTCGGCGGCCATCGTCCTCTTTCAGGCGGCTGGGCTCCTCGTCCCCCGGCAGATGGCCGCGGCTGCTCCATTGGGGTGGACGGTAGTGGTGAGAACTCTACTACGGCATATCCCTCCTCCTTTCTAGGCAGTGTAAAGGGATCAATGGAAAGGAGGAGGCGAGAACCGGCTTGACAATATAAATAATGGTTTAATGATAAACTTAAAAGACAACATAAACACACACATGACGGACATGTCTGTTAACAATCTCTCTCTCTCGCACAATCCTCTGCAGTCAACCTTTATACCTCTTAGGTTTGATTAGCCTAATATGGGACCGGGTGTGTAGGATCACGACCCGGCCCCGCCCTCCTCTTACCTTTGAGAGAAAATCCACTCATATTAACATTTGGCATTTTTGACATATGAGAATTTTTTTTAAAGACCACATTCTAACATTAGTGCAACAGTCAAAGCCCAACTTCCCCCCAAACCAATCAAACAGAAAAAAGAATAACATGCGCATTAACCCCACGCACTACAGCTTCCATCCCTCTAAACTCAAATGAGTGCCCCTGCAACAACTTTGCTCTTGGAATGCTCAAGTCTGGTGCTTCTATACAAATTTTGTGAGACAGAATTACATAAAAGAATATAATCTATAGAACAAACGCCAACTAATAGGCAAAATAAACACAAGGAAACATGTAGATTCATCCACAACTTTCCCAAAGGAGTGTTATTCCAAAAAACGTTGTTCTCCAGTTCTCCAAAAAACTCCAGCTGCTAGACAGAACCAGCACAAAAATAATCAAAACAGGCGCCCAGTTTCCTCTGACGGTCAAGTGAATGTTCAGTTTGTCAGGTCTACTTGGCTGCAAAGTGAGTGCTACATAAAGACTCACTCATTCCATAGACTCTATGAAGGATATTGCATGTTGGGGACAAGTAAACACCCTATGGCCATACTTAGCATCAATGTTAACATGGCTGGGAACTTCAGTGCAAAGCGACCCTCCATCAATGCAAAAGTTTCTTGAAGGAATGTTATTCCAAGAAATCAGACTCCAGCCACTAAGCAGACAGTCAAGTGAGTGTTCAGTGAGTCAGGCCCACTAGGAAGCAACATGACAATCACCAAATGGCTTACTTACCCAATTATCTCTATGAAGAACAATGCTTGCTGTGTGCATGTAAATATTTTGCAGCCATCCTTAGTATCTGTTCTCAATTTGGCTGGAAACATCAGTGCAAAAGTGACCCTCTGTTGATGTACGAGTTTCTTGCATTCCTTGAATTGCTCACGTTTCTCTCTTGTCGAATTCACAAAGTCTAGGAACAAGAAAATGTTGTGGTTCTTCCAAGAAAGCCTTCCATTGCTACTTGACTCGTGTAACACAAGATCTTTATCGGATGCTATCAGAAATGTAGCCAGAATTGATCGGGGCCTGTCTCCTTCCATGGATCTCTGAGCTGGAACTCTGTGAGCTCGCTCGATTTCCAGCTTATGGCTTGTTATGTCAAGCAGACTTAGGAAGAGCTTTTCTAGGAATTTCACCATATCTCAGCCTTCCTCATGCCAGGAATTCCAACAATTCGGAAGTTGATTTGCTGATTACGATTCTCAAGGTCTTCCAGCATTTCCCAAACGTGTTCCAAATCTACTTTGGTCGCAAGCAAATTAGCAGCTAATTCCCTCTCTGATGACTCCGGATAATCAATAAGTTTCTCGATGTCCCTAATTCTTGTAATCAACTTGTAATTTCGTCTCCATCACAGTGATCGATCAACATTATTACAGCAAGATCCTCCAAGTCTGCCACGGCCTTCGCCAGCATTACAGACATGCTGGACTGTTGACGTTGAATCTCTCTTGCTGCACCTTTCAAACTGAGTCCCTGGTCTGTGGCTCTGTCTGGGTTATCAGCTTGAGCACGTAAGTGTCTTTTAATATCTCCTGAGCCCGATATTTTTGAATTCTTTGACATGTTGACTTCATAGCACAGTTATTTAGCAGTGTGTATTAAAACTTATATTAAAACTAGCAAAGTGCGGAAAGCTCACCATTCACACATCCGACCACTGCATGGCGTCACGCAACTCCCCTGTTTTATGTTGTTTTAAGTTAATTCATGTCATTAAAGTTCTGTTTACTGTTCTACCGGTTTCCACCTCCTCCTTGCCCATCCTGAACCCATTACAATGTCATTAAAGCCTGGTTAGAAATGCATATTATTCTGTGAGTGATTTAACCATGTGTTAAATGCATAAAATGCTGTGAGTGTTTAAGCATGTATTGAGTATGTGTTGAATATGACCATGGCAATGTTGCAGTCGTGGCTTTCCTTCTTCCGAAGCGGAAAGCCACTCTAGCTGCCCCCCGCGCTGTGCCTTCTACCCACGGGTATGAGGCTGGCCTGCCTGGCCCTGGAAGTGATTTGGGGAGTTCAATGACCGCGGTCTTGCTGGGAAACGACTCTTTAGGGGCCTGCGAGCAGGATGAGTCTTGGATCGCTGCAACGGAGAGCACACTGGAGATGTTGAACGCTGAGGCCTCGACTGGGCTGCCACATTTCGCTGCCTGAAACAGACTTCCGGGTTCGTCCACTCTCACTACCCTTGACAGGTTGATAAGGTTGCGATGCACTTGTGCCTGCAAAACGCTACCACCTGCCAGAATCGCCCGACGATCCCCTCCAGAGCCTGTAGGACTACATTGTCTCTGGCGTCCAAAGCCAACATTGCTGCTGGACAGGCTGTCTACACCCTGCATGACATGGCCCTCCTGCAGGTACACCCAGCCAAGGCATTTAAAGAACTGTATGTGGGTATTCCTGATCCGACCTCCGGGCGACGAAGGTCACGGCGTGAGCACTCGGGCAGGCAATGTCTACCTAGGTGGTCCAGGAGTGTCATCTGTGGCTGAATCTTGTCGAGATGAGAGATGCCGACAAAGTTCACTTTCTCAATGCGCCCATCTCCCAGATTGGAATTTTCAGTGACGCCATTGAGGACTTCGGCCAGCAGTTCTCGGCAGTGAAGAAGCAGATCGCAGTCGGTGCTGAACTGCCAGAGGACATTAAGGCAGAAGACAGCATTTTCAGAGGCTCCTGGGGTATATAGCTTCCTCGGCACGGTCACGCCGCTCAGGTTGATGCATATGAGATCGCTTCAGCACTGGCTTGAGACTCGAGTACTGAGATGGGCATGGTGCCAAGGCACATATCGCGTAGCTATCATGCTGCTTTTCCACCACTTGGACAGACCTCATGTTTTTGTAGTTCCCCTACAGCAGGTGTCCAGGTCACCACAGATGCCTCCAATTTGGGCTGGGGCATCGTGTGCAATGGGCCCGCAGCCGCAGGTTCCTGGACAGGACCGCGACTGGGTTGGCACATCAACTGCCTAGAGTTTCTGGTTGTACTGTTCGCCCTATGGAGGCTATTGCCCTTGCTTTTTTTATTTCTGGTACAGGTATGTGTTGATCTGGTTGGACAACATAGCGACAGTAGTATACATAAATCGCCAAGGCGACTTATGCTCACCTCACATGTCGCAACTCGTCCGCCATCTCCTCCTTTGGAGTCAGCGGTGGCTGAGGTCGCTGCAGGCCACTCACATCAGGCCACACTCAACGCTACTGAGGACGCGCTGTCGTGGCAGGCGATGCTCAACGGAGAGTGGAGACTCCACCCCCTGGTCGTCCAGCTGATCTGGAGTAGATTCGGCAAAGCATAGATAGACCTGTTTGCTGTGAATCCTCCCACTGTCTGCTCTGGTATTCCCTCAGGGGAGCCCCCCTCGGGACAGATGCACTTTCCCACAGCTGGCCCCGGAGGCTGCGCAAATATGTGTTCCCCCAGTGAGCCTACTTGCACAGACACTGTAAATGGTCAGGGAGGATGAGGAACGAGTCACCATCGTTGCCCCATATTGGTCCACCTAAACTTGGTTCGCTCCTCATGACAACACCTTCCTGGCAGAGTCCCCTGAGGAAGGACCTTCTTTCTCAGAGATGGGGCACCATCTGGCACCTGCACCTAAACCTCTGGAACCTACATGTCTGGCCCTTGGAAGGGATGTGGAAGACCTAAGTGGCCTACAACCAGCAGTGGTAGACATGATCACTCAGGCCAGATCTCCCTCTACGAGGCAGCTTTATGCCCTGAAGTGGCACTTATTCACAAATTAGTGTTATTCCCGAGCGAAGACCCACAAAGATGTGCAGGAGAGGCTGGAGGGGTGGCTGTCCCCCTCCAACTTGAAGGTATATATAACCGCTATAGTGGCCCACCACATCGCAGAGGGTTGGGGACATGCAAGGTTCAGCAGATTCTCACGTGGTCCTGAGACAATTTAAATAACTTCTTTAGCCAAAACAGCATTTAAATGTAACTAAAACTTGCGTATTAGGACATATTTCAAATGTCAATACTCTGAATCCTGGCTGGCAAGGCTAGAAACAGTCCTACTAGTAAAATATGTACATGTTTATATAAAATAGCATGTCAACTAATTAAAACTAAATGACTTACTCATCCGAAATTGTATCCTCGGCTGGATCAAGTCTCTCTTCAAAATACAATCGTTCATCGGAGTCAACGCTTCATCACTATCCAGGAGTTTTCTGACTTGAATATCGTGCTGTCTTTCAAATGTGTAGAAAAGTGAATGAACTTTGTTTTTACGGCACAGTCGGGGGCGTTTACCATTTGCATTGATTGCCTCAGCACATTACCGTATGAATAGCGCCCTCTGCCCGTGGATGTGATCACATTACGGATAATTAGCTGAGCTAGGAGAAATTGCACATCGCTATGTTTCATATCAATTACATTGCAGTAATTATTGTTTTAAATTTGACTTGTTTTATTTAAAAGTAGACATTGTAAGCTTTCTTTAGACATGTTTGTGTGATAAGTATTTGCAGAGTTTCAGTTCATTTTTATGACGTGTTTCAGATACATGCTCGCAAACCCAGAGACTGCTGACAGCTCACAATTTTTATTTTCTTTATTTTACAAAAGCATAAGGTTTTTTTGTTATTGTGAGTATACAAAAATACAAGTATACCCTTTTTAGTCTCTAATGATGTCTTACACTTATCTGTATGCCCCAAAATGACGAAGAATTTTTTTTTGTTTCCACTGTAATTAAAACCCAGCAGGACACGCCGGCACGTAAAAATATTACACACTCCTCCCATTCGAGGCAGGACCTACCACTACGCCCCTTCCATGTGCGGCTGGTGAGCCAACGTGTCGTATTGCCACATTTTGACCTCCCCATTGGGCAGGATGTGGTCTCTGCGGGTCTCTTCCCCCTGAAAGTATAGGAATGGAATAAACACCTTCCCCGATGCGTATAATAGTGTTAGATGGCCCCAGCCGAATCTAATACTCTGTGGAGAGAAAACATAGAGAGAAAAGGCTGCGGCTGGCATGGCCTGCTCCCATGCTATTTACGTACGTTGCTCCCCCCCCCCTCAGGGATGTGGAGAACTACATGATGTCTTTTTGGGGTATTGGGGGAGGTTACTTTCAGACTGATGCACCTGAGACCATGAGAAACATGATTCAGCTGTTTTGGTGTTTTTCTATAGGGACCCCTAGTGTCACTACATCGACACAATGTTGAGTGAGTGACAGATGGGGAATGTCTTAGTCACTGTCATAACCTCCGTTTCCTGATAGAGGGAATGAGATGTTGTGTCCCTCTTGCCACAATGCTGTACTAACCGCTGAAATGGTCGGACCATGTCTCGGCTCCTTAGCACAAAACCTGAATGAGAGTGGGCATTCCTTCTCCTTTTATACCCGTATCTCCTTTTATACCCGTATGAAAATTCCACTTGCCAATTCTCACTGGCCTTTTCTCAAAAGTATAGAGGTGTTCTGTGTTCTCAAGAGCGACCCCTAGTGTCACTGAATCGGCACAACGTCTGCTTATGACAGCAACCAAGTTTTCCCTTTGATTTGGATATTAGCCGATACCGTATTTAATCTTTTTGCATTTCATTGAACCAATATTAAGTTTTTGTATCTTCTTTGTTTTTTGTAAATATATATGGCACCACCGACCACTGTTTTTTCCTTTTCTTTTCTTTAAAACAGCCATCAGAAAAATCTTTGTACTTTTTATTTGTATTCGTTTCGTTTCTTTACAACCCACTGGCTACATTACAATTTTCACCATATGTGTTCCAGATAAGTCAGAAAGTCATACTGTTTGGGAACTATATGAGGCAAGTAAATAATTAAATTTTTTGGTAAACTATCCCTTTAGTATGTTTCCAGTTGTTTACAAGTGTCAAATGTTCCTAGAAAGCCAGAACATTGTGTCTGGAGTTGTCACATCTCAATCATGTTTCTCTGTGTGGGTCAAATCAACTTTTAGATAATTCTCATCAACAGACAGCACTGGAGTATAATCAACCTGACATGCCATCTGTCTGAAAGTCACAACCATCTGCACTGCAATCAGTCAAGTCCCTCAATCCCATAACATTGTGTCACTAATAGCAACTGTGCCACTAATTGATGGAATTGTATAAGGGGAATAATCAACAGATGGCACCCCAGGATAATGGTGAGCTCACTAAACGAGATTAATCTCGAATGTGGACAAATTAGTTTGTATTCAATGTTTCTTGATGCTGAAAGTAGTTAAAATGGAATAATGTCAACACAGGCAACCACTGATTCCAAGTAAGTATCCCATTGGATATTGTGAAGATACATTTGTGTTGGATTGGTTAAGCCTATTCTCATGCCAACAGAACAGTGTCCAAATTCTCCCTAATAAACACGTCAGCTGTTGGTTTACAGAATAAAACGGAATGAATTGGATTCCTTAAAAGAGCTATGTTGTGGAGAAAGAAATGTATTAAATGTTGGCAACAACAGATTTGACACATTCCATTAGAAATGTAAAATATAATTGAAGAAAATAAATTTCTTCAATATCTCCATTAAGTCTCCTAGATAGCAACGACTTTAAAAAGAGAGCAAATAAAGAGTTTTTCTTAAATCTCCTGCACGTTAGTTTATTCCCCCATGAAAAAGCCCTTGCAATCTCAAGAATTTCAGAAAAGATTTCAGCAATCTCTCAAAAGAGATTTCAATCTACAGTATGCTATACACATTAATGTTATAGCTACTCCTATCGTATGTCTTATTTTTCTAGTTTTGTTTCTTCTAAATAATTTTAGGAGACACATCTAAGACTTCTATGTTGATAGAACTGTCTTATAGTGTGTTTCCTGAGCTATAATATTACAGATTATGACCAATAAATGTTTCCCCTGGGACCAGTCTTCAGGTTAAGTTTGTAAACATGTTTAGCCCACATGTATTAATACATTCTCTTTAGCTATTTAACCTAAAGCTGGCATATTAAGCTTTTCTTAGACTTCTGAGTAAAAGCAACCATGTTTATTCCACCTCGTTTATTCCTGCTTTTACTTAGCTACTGACCTATAATCACATGTAAAGGCACATAAACTCTACTACACTAATGTGAGTGGCCTGTTAAACACACTCTAATAAGTCTCTACTAATGTCTCCAATAGTGGAGATTGGAGCAATTACAACTTGCCATGAAGAAAAAAATACATTACAAACACACTAGGAAATAAACAAATGCATGTGTTTTTATAACACATTGGTTTAATGTAGAGATAAAATAAAATAAAGTAGGCTTTAATGGCCACATCGTTACTTTAAGTTTCGTATTTATTTTTAAATTCTGTTAATTACTTACAACGCTTTGAATGGTCTAGCTCCAAAGTACTTAAGTGACCTTCTATCACGCTATAATCCATCGCGCTCAATATGATTGCAAAACTCCAGCCTGTTAAGAATAGGGGGAATATCAAACACGTCTTGGTTACTGTCGTGACCTCCGTTCCCTGACGGAGTGAACGAGATGTTGTGATGATGTAGTGACACTAGGGGTCGGCCTTGAGAGCCCCGAACACCTGGAATTTGCATGCCACTCCCCCAGACACACAGGTATAAAAGGAGAAGGACTGCCCACTCTCATTCAGGTTATGTGCAGACAAGTTTTCGTCCATTTCAGCGGCTATGTGGCAAGAGGGACACAACGTCTCGTTCCCTCCATCAGGGAACGGAGGTTAAGGCAGAAACCAAGACGTTCCTCTTCTGTCACTCACTCGACGTTGTGTCTATGTACTGACACTAGGGGTCCCTATAGAAAAACTCCAAAACAGCTTAACCGTTTTGCAGGTGAAAGCAAGCTGCTGTGTGCAAAATAGCAGGTGCATCTGTCTGCACGTAACCTCCCCCAACTCCCCAAAAAGACGTCATGTAGTTCCCCACATTCCTGAGGGGGGGGAGTGACGTAAATAGCATGGGAGGAGGCCACGCCAACCTCTGCCTTTTCTCGTTATGTTTTCTCTTCACAGACTATTAGATCCGGCAGGGGCCATCTAACACTATTATATGCATTGGGGAAGGTGTTCTTTTCCGTTCCTATTCTTTCAGGGGGAAAAGACCCCACGGTGACCACATCCTGCTCAAAGGGGAGGTCAACATGTGGCAGTAAGACATTTGGGCTCACCAGATACACATGAATGGAGCGCGGTGGTAGGTCCTGCCTTGAAGGTGTGGAACTCTACAAACACTGCGGCCAAGGGCAGACAGGGCTCTGCCCAAGGGAGACGCGGGTCTGCTGACAGGGAGACCGTACCGTGGAAAATACATCACAAGGGTTATCTGAGTAATCGGCACCTGTGGAGCACCTATTTACTTAAGGCATAGTTTCTTCTTGTGGCCCTCTGAAGGTGTGGTTTCACAACCTGCAACAATTCAAGAATCTTGGTTCTTAGAATCTGGAATTTTCTTATGATGTCATCATCAGATAGAGAGTCAGATGCAGGCATTTATATACCCTACATGACTGTAGGATTCTTTGTAAAGCTGCCATTGTTGAGCATTTTATACACCATAGATACTGTATTTATTAGGTGAGTCATTAAAACAACTGCTACTAATTTACCTGAGGAATGGATAGAAATACCTTGGTTGATAATAATCATCTAAATCAGGTGTCGGGAAACTTTTTTCACTGAGGAGCCAATTTAAAATTTTTTGGTTGATGCATTTTTTTCGAAAGAGCCATAGCAAAAAACTGAAAATATACTATTTTTAAAAAACAACGTTTTTTAATAAAAGAAAATGTTTATTATGCCCATTGAATACTCAAAAACACAAAAAGAAAACAAATATGCAACAATTTATAGGTAACATGTAATATGGAATTGAGTTCACGTGTTTATGCGGGTCTCCATAAAATTACTTCATTTAACAACTTCATGAGAAAGTTAACTTCCCTTTTGGGCTGGGCGATATATGAAAATATGGCGATATCCGATTATATCGTCAACCCCCTTGCCGAGGGTCAGTGAATATTTTTGCTTTAAAAAAAAACTTTAACAAAATAACTCAAATCCACAATACTTAAGAGCAAACTGCTCTGTGGAAATAAAGTGAAACTCACAGTACCTTCTGAGATGATCGGAGATCAATTGGAGCATTCTCATAGATGACATTATTCTAACAAAAAGTTTTCAGATGAATGAAACAGAGAAACAGGAGTGATAACACTTTTGTGTTCGATGAGAAAGGGTCTTGCTGCACTCCTCAGAACAAACAACGAATCAGACATGAGCAATGTCGGCTTTTCTTTTGTCTGTTTTTATATAATAAAAATATAATAATGTTTTTCAAGCATGTGTCTTTGTAACTAAAACCATTTCTTGTCATGTTTTGTCACTCCAAAATGTCTTACAGGTCACCCAACTGTTGTGGGTAGATGAGCAAAATTACTTGCGCATGAAATACCTGCATTTGGACAAGGAGCTCAGGAATTGGATTAAGCCTGGTTGCATTTGGCAGGTGCTATTTCACACCCTGGGCGCACATAAAAGATAACAAATGTTCATAAAATTGCTCGTAGAAAATGCTCTTAACAGCTAAGATCAATTGTTATTGGCAAACAAGGCCCAGAACTCTATGCATGTGCGTCTCTTGGAGAATCGCTTTCATTGCACTCGTGAACAATGGAGCTCACTGCGCAC
The DNA here is from genome assembly GCF_025860055.1 of Xyrauchen texanus. Taxonomy (NCBI): domain Eukaryota; kingdom Metazoa; phylum Chordata; class Actinopteri; order Cypriniformes; family Catostomidae; genus Xyrauchen; species Xyrauchen texanus. Next base: position 11,560,493 of record NC_068317.1, read on the forward strand.
ACATATCAAATCAGATGCACATCGGCGACTTTTCTTTCATCTATTCTTCAAAATATAATCACACGTTTCATCAAACATGTGTCTGTGTCTAATTTCTTGTCATACAGTAAATCACTCTGAGAAGTCTTACAGGTTGCACTCCACAGTGGCTGGTACATCAACAAAATTCTCTGCATGAAAAATCAGCATTTCGCAGGTGTTCATTTCAAACCTTTTTCACCAGGTGTAGGCTGTACGACAAATTTGGGAGAAAGGAAATCAAAACAGTGTCTAAGCTTTGCAATCACACACACACTTTCTGCAGGAAAATTATATCTAGAAAGTTTTAAATTATCATGTGTTGGTGAATGGTGAGACACCCAGCGAGCCGCTTGATTTTTAACAAAGAGCCACTTGTGGCTCGCAAGCCATAGGTTCCTGACCCCTGTTCTAAATTAACTAGCTAAGTGTGAGTGTTTTATCAATGATTTGTGACAGTAATAGGGCACAGCTTAATTTGATTATCAAATGATTGTATTAATCTGTTAATGGGTTTTTGGTTTTAAAACAGTCTGCTTTAATGCATGTTTTTTTTCTCATAGTTTTCATGCTGTGGCTTTGTAAAAATTATAAGTAAGGCGTCTCTTGAGAATTGTCTGAGGATTTAAATAAAGGATGTGTTTTGTGTTATATTTGGCTTATATTATCATGTTTATTATCTTGTGTATTGAGAAAATCTTTACATAGCCTGCTTTAGTTACTTGACAGTTGTAGTATATGTGATGGTGGGTCATACCCACTGCAAAACAATAAAGGTTTGCATTTCATTCCATAAATCACACTTACAGTAAATAATTTACTAATTACATTGTTCTGGTAGTTGCTAATGAAGTAATGACATTGCATGACATGAATCACACAATAATTTGATTTGGCATTCCAATGCTACTGTGAAGCACCAAATCACAAGTATCACCTATTATGTGCTCATTTCTCATTTCATGTTAAACTAATGGATGAATTCCCAGTGTATTCGAAAAGCCCTAACTCAAAACAGGTAAAACAATTACAGAGTATTTTGGTCATCGAATGGGATTTTATATTTAGTATTAAAATCCAGATTGTGAAGGGTTTTAACTTCTCTGTCACTGAAAAGCAAGTTTAAAATCATATGTTTGTTGCCATGCAGCACCACACAGCTTCTCCAGAGCCCCATTTCCCAGACCCGGTCTGTATCTTTCACTCCATATATATTTAATTCTATATCTTTCATTTTGTCAAGAATAAAAGTAACCCAGAAGTCAGAGGGAAACCCCACTATTGCAGCTCAATGCTGTGAGAGGTCACGATAAAAACAAACACACCAGCAACAGAGGGTCATGTGAAAATAAAGCGAAACAACGGAGAACAGAAAATAACAGAAGTAGTCCTCAGATGCCATGTTCATTATTTACAGCAGTGTCGCAGTGGAAATAACATTGCTGTGGAGCTGCATACTGACAAATCCGCTTGAATACTGTAGTAAAGAGATGCCACTTACAAAGTGCATATAAACATAAATGTCTATTTTGTGTCTTAAGCTGTTTTTTCACAATAAATGTAAGCACAGCGTAGTTCTATCGGGAAGAATATCAGCTGTACATCATCGCATCATTAGCTGGGTAATTCCCAGCCAATCTAGCTGTTGCTTTATAAGTCTGCTCAAAATCTATCACATTGCTGTTTCAGTGTGCTAACGCAGCAACCTCCACCACCCCACCACAACCGGTTGAGTCCCGTCCTGCACGGGGGTAGGCTCCTCGCCCCTGCCTCCTATCTCCGGCAGAATATGACGGTTCCGAGTACAAATTCTTCGGACTGCCAGACGGTGCCTAAACTAAAGAGAGACATTACTTTTCTGTTTCATATTCATGAAATAAATGTCATCCTAAATCTCACTCAAGGCTGCAAGTCTTCCTGATAGAAACAGTTTTCTGTACTATTTAAATGAGCTGTTATAATTTGATATCCATTCGATCTCTGCAGAAGTTATTACTCCACCCCCTGAGTAACATCATTAACGTCAGCTCCATATTGTTGATCCAACATGGTTCGAACAATGGATGTGTGACATAGTTACTAGGGTTTCGGGAAACAGTCATGACTAGCTATTTAGTTTCTCTAACAATGCATACTACTATGGTGGTTAAGCAGTGAGTTACGTTGTGTATGGGAAACTCACCCTTGATGCACATACTCCAAATAGGGTCCGAAATGTAGAAACTAAAATTAAAAATGTGGCAGCAGAAAAACAAAACAAAATGCACCAGCAATTAATTATTATTATTTTAATGTTTAACATTGGACTCATTGACTTAGATGTTGTGTGGTGGTTTCGGGCCTGTCAAGCTAAAAAAAACAAAAAACAAAAAGCAAAATAAAAGCATCATAAATGGGGCAAGTTTTCTGAAATAATATGATAGCTTCGGATGTGGAACAGACTGATATTCGAGTTGATATTCGTTAAAAATCTTCCCATCCTCGAGACATGCAAGAACCAATGGCATCGATGCACCATCTTTGAAGTCCATGTAATGTTGTCGCTTTACAGACCCATTACCCATTTACTTTCATTATATGGAAAAGAGATATCTGGATAATCTTCAAAACTTCACCTTATGTTTTCCATGGAAGAGAGAAAGTTATTCTGGTTTGGAACAACATGAAGGTGTGTAAATGATGACAGAATCAGTCTAAATATTGGCTGAACTGTTCTTTTAAGATTCACTCTCAATCATCAGCCTTGAGCCACATTTAAGCTAAAACTGGGATCTTTCCCATACTTAACTTATTACAATCATAACATATTATCGTCACTATCTGAACAAATGTACTTGATGTATGTGAGCACTGCATGTGGTGTTTGACATGCTGATACCTTATAATTATGATCCACTGAAACAGGCTGTAAACTTTGGTGGAGGTACAAGAGGCAAAAATGTATGTTAGGTGTTTGGTGGCATTTAAAGTTCAAAGTCCTCATCATAGAACATAGCTCCTGTCTATCATGCTCAAATGACATTTAAGAATTAATTGAAGCAGGGAAAATTGTTTTGGCACACTTGGAGCTTAAAATGACCTTATCCTTGGTATAGGCTTGGTCATAAAGATGTTAACAGAAAATCAAATCTAGGGGCTACATTGGGTCAAATGAAAAGAGACATCAAAATTAATAGGGACAGTGCAGGTGAAAACAATGCTAATGACATCTACTCAATGGTTAATTTGACATAAATACAAACAATATAATTCAGTCATGACAACTCTCTGAGAGATTTAGCATGTTAATATGGGTATGACATATTGATAATATAGTGATTTTGGTGGACTAGATCTGCTATGTTGCTACAGCTGCTGCAGAGCAAGTATGGAGACTTGCTACTGATAGAGCATATACATACTGAGTTAATCATGTGGACATGCTACTGAACAATTAGAAAAACAAAAGCAATGTGTGGATTTGTTTAATCTAATGACCTAAGATAGCAATGTGTGCCAGTGCCTGATTTGCAGCAGTAGTGGTTCCTAAACTGGGTGTTGTGGCACTCTGAGGTGCTGACAGGACTGGCTACGGGTGCCACAATATTTCTGCTCAGTTGAATATTTTAATAGCCACCAGTTAAAAGTACCAGCAGTACAGAGTACTGACTCAGTTCTGTACCTGCACCCTGTTTGCATGTGTATGTGTGCGTGCTCTCTATAGAACGCTCAGTTCTCGTGGTGAATGCAGCTGTGTGTGTGTGTGTGAACATTTAAACCTGCTTCTTGATGCTATTTGAATGTAAACAAGATGTTAATGTATTACGGGAGTGTTAACAGACGGGACAAAAATCGTCTTACCAAACTTTGGCCATTTCCTCCACTGACCCAAACCCCAACCCTAAACCTAATCATTAGTGGAGTAAAATTTTTTAATTTTAGACCACAAATTCAATCTCCAAAATACACTCACAAATGTAAATGTGCAAGCTACTACCTAGTTTCCATTCTCTTATGAAAATGATAATATTCACATGCACATGAACTTTGCAAACTGCAATTGGCAAATTGCCACTTCAAGAAAAGGATTGCCACTTCACCACTTCCGGTGAAAATCTGCAAACTTCTAACAAACATTTGCGACAAATCACAAGCGCAATGAGTGGCAAATTTGTGGCTACTTTGCCAGATTTTTTTGTATGGGTGGGACTAGAACCCACATCTCAGAGTGTACGCAATGACTTTCATAGGACTAGAACCCAAGTCTTAGAGCTTGTGTGTGTGTGTATATAAATATATATATGGCAAAGGTGAAAACATTTCAATTTGTTGCAAAAATGTCTGATGGGGGATTACAGTTTTCAATTTCAAGATAACATTTGGAAGTAGCATATCAATTTCCAGTGTAATAATGTTGTCCATAAAATAAGAATCTGCAATTGCAACACCAATTTTGAGTGTGTTAACATGCACAATCTAATATTAATTACAATTAACATATAAGGTCATGTAAACACCTTAAATTGGTGTTCTTTTATGCAAAACCAAATCGGCACACCATGATTTTTGCTCATTACCCCAACTTCGCTCTGTATGTATATGCCTTCAGTGGCATTCTGGCGGCTTATTCATATTTATTGTATGCATGTCTGTTCATGTTTTGATGTAAAACATTTACTCATATTACTCTGTACACTTTACTCCATTTGTATACTTTTTGTTTACATTAAGTTGCAACAACTTTAACTGATGGTACATAGTTGAACCCTTAAAATACAAAGTTTTACTGTTTGCTAATTTGATTGTTTGGTTTACTGTTCAGTAATGTTTTTGCGAACTGCTACTTCAATGCCAACTGCTCTTTCAGATGGGGAATAAATCACTTCCAAAGTTCTGAAATCTAGAGAAATGTATCTGTATTTGAAACTGGGATAGGACTAAGAGTAGTATGTTGTTATGTGTGTTGTCACAAGATCAGAAGCCAAATGAAATATGGCTCTATATGTGTGCATGTGATGTCCAAAAAGTTGATTCCACCACGGTTAAAATTGAATGAGGTCTTTCTTTCAATTTCCTGGAGAAGACACAACAGGAGATATAAAAACAAAGTAACTGAATAAAGCAGAAAGCCATTGCTCTGCAGTCTCACAACACTATTTGTTTGCATAACTGTACCACAGTATGATCACACACATCATCTTCTGTATGCCGTCTGTAGGATGGTGCATGGGCATAAATATTTTAGTAGAGTTCTGGGGTAAATGCTGCTAGAGATTACCATTTACATCACAATGGGAAATCAACATCACACATCAGAGTGATTCTGCACTGAGGGCAAACAAAATAATGTGGAACAGCAAAGAAAGAATGTTAACCATGTTTTCTCAGTTAACTTATGCAATGTATTGTTGTTGTTCAAGGTGCTTATGCTCTGAACATTAGAGAATAAAGATATTTGTGCAAAATTCTAAAAAAATATTTACATTTTAATGGACTAAGCAAAACATTAATGTAACAATTTGAAAAGACCAAGAGGTCAAGGTTTGGCTGTTTAGCATGGGCTGTTAGCTCTTGCTGGTCGATGCCATAACATTATACTACCAAAAGCCTGTTTCTCCATTGACGTCCATTGAAATGTGGTTGTGTATTCTGATTAAATACTTTTTTTGTTTTTGTGCTAGCGACATTTGAATTTTTATAGCAGATATTTTACCAGTGCCTGATGTTTCTGGAGGGCTCTTAAAGTGTGAAATTTCTCTCTCTCTCTCTCTCTCTCTCTTACTGTATATATATATACATATATATATATATATATATATATAATATATATATATATTAGAGCCCGACCGATAAAGGATTTTGAAGGCCGATACCGATACAAATATTTGTTGGGTTTAAAATCCGATAAACCGATATATCGGCCGATATTTTTTATTTATTTATTTTTTCAGAAACGCGCAACAAAACATTAACAGATTTTCCTAACATTAGTTATTTGTAGTTATTTATGAGTTTTAACTAAAATAATATGATAATGCATTTTAAAAAGAAACTTGTTTCTTTTATTGTCATAACAGAACAGAGGAACATCAAAATATATTAAAGTTCTGATAAATAAAATGTATAAAAATACAAACTTAAGATATGAAACGTAAAGTCCTTTGAACAAAAACACAAAAACAACAACAACCAAATCAAAGTTACCAGTATTAAAAGACCTGGTATAGCTTCATAAATATAACTTTAAACTATACTACTTATAAATTGCTAACAGTATATATGAGGTAGTGTACTGAATCAGTCAATCCTCAATAGCTCCAGTCCAGCAGAGGCAGGTTGTAGTACAAGAAGCAAAGTTTCTCTGCATTATCTCGTTTCAAAGAGCTTCGCCTATCCTCATAAATATTCCCTATGGTGCTGAACACTCTTTCGCTCGCCACAGAGGAGGGTGGACAGGACTGACAGTCTGGTGAAATGGTTGGTATTGTGTTTCATTACAAAAAATAATGATGACATTATTACTAGATATATCATCATAATTTATATTATCATTAAACAAGATAAAGGTCATTCCTAAATGTTTGTGTGCGTGTGTATTGTAATAATTAGTCCCACTCCCTACATTGCCTTATAAACTACCTTATAATTACAATGTCAGCTTGCTTATCCCTTTACCTGCACTTTTTAAATTCTTTCCATCAAGCTACATCAAACCATTTTCAATCATCAGTTGCTGCCTGCCTTCTAAAACCTATTATTTAGCGATTCTAAATCCATTATGTGACTCGTTAATGCTGCGGCTGAACGACAGTCTGCAACGCACACTTGGCGTCGTTGGATTCACACACATCATGTAAAAGAAAAGCTAAATTTGTCTTTTATGCACAAGATACGTTTGATACTTTTTCTCTGTCTAAATGTTCACTCCTCGCAAGTCTAACTTACATTTTACAATGCAGGGACTGTAACTAGAGATATGCTAGTTATAAATACAGTAATAATCATTACTTTATTTAGGCAGAAAAAGTTTGTTGTGGTTTCCAAGCTCATTACTGTTAACGTTAGCGGTCTTCCACTGATAATAGTGGCATTAGCTAGCTTTGTGGTTAGCTAGTCTATGATGAGCCATAATTTAGCAATGGATAACGTCATACTGCAAATTGTAAAACATACATTTTCAATATAACAGGCCAAGGAGAGATGATACGTCTCATTGCTATAACTGTCACGCAGCTATTAAAGAAATACTTCAGTCACATCGTCAAAAGTTAAAAGGACAGTCAGTCAACTACACTGTAACAACGTAACGTAATTATTACTAGCTAATTCCGCTTCACTCTCGGCTTATTTAACAGCAGCAAAACTGGACATGATAGTCACAAATTTTGTCATGCTTATTTGAGTTAAGAGAACTGATGGGGATGTTCTTTTAATTGTTATTCAAGCAATGTATGTGACCAACTCACCATGGCATGAACACACTTCACCGATGATCTCACTCGCGGATAACTGATTCTCTCTGCCCGACTCTGGCTGGATCAGCAGATTGCAGGATGTGTGGTGCGTTATACACGAGTGTTGCCAACAGGGACGGTGTAGAGTGCCCTCTGGTGGACAAACTATACAACTCCAACACTCATGACATGGTTGAAGGGTGTTTCGTCCGTTTTTTTTTTTTTAAATATTCATTTATCGGCCATTATAAACGCCGATACCGATAGTTTGGAAAATGTCTAATATCGGCCTGCCGATAAATCAGTCGAGCTCTAATATATATACAGGGATGGGAGGGTTACTTTTGAAATGTATTCCACTACAGATTACAGAATACATGCTGTAAAATGTAATTTGTATTGTATTCCGTTAGATTACTCAAGGTCAGTAACATATTCGAAATACTTTGGATTACTTCTTCAGCACTGACAGATTTTTTTATTTGTTTTGACTATTAAAAACTCTGACAGTACAGTAAGACAAAATACACATGTTAAAGACACATCTCTGAAAAACCAAATATCTTATGCAGCGCTGTTTCTAAAACAATATAAATCAAATTTATCTTGTTTTAAGGATTTTTAGATATTTGTACAGGAAAACAATACAAAAATTATTATCAATAATTATTTTTGCCCTAATATTAAAGGTCTTATTAGAAAAAAATTAATTACAACCCTAATTCCCAAAAAGTTGGGACAGTATGATAAATGCTAATAAAAACAAAAAGGACTGATTTGTAAATAATTTTCACCATTTGCTATATTGAAAGCACCACAACTACACATTAAAGTATGTTTTACCTTGTGAATTTCATTGTTTATTTTTAATAATTAAGAATAAACAATTTGACGAGTTGAAATAACAAGGCAATGTGAAAGAGGAGATGTTAAACAGGTGAGGCAATTGTGACATAGTACTTTATACTGCATAAGGAGACTCATAAAACAGCCTAGTCCTTCAAGAGCATGGATCATTCAAGTCATCACATGTCAATTTGCCAAGAGATGCTTCAGCAAATAATCCAGCAATTTGAGAACAATGTTCCCAAAAAGACAAAGGATTTTGGGCATTTCACCCTCTACGGTGCACAATATAGTTAAAAAATTCAAGGAATCTGGTCAAATCTAGGTACATAATGGACAAGATAAAAACCACTTCTGAATGTGCGTGATCTCTGATCCCTCAGACATCACAGTCTTAAAAAACATCATTCATCCTTTATGGATATCATGAACATGGGCTTGGGATTACTTTAGCAAACCTTTGTTAGTCATCACCACTGACCGCTGATGCATCCACAGATGCAAGTTAAGACTTTACTATGCAAAGCAGAAGCGGTACATCAACACTATCCAGAAGCACTGCCAACTTCTCTCTCTCATCTCGCTCTCATATTAGATGGAATGTAGAACAGTGGAACTGTGTTTTTTGGTCCAAAGAGTCCAAAACACAACCGTCGTGTTCTCTGGGCCAAAGATGAAAAGTACCATCCAAGCTGTTATCAGCATCAGTTCCAAAAGCCAGTATCTGTATGTGACAGGGCTGTGTCAGTGCCCATGGCATGGGTAACTTGCACATCTGTGAGAACACCATGAATGCAGAGAGATATGCACACATTTTGGAGCAACATATACTGCCCTCCAACACCGTCATTTTCGGGGACGTCCCTGCATTTTCCAACAGGACATTTTCTTACCGCATACTGCCCAGATTACAAGTGTATGGCTGTGTGAGCAGAGAGTCTGGGTGATAGATTTGCCTGCCTGGAGTCTTGACCTGTCCAATTGAGAATGTGTGGAGCATTATGAAGCACACAATACGGCAATGAAGACCCCGTGCAATTGTGCAGCTAAAGACCTACATAATGGATGAATAGGGAAGATTTTACTTTCTAAACTTATAAAGCATTTGGGCACTGAAGACATATGTTTTTTAAGTGTTATTAGAACAAATGGTGATGTTTCACTGTGGAAAACACTCGACTGTCCAAACATTTTTGAAGCGAGTTGCAATCAACTGATTTGAAATTATTGTACTGTATATTTCCAAAAACAATTCTTGGTTACTGTCATAACCTCCAGGGAACGAGAAGTGTCGATGTAGTGACACTAGGTGTCACTCTTAAGAGCCCTGAACAGGGGGTTACCTGAGTAATTGGCACCTGTGGAGCACCTATCCCAGTACAGGGTATTTTAGTACACCTAGTAGGTCTGGCTACGAACTCCTCCACCGGATTCGCGAGACATTGGGCTAGGGAGGAAGGACATCCAGGATCCACGACATTGTGAACTCGACTGGGGGTAAAAGTGCACGCTTTTGCCTCAAGGAAGGGGAAGGCCACTATAGGCAAGCGATACACCTGGCCAGTTGTTCCGTATTACCAAACTCTACCTGTTCTAACCTGACAAAACACGGGACAAAACCGGCTAAACCCAGAGATTGTAAAATCTCTCAAAGTTATTGGGTGTAGCACAGCCCACTGCTCTGCATATGTCTACTAGAGAGGTGCCATGGGCCAGCAGAGGTGCCATGGGCCAGTGCCCATGAGGATGCCACACTCATAGTAGAGTGTGTTCGTATTCCCAAAGTGGCAGGCACAGCCTGGGCCTGGTATGTCAGAGCAATGGCATCCACGATCCAGTGGGCAAGACTCTGTTTAGAGACAGTGTTCCCTTTCCACTGTCCGCTAAAGAAGACAAATAACTGCTCAGATATAAGATAGAAGTTTTGTTTTGTTGTTTTCTTTGCTTTAGCCCTGCTCATTGTCCTTCACTCCTTTGTCTGGTTTGTCATTGTCTTACCATTTGTACATATTCTGTAAATAGTTATTTGTTGTTTCACTATTGCACTGTAATTATGATTGGGTGTATTGCTATGATTTGTTACAAAATAATTATATTTAGCAGTAACCCATATCTGTCTCTGCCTGATTCATTCCATCACACAAGTTTTCAGTAACTGAACCAGTTTTCTTTTTATTTAATTCTCTTAATTTATTTAATCTTTTCTCATATGTTACGTACTCTTAAATTCTCTAGACAACTAAAACGAGGACGTAACAATGTAAAAGAAATACATGTAAAAAAAGACAGTACCAATCCAGACCTCCAGTAGCTCTTAACACATCTGCACTGCTCTTACACTTTAGATTAGAATGGCATGAACACAAGCAGAGTGATACACACAGTGAAGCACTGGAGTGCTGATGATGTCAGACAATCAGTGCTCATGGAATGTCTCTTGTCCAATCAGATTCGAGGACCGGAACTAACTGTAACTGTTTTTTTTTTTTTTAACTTTTCACATGTTCTGTCACTGAAAATGACAGCAAAATGCTGCGCCTGCAGATTAGGACATACTGATTTGCAAAATCATACACGTTTCTAATTTTGATGCAGCATTTTGTGTTCAGAAAATGCAGGGAGTTTTGTGTTTGCTGGGATTCAGCTAAATCTGCTTGCCAATTTACAGTATTAGTCTTACATATTCAATTGAGCTGGGGTGTGCAATTATTTTGGTATAGGGGCCACATCAGCCATTAAGTAGAACATGGAAGAGAGAAGATAAAAAGTTCTGCATAGTTGTATCTTTTAAGCAGAAGTAGTAGTGCACTCATGCACTCAATGAATGATGCACAAATTTCTGAAGTGTATACTGATGGGACTATTCTGTGATTGATTGATGTTTTGCTGCTACTTTTCTATCATGTCAAGTCAAGTCAAGTGGTTTTTATTGTCGTTTCAACCATACACAGTTAGTACAGTACACAGCAAAACGAGACAACGTTCCTCCAGGACCATGGTGCTACATAAAAACAACAAAGGACCAACATAGGACCACATGAGACTACACAACGAAATAAAATACCTATATAAACTACCTATATATACCTATATAAAGTGCACGAGCAAACATGTGCAAAAAGTACAGGACAGTACAACAAATTACTGACAATGAACAGGACAATAGACAGTGCAGCGCCGACCAGTACTCAGTAGTGCAAAAGATGACAGTTTCTAAAAATGTAAACATAACATACTATGAGATAATGTTCTATGCACATATCAGTTATTGAGGTAGCAGACAGTTATAAAGTGACAGTAATTAAAGTGCAACTCAGGACACGTGTGTGTCAAACCAGTCTCTGAGTATTGAGGAGTCTGATGGCTTGGGGAAGAAGCTGTTACACAGTCTGGCCGTGAGGGCCCGAATGCTTCGGTACCTCTTGCCAGACGGGAGGAGTGTAAAGAGTTTGTGTGAGGGGTGTGTGGGGTCAGTCCACAATGCTGGTTGCTTTGTGGATACAGTGTTTTTGTAAATGTCTTTGATGGAGGGAAGAGAGACCCCAATGATCTTCTCAGCTGTCCTCACTATCCTCTGCAGGGCTTTGCGGTCCGAAACGGTGCAAGTCCCAAACCAGGCAGTGATGCAGCTGCTCAGGATGCTCTCAAAAGTCCCTCTATAGAATGTAGTGAGGATGGGGGTTGGGAGATGTGCTTTCCTCAGCCTTCGAAGAAAGTAGAGACGCTGCTGGGCTTTCTTGGTGATAGAGCTGGTGTTGAGGGACCAGGTGAGGTTCTCCGCCAGGTGAACACCAAGGAATTTGGTGCTCTTGATGATCTCCACAGAGGAGCCGTCGATGTTCAGCGGAATGTGTTCACCTTGTGCTCTCCTAAAGTCAACAACCATCTCTTTTGTTTTGTCGACATTCAGGGACAGGTTGTTGGCTCTACACCAGTTCGTCAGCCGCTGCACCTCCTCTCTGTATGCTGACTCGTTGTTCTTGCTGATGAGACCCACCACGGTCGTGTCATCGGCGAACTTGATGATGTGATTCGAGCTGTGCATTGCTGCACAGTTGTGAGTCAGCAGAGTTAACAGCAGTGGACTGAGCACACAGCCCTGGGGGGCCCCAGTGCTCAGTGTGGTGGTGGTAGAGATGCTGTTCCCGATCTGGACTGACTGAGGTCTCCCAGTCAGGAAGTCCAGGATCCAGTTGCAGAGGGAGGTGTCCAGGCCCAGCAGGTTCAGCTTTCCAATCAGGTGCTGGGGAATGATTGTGTTGAATGCTGAGCTGAAATCTATGAACAGCATTCGAACGTATGAGTCCTTATTGTCTAGGTGGGTGAGGGCCAGATGGAGGGTTGTGGTGATGCATCGTCCGTTGAACGGTTTGAACGATATGCAAACTGCAGTGGGTCTAGTGAGGGGGCAGCTGGGTCTTAATCTGCCTCATGACGAGCCTCTCGAAGCACTTCATGATGATGGGTGTAAGTCGCGACGGGACGGTAGTCGTTGAGGCAGGACACTGAAGACTTCTTTGGCATGGGGATGATGGTGGTGGCCTTGAAGCACGTTGGAACAATGGGCTGCTCAGAGAGATGTTGAAGATGTCGGTAAGAACATCTGCTAGCTGGTCTGCACATCCTCTGAGCACTCTGCCAGGAATGTTGTCTGGTCCAGCAGCCTTCCGTGGGTTGACTCTACGTAGAGTTTTCCTCACATCTGCCGTGGTAAGACAGAGTACCTGGTCGTTGGGAGGAGGGGTGGACTTCCTCGCCATCACGTCGTTCTGCACTTCAAACGGAGCGTAGAAGTCGTTCAGCGCATCTGGAAGGGAGGCATCTTTGTCACAGGCAACTGATGTTGTCCTGTAGTTGGTGATGGCCTGGATGCCATGCCACATGCGCCACGTGTCACCGCTGTCCTGGAAGTGACTGTGGATTCTCTGGGCGTGTGCGCGCTTTGCCTCTCTGATTGCCCGTGACAGTTTGGCCCTAGCTGTTCTTAGGGCTGCCTTATCGCCTGCTCTGAAGGCGGAGTCTCGGGACCTCAGCAGCATGCGCACCTCCGCAGTGGTGGAGCAAAACTGTTTTAGCAAAACTGAATAAAGCCGGAGTATAATTATTTAATATTTATTTTACCATACATCAGTGCTGTGGTAATTTAGTATTCAATTTAACACTACATCAGGAGTCTGGTTTTATGGTAAAATAAAATCATCTAGATTACGGAAGTAACCTCCGTTCCCTGATGGAGGGAACGAGACGTTGTGTTGAAGTCTCTCTTGAGCACCGAATATGCCTCTGATATATGAAAAAAGGCCATTGGGAATTAGGCAGACAGTATTTGCATACCCGCCCCTGGACATATGGGTATAAAAGCGGGCAAATACGTCGAGTTCATTCAGGATTTTTCTAAAGAGCCGGAAATGGTCCAAACACTACAGCTGATCGGATCAGCAACGTGGCCGAGAGGACAAAACGTCTTGTTCCCTCCATCAGGGAATGGAGGTTACATCCGTAACCTAGACGTTCCCCGTCTATTGCTCACTTCGACGTTGTGTCGAAGAAGCGACACTAGGGGTCCAATTCAAATCACACCATGCGCTGAGCCTTGTACGTGTACTGCTGACACGAGCGGGCAGGTTTTTTTACGCGCAAAGATAACCAGTTGTGTCATACAACCCTAGATGTACCCTTCCCCAAAGCCCCATAAAAAGTCGTCGGAATCCTTTTAGATGCCCTAAGCAGGAGAACAAGGCGACGCTTGCCAACCTGGGAACGGACTGTGTCTAGCCGGGCCTCTTTTCTCTCTATGTTTCTCACATAGAGCCAAACGGCTGGGGCCCTTACACGCAACGTGGGAAGGGGGTCTTACCCAGTTTCCTATTCTTTCAGGGGGAAAAGACCCTGCGGAGACCACACCTGCCCAGAGACGGGGAGGTAAAGTGGCGAATACATCACATGGGCCATTCAGGTCACATGTGGAAATATGGCATGGTGGTAGATCAAGCCTCAAGGAAGGGGGAGTTGCTACAGCATGGTGACCGGAGGGCAGCTGAAACTTCCTAAGGGAGATGTGGATCCACTCGCAAGGGGACTGTACCGCAGAAAATACACACAGGAGGAGTCCAAGCAGGAGTCCCGACCTGTGGAGCACCTATTCCAGTACAGGGTAGATTTGAGTATCCGCAGTGGATTGGGTCAGCGAATTCCTCTGCCGAATTGCGGACCCACAGGGCTAGAGAGGAATCATCCAGGGATCCGAATATACGCAATCTCCTGGGAGAAATAGCGTAGAGTTTTACCTCAACCGAGGGAAAGGGCGCTAGGTGCAAGTGATCCACCTGGCCAGTCCATCAGAATGTTACAGAGTTCTACCGGCTCGGACCTGAGAAAACATGGGATGATACTAACTCAACCCTGAGACTGTAAAATCTCTATTGGGTGTTGCCCAACCCGCTGCTCTACATATGTCTGTGTGCCCCTGGCCAGTGCCCACGAGGACACAACACATCTTGTTGAGTGTGCTCGGACCCGCAAGGGGGGGCACGGCCTGGGTGTGATAGGCCAATGAAATGGCATCCAGTACCCAGTGGGAAAGCGTCTGTTTGGAGGCCGCATTCCCTTTCCGCTGTCCACCAAAGCAGACAAAGAGCTGCTCAGAACAGGACAGACATGGAGGTTCCAGAGGTCTGGGTGCGGATGCTGTTCCAAGAACAATGAAGAGCTCATCAGCTGCAAAAGGCAACTGAAAACTAACTGTGTCTGGTACAAAATTAACATGTGATTAACAGCCCAAAATCTCTGCTATAAATAGAATTGAACCTGGCATACTGTATGTGCTTTGGTAAAAAAACATTTAAAGCCAATTCATTTCTTAAAAACATACAGTTGCTACAGCAATTCATTTGAGATGATTATTTGCAGAAAACAAAAGGAAAACCAGTTTATTTTAGATTTACAAGTAATGTTGTATTTTATGTCCACATGAGTAACCCGCCTCAATATAATGTCAGAACTCTTCAAAATTAATTATCCTCTTTGGGATTTGGCACATTCTGCAGTGTTTCTTTCATGTTCAGTGCTACTCTGAACATCGTAAAGGCAATCACTCAAGATTTATTGAAAGACTTGGAGTCTCAATCTATTCATTATGTGCTGGTTGTGAGGGGAAATCACAAAGCACCCAAAAATAAGTATATGAGGCTGATTTTAATAACGGACTTGACAGACTGGCAGCAATTGTAATTAATGGAATTTGCTTCATTAGATATTTTGTCTGGTTGCTTAGATTAAAGACGAGAAACTGCATGATTGTTGCTAAAATGATAGACTTGCATAGCAAACCTTAGACTGTGGCAAAAGGTTTGGGGGTTCTTGTATCTAAAACTGGGCAAGAACTGCCCACTTAGACCAGTAGAGCTGTCTAACTTACACATAAAAATTCAATCACGGTATGTTTTGTTGTTACATTAAATTTAGGGACAGGTAATCTGAGATAGACTTGTTTGAATCCCTAAACCAAGCTTTAGCAAACAGCACTATTAAAAAATAGGTGGTTGCTAAGAGCAAGGCTCAACTGCATTGCCTGACATTATCCCAGAAAGTGATGTGCATTTAGAATATATGATGACAATTATGCAAGTATCTGAATTAAGGGCCAAGAGCATTCATGAAGAGTTGACCTAATGCAATATACTGTATAAAATAACAGTTGACATAGTACACTAACCACATTACAGCATACTGTTCTAAAAGAGTCCTACTCAGTGGCCAATTATATATTCAGTATGCCATGTGTTGGAGGGGAGCCCTGAAGTAACTTGTCTCAACTTTCTAATATGAACACGGGTCAAGTGCTAATTTATTTTAGGTCCCAGATGGGCTCATAACAAGATGCTTGTTTTCTGACATTTTCTACCAAGCGCTGCACAGACGGCTCGCAAGCTCCTCACAAGAACCACTTGTCTTTGTTAAGTGGCTAGCTTTATCCATTGGACAAATTATGATATTATAGTCTGGTGGCCTGAGGGCATTTATCCTGACCTGATGGGAGGCATGGTCAACTCACTTCTCTGCCCCTTGTTCATTAAGTCGGCTAGTGGTTCTTGACAGCCGTGCCTGACTTTAGCAATTTAATTTGCACCAGAAATACTCCTGCTGTGTCTTTACACCAACAGTACATGTTCAAAAGAGCCGGGAAGACTCCAAATAAGAAATCTGTGGTGTGACACTAAAGGAAGAGTAAATTCAGTAATGCAGAATTTCAATGCATTACTTTAAGTCTTTGCAATGGACTCAGATTTCTGAATGTGGTCTACTGGGAGTGTCTAAGTTTAACTTGACTGACATTTAATCATTCGCTTAAAGCATGCTTGAAGCAACATGAAATGGTATTCTCATTTT
Organism: Xyrauchen texanus; assembly: GCF_025860055.1. Lineage (NCBI taxonomy): Eukaryota > Metazoa > Chordata > Actinopteri > Cypriniformes > Catostomidae > Xyrauchen > Xyrauchen texanus. The sequence goes on from NC_068317.1 coordinate 11,577,178, forward strand.
ACTTCCATGTAAGTGCAGCATAGTTCTAGCGGGAAGACTAGCAGCTGTACATAATTGCACCATTAGGTAGGTAACTCCTAGCCAATCACATATAAGCCATTGCTTTATAAATCTGATCACAAACTAACACATTGCTGGTTCAGTGTGCTAACACGGCAACCTCAACCACCCCACCACCACCAGCTGAGTCCCACCCTGCACGGGGTAAGCCCCTCGTCCCTGCCTCCTATCTCCGGCAGGATATGATGGTTCCAAATAAAAATTATTTGGACCATCAGACGGGGCTTACACCAAAGAGAAGTTTAATATTCATCAAATAACTGTAATATTAAATTTCACTCAAGTCTGCAAGTCTACCTGATAGAAATAATGTGACAGATTTCTTAGTGAAATGTAATATTATGTTTATATGTATTATTGCCATAAACCTTATAATAATGTTAAAATATGTAAGGTATGGCGGAGGATCAGTGGCTTTAACAGATTCACGAACAAACAAGAACTTACTGTTAAAAACTCCCCTAATTACTGAAATAGCGCCAACCAGTCTCCACAAGCACAATAAATGTATTGACAAAGAGACAATGAACTATTGACAGAGAACCGCATGTGACATCCGCATGCTCACCACGTGCTTATCGTGTGGACAGGAAGGGGGAAACTTTGAACGTAACAATGTGTGTGTGTGTGTGTGTGTGTGTGTGTGTGTGTGTTTTTCAGTTAAACACAGAACTGCATATTGCTAATGAAATACGTGTAATCCCTGTATGTTGTGTATTTCTGAGGTATATCAAACTCGTTAGAACTGTTTCGTTGTGTGTTTTAAACTCTGAGGCCTCATATTTAATAGCCTCAGAGTGTATATTCCCTTTTTAAGTGTACTAAACACACGTTTCTTGGTATCAAATTAAACCTTACGATTTGTCCGAGCTGAATTCGAATATAAGATCTCTGTAGAATGATATTACGCGATGTTTTACTATCTTTTGAGTCATTCAGCCCAAAATCTCTTACTGTCATAAACATGCAAATGAGCCTTGACAAAGGAATCATTCTCCTGTCCCAATGGAAGGAGAATTTTACGACCTCCAAAGGAATGTGCAGAGATGGCCAACTCTCACTTACTGAGAAGGAGAAATGAACCCTTTTTAATCCTGTATATCCTATATATATCCATGTGATAAAAATATTAACATGTATCTAATGTTCCATCTCAGGATTTTCCTAAGTGTTGTTGATCTATGTTTTCTTGCAAACTCTAATGGGTTAATGTTTCAGACTTTGCATACCATGGTTAACCGAAATCATATGTGTGGCATATTTGGTCTCTATAACTTGGTATTTTGAAGATTGAAATGACTGTGTACATGATATGTCGATAACAACAACATATTAGTATTACAAGAAGATTTTCTAGTTTCTTCATCGGCTACCACCCCTCTCAGAACAAAGGGCCATAAACCAAATTCCCGCCTGAAACTTCCACTCTTCTTATTGGTCGAGCCAATGAGAGGTGGGACACGTTTTCTAAGGGCATAAATTGCACCAACAACGGACCTTCGCTCTTACGTCTCTTCGCTCTCTTATGCTCCTCTTGCTTCCTGCCTCTCTTGCCCTCTGAGCCTTGTGCTCTCTCACTCTCTTGCTGAATGATGCTGAACTAGAGGCCCCAAGGACTCCCAAGCGTGCGCCAGGCTACGGCCTTGTCTTTCCATTCACCAAGATCCTCTGACTCTCACTGGTTCTCTCTCATCAAGACAACATCATCAGAGATCAACTGGAGCCTCAACAAATTGCATCAGGACAGTTTAATTCAAATGGGACATGCAAGTATCAAACTTAGTCTCATTATTTGATACATTAAGTATCCTTACCCCTTTCTAAAAGGGCGTGTCAGAACTAATATGATGGTTTGCTCAGGCTGTTGATCTGCTGAACTTCAAACAATGCTATAACTTCTTGCCTTCCTGTATTCTGCTTCAGCCCTCTTTCCCTTGGTAAACTGTATGCATGTATGTATCTGTATGTTAGAGTAGTTTAAATGTTTAGTCTAATTAATAAAGCCTTGTTCATGTCACATGTAAAGTTGTCTGTGTCTCAAGCTCATATCTAAAGTCACTAATCATAGATTTTGACTACTTGCTCTTAATACTTAGTAAGAAAGACATTTCCCATGCCCCGGAAATGTACCTTTCTATTAATTAATTAATTAATAACCAATATTGAGTGTTCACGGGATGAACCGAGTATTTGGTTGTAATGTTAATGTAGCTACATCAAGTTAACCCGATTAACTGATCCAAATATTCATAATCGATTATAACAAGTTATGATTGATTATTAATATTTCATAGAGCTGATTCGCTACAAATACATAAACCCATTTAATCCCAAATTTTCCAGCTACGTGGTCACATGTATTTTCGATTGGATCCAAAATGGATTGGTCAATGAAACAAACTGTGCTTTTTTAAGTTGTGAAAGTATGAGATCTATTCTTGGTCACAATTGTAACCGAAAGGAAACTACAGAATACAATCCTGGACAAGCCCCCATTTGTTACATCCCCTAGTGTTAGGATGCAACAAAATTAAAGGGAACAACTCTCGCTCCACCATCAGACCAAACACTAGAGGACATGTTTTATGTATATATGCAAACAATGTTTTATTTATTGTTGTAAATATTATATATATATATATTTATATTTTAAAACAGCATGTAGGAAGACTTCAGGGTAACACTTGGCCCAACATAATAAACAAAACAAAAATCTCTTACACTCTCTCTCTCTCTCTCTCTCTCTCTCTATATATATATATATATAGAGAGAGAGAGAGAGAGAGATATAAAGGTTAATACATTTATTTGTAAAAGATACAAAGAATATTTACCTAACTACTCTAACAAAAACAGGGACAAACTATATTCAAACAAAAGGGCCCTACACCTGACTACTTTAGAGACAAAGAACCAGTGGCATCTTCAGATATTAAATCATAACTGCATGTATAGCTCTACAATCAGAACAAACCTGCTCATATACACTAATTTTGGTCTCGTAGATGACATAGTCGGGAAGAGGACGACTGGCCCAGAGTCGAGACTGCTCCCCTCTGAAGCATTGCAGCAGGTTTTTGACAAGCACGTAACTCACCGGAAACAATACCCCCACACATAGAGAGATAGAAAATACAAAAAGGTATGAGTGCACACAAAATAACACTGATTGTATCACCCACAATTGCTGAGTAGGACCAAATAAAACAATGCAAACAATGAAGTATGATAATTTAATATTGTATTTTTCTTTCTTTCTTTCTTTCTTTCTTGTTTATTCTGTTGGTTCATGTTTTCATGTCTTTTATTTTTTTTAATCTAGTTCCTGTTTTACAGTATGTTATGTGATTCCTGTTTCCCTCATTTGATCTTGTCATGTGTTTCCCTTGTACATGTGTCTTGTTTTCATTGGTTCATTGGTTGATTACTTTGTTATTGGTATTGTGAATGTAACTGTTTTGCTCTAGCCAAGTCACACCAAGTCAAGTCTAGTCATTCATGTTTTTTTTTATTATTCACATTTAATATTAGGGTTATTGGATTCCACATTTGAAAAATAAAACTGCACTTGTGTTCATCACGTCATCTTCATCTTCCTGGAAGAATAGCCAGGAAGTGCATTCAAATTTTGTGCCGTCTTGAAAGGTAGAGCCTTAATTTTACTCTGTATAACAGCAGCGATATTCAGAGAAAAAATCTTCCAATTTGAAATGTAACATATTTAGACTTGTGGCTTTGAGAACATTGTATTTCTGGGTTGTCTTGACACTTTTATTATTGTTTTTTTAGATTATAAAAACATGTTTTGCACAAAATAAATCCATTACTATAAACTTCAGCTTCTCTAACTTTACAAAACAACAACATATATTAATTCTGAAATAAATCCCAAAGTGTCTTCTTTCAAAAGATACTACAACTGTGTTCATACACCAAAGGGTTCAGAAAATACAACCATTTAAGTTCAGTTATGTCATTTTCATGGTTTGTGCTCAAAAAGAGAGTGCGTATCAACAGGTTAAGAATGTAAATAGGGTACGTTTTTATTCAATGTGGAGTTTAATGATTGGTAACATTAAATCTTCAATGGCAAAATCAACCTTTTAACTGTATAAGGTGCTTTCATATTCATGGGAATGTTAATGACCAACATATTAACAACAGATGATCAGATTTACCATTAATTGTAGTATAACATTTTGTGCTGATAAAATAGTTTGACAGTAAAAGAAGAAAAAAAAAAGGGGGGGTTCCACTGTGTGGTTGAGCCCTGACACATACATGGTCTTTGTCTGTTTTATGTATTGTGTCTGGATTCAACCACTTCAGATGGTTTGGTTAATTCACACTGTGGCTGAGTCCAGGCACTTTTGTTTTGTCTTATGCTGTGTGAATGCACTTGTGTTAGTGTTTTCTCATTACTGTGTGTCTCTTCAGTGATAACCACGCCCTCTCGTTTGCCTTGTTATCTGTCTGATTATTAGTTTATTTGTCTCACCTGCCCTTCTCGTTATCCCCTTGTTTTCTCCTCTATTTAAGCTCCCCTTATGTTCTGTCCTGTGCCAGATTGTTTAGTGGGTTGGTCCTGGCCACTAGCTCTGGTTTAGCTCTGGTTTAGCTCTGGTTTAGCTCTGGTTTAGCTCTGGTTTAGCTCTGGTTTAGCTCTGGTTTAGCTCTGGTTTAGCTCTGGTTTAGCTCTGGTTTAGCTCTGGTTTAGCTCTGGTTTAGCTCTGGTTTAGCTCTGGTTTAGCTCTGGTTTAGCTCTGGTCATAAGTTCTGATTTATTTATCTCTCTTGTGAATTTTTGGCATATAGTTTGTTTATTTTTATAATTAAGGCCATTTATTTACCTCCTGTGTTTGGGTCCTTTCCTCATCACAATTCTGACAGTAATCTCATTGCAAATTAATTAAGTGCAGCAATCTAATTACTTATTCAAATGTAGTGTACTGCATTATTTAAAATTATTTTAATAAGATTAATGTATAGTTACTGAATTTTAATTACATTTATTGCTTTAAGTATATTATTGGGTAACACAGCTCAAAAATAACAATTATGAGTAGAATGTATGTAAAACATGAATTATGTTCATAAGTACATCTGATTAAGTTTCTGTGACATCTGAATGGTGTACACCCCATAAGTCATTGTAATTGAGCAACAAGATCATATGGGAAGTCGGTTTGTTGTTTCAGGAAGTTTCAGTACCCAATATAGTGCCATCTCTAATCAGACATTTTTGCATCTACGCCAGCATGTTTACCTTCCCTTGTGGCACAACCAGAAGTGTGTTGCGTTAGCAGTGTGGGAGACCTGGGGTCGGATCTCGCATTGAAACCAGGACTTAATCATGTTCACATAAACATTGACAAGCGCTATTCAGAGGTTGCATTTTTCCCACTAACATTACATTTTTGCTCCACTGCTGGTTAGGTTTGGTGTTTGGGTTTGGGGGTTCAGCTTCTAAAATATGCAATCCACCTCACCTATTACATCCTGTACAGATGAAAATTCAATTTTATTTGTATAGTGCCTTTCACAACACATATCGTTTCAAAGCAGCTTTACGGAAGATCAGGCATTAACAGAAGATAAAGCTGTAATGTCTATAATGTTGATGAATCAACATTGTGTAATTCGATAAAGTACTTAAATATTTATTGTATTAATAACCCCAGTGAGCAAGCTGAAGGTGACTGTGTCAAGGAACACAACTCCATTAGATGTTGATTAATGGAGAAATATAACCTTGGGAGAAACCAGACTCACTGTGGGGGCCAGTTCCCCTCTGGCTAACATCATGAATATGAACTATACATAAGTAATATTTACATTATGTCATGGTTTAAAATTATTAAACTAAGTGTTAAAGGGTCAGTGTTTAAACATCAATTTAGTTTGAACTGTAATATTAATGACCAATGTCTTCAAAGTCCATCCTGGATTAACTGCAGAAGTCCACATAGATGCAATTGTCCTTGTTAATTGGCTGATGAAGGATTTTGTTGGCAATTGTTAGTCTATGTAGTCCATCAATAGACCGAGGTGATGCAGGCAGAGATCAGTGAGGTGGATCACAGTTCAACCTGGCCAGTAATTTCGTTCTATCATGGTGACCTCAGGATAGGAGTCCCGAGGATGAGACAGGGAAACAAATAAATTAATATAAGCATCTCAAACAGTGTTAGGGAGACTATTCCATAGTTTAAGTGCCAAATATTAAAAGGATCTACCTCCATTTGTGGATTTTGATATTCTAGGAACTTTTTAACTAGCCAAAGTTTTGCAATTGTAATGAAGGTGATGGAATATAGCGTGGAAGAAGGTCACTTAAGTACTGCGGAGCTAGACCATTCAAAGCTTTGTACGTAGTTACCAGAATTTAAAAAATGAATACGAAATTTAACAGGTAGCCAATGTAACGATAATAAAATGGGGCTAATATGATCATATACTTTGGTTCTCGTCAGCACTCTGGCTGCTGTATTTCGAACCAATTGAAGTTTATTTATTGATCTTGCTGGACATCCTCCCAGTAATTCATTACAACAATCTAGTCTTGAGGTTATGAATGCTTTAATTAGTTTTTCGGCATCAGCAACAGAGCATGTGCCGTAATTTTGCAATATTTCTTAGGTGGAAGAATGCTGTTCTACAAACATTGGTAATTTGATTTTCAAAGGACAGATTGGTATGGCAAATATAACACCTAAGTTCTTCGCTATTGAAGATGATTTAACAGTACATCCATCGAGAGTCAAATTAAATTGTTGTGGCTTATTTTTAGAGTTTTTTTGGTCCAATAATTAGTACCTCTGTTTTGTCAGAATTGAGTAGAAGGAAATTTCTGGCCATCCAATCTTTTATTTCATTGATACACTCTGCTAATTTGGAGAATTGCGAATTCTCATCAGGTTTTGAAGAAACATAAAGTTGTGTATCATCGGCATAGCAGTGGAAACTTATTCCACAATTCCTGATGATATCTTCCAGGGGAAGCATATACAAGGAGAAAAGCAGAGGCCCTAAAACTGATCCCTGTGGCACTCCATATTTTACTTTTGTTTGGTTTGACAATTCCTCATTTACATGTAAATATGACCTAAACCATGCTAATGCAACTCCACAAATGCCAACATAATTCTCTAGCCTAATCAAGAGAATGTCATGATCTATTGTGTCGAATGCAGCACTAAGATCCAAAAGCACTAGTAGAGAAATGCAGCTGCGATCAGATGATAAGAGCAAGTCATTTGTAACTCTGATAAGTGCTGTCTCTGTACTGGGATGAGGCCTAAATCCTGACTGAAATTCTTCGTATATACTATTTCTCTGTAGAAATGAACATATTTGGGAGGATTCTACCTTTTCTAGTATTTTTGACATAAACGAGAGATTTGAAATCAGTCTATAATTTGCCTGTTCTCCAGGATCAAGTTGTGGCTTCTTAAGTGGTTTGATAACTGCCATTTTAAAGTTTTTTGGGACATGTCCTAAACATAACAAGGAGTTAATAACATTAAGAAGAGGTTCTGAAATTACAGGAGATAGCTCTTTTAAGAGCTTAGTTGGTATTGGATCTAACAAACATGTTGTGGCTTTTGATGTTTCGAAAAGTTTTGTTAGCTCTTCATGACCTATGACAGCGAAGGATTGAAGTTGAGGAAAATTATTAGACACTTTTCTGAGGTGCTATGACAGATGATTGCATAATTCCAATTTTATTTCTGATTATTTCAATTTTATCTGTAAAGAAATTCATGAAATCATTACTCTTATGCTGCGACGTAATATCTGGTTCTGTTGAGGCTTTATTCCAAACCAATTTAGCCACAGTATTGAATAAACACTTAGGGTTGTTGTGGTTATTTTCTATGAGTTTACTAAAATATGCTGACCTGGCAGCTTTTAGTGCCTGTCTGTAGCTACAGACACTATCCTTCCATGCACCACGAAATACTTCTAATTTTGTATATTTTCTGAGCTGCTCTCTTGAGAGCAATAATTGTACCATGGTGCAGGGCTTATTTCTTTCATTTATGTTAATCAAAGTAGGGCGACACTATCAAGAGTGCTAGAGAAGACTGATTTATATTTTTTGTTATTTCATCAAGTTTTTCTGGGTTTTAGGGTTTATTGAGTGTATGAGATAGATCTGAAAGATCATTAGTGAAGCTATCTGTAGTGGTCGAAAGAATAGTTCTACCTGAATGAACAAATTCACCAAGGAAATCCGAATAAGGCCCGGGTGATCTATACATTGTAGCAAGGGTAAAAGACAACATAGTTTTATATATACACTCAACCAAAGGATTATTAGGAACACCTGTTCAATTTATCATTAATGCAATTATCTAATCAACCAATCACATGGCAGTTGCTTCAATGCATTTAGGGGTGTGGTCCTGGTCAAGACAATCTCCTGAACTCCAAACTTAATGTCACAATGGGAAAGAAAGGTAATTTAAGCAATTTTGAGCGTGGCATGGTTGTTGGTGCCAGACGGGCCGGTCTGAGTATTTCACAATCTGCTCAGTTACTGATATTTTCACGCACAACCATTTCTAGGGTTTACAAAGAATGGTGTGACAAAGGAAAAACATCCAGTATGCGGCAGTCCTGTGGGCGAAAATGCCTTGTTGATGCTAGAGGTCAGAGGAGAATAGGCCGACTGATTCAAGCCGATAGAAGAGCAACTTTGCCTGAAATAACCACTCGTTACAACCGAGGTATGCAGCAAAGCATTTGTGAAGCCACAACACGCACAACCTTGAGGCGGATGGGCTACAACAGCAGAAGACCCCACCGGGTACCACTCATCTCCACTACAAATAGGAAAAAGAGGCTACAATTTTCAAGAGCTCACCAAAATTGGACAGTTGAAAACTGGAAAAATGTTGCCTGGTCTGATGAGTCTCGATTTCTGTTGAGACATTCAGATGGTAGAGTCAGAATTTAGCGTAAACAGAATGTGAACATGGATCCATCATGCCTTGATACCACTGTGCAGGCTGGTGGTGGTGGTGTAATGGTGTGGGGGATGTTTTCTTGGCACACTTTAGGCCCCTTAGTGCCAATTGGGCATCGTTTAAATGCCACAGCCTACCTGAGCATTGTTTCTGACCATGTCCATCCCTTTATGGCCACCATGTACCCATCCTCTGATGGCTACTTCCAGCAGGATAATGCACCATGTCACAAAGCTCGAATCATTTCAAATTGGTTTCTTGAACATGACAATGAGTTGACTGTACTAAAATGGCCCCCACAGTCACCAGATCTCAACCCAATAGAGCATCTTTGGGATGTGGTGGAACGGGAGCTTCGTGCCCTGGATGTGCATCCCACAAATCTCCATCAACTGCAAGATGCTATCCTATCAATATGGGCCAACATTTCTAAAGAATGCTTTCAGCACCTTGTTGAATCAATGCCACGTAGAATTAAGGCAGTTCTGAAGGCGAAAGGGGTCAAACACAGTATTAGTATGGTGTTCCTAATTATCCTTTAGGTGAATGTGTGTGTGTGTATATATATATATATATATATATATATATATATATATATATATATATATATATATATATATCTGATGGTGTTACATTTAAGCATTATTAGTTCAAAAGACATTTATATCCTGTCTTCTGAGTAACCCCAAAAACTTCACTGTAAATTGTAGCAACACCTCCTCCTTGTCCCTTCAGATGAGGCTCATGTTTATATCATTAACCTGGGGGAGTAGATCAATTTAAAGTAATATATTAATCAGGTTAAAGCCAGGTTTCAGTCAAACAGAGCACATCCAAACTATGATCTGTAATAATTTAATTAACAATTATTGCTTTGGTAGAAAGAGATCTAATGTTTAGTAGCCCTATTTTTATATGATGTGTATCTTTAATTTGTTTGTTTTGTTCAAGTTTGACCTTAATCAAATTTTTTCTAATTGATTTAGTGAGGGTTTTGTGGTTGGTAGTTCAGGGAACAGACACAGTCTCTATGAAATATCTAGGAGATACAGTCTCTATGTGTTGTAGTTGTAAAAAAACAACTCGCACCCAAGCTCACACATGCCCATATGCCCAACAACACTTGAGTTCAATAAAAAGTCACGTGTAATTAATGTACGGACAAGTATCTAGGGCAGCACAGTGTCTGTTGATCATATGGCAAATGTCTTGTTTTTTCTTGACTTCTTCTCCAGTTCCAAGGTTAGCTGTCTTTTGATAGGGCAACAATGCACAGTAAACACTTTTTACATTTGGTCTCGTAAACTAATCCTTGAGTGGAATTCAAGCATGGCACATTAAGAAAATGAACTGAACCAGACCTCAATCTTTCGTTACACTGAGGAAATTATCAAGGACATCTTTTAATTGAATATTCCTGCTCCAAAGGAAATGGTCGGTTTTAGTTGTAAGATAAAATCAGATGCAGTCATAATTCTCATTCTGTGAAAGATGTAGAATTTTACATAATTATAGAGGTATATGTCATGTAAAAGTAGGTCTGTCACATGTGTATGTCTTCCTTCTGGGCAGGGGATGGGGGAGTTGATGAAAGGCCCACTTTGCAGCTTATGCACAGCACAAAAAAAAAATAAAAAGTCTACTTATCTTTTCAGTTAGATTTCAATTTATGAAAGGCTTAACCTCATTGCCAGATATGCCATGCCTTTCATCAAGACTGCCTCTATTTGCTTGGGTTTATCTGTCGCCAGACATCCGCAGTGTGACATAAATACATTTAACAACTGTAACTCCAGCCGTGCTAAATCCACCCACAGCCACGGAAAGCTCCAAAACGATGTGCGGATAGTGAAAGTTTTGCATTAGTCAAAGTGTGTTTGTATTTCATATATGTCTCTGAAGAGCTATGAGGAAATGCATGCTTTCTGCACATATTTTCAGCATAATCTCCAAACGGCTTGACATCATACATTTGGTAAACCCTTTTGTGTTTGGTAAAAAATATTTGCACAAGTCTTCCAGTATAAACGGATTTGCATTGAGTCCCAAATGTATACAATGGATTCTTCATACGGCAAGTGACAGCAAGTGCATAGTAGAACTTCTTATTTTCACATCTTGTCAACCCTGAAATCATTACTTTACTTTACTAACATGACAAAGACATTGTTAAAACTCACTGTGTAAAAACCTAGTCACCCTTAAAAGAAGAAAAAAAATGAATACAAATCTTTCCAACCCCTAATCTTGCGTATAGGCTGCATTTGTATCCAGAATTCAAATATGTGTCAAAACACATTCCTTCATCTGTGTCATTCTCGAGAACTGCACCTGAAGCAACATGATCACAAGGGAAGTTGGCACGCTGTTTTCAAGTGTTACCCTTGTATCAGTCACATTATGCTAACTCAATGGCATCTCCCATCAGGCATTTTTGCATTGGCTCAATTGTGTTTACCTTCCATTGGGGCATGACTAGAAGTGCATTGCATCTATAGTATGGGAGATCCAGGTTCAGATCCCACATTGACTCTAGGAAGTAATTGTTTTTGCATAATTAGCGATGAGCGTGATTAGGTTGGGGCGGCACAGTGGTGCAGCGGTTAGCACTGTCGCCTCACAGCAAGAAGGTCGTGGGTTCAAACCCTGGTTGCACCGGCCTTTCTGTGTGGAGTTTGCATGTTCTCCCCATGTCTGCGTGGGTTCTCTCCGGGTACTCCGGCTTCCTCCCACCATCCAAAAGACATGCAGGCTAGGTTAATTGGTGTCTCCAAAAAAAAAATTGCCGTGGATGTGGATGTGGATGTGGAGGTGAGTGTGAGTGTATGTCTGTCTATGTGTGGCCCTGCGATGGACTGGCGACCTCTCCAGGGTGTCCCCCGCCTTTCGCCCAATGTTAGCTGGGATAGGCTCCAGCCCCCCGCGACCCTGTACACAGGATAAGCGGTTGACGATGGATGGATGGATGGATGGTGATTAGGTTGCATTTTCCACTCTAACATTACATGTTTACTCCACTTATGTTTAGAATTTGGGGTTTAGGTTCAGTTTATAAAATATGCATTTCTCTTCACTGTATTACAGCCTCTACAGTTGAAATCAACACACTACCCACCAACACTTACCGTTTGGCCACCGGGGGCAGTGTTTCGCATTTTAGTAAGCACAGACCGATTTAAGTGAAAGAAAAGTCAGTCTACTGTTCACAATTTCACTGTGAAATCAATCTGCCTCAAGCTATCAGTGTTCAAAAAGGAGTTTATAAGTGCATTAACAACTAGTTGCTGAGTTCCATTAACACTCTGCAGATTTTATGCAAATATGGTTGTCACTGCCTGAATATTTCTTTATCGTAGAATGCAGTCACTCATACTGTAACCAAACTCTGTATGTACAGAATGGGATTAAGCTCTCAGAAGAAGACAGACAATCATGCTTAGCTGTAGTGTGTACTGTTTTTAACAATATGAGGGTGAGTGAATATGAGACATTTTTCAATTTTGGGTGAACTACTCCTTTAAGCACCCATTTGAGCTGCAATGCCACTGTTAATATAAAGGAAGTTAAGGATGCTTTCTGTGCAGACTGAAGCAGAATGTTTTTTTAATGTATCTGAGAGCAAACCACTCTTCTTTTGAAAAACAGAACAATTGAAATATTCTGGACCATCTAGGACTCTGCTTTTAGACAAAGAGATGAGAAGAGAACTGGAGGATAAGGAAAGATGAGTGTGCATATAACGATATACCTCTCTCTCACACACATTCACAAAAACAATTTCCCTTGCTTCCTTTCTTTACACAAAGAACACACTCATACGGCTCCTTTTCATTTAATTTGGCTCTTGTGCTCGTCTGCTGTGGGCTCCATGAAAAGGTACACTTCATGTTGTAGGCCACTCTACCTTTAGCAAAACCATGCCAGCTGCCCATTATACTCCATCTCAGCAGAGTTCAACCAGTATCTGCTCTGTACCTGACCTTTTCAAATATCACACATACAAAATGAGAATTCACTCCACCTGGAATAAAACATGTGGGCAAGATTTCATAATTTTGCAAAGACTTGGAAATGTGCGGAATTCTAAGTGTCTGCTGATTCTATATGGAATTCTCTATGGAAACAATTGTTTGATGTAGCACTTCCAGGTTATTTTGGCACCCCCAGAAAATAAGTCCATTCAATGGATGCTCAAAATGAGAATTATGATTTTTAATTGATCGTGCCTTTGCTCCAATAAGAACCAATTTGCCAGCATTTGCTTTTGGTAGATTTGAATTTTCAAGAAGAAATCCCAAAACTCGCAATCACAAATAATGTAACTGATTTTAATTTCCATTAACACTAATATCTGATGGTATCAAATGGTAATATGATATTTTGATATACTGTACAACTACCCCATATTTTGATATACTGTACAACTACCCCATTTACATTCTGTATTTACATAAATGAATACCATGGTACTAACATGGCACTTTTGATGATTAAAATATTAATATACCATTGAATTTACATAGTGCTTCAAGGTACATGTCCAATTAAAAAAAAAAAATATATATATATGGTAGTGCACATGTTTTAGTGTCATCTACTAAGTGTTTTGATAATCCTTTGGTTGGAAAATGTCTATATCTGCAGTTAGTTGTCCACAATATGCACTTTTTCATCACTGGCCATCAATAGGGCCCATTTGCAGGTTTGGTGTCCAATGATTGCAGATAAATAACTAATGCAGCCAGCATTCTCTTTGTTCTCTGTGTTTTAAAATATTCCGTTAGCGTGTTTGTGAGGGAGAAACTCAATGATAGATTCCCCTCAACCAGAGCCCTCTAATCTCGAATGAGTTTACATGCTGTTCATCACACAAAAGTAGTGCTAAGGGCATAACACTGTTGCTTCAGAAAACTTATAGGGGTTGGATATTTAATATAGCACATAGTCTTTATGGCACTTTTTGTATTTTTGTTAAATAAAGGATTGTGACTGTATATTAATCTGCCTGTAAAGTTTTTAATATGACAGTTGTGGAGTGGTATAATGCTACTAAAAATGACACCAGAGAGACCTATTGGTGGTGCATGAATGCTCATACTGAAGCTACATTAATCTTTGTCTTATGAGACTCCCCTTAAATATCACATTTTCTGACCATCACCCAACTGAAACTCATGTAGCTCTTTCTTCACCAAAATACCCCACTCGTCAAAATCAATATACTCTTTTCAAAGGCTTTAGAGACTCGTCCAGGGTTTATTTGTCTCAAGCGCCTTGTATGTTTGTTCCTCTCTCTGCAACACTTGTGTTATTTGGCAGGATCACTGTTTGGATATGGCCAATGGTATTTACACACTTCGAATTCACACAGGATCATAAATAAACGTGTTAATTTTGTGGCCCTGCTGTTTGCTGTGATGAATTACCTGCCGACTCAGTGTTGTCAACAGATGGCAAAAATCACTCAAGCACAATACACCGTTCTATGGGGATGTGTAATGTAAGGTTTTTCCACCATCACAATGCTGAGTAATGTGCCATTTTTTTTCTAGGATGTTTATAGAGCAATTTCCATCTCATTTCAATGGCTTTATACAGATGGAACATGTGATCCAACAAAGGTAGCTGTTCACAGGTGCTCATTGTTTACTAATTCTAATAATGCCATATTAAAATCTTTAAATCTGAAACCACTGAAACTGCTTCTATTTTGTACTAGTTAATTAGACACATTTTTACAGGTATTGATGTTTGGTAAACAAGTATACAGTATGTATTCATGCCATAAAATCAGTGGACATGTCGTAATTACAATTTGGGCAAAATCTTCTGCCGTTTTGCAGTGGACTTTTTTTTAATAATTGTATCAAATGGACAGATTCAATTAATATCAAACTTTTTAAGCAAGCTAAACTTAAGTGTACTTTGCCAGTGCATTATTAGACATTATAAATACAGATATAAAACATATAAATTATGAAGTTCAATTTGCTGCGTTTAAAATCTCAAAACTAGTATTTTCTCTGACTGCCGTTAAGTATCTACATGTATACCTGGCTGCAGCTTGCTGAATGGCCAGGTCTGCATTTCCCCAAAGCATCGTAATCTTAAGTAGATCGTAGAATCCATCTTATAATTCATCTTGGTTTTTCAGCCTGTTTCCCAAAGCTATCGTAACTTAAGTAGTACTTGAAAATGCTCATAGATTTACATGTACTATAGAGTAATCGTACAGCATAAAAGACACGTAATTAAGCAATATCACACAAGCAAGAGTGTGATATGGCCCAACATCAGCACTGCTGTGATTTTGCCGCAGACATAAGGCAATCAGATGAGTGCCGTGGTAATCACAGCAGTGCTGATTTAGGGACATATAGCACGATAGCGATGATTGCGAGTGTGATATTTCTTATATACAACAGTTCAATGAAAAAGTAAAATGAAAGTGTTTTGTGTACAGTCACAGAAACTTCATTTGTGCATGGAACTACTTTCTTATGCAATGGATCAGAATCTGCCATTGCATATTTCAAACCAAACGATGAGTCCAATCCTCTAAAAAACTTCACTTTAGAACTAGTATCATGGCTTGGGTTGTTTCCAACAAGTTATTGGAGAAACAAGGGTGTGTGTGTGTGTGTGTGTGCGTGTATTTATCACTTTGTGGGTACCAAATGTCCCCATAAGGATAGTAAAACCCAAAATTTTTGACCTTTTGTCGGTCCCCATGAGGAAAACAGCTTATAAATCATACTAAATTATGTTTTTTGAAAATGTAAAATTGCAGAATGTTTTCTGTGAGGGTTAGGTTTAGGGGTAGGGTTAGGTTTAGGGGATAGAATATAAAGTTTGTACAGTATAAAAACCATTATGTCTATGGAACGTCCCCATAAAACATGGAAACACAACAAGTGTGTGTGTGTGAGAGAGAGAGAGAGAGAGAGAGAGAGAGAGAGAGATATGGAGCGCCACCTGCTTCTGTTGCCATTTCCAAGCAGAGATGCTGTAGTGTGTCAATCAGCTTTCGGAAGATAATGTCATTTTTGTCAAATGCATTCTATTTTCTCTGTGGAAAAATAGCCATCCAAGTGGGGGTATTCCTTCCTATTTTGTGGTAGCCGGTGCGCAAGAGTCATTTTGAACAGTGTGTCCTCTGCGATGTGGAAACTGTTAAGAGGTAAGCACCTTTTGTGTAATTAATCAGTCTGTTCTCAGCTGTGATGCGTCTTAATGCTGGAGTTGTTTGTTTAAAGCTATTTACAAGATTTAATCCAAGAAATCACGGAGTGCCGATGAATTAAAATACTGACTGAATGGCAGTGCACGTGTCGTCAGCTGACTCATTCACACACAAAAGTGGTCTTTTGCTGCCACCTGTTGCCTAAAATCTGCGATGTCACAAAAATCAATGTAAAGAGACAGGTTGTTTAGATTAAAATTCAGTTTTAAAAAAGGTGGTGATAGGTAAAAGGTCCCTAGGTGTTTAAAAAGATATCGTGTTGATAAAGGGGCAATAGTTACAGGGCACAATTTGTCAACTAATGCAAATAATTTTGAGACACCATGATGCTGTTTTGAATAACAAATTAAGATGATGCTTACTCAAAATAACCACATCAGAAAAAGTCAACCATTTCGTGTTCATTACAAACACATTTGGCATTGTGTTACACCTCAAATATTCCATAAACAAACAAATCTATGTTCTGATATTATGAGTCAACGTGAACCCACTTTGATTTTTTTTTTATATCAAATCTATTCACCCCACTTAAGACAAACAATGTTTTTAATAGGGGCCTTCAGCCCCTGCAATGTGGGCTTTTTGTTTTACCCCAAATACTGTCATACTTTCAACTATTGGATAGTTATTTAAAAATGTTTGATTTAATGATCTTAAACAAAACTGAAAAAGATAAATAAGTATGTATTTGTCTTAAAAGAAAAGTGTTAATTTCAGGGATTTTCATTAGCTACATACATTTACAACATTTTAAAAAATATAAAAAATCTCAAAATCAACCTTTAGACACCACAAAGATTTCATGGAAAAGGAATAGTTTGCAGTGTATAGTGACAAACAGGTGTTTAGGAAAGTACTGTGGTGGTTTTTGTTACTATTTAGTGCTTCGGGAAAAAATAAAATCAATGGAGCCTTTTACCCCACCACGCTGTATGCTGAGACTTTAATATCATGATACCTATTTATTTATTTTTATTTTCACATAAAAGGCTAATTATAATAATTAATAAATGCAAAAAAAATTATATTCTATGTAAATGATGAATAGATTAATTGGTAAACATATAACATTATCTGTGGCATGATTGTAAAGTTAATGAACATTGGCTCATCATCTTTGTCTCCTTTTCCTCTCTAACACCCAAGGGCTCTCTCGCCTGCACCACACGTTGTGTAGAATCACACATGTTGTGTAGCATTGTTGTTAGTGTTATCACTTTTGGGAGTAAAGAGAAGACCTCTGCTTTATTGGTGAATGTCCCTAAAGTGCATCTTCCACACGTCTCTGTAACACTGTGAATCTCATTATATTTAATTTATGCTTGTCATTAGCAGAATCATACACGGGGTGTCTGCTGTCTTCATTGATTGGTGGATTGATGGAAGCTTTCATATCGACCCAAAGATGAAATATTACAAATGCAAACCTGTGTTCATTAATCATGTAGTTAATTAGGTTGAATATTTAAGAAAATATCTTTAAACATTTCAAATGATGTAATTTACAAATGTTTATAAAGTTATGGATAATAATATAATGAAGTTACAATGACTAGGGTCATTCTTCAATTGGGGTGGCAAACGAGAGGCAGAATTGCTTGTTTTTTTTTTTATAATAATATTTTTTGCTATGCATTTAAAATGTGTTTAATATACTATATTCAGTAAAATGGAAGCTTAAGGACATTTCGATTTTTTTAATAATTGTAATAAAATACTGTTGTGACAACCACTTATGTCAATGGTGTTATCAGTATTTGAAGTACAATTCTGGTTTGTTCTAAAATGAGCAGGAATATGCAACTTTATTATTATTATTATTCCCTAAACAATTATTGTTTCATTTAAATTTCAGTTTTTAAAAGAAATATGTTTAATTGTTCATCTTGGCCCCTACTTCTGCCAAAGGAGTATATATTTCTTTTTTTTTTTTTCTTTTTATATAAATCAAAGACATGAAAAATGGTCAGTGATACCTTTTATAGTTTTTATTCTAAAAGCTTAAAATCATTTCACAGCCTAAAAATTTACAATTATAAGATTAAATGGCTCCAAAGGAAAAACAATTGAGATACATTTTGAAGTAACACTACAGACTTCATATTGCATAAAAGGTGTAATTAATTAAAAGTTTATTGAGAAAAATAATGAAATTCATCATGAGTAAGATTACAAGAAGTATCTACTCTGATAAAACAAGAATATTTAGAAAAAAACTGTATTCAAAAAATCAATTGAAATTATACAAATCTTGAACAATCATGAAATTTATCCATAGTAAGATTACATTCTACTCTGATAAAACATTTAGAAAAAAAACAAACACATTTAACAATAGGAAGTGCATTATTTGAGACAAAAAAAAAAAAAGATGTGTATCACATCACCTCATCACTCGCAACCTGTCTCTCACGGTATCTGCACAATGGAATGTGTAATCAGTGTGATCCATTTCAATAAAGAGGGAATAAAAAGATTCAGAACATCTTCAGGGAAACAAACATATAAAATCCAAAAACTTATTTAACACAAAACATTCATTCAAAACAGCTCAAGGGCTGAGCCTATGTTTTGCAGTGTAGGTGTTCCTTAGTAGCAGTATCACCATTTCTTTGTTTTAGATTTAAATGTGTTTTTGAAGGTATTCTCATTATTTATGCCTTTCCTGTGCATACATTTGATTTTGATGTTGTGGTCCTCCACTTCCTGAATGATACCAGGGTTTGGCTGTTCATCATTTTTAAGAACACACCACTGTCCAACGTGTGTCTATGACCTCTGGACGAAGTGAACAACCTAATGATGATTGCTCAGTTGCTCAGATTTTCAATTTTTTATGCTAAGACATGCCTCTTGGAGTGGGCAATAATACACACCCTTTTCAGCCTGACAAAAACAACTTATGTCTCTATATTTTAGAGAGCTGGGTTGAGTGCTCAACACTTGATGAATTTTCATGGTTCCCTTTATGGTGGTCAGTGATAGCACTTCTTCCATCATTTGTACCCAGGCATCAACATCCTCTTCTCCAACATAAAACAGTCATCCCACTGATCCAGAATTTTTCAAATGGTAAAAGAGGGATTCCACATTGGGCAAATATTGTCCTAAATTTAACTAAACTAAATTGTCTTCAGTTCTTTTAAGTGTTCTTCCTATCCCAACTGGTGCCCCCTTGCCATGACTGGCTTCAAAGAAGTTCTGGGTGGCTGTGGAAAAACCCTTTCTTGAAAGGTACAGTGGACTAAAGATAGAAATTGGCTTTCTGCTTGGAATGTGAGGCTGGGCCATCATACAAAATGCAGACGGGTCACATTGGGAAGTTCCTCTTGGATCATATAACGAACAGGATCCAAGTGGACCCAAATACCAGGGGGGTAATATTTTCTGCTTGATGATATAATGCTGAAGGTCACTGGTGCTGGCTCTGCCTGGACATAAAACACACCTGTATGAAGTGTTGCCTGTTTGTGTGAACCCCCAAAATGAACTGCCTGCATCTCCTTTGCATATTGCAAGAGTAATTTTCAATGAAATCTACATGAATGAGGCATTCATTTGAGCCAAGGTTTTCACGCAGTTTCCTGTACATGGAATACTGACATAAGATATGTCCATGGAAGTTGAACCATCTGTCCTGAAACTGAGCAACAAGCTCATCCTCTGTTATTGTAATGTATGTGGGAAGCAGGAGAAGGCAGACGGGTGGTTTGGATCCAAATGCGGCTTTTATTATAAATAACAAATAAATAAACACAAAGAAAAGTCCACGATGGGAAAAAATAACTAACTCTTAACACATAAGAACAAACAGCTGGAAGAACATAAACGAAGGGCAGGAAACAGGGGCATAAGCACGACATGAAAACCATACAACGAACGACAAAGGAAAAGGAAAACAACAGGGTTTAAATACACAGACACAATGAAGACTAAACGAGACACAGGTGAGAGCAATGATGAGTGCAGGCAGTGAGGGAGGCCGGGAATTGTGGGAATTGTAGTTTTTTAGACAAAGACAAGTGAAACACGGAGTGGACAACAAGGAAAACGTGACATGGAACGGGATAAGTGACATGTGAAACAGAAAACACGGGGCAGACAACACGGGAATGTAACAGTTATAGCCATTTCCTTTTTGATTGTAACAGTGGAGCTATCACAACCATTCTCATGACTCATCTTTTCAAGGGACCACCGAGTCAGATTTACCTCTTTGTTCTGAGTGGATCTGAAGAGTGCACACGTACTCATCTTGCACTCTTTGCACTGACTATACGCACACTCCTTTTTTGTCATATCGCATGAAGTGTCATCAGCCATTTCCTCCAGATTTTTAGAAGTAAGGATACCAAGTGAAAACAGCTTGTCTGCCAAATATTGCAAGTTCTCATGGGTTTTGCAGAGGCAAGTATCCCAGTCAGCCTGTTTTAGCTGTGTAACCCAAAATGGTCTCTGGGCACAAAATAAATAAATAAAGAGTAAGACACATGCTTATGCTCTGCAGTGAACTTCTTGTGGAGATTGACCATTGTGTCTCAGAGAATTCTTCTTTGCTTTTTTTCTTTTTTCTTACAGTGAGTGTCCTCTTCTTTACATTGACAACCTGACTCACATCATCTCTCAAAAATAATTGTTTGACAGTGCTCCTTATGGTGCGTTCAGACCAGAGGCGTCGAGAGCGTCAAATCGACTGGAAGTAATTTATTTTCTATTGCAGGCAGCGTCTCTCGGTGGCGAGAAGCGCCGCTTCATGGGCGTCAGAGGAAAGTTATAACATTATGGTAATGAGCTTTGACGTGGTTCGGCAGCAACCTATTGGAGTATTGATGTGCTCCACTCTAGCGAAGTCTAGAGAACACAACAGTGTAAACTTTGTTTCCAACCAAACATTAGTTCCAAAGACAAAATGGAGGAGAAACTGATTATTGGCGTGGCGGGATTTCCCTTAATATATAATCTGTCCCTGTTTGGTCACAGGGATAAAAATAAAAAATAAAAAACGTGTGGAAAAAGGTCTCTGAAATTGTGGATGTGCCAGATGAGTTTATGAAGTGGATATTATGGTTTATATAATAATAATATATTAAAAGATTTCATGTGGATATACGCTACTTATACCGATATGTCGGCAAAAAGATACTGGTCGAAATGTCTTGATGTTTTGCGGCCCCTTTAAATATAGTTCACAAAACCAAGCATTCTGAACAAACATTGCTGCCTATTTCAACTACATCACAGCGTCCAAGAATCTTTCATAGCGTTGTTGGCAGGAATTTTTTACGCTCTCGCCACCTCTGGTCTGAACGCACGGTTAGTCCTTGAGAGATTCCATTCTTCTATCTTATGAAATCAAGTTATCTCCCATATGCTCTCCACCTTTTATATGAACAGCCAATATGTTTTTGGCAGAAAACCTGAAATTTATACTTCTTGATCAATTTTCCACAAAACCGCCGTGCATAAATTTGTTTGACCCTCTCTTTTTTTGCTGCAGAATATCTTGCTTTTATTTCACTTAACAGAGAGAAGTGAAACATAAGTGTTTTTTGTTGTTGTTTTTTTTTTACCAGTGATGAGGCATTGATTCCCTTAAGAATGTTTATTGTTTTGGTTGTGGGGCTCTCAGGATTAATTTTCAGCAATCTCTTTTTTAGACAGGCACATTTTGTTTTGTATTTTGCTGCCTTTTTTTCTCCCTTAAGTTTATGTTTGTAGCATTTCCTTCTCTCTCAGTGGATATTCTTTTTTCCATGGATTGTTTGCCAACAATATGTCAAAATACGATTAAGCCACGTGTCATCACTTATAAATGGTTAAGTACATAATTTGAATTATTTACTTTTAAAATATGATTTACAGTTACAATCCCTTTTATTTGTCCTGAAACGTGATCTGGATGTGCTGGGTATCCTCCCTGGACTATCTGAACTTGATGGTATTTCTGGTGGAGTCAAGGCTCTCTGTTCTTTCTTGCTCTGTATTCTGCCTTATATATTTTCCAGTTCTTCCTTGCTGCTCTCTTTCCCCTCTCTGAGAGATCTCCTATTCTCAGTATTTTTTGCTTTCAATGTTTTTAAATAGGTCTGCTGTTTCTTTTGTAGGTACTCTGCTCTTCGAACTGGGTCTGCATCGCTACGCTATCTATAAAGACGCTGCTTTTCAGCAGCAGTTAATCTTGCCATACCTGACAAGAGTGATACAATTATATAATTATGAATGTCCTAAGGCAAAATGTATGCTTTTTATAAAAAATACAACATTTCTTGTTGTATAATGTCTGTGGAGTTACTATGGAGTCTATGGTGTTACCAGGAAAGACAGTAACGCCACAGACAAATTAGCACAACTTCAGACTTTTCTAACATGGAGACATTTTGGAAATATTAATAAGACTCTATTTATCAAAATTCAGAATCCCCCCTTTTCTTAAAGGGGCAACATCCATTGTTGTAACACCACAGACATGAATTTGGGGGACTCAACTTTTTCTTTAAATATAACAAAATATATATATATTTTTAAACAATTTAATTACATTTTACATCTTAAATAAAATCTATATTCACAATATAACCACTATATTTGTGTTAAAAATGTTATATTGTTGCAATTACATTCCACGATACCTCTCTGAGGTGTGGCGGCAACATGCATATTTTTTACACATGCAATCTCACAAACTCAATTAAATATGTATTTTAAAACAAAAATTGTACTTTTAACAGTGCACAAATTGTGTTTACCCTACAGACTACAAACATGCCAACATTTTATGATTTATTGGTATTTAAAGTTTATTTCAACTGTTGCAAAGTAGAGGGACACCACTTGCCACCACAAATGAAGAATGACCCAATAGAAGTACTGAACGTTCATATTTCAGAACTGTCACACTGACAGCGACACTCTTAAAGGAATAGTTAACCCAAAAATGAAATTTTGCTGATAATTTACTCATGCTCAGGCCATCCAAGATATATCTGAGTTTCTTTCTACATCAAAACAGAATTTAAGATTTTTAGGATTTCATTTCAGGCCTCCCCCTTAAAACAATGCAAATTAATGTACTTGGTCCAAAATGCATACTTGGGGTGCATCAAAATAATCCACAAGACTCCAGTCGACAAATAAAGTTATTCTGAACCCAAGCGATTGATTATTTTTAGAAACAAAACAATACTTATATACTTTTTAACTACAAATGTTTGCTTCCGTACATCTCTGTGACGCACGCTCATGAGAGGGATAACGTAAGCTTGTTGGTAAGGTCACGCGTGTCACTGAAGTTTTCATATTTACCTCTTGGCTTAAGCATTTCTAAAAAAGGCAGTTCATACCAGAGTGATAATGTATACAGTATTAACCTTTCCATTAAGGGGCAATATTTGACCCCTGAAGTTATTTTTCAAGGGCATTTTATTTATTTTTTTACATTTTAAGAGGGCAATGTTGGGCCATCATCTGGAATCATAATTTCAAAATCGACTAGTTGGTGGGTTATGTCGATGATTTGTCAAAGCCCTGTATAATTAGGTTTGAGTCATTTCCATGAGACACCAATCCCATGCATTCTTAGACACTAAGCGTAGCCCTTCAATAGGATAACACACATTCAAAAAATAAGTTTAATAACTATAACCTTTGTTTGCACAAAACTGTCAAAGTCCTCTGTGGCAGGGCGGAGGGCGGGGCCGGGTCGTGATACTACACACCTGGTCCCGTATTAGGCTAATTATGCCTCTGTGAGGTTTAAAGGCTGACTGCAGGGGATCGTGCGGGAGAGAGAGAGATCGTTAGCGGACATGTCCGTCGTGTGTGTTTATGTTGTCTTTTAAGTTTACCATTAAACTATTATTTATATCGTCAAACCAGTTCTCCCCTCCTCCTTTCAATTGAATACCTTTACATCCTCAAAATCAGAGCGGAAAAGTCAGATAGTAAAAGATTGTTGTGGTGCTTTGTTGGGTGTAGTGGTATTTTTCACCCAGCATGTTTTATCAATGCCTCTTTTTGTTTGTGTCTTCATTAAAAAACGAGTAAAATTAATAAACTTATTATATAAACAAAGTAAAAGCAATAGAACAAATATAAACACCTAGCATGCCTAAAGCAGCGTGTGGGTTTTAACATTACACATACCTTCTAATAAAATCATTAGTATTAACTAAGTACAAAACAAGAAATAAGAGAGCACTAATGACACTAAAAAACAACAGATATGGTGTAACAGTACATTTGCAAAGGCATGAAATAATGTAATGTTATTTTATGAGGCACACATTTAGCCTACTTCTATTTCATAAATTAATTCCAAAGGATAAATTAGTAAATTTTTTTAAATCTTTAGTTTAATTAGAGTATTTAAACCTACACTTAAAAAAATTCTAAATATAGAAATAAAATGACACATAAAATACATCAAATATAAACTTTAGAACAATCAAACCAAACATTAATTTATAAAAGGTAGCCTAACTTACTCTTAGAAGATAGTCTAAATTCCAGGTCGAACAACAGTGTTTCAGAATACTACGATACACAAATAAATGCCTCATATGTAGGCTCTTAAAAAAATGAAAATAATAAATAAATAAAATGTGTAGATGCATTTAAAATAAAGAAAGAACTGAACAGGGCAGAGTTTTTTTTTTTTTTTTATCCATGAGAGAATCAAAAAGAAAAAAGGTTCTGCCCAAAAATGCTCACAGTAAATAATAAAAATATTCTTTATATTTCACAGAAATATTTTCAAAGAAATTATGCAAGAAAATAGAAAGAGGATGCACAATTTTATTAAACCAAAGAATCCATAGACGGGAGAGTCGCTGCACCGTTTACAATAACAGTGATTGGACAAACAATGTGGAAATGTTGCCAAGCAAACCATATCTGTTCCCTATCAAAAGCTACACTTTGATGCTGTGCTGATTTAGTGCTCTGGGAACGTCTTTCAGGAGTGACCAGCTTTGAATACGTGTGCAACACATCAATGAAATTAACTGGAATTTAAAGCCTCTGCTGTTCTATGTGGTTCAGACCCCGGTTCCTCACTTTGGGTCCCACTTTAGGTGCGTCTTGCCGTCGCAAGTTGCTAACAACAGACATCTCCCTGTCAGACTGGGGAGCAGTCTTAAGTGGTCGTCCACTCAAGGGGAATGGGAGGGTCATCAGCTCGATTGGCATATCAACTGTCTCGAGTTGATGGCTCTATTTAGTATCTGAGAGGCTGCCATGTACCGGTGCAGGTGGACAATACTGCGGCAATCAAGGAGGACCATCAAGGAGGTCTACGGTCATACCAGCTAAACAGACTAGCATGGCAGATTCTCCTTTGGGCCTAGGGCAAACTCCTGTCGATCAGAGCAGTTTATATCCCTGGATGCCTGAATGTGGGAGCGGATTTTCTGTCCAGACAGAAAATACCAACGGGGGAGTGGAAACTCCACCCTGAGGTAGTGAGACAAATCCAGTTGAGATTTTATAGAGTAGAAGTGGACCTCTTCGCCTCCCAATACACAGCGCAATGTCCCCTCTACTTCTCTCTGAGTCACCCAGCGCCCCTGGGTCTGGAAGCCATGGCGCATACATGGCCCAAGATGTCTGCATCTCGAACAGTGTTAGGGAGAATATTCCATAGTTTAGGAGCCAAATATTAAAAGGATCTACCTCCTTTTGTGGATTTTGGTATTCCATGATCTATTAACAGGCCAGAATTTAGCGATCGTAATGAAAATGATGGAAAATATTGTGGTAGAAGGTCACTTAAGTACTGCGGAGCTAGACCATACAGTAGACAAAGAACGTTCAGCCGCCTGCCGCCTTTCTCAAAGGATAAAAAAATCTGCTGATACAGAGGAATCATGTAAAACAGCCTTTCATTACAATTATGAGCAGCGACGAATCAAACAAAACTATTGACAATCTATATTAGAAATAAATAAAAATTCCACAGTTAGGAAAGGTTAACTGTATATAAGTTGATTTAATTAATTAGCTAAGCATCATGCTTTCCCCATATGTGCTCGACCTTCCCCATGAGCGCGATCCAAGACAGCCATGGGACATCACCTTTAGCGGAACATGGGACAGCTGTTTCTTGTTACAGTAATAGCAAAATCAGTCAAAACATGCCCAAGAGCAGAGAGAGGACACAAGAAATAACTGCCGGGTTTTATTTGAGTGTTCTAATAGTTTTAGTGTTGTGAAGATGAGATTTCAAGTAGTTTATGCTGACTGAGAGTTTTGTTAAACTGAACTGTTTGAAATAAGAAACACATTGTGAAGGATGTACACAGAGAGTGTAAAAGGCAGAAAAATAATGTTATGTTTCTGCTCCCCATCTCCTCCTTTTCCATACCCAAACCTGAAGGAGTGTTACAAAGATTTTGAAAATCACCCTCTGTGACATAAAAGTACCCGCAGCTCAAGAAACCCTCCCGTTCTGATGAACACTTTCCCATTCTTTGAAGCACTGTAGACATCAGTGTGACCATTTCCTGCTTGAAATGTAATTTACACACTCTTTCACTGTGTTCAGCACATATATAAGGACTACAATGATACTGTTACTCGATAGCTTTCAAAAGGTACCAGGAGATGGTGGGGTGACTTTTAGTAATCACCCCAAAGAAATGAGCGAGAATTATACAGTATGCCTGCAGTCTAAATGTGTCTCTTGACACTAGTGGCCCCAATTTTGTTGGCCGAGCAACAATTACCTTACTCTTCTGTCATACTTCTTTCCTCTTCATGTATAACGTGGCAGGACAGTCTTTATTATCATCATACTGAGAAATCCTTATAACAATACCTGCTGAATTCTGCTGCAAAGGCCAGATGGATAGCTGGATGGATGGATGGATTGATGGATGGAATGAATTGGACAGACAGAATAAAATAAAATGTAATATTATGTATCCCTTTCTTTCTTTATCTCTGTATACTCATTTATTTTAATACTGTGTATCTAAACAGAACATGAAATAAATTGTTCAAATGGTGAAAGTGGATGGGGTCAACAATCATAGTATTCTGAGTATCCTCTATATACTCTGTATGTGTGTGTGTATATATATATATATATATATATATATATATATATATATATATATATATATACACTCACCTAAAGGATTATTAGGAACACCTGTTCAATTTCTCATTACTGCAATTATCTAATCAACCAATCACATGGCAGTTGCTTCAATGCATTTAGGGGTGTGGTCCTGGTCAAGACAATCTCCTGAACTCCAAACTGAATGTCAGAATGGGAAAGAAAGGGGATTTAAGCAATTTTGAGCGTGGCATGGTTGTTGGTGCCAGACGGGCCGGTCTGAGTATTTCACAATCAGCTCAGTTACTGGGATTTTCACGCACAACCATTTCTAGGGTTTACAAAGAATGGTGTGAAAAGGAAAAACATCCAGTATGCGGCAGTCCTGTGGGCGAAAATGCCTTGTTGATGCTAGAGGTCAGAGGAGAATGGGCCGACTGATTCAAGCTGATAGAAGAGCAACTTTGCCTGAAATAACCACTCGTTACAACCGAGGTATGCAGCAAAGCATTTGTGAAGCCACAACATGCACAACCTTGAGGCGGATGGGCTACAACAGCAGAAGACCCCACCGGGTACCACTCATCTCCACTACAAATAGGAAAAAGAGGCTACAATTTGCAAGAGCTCACCAAAATTGGACAGTTGAAGACTGGAAAAATGTTGCCTGGTCTGATAAGTCTCGATTTCTGTTGAGACATTCAGATGGTAGAGTCAGAATTTGGCGTAAACAGAATGAGAACATGGATCCATCATGCCTTGTTACCACTGTGAAGGCTGGTGGTGGTGGTGTAATGGTGTGGGGGACGTTTTCTTGGCACACTTTAGGCCCCTTAGTGCCAATTGGGCATCGTTTAAATGCCACGGCCTACCTGAGCATTGTTTCTGACCATGTCCATCCCTTTATGGCCACCATGTACCCATCCTCTGATGGCTACTTCCAGCAGGATAATGCACCATGTCACAAAGCTCGAATCATTTCAAATTGGTTTCTTGAACATGACAATGAGTTCACTGTACTAAAATGGCCCCCACAGTCACCAGATCTCAACCCAATAGAGCATCTTTGGGATGTGGTGGAACGGGAGCTTCGTGCCCTGGATGTGCATCCCACAAATCTCCATCAACTGCAAGATGCTATCCTATCAATATGGGCCAACGTTTCTAAAGAATGCTTTCAGCACCTTGTTGAATCAATGCCACGTAGAATTAAGGCAGTTCTGAAGGCGAAAGGGGGTCAAACACAGTATTAGTATGGTGTTCCTAATAATCCTTTAGGTGAGTGTATATATATTAGGGCTGTCGATGTAACACGTTAATTCAGTGTGATTTAATTTTACAAAAAATAACGCGTTAAAAAAATTAAACGCAATGCCCCCCTGACCATAATAAGGAAGATTCCTGAGGAATGCAAGCTTGTAGTACCACCTGTTTACTCCAGAGGGCAGTAAGTGAAATTTCAGCTGTAGTAACTTGCAGATTATGCAGTGAACAAAACACTTGAAGGAGAGCAAATGCAAACTACGGGATCTCAAGATTGAGTATTAAACTATATTTAAGATGACACAGTGACTTAAACATTTTATATTTATGACTCAATGAACCCGAGACACTTCACAAGCATATCTGACGCATGGTGTGGTTGGATTGGTGAAGAATTTGTAAATTACCCCATAAATATTTAATCACGAATAAAATCAAACTTATTTATAAGTACTACCCCACTAATTATTTTCTTGTAGAGAGATTTAATTGTGATGTTGATATATTCTGTACATTTTGTGGTCTACAGGAGGAAATATTTTTTCATTTATTTTGGAGTTGTCACTACTCGACTTGTTTTTGGTCTGATTTCTGCAAGATTGTTAGAGATCATATCATCACCAATTTTCAACTTTGTTTTGAAAATGTTTTATTCGTTTTTTTATAGCTATGACATGTCTCTTCATAAGGAATATTATTTTATTAATGTTCTGATTTTGTAGGCAAAGTTTAATAATGTAAGTATGGTGGTTATAAACCATTAGTTTTCATTTTTAATTCAGAGGTTCAGCAATACCTAAGAACAATTTCCAATTTGAGTAACAAGAAAGCTGTTTATTGTTTAAGTTTATTGAAATATGTAAACAATGATATTTTTATTTAAACTGTTTATTTATTTTCCTTTTTGTTGTTGTTTGTTTTAATATACCTCTTGGCTCTAGATGTAAAATATTTGTAAGCATTTAAAAAAAAAAATGCTTTTTTTCTCCTTTAACAAGCCCTCATAATAAATCTAGAAATGATTGACAAATTCACTTGTGAAATGGATTGCTGTGAACTGTATGCCAATGATTGACTTATGATCAATAATACGGTAGTAAACAATACATTGTATTCTAAAGCCGCTTTTTGTATTGTCTTATCAATGATTAATTCTTCTGCACACAAGAATGTAATGTGTGTGAGTGTGTGTATATTATATATTTTTTAATATTTAAAGATAAATATGTATAATCATTATATACTTAGTTATTATTATTTGAGGGGCTTTCTCACCAAATATTTGTATATGCGATTAATCACGATTAATAAATAGGGACACCATGTAATTAATTAGATTAAAAATGTTAATCAATTGACAGCCCTAATATATATATATATATATATATATATATATATATATATATACATATTAGTTATTGTCTAAGTTACTGTCGTAACCTCGGTTCCCTAATGGAGGGAACGAGACGTTGTGTCGATGTAGTGACACGAGGGGTCTCTCTTGAGAGCATAGGTTACCTCTTGTCTTTGAGAAAAGGCAAATGATAATTGGCGAACAGAATTTGCATGCCCCTCCCCCGAACATATGGGAATAAAAGGAGGGAAGCGTGCATCTGTTCAGACAGGTTTTGAGCTGAGGAGCAGAGAGTAAGGTCCAGGCCATTTCAGCGGCTTAGTGTTGTGGCAAGAGGGACACAATGTCTAGTTCCCTCCATCAGGGAACTGAGGTTTCAACAGTAACCGAGATGTTCCCCTTATGTCACTCACTCGATATTGTGTCAATTTAGTGACACTAGGGGTCCTTATCTAAAAACGCCACACCACTGAACGTGTTACGTGGCCTGCTGATGCAGGTGCAAGCAAGCTGCTGCGTGTGAAAATAGCAGGTGCATCAGACTGCACATAACCTTCCCCAATGCCCCAAGAGACGTCATATAGTTCCCCACATCCTTGAGGAAGGGAAGTGACGTAACTAGCCTAGGAGCAGGCTGTGCAGGCCGCAGCCTTTTCTCTCTCTATGTTTTCTCTCCATAGATTTTTCGATGTGGCTGGGGTCATCTAACGCTATAACATGAATCGGGGAAGGCGTTCTTTTCCAGTCCTATAATTTCAGGGGGAAAAGACCCCACAGACACCACATCCTGTCCAACATGGGAGGTTAACATGTGGCAAATATGTCACATGGGCTTACCAGCCACACATGGAATTGGCGCGGTGGTAGATCCTGCCTCGACAGGGAGGAGCTCTACAAACACAGCGACCGGGAGGCAGAGGGAGCTCTGCCCAAGGAAGACTCATGTCCGACAGGGGGATCTTACTGCAGAAAATACATAATAGGAGGAATATTGGAATAATCAGAACCGGAACTTCCTCCATTAAGTTCGGATCCAGAGGGCTAGGGAGGAAGGACACCCAGAGTATGTGACTTGTGGACTCGACTGGGGGAGTAGAGCACACATCTTCACCTCAGAGTTGGGGAAAGGCGCTATGCACAAGCGATACACCCGGCCAGCTGTGGTCACCGTATTACTGAATTCTACGTTTTCAGACGCGTCAAAACACGGGACGAGACAGGCTCAACCTGGAGATTATAAAATCTCACGAAGGTATTGGGAGTTGCTCAGCCCGCCTCTCTGCAGATATCTGCTAGAGAGGTGCCATTGGCCAGTGCCTATGATGATACCACAATCCTTGTTGAGTGTGATCGAAACCCACAAGGGAGCAGGAAAGGCCTGGGTCTGGTAGGCCAACGCAATGGCATCCACATTCCAGTAGGCAAGTCTCTGATTGGAGACAGCGTTCCCTTTCCGCTGTCCACCAAAGCAGACAAAGAGCTGCTCTGAGTGTCTAAAGCACTGCGTGTGATCCAAATAGGTGCGTAAAGCATGCACCAGACACAGCAACGCTAAGGCTGGGTCTGCCTCCTCCCGGGCAGCACTTGCAGGTTCACTACCTGATCCCTGAATGGGGTCGTAGGAACCTTGGGCACGTAGCCTGGTCGGGGTCTCAGGATGACGTGAGAATCTGCCGGACCGAACTCCAGGCAATTGTCGCTGACAAATCCCCAACCATCTTGATGGGAGTGAGGGCCGTCTTCAAGGAGAGGGCCTTTAGTTTGACTGATTCTTGCGGCTCAAACGGGGCTCTCCGAAGGCCAGAGAGACAACGGAGAGATCCCATGAGGGGAACAAGCATGGCCTTGGAGGGTTCAGCCTCCGGGCACCTCTAAGGAACCTGATGATCAGATCATGCTTCCCTATCGACTTACCATCCACTGCATTGTAGTGAGCTGCTGTGGCAGCTACATAAACCTTCAAGTTGGAGGGGACAGCTGACCTATTTGCGCAGCACCCGGGGCCAGCTGTGCGATAGCACGTCTGTGCCGAGGGGGGCTTCTGTCAGAGAGTATCAGAGTGGGCAGTGGGTAGAATCTCAGGAGCCAAACAGATCTAAATGTGCTCTGCCAAACAGAGCCCAAATCAGCTAGACCACCTGAGGGTGGAGTCTCCACTCTCCGCTGAACCTTACTTGACATGACAGCATGTCCGCTGTGGTGTTTAGGTTGCCCGGAATATGAGGGCCATGCAGCCACCTCAGCCACTGCTCACTCCAGTGAGTTGCGACATGAGCGAACGCTGCCCTGGCGATTTATATACGCTAGTGTCGCTGTGTTGTCTGAGCGAATCAACACATACTTGCATGGATCAATGGCAGAAATCTGTGCAGGGCAAGAAATACAGCCAGCAACTCTAGGCAGTTGATGTGCCAACCCAGCCGGGGCCCCATCCAGGAGCCAGCGGCTGCGTACCCATTATACACGGTGCCCCAGCCCAACTGGGAGGCATCTGTAGTAACTACGATGCGTCTGAACATCAGCTGTAGGGGGACTCCTGTATGTATGTATATATATATATATATATATATATATATATATATATATATATATATATACACAACAGGAAGTTCAGGTCCTCGAATCTGATTGGACGGGGACGTTCCATGAGCAATAATGGTCTGACACCATCAGCACTCTGGTGCTTCACTGTGTGTGTATCACTCGCTTGTGTTCGTGCCATTATAAACTAAAGTGTAAGAGCAGTGCAGATCTGTTAAGAGCTAATGTAGGCTGTGTGTCTCTTTTTACATCTATTTTTTTTGACAATACATATGTTAGCCAGCAGGTGGTGGCAAAAGATCATTTTAATGTGTAATATCAACCAGTTGTTGACGTGAAGTAAATCCGTTAGTCATTGTTTACATAGAACAGCGCTCTGTGATCGCTGTGATTACTGAGTAGATTACTACTACGTTACTAAATCTAGGAAATAGCTTTAAACTTCTTTAAACAAACATCTTCAGCATTATGTCTCATCACAGCTGAGAGACACAACAAACTGATTGATTTTAGATCTCAAGGTGCTTACCTCTTACCGGAGTTTCCACATTGGATACATACTGTTTAAAATGGTGGAGGATATTGCGCACCGGCTACCGCGAAATAGAGAGGAATACCCCCGCTTGGAGTACATTTATATCAACTGCATTATTGTATCTTGCAAAATATGATGGTAATGAATGCTAATAAATGTGATTGATTGAACCAGTCAAAGGTAAAGCCTCCCTATTAATTAGGTAAGCTGTCACACATTTTTCTATTGCTTTAGGCCTATATATATATTTATAATAAATTCTTATATTTTACTTTAATAATATCAATAATGTAAAGGTCACAATGTAAAAATATCCCATACAGATAAAAGGCATTTGGAAAATAGCTAACATGATGAAAGCATGGCATAAAAATGTTTTCAAGAAATATTATCTAAGATTTAAAATCGAATGTGACCTTTGCATAAATAATACGAAATTTGTCAGCTTTATAAAAAAAAAAATTGCCCTCTGTGACATAAAATTGCCCACAGCTGAAGAAAGTCTCCCTCTCTAATTAACACTTTCCCTTTCTTTGAAGCACTGGAGACATCAATGTGGCCATTTCCTGCTTGAAATGTAATTTACACACTCTTTCACTGTGTTCAGCCCCTTTATAAGAACTATAATGATAATGTTTCTCAATAGCTTTCAAAAGGTACCAGTAGACGGTGGGATGACTTTCAGTATTCATCTCAATGAAATGATCAAGAATAATACAGTATGCCTGCTGTCTAAATGTGTCTCTTGACACCAGTGACCCCAATTTGTTGACCGAACAACAATTACCCTTTTCTTCTGTCATTCTCCCTTTCTTCTTCATGTATAACATGGCAGGACAGTCTTTATTATCATCATACTGAGAAATCCTTATAACAATACCTGCTGAATTCTGCTGCACAGGCCAGATGGATAGCTGGATGGATGGATGGAAGGAATGAATGAATGAATTGGACAGACAGATGAAAGATAGATAGATAAACAGACAGACAGAATAAAATAAAATGCAATATCACGTATACCTTTCTTTCTTTATCTCTGTATACTCACATTTATTTTAATAATGTGTGTCTAAATATAGCATGAAATAAATTGTTCAATGGTGAAAGTGGATGGGGTCAACCATCATAGTATTCTGAGTATCCTTTATATACTGTGTTCTGTATATGTATATAGTTATAGTTAGTATAGATTGTTACTTCACAGTTTGCATTTGAGTTCTCTGATGGATGGTTAACGGGTGCCCTGCTTTAATCTTCAATGCAATGAACATTGTTAACAACATCAGAGCACAACAGTGCCATGACCTGGTTGAATGGTTTGCCTGCTTTCAACCCACAGTTTATTGTCTACGATAGACAAACACTTTTGGACATTGGTTCTTCAATTGCACATTGAAAACCGGACTTTAAATTCCTCAATGCCGACCCAATGTTTTCAAACACGACAGCGGAGCCCTTTGTCTGGGCTGCCTGGCTGCGTAAGCGTAGCCGGAAAAGGGGAAGGAGAGCTTGCGTTCTCGTCAGACTTAAACGTTACGCAAATAGACCCCCGCTATCCAGCATTCTACTGGCAAATGTTCAGTCTCTGGACAACAAGCTCTGTGAGCTGAGGGTATGGATCTCTTTCCAACGAGAGATGAGGGACTGCAGCATTATCTGCCTTACAGAAACATTGATGTCTGCAGTGATTCCAGACTCAGTTATCAAACTCATGGGGTTCTCAGTGCACCAAGCAGACAGATTGAAAGACCTCTCAGCTTTAAAACATCCATCATTGTTCCTGTACCGAAGCAATAGAAATTCACTTGCTTAAATGACTGCCATCCAGTTAATCTGACCCCCATCATCAGCAAATTATTTGAGAGGCTATTCAGAGATGACATCTGCTCTGTGCTGCCTGTCTCACAGGACCCACTGCAGTTTGCTTTCTGCAGCAACCACTCAACTGATGATGCCATTGCATTTACTCTACACGCTGCTCTCTCCCACCTGGAAAAAAGTAACACATATGCAAGAATGCTGTTTATAGACTACAGCTCAGCATTCAACACCATAGTGCCCTCCAAGCTTGATGTGAAACTCCGGGGTCTGGGCTTAAACAGCTCACTGTGCAGCTGGATCCTGAACTTCCTGTCAGGCAGACACCAGGTGGTCAGAATGGGGAGCAAAATCTCCTCATCACTAACCCTCAACACTGGAGCCCCACAGGGCTGTGTTCTCGGCCCACTCCTGTACTCCCTCTACAAACATGACTGTGTGGCAACACACAGCTCCAATGCCATCATCAAGCTCACTAATGATACGACAGTGGTAGGTCTGATTACTGACAATGATTAAACAGCCTACAGACAGGAGGTGCACACACTTACACGCTGGTGCCAGGAGCACAACCTCTCCCTCAACGTCAGCAAGACCAAGGAGATTGAGGTGGACTTAAGGAGAAAAGACAGAGAGCACAGCCCCATCACATCAATGGACCACTGGTGGAGCGAGTCAGCAGCATCAAATTCCTGAGGAACTCACATGGTATTTCCACACAGAGGCCGTTGTGAAGAAGGCTCACCAGTGCCTCTTTTTCCTGAGACGGCTGAGGAAGTTTGGAATGAACCGCCACACCCTCACACTGTTCTACACCAGCAATGTAGAGAGCATCCTGACTGGCTGTATCACTGCCTGGTACGGCAACAGCACCACCCTCAATAGCAAAGCCCAAAAAGAGTGGTGCGAACAGCAAGGCACATCATTGGAAGTGAGCTTCCCTCCCTCCAGGAGATCTACAAAAGGCGGTGTATGAGAAAAGATGGTAGAATCATCAGAGACTTCAGCCACCCAAGCCATAGTCTCCTCTCACTGCTACCATCAGGCAGGTGGTATAAACAGCATCAGGACCCGCATCAGCCAGCTTCATGACAGCTACCTCCCCCAAACGATCAGACTTTTGAACTTTTATTGCTCACAATACATATATCAGCACTGCAATTCATTAGCCTCAGACTGGACTTTCAAATTTTTTTACTTCTCTTAACACACTGGCAACTGACTATCAACCAACAACCAATTTATTTCAACATATAAATATTGTATATAATTAGGTGCATATTGTATTGTGGCAGCGGGGGTGTGGTCAAGCGCCCGTCCAGGGGCGAAAGTGGTAAGGGGCTTGCACCTGAGCCAAATTATGTCTAACACCTGTCTCTAATTTCAGTGAGCATGGGGAGAACGGCATAAAAACGGCCTCAGAACCTCCAGACGGGAGTGTGTGACACGCGTCAGTCCAGTGTTGCCGCGTACAGCACATAAGAAAAGTTTTATGTTAATTGAGAAGTTTTGTTGAGACCCAGAAAAGTTTTATTTTAATTGTGAAGTTTTGCTTGTGGAGGAAAATTTGTGAGCAGTGCTGTGGCCATTAAAAGCTTACTTGTGAAGAACTCTACGTCTTCGTTCCCTCCTCCATCATACATCCTTACATGTATATTGTGTTCGGTAAACAAGATATGTAAATTGTGTTATATATAAATTAGATGTTTATTGTAATTTTCATGACTGCTATGTTGCTTGGAACTGCACACAAAACGTTCATTCACTGTTGCACTTGTGTACATGGTTGAGTGACAATAAAGAGATTTTATTTGATTTTGACATTGATGTGTAAAGGGCTTTTAGCTTAAAAACATTTAGATGTGTAAAGGGCTCTTAGCTTTTAGCTTAAAAACTTTTAGAATACAATGTTTCTATAGAGTACAGAATCTCTCTCTCCCTTTTTTTTTGGAGCTCAATTTTGATGTTTTCATTTTAGATAATTGCATGAATGTAAAATTAACTAAAATCCTAGAAAAGGTAGTGTCCTCCTAACTATGTTAATTTATACAGAGATATTGTATATATGAACAATTGGGGATTTAGGCCCCATCACAGTACAGAGACTGCACTAATCAGAGTTACAAATTACTTACTCTTATCACCTATTTGCAGCTGCATTTCTCTTCTAGTGCTTTTAGATCTTAGTGCTGCCTTCGCATCATAGATCACACCATTCTCTTTATAGTTTAGTTCTAGAATAGTTTTGCGAATTAGGATCGAACTCTCAACTCCTATTGGATGAGGCGCTCAACAGAACACACCTCAACCATGATGTCATCGGGAGTAGAAATACCTTGGAGATCCTTCTGAGCATTGCTTCCATTGACTTTGTTTGCCATGTGTAGACACAGCTCATCGCTGCTCTCAGGTGTAGCCTCGTTGCACAAGGAAGTAACATACGACTTTAAACTGCGGACATACAATCTCTATCTCGCTGGACGAGTTGAGATTACTCTGTGTTCCACCAAACACTTTAACGGATCCGAAGGAGACCACCGAGCAAGCCACATCTTTATCCATTCGCCTGCAGAAGTGAAGAAAGAAGAATCCTCTTCACTCTACAACCAAGTCGTCGTCGCTGATTTCTCCGCCAGCCCGCTGAGAATCAGCAGCCATACCGCCCGCTGACAGAATGAGGAAATGGCCTCCCATCATCACCTGTCGGAGTCAAACGATGGACGAATACACATTCTACATGCGTCCTCATGCGATAGGTTAATGTCTGGGCAGAGATAGAATATTTAGGCGTGTTATTCTTGTGTATCAAGGTTATTGTTTGTACAGTTTACAGACCACCGAGTCCACTTATTGTTGCTCATAATACTCAAGGTATTAATGTAACATACTGTTATCACAAATTAGATTTTGCTGTGTCGTAATCCAAACACTTTGGACTGTTGTGTATTTACGCCAACGCGGATGAGACCGGCACACTATGTTTATCCATTAAAGGACCAAAGACCGTGGGAGGGGTTATGAGCCGTTCACTGCGTCTCTGAGTGATAAACTAACATCTGCCTTCTCTCCCACGATCGCGAAACCGGCTTCGGTGCCGCCACTTTATTCTCCCTCTCTGTCGTATTAACCGCACACACACGCGACACCTCACAAACATTTGGCTAGAAGATAACTAGGCTAGTAGCTAGTAGATAGCTCAGCTTTGTCCACAAGTTATCGTACAAACACGGTAAACAAGCAGACACAATTAACCGGCTTCTCTCTGTACACTTTCGCGGCCATAATCTCTGGCCGGAAATCTCGCATGATGTTCTTTTTTGCGCGTCACTCCTCATACATACAGACACACACACACACACACACACACATACACACACGTATGCACTCACAAACACACACACACACACATATGCACTCACACACACACACACACACACACCCAAATACATACCTTCCTCATGTGTTATATGCTTATTTTGGTTACTATTCTAATCATGTCACTGTTTAGTTTGTAGTTGTAAGTCGGAAGTTTATTGACTGCATTGTATTGATTATTAATTGATATTACTGCATCAATATGCTTTGTTATATTTCAAAGAGAAGTGTTTTCGTTTGGTTTGCATACACATGTGTCAAAGAACGGCAAGGTATGCCTGTGCTCAGATTCAAGCCTTCATTGTTCCCTTTTGAAAATGTATTTTCTCTGAACATTTTCCTCAGAGAAGAATCTAATATTGAGACTGTTACACTGTCTAGTTATTAGTCCCTGATTCCAGGGTGGTGCTCTGGCGATATTAATCCATATTAATATTCTATTGATTATGATAATAGACAATTATCTTTGATTATTGTTGAATTTGAAGGATCAATAAGATTATATTAATCAATGTTCCATTAATTTTAATAATTGATGATTATCTTTGATAATTAATATTCTATTGAATTTGTTAATTGATGGTTGTCTTTGATTGTTGATTTAAAGGATTATAAAGCTAATATTAATTCTAATCAGTGTTCTATTGATTTTAATA
Source organism: Xyrauchen texanus (assembly GCF_025860055.1). Lineage (NCBI taxonomy): Eukaryota > Metazoa > Chordata > Actinopteri > Cypriniformes > Catostomidae > Xyrauchen > Xyrauchen texanus. Next base: position 11,616,054 of record NC_068317.1, read on the forward strand.
ATTGATACTTAACTATGATAATTATTAATAACCAATCCCGCCCCTAAACGTAGAGCCCTACATAAGTTTCCACTGTTATGCCGACTATAACCAACTTCATATTTCTTCAAAATCTGACAAAATTTCCAAATTACCAGAGTGTATCAATAAAATCAAAGATTGGATGTCCAGAAATTTCCTACTGCTCAAATCCGACAAAACAGTGGTACTAATTATTGTACCACAAAAATCAGCTGCTAAAATATCATTTGACTATCGATGGATATACTGTTATATCATCAAGAACGTGGGTTATATTTTATACCAATCTGTTCTTTGAAAATCTAATTTACAAAGTTTGTAGAACAACATTCTTCCACCTTGCTAAGTTACCACATATGCTTTCTATTGGTGATGCCAAAAATCTATTTCATGCATTCATGACCTCAAGACTAGATTATTGTAGTGCATTATTGGGAGCCATAGTGCTGACTAAACCATGAAATATGATCACATTAGCCCCATTTTATCATAGTTATATTGGCTACATTTTAAATTGTGTATTAACAAAAAAACAAATAGTTAACTATGTATAAAGCTTTGAATTGTCTAGCTCAGTAATATTTAAGTGATCTTCTATCATGATATATTTCATCACGTTCATTACATCACAAAATTCTGTCCTGTTAATACACAATTAGGCTTTGTTAGTTAGGTCTGCCGGAATCAGAAACATTTATCAGGATATATAACTCTGCAACAAATGGAATGGCAACTGTGCTAATATTATTCTATTTGTTTCCCTGTCTCAACCTCAGGATTCATATCCTGAAGTTACCAGAGCCGGTCAGATCCAGCTCCATTCCTGCTTGGTGTCGGACTCATTGCTATGTGTCTCTGAGTGATGACTAAATGCAGCCGGTGCCAGCCAGACATCACTTCATTCACTTAATTATGATGGACTTCAGGGGATGAACTAATGCCAATAAGACATGGGATACTTCATAAGCCACTGCCTGAACCTTATACTTAGGATAGTCCTCACCGAATTGACCTGCCGGTTGAACTGTGATGAACCTCACTGATCTCTGCCTGCATCACAACACAAGCCTTAATCAGCCAACTAACAAAGGGCAATGCTTCTAAGTGAACTTCTTCAGTTAATCCAGGATGAAATTCAAAGCCATTAATCTTACAGTTCTTACAAAATCTTTGTTTAAACACTGGCCCTTAATACTTACATTGTTTACTAATATTAAACCATGACTTGCACTGCACATGTAATATTGGCATTATATTCATGCTGTTAAGCCAGAGGGGACCTGGCCCCCACAGTGAGCCTGGTTTCTCCCAAGGTTATTTTTCTCCATTAACAAAATCTTGTGGAATGTTGTGTTCCTTGTCACAATGCCTTCGGCTTCAAGCACAGTACCATATGATATGGCGAATACAAACTGAGTTGATTAAACTTCCCTGTTTCTGTATTGCACATTTATATTATTGAAAAATATAATATGATATAATATAATATTTCATATAGCCTACTGTGTATATGCATACTTGATTTGTGCATTTGTACATGAACCAGTCATATTTTTTCCTTTTATATTTAGATTATTCATTTAGTACATACTTTCATAATATTTCATTGCATTCAAGGTATACTGTCTATTTTATAATTACGTGTGCTCCCTTAGAAATTGACCCCTATGAGCTTGTTATTGCTATCATTTGTGCTACAAAGATCCAAGAGAAAAATAACACAATACAGGATATAGTGCAGAGGGAGAGAGTGGCAAGTAACAGGACTCAAACAACAATTGACCGATGAACACAAAATCAGAGTGAGGTAGATCTAGACAGGGAACTATTGGCAATTAGGTGCTGCTTGCTCGCAGCAAGCTGGAATTATCCACGTTACCATGGAAACAATCAAGGATCCCATGGCAACGCTGATTAAGTGAGCCAGCGACACCTGAATCAATAGAGAGAGAATGTAATCACAAACTAGAAAAAACCAGTGGACTCACCAAGACAGTTTGGATAAAGGCATGTGCGGACGGGACCTGAGCATCCTTGGGCAGGTAAAAGAGGGGGTTGGTAACCTAGGCAGCACTGTTAAGGTGATAACCCCATAGACGACACTTCACTTTCAATTTAGAAAATGTGGCTTCTGCCTGTAAGGATGAACAAAACTTGGTCCTGGTAGGTGAGATCCATCAGCGAGCTCACTAAAGTATAACAAAACATCGGTAAAAATGTGCGAACCCAAGAAACCACTGCAAGGACTTGCGGGAATCCTGAGTTGGCCAAACAGAAAGCACTTTGACCTTAACAGGGTCCGTGCACACTTCCTTGGACGAGACAATAAAACCCAGGAACGGAACTGAATGTGCATGAAAAACACACTTCTCTGCCTTAATGAACAGTCAGTTCTCTAGCAGTCGCTGAAGCACCTACCTGAAATGCTAGAATATTCTGGGAGAAGATCCATGGCCCGAAGCACGTCATTCACGAACCCCTGGAAGACAATGGGGGCATTGAACAATCTTACAGTATGACAGAATATACAAAATGACACCTATGGGTGTTAAAAGCTGTCTTACATTCATCCCCCTTCCTGATCCAAATCAGGTGATAAGCATTGCGTAGGTACCACTTAGTAAAGACGGACGCCCCTACAAGAGTTTTAAAGCTGAAGACATCATAGATAGGATAGAGGGATGATTCAGCCCTGATAATCAATACAGTGTCTAAGCAAGACATCCTTCTCCACAAAGAAGAACCCCGCCACTGCATAGGAAGAGGAAGAGTGACTGAGACCAGCTGCCACAGAATCAGTAATATACTTATTTTTGCCCCTCTCTTGGGAGCAGAGAGTGAATACAACTGACAGTGTAGAGAATTCCCAGGAAGCAGATCGATTGTGCAATAGTACGGGTGATGAGAGGGAAGGTTCACGGCACAGGACTGACTGAACACTACCCCCAGATCATGGTATGTCACAAATACACTGGATATATCCACTGTTTCATCCTGAAAAGACACACAAGACTGGACGGGAGAGACAGCAAGTTAAGACAATGGGAAATTCAAAAAGTACTCCAGGCATGAACAGAAATCATTGACCAGTCAAAATGTGGATTGTGTGTTACCAACCATGGATGCCCTAGTACCCCAGTGCAGAGTTTTTGGTCAGTGAACTTGCGCTCGCCAGTAAACCCTTGTCTACAGACGAGCGTGGGCTTTTACTGGGCAACTGGCGATGACGTGACCAGGACCAGCACACTAGAGACAGAGCCCCTTGGACATGTGGTGCCGTCTCTCTTCTCGTGTTAAGCGTGTCCTCCCGATCTGCATGGGTTCCATTTTGGGTAGCTGCTCCGAAACCCCATCCACAGGATTGGGAGGATGGTAAGGGTCAGCCGGCTTGGGATGTGAGGAGCTACATTGGCTGCGTCGAAGTGTAAGGCGCTGGTCAACCCTAATGGCCAGAGTAACCAGATCATCAAAAGGGAAGGTAAATCCAGAGTGTAAATCTAATTGTGGATCGTACCTGACAAGCCATCCAGGAACCAACTTCAATGGGCTGCCTCATTTCATTTGCCAGATGTAGCGAGAGTGCGGAACTCGATAGCAACGTTCACAACAGTGTGGTTACTCTTGAGTTAAATCAGACAGAATCCTAGAAGCTTCTTGTCCATGTACAGATCCGTCGAATACTCTAAGGAGCTCTGCCAAAAGGTCCTGGAATGACAAGCAGCAAGAGTAGCGACTCTCCCAGTACCCTATTGGCCGGCCTTCCTGGTCAAGAGCATGATGACGAAGGCAAACTGGTGTGAACACTGCATCAGGAGCGTGCAGCAGGACCCTGCTTCACATGAGTATGGAGGTGGAGAATTGACACAGGACTCAGAGCATCCGGTGCTGGGGAGAACAGCCGGGGCCGGTGAAGAAACTTCAGCAGTGGAGCTTGAGTCAGGAGGCCAGTTGTTGAACCAGTGATGTAAGTTCCACTAGCTGAGACACCATCATTTCAATGACGCAGTTGGAGTCGGAGATCTGGTCCTGCTGGTGACCCAAGAACACTCCCTGTTGAGCTGTTCTGTCAGGAAAGTAAGAGACAAAAGATCCAAGTGCGGAGACAATGATCAGTTTAATTACAAAAACACTGACTGCAGCATGGAGATGGATGGCGTGTTCGTATGCTTGTGTGCATAGTGGTCATGTGCAACCTGGCAACCAATACACAGGATGTGATACAACTCTCTCCTTCTGCCCTAGTATATCCTGTAAGTAACAGGACTCAAACAACAATCGAGCAACGAACACAAAACAGAGAGAGGTAGATATAGCCAAAGAACTAATGGCGATCAGGTGCCGCTCACTCGAAGCAAGCTGGAATGATCAGCGTTACCATGGAAACAATCAAGGATCCCATGGCAACGCTGATTACGTGAGCCAGCGACACATGAATGAATAAAGAAAACATGTAACCACAAACTGGAATAAACCAGCAGACTCACAGAGACTATGACAATCTTATGTTAATTAGTCTGAATATGATCGCATAACTAATGCTAAAAACAGTGGTGGAAATTAATTTCATTTTTCAGATTAAATTAATTTGAGGAAATTATGCATTCAAAGGCAAGCTGGATCATTAAACTGTAATATGAGTGGTTATAACTTGTGATGTGAAACAAACAAGTAATTTTCACAAGCACAAGTTTAAATGATGCATTAAGAAAGGTATAATGAACCTCTTTATCCCACTGATTTTCATCTTTTCTGATGGAATAAGGAGATTGTCTGGATAACAAATTATTGAAATTGATGATTGCTAAGGTACAAGTGCTATGATATACTGTTCTAATTAAAGTGACATTCTGGCAAAATTAGACAGTGAATATTTTCATCAATTATGTATTTTTTCCCCTCCAGTCTCCAATTAACATTTTGCTTTGACACAGTATTTATTAATGCAAGGGTTACCGCAACATGATTAGAATTTAAAATGCATTGTCTTTGTCATTGATTAGTTATCAGCTTGTATCATTTGGGGAATAAATTGTTGAAGTGACTTTAATTATGAATCTCTACAAAGCATTTTAGATTAATGTGGCTGTACTGTCTATACACTGTAAAAAAATATTGGTGGTAAACCAACTGTCATATTAGTTTGATACCTGCAGAATCACACTGTGAATTCAACAATAGTAGGAATACATTTATGCTGCTGAAATCAGTCTGCACTTAGCGAAAATTGAACCACTGCCCCAAGTGGGCGAAACTGGAAGTGTTGCTGAACATATGGGCATGTATGAGCTCTACTTTTTGGGGTGTAATTACCCAAACCCCAACTCTATTCTAACAATCTGTGCAGGCAAATTTAGATTTTAAATGGAAAATACATCCTCTGAGTCACTCTCACCATTGTTTACGTGAACATGATTACTTCCTGGTTTCCACGGGACTAGTACCCATGTTTCTCGCAGAACGTGCGAAAAATAAAAAGTTGTACACTTTTGAACTAATATAAATATGTCCACTGTTCAGTGGAATGGGTTTGATTTAGGTGTACCTAAGTGTTTTTCTATTGTTTCCTCAAGGGATTATTTCTTCTTGATATATTCCTTGAAACCTATTGTAGTCATTGTGATTCAGACTTATTTTTTACTTTAAAACTTGACATTAGAAAATGAAATACAGTTGAAGAAAAAAGTATGTGAATCCTTGGATTTCTATATATATTTGTGGCAGGTGGAATACGAATAACAGGGGTTTAGCAGACTACGCCACGATGGGATTTACACCCAAAGAATTAGTTAATTTATTCTAACAAGGCACTCAAGTTCGTTGATTGATTAGCCAGAGACAGTGGTCCAGTACAAAAATAGAATTTTATTTCTTTTCTTTTTAAAATCAAAAGCACACACACACTACTTTGCTCCAACAAGTGTTTGGTCTTCACTGCAAACCTATAAGCTAATTTAATCACAGTAAACAAAATACACTATACACAAAATCAACAACAAAACACACACAATCATCAAAAAGGGAAAGGGATAGTGCGGAATCTTACCAGTGGGAGGCTAGTGGCTCCAGCAATGAGCATCCGAGGAAAACACCCCAATCACACGTGCTAAGTTCACACACACACATAAAGGAAATGACCACACTCGGTGAACACACGGCCACTGCACACACCAAGGGACCCACCACCGCCAGAGGCACTGCTCCCACTGACCGTTCTTCGCACCTGGACAGAGGAAAGACAGATAAAAAGTTACTGCACCTTTTCATGCGCACAAATTACAATAGCCCGGTGGCTGATAAACCAAGATTGAACTAGGGCTAACAATATGAATGAGACAAGCAAAACACCATAACTCAAAATGAACAATCAAACATAAACAGAACAAAATAAACCATACACAATAATAAACAAAATGACAAAAATGCCACACTGAGGATCAGCAACTTCCAAGGTCTCCCCTTAATGTGAACAAATCAACAAACAAAAAGAATCAAAACAGTGAAATCACAACAAATAGGTCCATCACTTTGGATATCAACAGCAGAAGAAATACAAGGGTTCAAGAAATAAACACCGCAAAACAACTTAACCAATGCAAGTTGCCCGTTTAACTTGAACTAACCGCGGGACCGGTGATATTGGTCCCGTGGAAAAGAGCAGCCGAATACTGACGCAGAAACCGTGGGCTGGCGTAACAACAAAAACATACGGCAAAGCAAAGCAGCAGATGTTCGACGTAGAGGCAGCCAACCAGCGGCCGCCGACTAAATAGCACTCCCTGAAATACACAGAATGTCTACTTACAAACATATCCCACCGTAATCATTCACTTATCACTCAGTGTAGCCACATACATTACCTATGATTAACAGCGTTGAGTCACGAGCCCCAAGCTCTGATTACCAATAGCAGGGTGCACACTCAGCTGATGAAAGGGCTGCTACAGCACCGGAGATTCTAAAACAAAACATTCCCTATAAGCAACTTATAAAGTCAAACAAGTGGAAGGAGGAACGGAGCTAGTCATACCTGCGGCGCTACGATGAAACCGATAACAAAGGCAGGCGTCAGATCACTAGGCAGGTAAACAAGGCAACAGTCAGCTTGCGGTGGCGTCACTTGTCAAACGAAAAGTCCCGATTTATAAAGGGGCTTGGCTATCGCGATTGGCTCGCAGTTGACTGCCCAGAGCCACTCACAGCACAGCAAATTAAGTAACACTTGGGGAAGCATGAGCCAGAAAGCTGCATTCTGCTACAATCTGCCCCCCTTTCTAAATCGTCAGCCCGACGAAAAATAATAAAACCCTTCCCAAACGGGGCTAGGTGATTGATTCAGCGTGTAGAGACGGAACTACGCACCGGGTCAGGGATCTAGAGGGCCTCTGTAGTCAGAACCGGCATAGACCGTGGCATATGATGGATATTAGAGTGCTTTCCGCCGTAGACCGAGATGTTTTCCGTCTGGTCACGTCACCAGCATCCGGATGCGACAAAGATGACGCTGTCAAAGAGGTGGATAAATCATCCGTCATATCATGATGGAATGACTGTGCCGAAGAGCTAGACTCTGGCAGGGATGTACCTGGAAGTGTATGCTGGAACTGCGACTCTGGATTAGCCATGACAACTGGTCTACTAAACTCTGGCACACCCATAGTAGCAGGCCCTTCACATCTCAAAGCCATCAGGTCAGAGTCAGAATAGAAGTCATCCTCGGTAGGCCGAGGCTCACGGGAAGGATTAGTGGACAAAGGTTCACCTGAGCCGACCAAAGCAGACAAGGGGTTCTGTGCCACACCCTTCAAAAGAGAGCGGTGCACTTGACGAGCCCTGGTAAGGTCAGCTACGGGTGCCACCGTATAAACTGACCCCCCATCCTTAGATGCCCTCAGGACTTGATGCACCACTGGGCTCCACAGGTCGCAAATCTTATGGCGTCCACGGGTGCTAAAATCACGCAAGAGCACCTGCTGACCCTCCACCAGTGGAGCATCTCGAACGTGTTGGTCATAGTTCTTTTTCCGGCGTACAGCCGCTATGTCCAACCGCTCCCTAGCCCCTTGGAATGCTACCTGTAGTCGGGCTTGGTGCTCCTGCACCCACTCATGAACCGTACCACCGACCGGATCCCGAACCCTGCCCAGAAGGAAATCCACTGGCAATCTAGGCTCCTGCCCGAACATGAGAAAAAATGGAGACTCTCCAATGGACTGGTGGGGAGTGGTATTGTAACAATAAAGCACCTGCGGCAAACAGGACGGCCAGTCCCGCTTTCTAGAAACAGGCAAGGTCCGCAACAAATTATGGAGGGTCCTGTTAAATCTTTCACATTGACCATTGCCAGACGGATGATATGGGGTTGTTCGAGTCTTTTGGATGCCATAAAAGCCGCATAGCTGCTGGATCAGGGAACTTTCAAAGCTGCGGCCCTGATCGGAGTGAATCCGAGCAGGAACTCCAAACTTGGAAAACCATTCTACCACCAGCACTCGTGCTACAGTGGGAGCACGCTGATCATGGGTGGGCACTGCCAGAGTGTACTTACTAAAGACATCAGTCATCACTAGGACATTCTCCACACCAGACCTACCAGGCTCCAGGGTGGTATAATCGATAGCCAGGATCTCGTTAGGCTGTGAAGCCAACAAATGTCCCATAAAACTTTGGGCCGTGGGTTGAGAATTCTTGGCAACCTGGCATCGCTCACATGCCTGACACCACTGTGCTACTTCCGCGGACATACCCGGCCAGAAACATCGTTGGCGCAGCAACTCTAATGTTCTTTCCACCCCTTGATGGCCATGCTCCTGGTGAACCTGAGTCAGCACATCCTGTTTTAATGATACGGGCAGCAGTACTTGAAGCACTGCCTCTTTTCCGTCAGGGCGCAATACTTGACGATATAGAACTTCACCAGCTTCCAGTAGGCGATCCCACTGGCGAAGCAGTGCCAACACCGTTGGAGACACCTGCTTCCGTTCCTCGGGGTTAGGCCGCTGCTTACGTCGCCAAAACCGCAGGAGTTCCCGAATGGCAGGGTCGGCCTGTTGGAGTGAGGAAACATCAGCGGGCCAACGACCTGGCAAAGCGGCGATGGTCGCCTGCGCAGCCTCCACATTTCCCAGCAGCAATACCTGCTGGAGTGGTTCAGACAAGAAGGTACCAGAAAGCATAGCTTGCATTTCCGAGGGGCCTGGGGGATGTTGGCGAGACAAAGCGTCTGCATTCCGATTACTTCTACCGGAGCGATATTTTAATTCAAAGTCAAAGGCAGCAAGCTGGGCTGCCCAACGCTGTTCAGTGGCCCAGCCTTGCTGATGCTAGATGACTAAGTGGGTTGTTGTCGGTGAAGACAATGCATTTGTGACCCAACAAATATTCACGGAATTTTTCTGTCATGGCCCACTTAAGGGCCAAAAATTCCAATTTCATGGAGCTATAATTTTTCATATTACGCTCTGTGGGCTTCAATCCCCGACTGGCGTATGCTATCGGCCGTACCTTGCCCTGTTGCTCTTGGGAGAGTACCGCTCCCAGGCCACCATAACTTGCGTCAACCTCCAAAATAAAAGGAAGGGAAAAGTCTGCATACGCAAGCACGGGCGCAGTGGTCAATTTACGTTTCAGGGCTTCAAAACTACCCCTACACTCCTCGCTCCATATGCTAATATCTCCCTGCTCAGACCTCCGTTTTGACTTGGTGTTCCCTTGGGCAGCCACCAAGCGATGTAAAGGGGCAGCCAACTTGGCGAACCCTTGCACAAAACGGCGGTAGTAGCTTGCGAACCCCAGAAAAGATCGAAGCTCTGAAGTGGTGGTGGGGGTCGGCCAGCCAGCGACCACCTCAATTTTACCTGGGTCAGTGGCCACACCCTGGTCAGAGATCACATGACCCAAATACTGAACCTGTCGCTGAAAAAAAACACATTTGGAGAGCTTTGCCTTCAGCCCCTCTCGCTGCAGCCGTCCCAGCACCACCTGCAGTCTCTCCAGGTGTTGTTTTACTGTGGAGGAGAAGATCACGATATCGTCGAGATATAAGAGCAACGACTGACATTGCTGATCTCCAAATAAACGTTGCATCAACCTTTGGAAGGTGCTGGGGGCATTGCAGAGCCCGAAGGGCATCCGGTTCCACTCGAATAACCCAAAGGGTGTACAAAATGCCGTCTTGGGCCTATCTACTTCTGCCACCGGAACCTGGTTATACCCACTTGCCAGGTCCAGCGTGGAGAACCAACGAGCACCGGTCAGTGCATCAAGTGATTCCTCAATTCGGGGAAGAGGGAATGCGTCCTTCCTAGTATTGTTATTTAGCTGGCGGTAGTCTACGCACATGCGCAGGCTACCATCCTTCTTTTTAACTAGGACGATTGGAGACGCATACGGACTACAGCTTTCCCGTATGATGTTTACCTCGAGCAATTGGTTAATATGCTCTTTTACTACCTCGTACTCTGAAGGGGGTATCCGGCGATAGCGCTGACGGATCGGGGTATCATCCACAAGAGGAATATCATGGACAATCAGGTTAGTACAGCCGAGATCCATGTCATAGGCCGAAAACACGTCCGTATATCTGTCCAACAACTCCCTCACTGGACCTTGGTCATCAGGAGGCAGCGAGGACAAATCTAGGGCCTCTATCTGGTCCGGCACAGAGGGGCGGACCAGCTGGGATGATACAGTAGCGATAACGGAAGGCATCTCAGTGACCCCTGCCGGCAGACTAACAATGTGAGCATGATCAATCATGCCTACAATAGTACGTGGGAAAAGCAAAACATCAGTAGAATTTACATTAACTATGGGTATGTAGGCTGTACCCCGATTGACCTGAACTAACGCCGGAGAGGCCAGCAGGCCAACCGGTAGACCGGAGTCCAAAGGCTCAAAGAGCACAGTGGCTCCGGAGTACTGTTCGGAACAGGTGGCTGCCACCAGCTTTATCACTCCACCTGGAATACGACAAGCCTTCCTACCTCTGACCCTGACCGTACCTGGAGCAGAACTGGGTCCCTGTATGCTGCAACTATAGCACTGTTGCAGCGCCTGCAGAATAGAGGCCGGAGCCTCTGAAACTGAGGGCAAATCAAAGAAAGCCGCGCCATGCGCCCCAAACAGCTCTTGACAACATTTACGGATCACATTCATCCCTAGAACACCGGGAACCGGATGGAACTGGCTGTTTGGAGGATCACGAACCACCAATACTCCACAGCTGGGCATTGATTTCCCACAGAGCTCGACATCCAACTCCAAATAGCCAAGGTAGGGGATAGCCAATCCGTTGGCGGCCCTAAGCTGCAACCAGTGACAAGATTGGAGCCGCTCTTGACCCCATGGTTCATAATGCTGGCGAAAGAAACTTTCAGTGACTGTTGACACCATAGACCCGGTGTCAAGCAAACAAGGTACCTTAACTCCCCCAAATAACACTTCAAGATGAGGGCAAGACGACATCAATTCTAATGCACCCCCCAACCCTTGGGACCCAAACCCTGAGCCAATAGTGGCCCCACCCAAACTGTGGCTCTGCAGTTTGGTGGGCACTAGTTTTCCGACATCGGAGTTGCACGAGGTTGACTACCAAAGTCTCGCGGAGCCTGGGAAGGAGGTGGAAAGCGAGGGGGAACACGAACCCCATCACATTCCCAGGCAAAGTGGCCAGGCTGTTGGCAACGCCTGCATGTCTTAACAGGATCACGGGGAAAGCGACTACGTTGAGGGGAACTTTGCAAAAGGGACAGACTCTGGGTGAGCTTCTGCAATTGATCTTGTTGGCATTTCAGCTGCTCTTGTTGACACTTCAACAAATCCCTAATCTCACTCAGTTCCGAAGCAGGCGGGACAAAAGCCCCCATCTGAGAACTACCTTGAACCCGGTACTGAATCCCTAGTGCTGAAGGGACAGAGTAGCTACGACCTCTCGTACCACCAGGTAAGCCCTCCCGCTCCCACCTAATTGCCTCACCCCGCACCTCCAATAAAGTAGCGATCGGCTGCCGGCGTACCATCTGCTTAAGTTCACGACGCAGGGCCCCATCGAGGACATGCTCCACGAACTGATCTCTTAGCAGGGCCTCGGCGTTGGGCATATCCCCAGGTGCACTCTCCTTCACTTTCGCCATAAGGCTCATCAAGGCAAGGGAGAACTCCTGCAAGGACTCCCCTTCCTGTTGCCTCCTAGAGAAAAAGGATTCTTGTAGAGCTACATAGGAATCAGTGCAGCCATACACCTCCCGCAACACAGCAAATATCCTATCTGGGTCTGCCCGATCTGTACTCGGACGGTATTTTAGCTCATCCCGAGCCTCTCCATCTAAATGATCGTAAAGAAAAAATGCCTGATCCGCAGGGGTCAAATGTCGTGCCCTCATACAAGCTTCCGCTTCCTCAATCCACTCCCTCAACTTCGGACTTGCCCTCCCACTAAACAGAGGGCATTTCTTATCACGTGGGACAAAAACTAACCTTTCAGGAGCAGAGGTAGGACCAGGAACAGGGGCAGAGCCTGGGGCCTGACGCAAGCGCTCATTATCGGCTTTCAGCTGAGCTATTAAGTCCCTCAACTCCTGCAACTCATTCCCCTCAGCCACACCTTGTTCCATATTCTGGCAGTGCACAATCCAATTAGTACAAAAAAACGAATCCCCACCTTACCTGCCTCGTTACCAGTCCACCAAAGAACAGCTGCTGCTTTGCTTATATAAAAAAAGAAAGAGAAAAACAAAACAAAAACACAGAACTGGAACACGTCTCTGGCTTTACAAAGCGTTCCTGCCGACTATACGCCAAATGTGGCAGGTGGAATACGAATAACAGGGGTTTAGCAGACTTTAATTTACATTACCTATGATTAACAGCGTTGAGTCACGAGCCCCAAGCTCTGATTACCAATAGCAGGGTGCACACTCAGCTGATGAAAGGGCTGCTACAGCACCGGAGATTCTAAAACAAAACATTCCCTATAAGCTTAACTTATAAAGTCAAACAAGTGGAAGGAGGAACGGAGCTAGTCATACCTGCAGCGCTACGATGAAACCGATAACAAAGGCAGGCGTCAGATCACTAGGCAGGTAAACAAGGCAACAGTTGCTTGCCGGTGACGTCACTTGTCAAACGAAAAGTCCCGATTTATAAAGGGGCTTGGCTATCGCGATTGGCTCGCAGTTGACTGCCCAGAGCCACTCACAGCACAGCAAATTAAGTAACACTTGGGGAAGCATGAGCCAGAAAGCTGCATTCTGCTACATATTGATCATGAAATTTGATCTGAACACAGGAGTTAATGAACAACAGAATAGCTTCAGTCAGACCCAGCCAGAGCCCTGACAGACCTGGCATTTCAAGTATACTGTCTAAACCGAAAGTGATTTTGTACAGAGAAATGGTTTAAAATGTATCCTGACCATAGTGCTGGTCTGAGAAGCTCTTGGTGTATTTCTGCAAAATGAGGGTCAACATACAACCAGTTATTAAATCCAAGGGTTATATATATATATATATATATATATATATATATATATATATATATATATATATATAAACCACAGTTAGTTCCGGTCCTCGAATCTGATTGGATGAGAGATGTTCCATGAGCACTGATGGTGTGACAGCATCAGCACTCAGATGCTTCACTGTGTGTATCACTCTGCTTGTGTTCGTGCTGTTCTAAACTAAAGTGTAAGCATAGTGCATATGTGTTAGGAGTTACTGTCTTTATTTTTGAAATGACATATGTTAGCCATCAGGTGGTGGCAAAAGATCATTTTTGGGTGTAATATGTGCCAGTTGGTGACGTAAAGTGAATCCGTTAGTCATTGTTAACATAGAACAGTGCTCTGTGAGTTTCCACACTGGATACATACTGTTTAAAGAGGCGGAGGACATTGCTGTTTTTATAGTGAATGACATTTGCACATCGGCTACCCCGAAATAGAGAGGAATACCCTGCTAAGCATCTCTGATTGGGTGTGGCAACAGGTGATTGCACATGCTCCATTTCTCTCTCTCTCTCTCTCTCTCTCTCTCTCTCTCACATGCTCTCACACACACACACACACACACACACACACACACACACACACACACACACACACACACACACTATATGTTGTGTTTCCATGTTTTATGGGGACTTTCCATAGACATAATGGTTTTTATACTGTACAAACTTTATATTCTATCCCCTAAACCTAACCCTACCCCTAAACCTAACCCTCACAGAAAACTTTCTGCATTTTTACATTTTCAAAAAACATAATTTAGTATGATTTATAAGCTGTTTTCCTCATGGGGACCGACAAAATGTCCCCACAAGGTCAAACATTTCGGGTTTTACTATCCTTATGGGGACATTTGGTCCCCACAAAGTGATAAATACACGCTCACACACACACACACACACACACACACACACACACACACACACACACACACACACACATCCATCCTTGTTTATCCAATGACTAGAAACAGCACAATTACAGTAACATTTTTGAATTACTAACGGAGGCTTGGACGCATCATTTGTTTTGAACTAGCAACGGCAGATTCTGATCGGTCACTTAAGAAAGTAGTTCCATGCACATTTAGTTTTTCCAAATGTTTTTAAATGTACTTGTTCATTGAACTGTTGTATATAAGCAATATAAGACTTGCAATCGTGCTATATGGCCCTACATCAGCACTGCTGTAATTACCTACGGCCGAATCACAGCAGTGCTGATGTAGGGCCATATCACACTCTTGCTCATGTGATGTTGCTTACATATATACACACAATCTACACAGTGAATGTTTATGTGGTTTGATCAATCATCACAATAAAACCTTCCATTTGTTTGTAATTTACTGTAAGGAGACTGTGTTTGTCTATTACTCTGAACTACACTGTAAACTGGAGCTTACTGGTTCATAAAATAAGGGACAAAGCAGTTTTAAAATCTTAGATTTTATTTTGTATTACTGAATTAACTTCAAATGGATATATTTGTAAAAAAATGCTCTCAGCTAATGAATCATGTAAAGGAACAGGTTTTTATAAAAAAAAAAAAAAAAATCTGAAAATTGACATTTGTCTGCTTTAAAACTTGCATCTTACTGTAATTTCATCAGACACATCATGCTATTTTTGTTTGATCCATCAAGCAAGAGTGTAAAGTCAATTATCTAATAATGGTGTTCAGTAAAGGAGTTAAATGATAAAATACATTATTTAAAATAAAACGTTTTCACACTATCCTGAAAATTGTTGACAAATTGAAGATTTTTCCATTTTACCCTTGTGTTGTACACTGGAGCCATTTGGGCTGTTGTTGTTGTTTCCCTCAGTTTAAGCTGCCTCTATAACCTAAATTATATTACCAAAAAATATTTAGTCATAGAAACAGATTTAAATAAAAAATAAATGTAAAACAATAGTGTATACTTATACACTTGTAGTTTTATTACAACTAAATTATAATTAAATTAATGTTTGTTAATTTTTACATTATTAAAAATTGTTTAATATCAATGCTCTTATCACAGTCATCTGAAAGTATAAGTAGTGCTTCCTATTTTCTCTCTGGGTCACACACACACACACACACACACACACACACACACACACACACACACACACACACACACACACACACACACACACACACACACACACACACACAGAAGCACTCAAGGAAAGTCAAATCAATGCTGCATGGAAGAAAGTGCATTGAGACAGTTCTTTTAAAAACAGTGAGGTTAGTCCGCTTATGCCAGATTTTCTGTCTGATGCATCACCTCGCTCTAATGATCTTAAGAGTTCTGGTAGGCTGTTTGCCATATGTATTGTCCAAAAGCAATTTTTGTAGCTTACTAAGGGAGATAATCTCCACTCTCAACCAATGTTCAATTGTATTAACTCTAGTGGATAAAGGGCACAAACAACAGTAGCTAAAGAAAAGGTGATTTTTGTGCCAGTTCAAAACCTAGTGAACCATGATGCCCTTGGCAAAGTTAAATGGTTTGTGCATCAAGACCAATATAGCTTATCCTTGTTTCCTAAACCCCAAACTAATGGGAAACAAAAAAAAACTCCAGCGAAGTTAACCGGATGATGGCATTACATTTTGTGAATTCAGATATTGATTTATAGACTGCAAACAATGTCCAAACTGGTTTGGGATTTACTGTAAAAAAAATACACATCCTCTTTGAGTCTAGTCATTCTGAAGAAATACATTATTTTTACCTGAGCTGTTACTGAAACGCAATTGCAAAAATAATAATTGTTACACTCCCATTGTTTTCCATTTGTCAAAAAAAAAAAGCATAGTTCTGCCCCAAACTCACGGTAATTGTTGAACCAATGTTGCTATGTCAGGCTGATTTGGATGCTTAAAAAGTGTTATATTTTGATAGCTCCGCAAAGTCACAATCAGTGACGTGCACAGACCTAAGCAGGGGCAGTGGGGAAAATGTTCACACTTTTTGAGGAAACCAACCTACAGTACAAATGAAATCATAGATGTACTTTCAGTCCAAGATATCACAGTTTAGATTTTCCTGAGAAAAGTCGATCACCCCATACTGCACAACCACATCTTAATGTACAGACTATTTCTCACCGATTCTTGAAATAAGGGACAAAACATGTCCTACGTAAAAACAATTATAATAATAGTTATAATAATAAAAATCCTCTTAAAATTAAAAATGATGAAATTCATAATAATAAAAATTATTATTTTGCCTCGCATACCTCTGAACTTGAGAAAAGGCCAATGAGAAATTGGCAGACAGAATTTGCATGTCCCGCCCCCGGACAAACGGGTATAAAGGGAAGCGGGCATGTGTCTGTCATCAGGTTTTGGCATTGAGGAGCCGAGAATAAGGTACGGCCGTTTACAGTGGTATGTCTAGTGTCGTGGCAAAAGGGACACAATGTCTCGTTCCCTCCCTCAGGGAACAGAGGTTACAACAGTAACCGTAATGTTCCCTTTCTCCTTTCACTCACTCAACATTGTGTAAAATGAAGTGACACAAGGAGTCCTGTTCAAAAGCGGCATGCACTAGACCGTGTTACGTGAACTGCTGACACAGTTGCAAGCAGGCTGCTGCTAGAAGCAACTGTATCGGCTGCACAAAACCCTCCCCAACGCTCCCAAAAATTGTGTCATATACAGACCTTAGGTTCGCAGCACCCCTGAGGGGGGAACAGGTGCTATATAACTAGCATGAGAGCAAGCCCGGCAGCCGTGGCCTTTGTCTCTCACTATGAAATGCATCAGGGATTGTGGTATTTCCCGATCCTATTCTTTCAGGGGGACAAGACCATGCGGAGGCCACATCCTGCCCAGAATAGGGGGAGGTGACATGTGGTAAATACACCATGTGGGTTGTGAAGCTACACGTGGGAATGGCGCGGTGGTAGGTCCTGCCTGATGAGGGAGGAGCTCTATAAACACTGCGACCGGGGGCAGTGGGACTGCGCAAGGGAGACGTGGGTCCTCCAACAGGGGGACTGTACTACTGAAAATACATCACAGGGAGTTGCCTGAAGAGGGAATTAAGCCTGTGGAGCCCTACAACAGTACAGAACACTTGTGGCTTGTAGTGGGTCTGGTCACACATTGCTCTGCTGAATTCGCAGGCCAGTAGGCTAGGGAGGAAGAACATCCAGGAAGCGACGCTTAGTGGCTAACCTGGGAGAGAAAGCACAATCTAAGGGACCTGATATGGCACTATGTTAAACAAACAATGTTTAAGTCTCTGCAGTCACAGCTTCGACATGTCAATTCAGTAAATTCCATCAATAATATAAAACTAAAAGTGTACAAGTATACACCATTGTTTCACATTTTAGTTTTACTTAAATATATTTCTCTGAGTAAAATCTACTGTAAATGCATTCCAATGACAGACTGAAGATGACGTGTAAGTAAACAAAACCGCAGGGGTTTGTCTGTCACCAGAGACGTATACAAGAATCATAATTGATAAAAAAATGCTGCAATACTAGCAATTGTACTACAGGTGTACAATTATTAAAAGAGAGTATAATTTACCATGTTTTATCAAGTGGTCTGAAGCCCCTATATATAAATGCCAATTTATTGGCTGATGACGCTTAAGCAACACCACTAGGGAGCTATGTCACAGGCTCCATAAAGTGTTCACTTTTGTGCCATTGAGTCAGATGTTCATGTTCATTCATTCATGTTCTTCAGTGCACGATTTTGTCTAAGCCCTTGTTTGTTTGTAGCGACTCACGTCGAAGCGAGGATTATTAATTCTCCCTTTTGAGTGGCAAACATACCCCTGAGCGAAAGCACGAGTCTCATCAGACATGCTCTGAGGCCAAGCTCAGTGACCATTTTCCGACAAACAAAGCATGCAAAAGAGATACCATGCGTATCTTGAGAATTTTTCATTGGAAGGGAACAAATTGGCCCCTTTGTCCCTATTGTCTTTTCTTGTTACATTCTGGGAGAATGCTCATGAATAAGACAATGGTGGTGTGGCCACTGCTTTTCTCTCCACTCCCCTTTCGAAGCGAACTGCTCACAGTGGAGGGGATCAAGCAGAACGATGGGGCTGGAATAAGAGAATATTCCCCAACAGCATAATGGCGAACCAACACATGGAGTGCTTCATCTGTGCCATTATTACTTCAGGATTCTGTCAGGAGATGCAAGGTATTTTAACTTGTTCAATGAACGAAACTGGGCTGTATCAACGTATCCATTTCTCTCCTGTTTGCCCTTCGATCAGTAGCAGTATGAGTTCGCTGTTGTACACACCTCAAACGTCCGACAACCAAAATATGGTTCAGTTTTTCCTCCGCAGCTTGCTGGGGAATGAACATTAAAAAAACTCTTCCAAAATTCAGCCTCTGTTGCGATGACCAAGGGTCTCGAGAGATGCATAACAGAGTTCTATGTTCATCAAACACAAGTGTACACAAAACACACAGTGAACATAAGCAACACACATTGTCCCCCCATAAAGAATGCTGGGGCCATTGTGGTGAACCTGCTTGCTCTCAGTTCAATCCATGTTTGCATATTCTTCCCCATTCTATGCTAGGGAAGATGGTTTATCTGGTATTCTCTTCTGTAAATATGTTCAGAATGACTGCTTTATGGGCTTGTTGGGGAATGAACATTAAAAAAACACTTCCCCTCTGACTCTTTGACCAGGTCTCGAGACTTGCATAACATAATTTGATTTTCATCAAGCACAAGTGTACACAAAACATGTTGTCCCCCCATAAAGAATGCTGGAGCTTATTCTGTCAGCATCCCTGCTGTAGATACATTTCAGAACACTCATCATTTATGCCTAAATACAATAAAGGGCGCTGGTTCTGGGGCAGTCGCCAAAAGTAAATAAAGTGTGTCATCTGGTGGCTACAGGTCACATTGTAGGCATTAGCCATGTATTTGCTCAGATTCATTTTTGGGGGCAAAGAGTACCAATTTTGCATCCTTCCATTCAGACTTGCACTGGCACCAACCATTTTCACAAAATTCTTGGATGCAGAATTGATGCCCTTGAGGCTTCAAGGCATATGTGTTTTAAATTATCTTGTCGATTTTTTTGGTGTTAAACTATGCGGGGTCTTTGGCTGCCTAGCATCAAGATGTCGTTCTCAGCCATTTAAGAAATATAGTGCTACATGTAAACCTAGACAAGAGTGTTCTGTTGCCAAGGCAACAGACTAGTTTCTAGAAGTGGAGCTGGACTTACGGGCAATGCAGACGCACATGTCTCCAGCTCACATTTCTGTAATTACATCAGTGTCTAGCGATGTTTAGAGTGGGACGCGTTCTCCCTGAAAGAACATTTCACAGGCTTTTGGCATGATTGCGGCATCCGCTGTCATTCCCCTGGGCATGTTGCATGCAAGACCTTTTTAGTGTTGGATGAACTCCACAAAGGGATTTCAATCACTGACGCATACAGTCCGTCTCTTTAAAGTGATGCGTGGGTGCTACCAAACTGTGTTACCATAGAAACGGACCTGCCTTCTGATGTCGGGCATTCCATTGGGACAGGTGATAACTGCAAGTTAATAATGACAGACACCTCCTCCACGGGTTGGGGCGCTGTATACGAGGGTCATCCAGCCTATGGGGTTTTGATGGGCCAAAGGAAATATTGGCACAAAACTGTCTGGAGATGTTCACTTTGCTGCTGGCAATAACGTTTTTCCTCCTGGAAATTCAGGACAGCCATGTCCTCATCAAGTCGGACAAAAGGATGGTGGTGTCATTCATCAATCACCAGGAAGGAGATATCATGTCTTGCTTAGGCTGGCACGTCACATTCTTCTGTGGGCACAGGACAATGTGCTGTCTCTTCGAGCCTTACATGTTTCAGGCCAGATGAATTCGGAGGGAGATCTCCTGTCCAGACAGGGCTTGGTGCCTGGAGAGTGGATATTACATCCTCAGATTATGGAACAAATTTGGAGAAGGTTTGACAGAGCGGAAGTGGACTTGTTCACTTTGAGCGAGACGTCGTACTGTCCCCTCTGGTTTTTCCTCTTGCCCCCATCACTGCTGGGCATCAATGCATTGGTGCATCAGTGGCCGACAGTGCATCTTTATGTGTTTCTACTTATCAGTCTGCTGCACGGGGTAGTTTTTGGCAAGCCCATCCGAACTTGCGAAAGTTATGGTCAAGGCCAATCAACGGGGCGCTCTTTTGAATGATGGATCATCCCCTGCTGTTGTTGATACCATTCTAAATGCTAGAGCTCCATCAACTAGGAGGCTTTATATGTTCAGCTGGTGTATTTTTGCTTCTTGTTTTTCTTTTTTTTTTTTTCTTTACTCAACAATTTGGAATGCCCAATTTTAATGCGCTCTAAGTCCTAGTGGTGGTGTAGTGGCGGAGGGCGAATTTCAGTTACCTCTGTGTTTAAGACTGTCAGTCCACGCGTCTTATCACGTGGCTTGTTGAGCACCTTACCATGGAGATGTAGCACATGTGGAGGCCCACTCTCTTCTCTGCGGCATCCACACACAACTCACCCTGCGCACCACCAATAGCATGAACCACACATTTTAGCGTCCAAGAGGAGGTTACTCCATGTGACACTAACCTCCCTAGCAACTCGGCCAATTTGGTTGCTTAGGAGACCTGGCTGGAATCACTCAGCACACTCTGGATTTGAACTCCACTGGGGAATATTCAGCGTCAATACATGCTGAGCTACTCAGGCTCACATATTTTTGCTTCTTGGTGCACATCGCGAAATGAAAATCCAGTTCAATGCACTGTCGGTATAGTGCTGGAATTTTTGCATCAGCATCTTGGGCCAGGACTGCTGTGGCAACGCTTAAAGTCTACATTGCCGCTACAGTGGCTGAGTATGCGCTTATCAATGGAGTCTCTGTCAGTAGACATTCTCTTGTCTTTCATTCTATGCACAGGGTACGCAGGCTTAGACCTTTTTGTCCTGTCCATGTTCCTTAATGGAATTTATCTGTTGTTTTTTAGGCACTCTCAGGTGCTCCTTTCGAGCCTGTATCAACAGTCACTGATACGTTTTTACTCTCAAAATGGCCCTGCTAGTGGCTTTGGCCTCGTTTAGAAGAGTTGGTGATTTGCATGCCTTGTTGAACAATCCCATATGTATGGATTTTGCACCGGTGTGTTCAAGGGGTTAAGACCTCGTTTGGGCTATCATCATTTTCGACATCATTTCGCTCGCAGACTATTAATTTTAAGGCTTTCTATCCTTCCCATTTTGAGTCGGAGGAGCATGAAATGCTGTATAAACTTTGCCCAGTTTGTGCGCCACGAGTTTATGCTGACTGTACTAGCGAGTGACGGAAATCAGAAAAGTTGACATAAACAACTTTGGTGGCTGCAACAGGGGTGTTTCGGTGTCTCATTGGATTATTGATGCAATTTTAAGTGCTTACAAAGCACATGGTTTACCTTCAGCTTTGGGTATTCAAGCCCATTCTATGAAGAGCATAGCATCCTCATGGGATTTGGCAAGAGGTGCCTCCTTGGAGGACATTTGTATGGCGGCAGGGTGGTCCTCTCCACATACAGTAGATTTGTTAGATTTTATAATCTGGATGAAGGATTGACTCCTGCTTCCCAGGTTTTCTCTATTGGAACAGGAGTAAACGCATAAATCCTTCTTTATATTTAGATGTTTTAGCTCGCTTGTGCTCCACTATATGCTTGCCACAAGAGCTTATATAGCTGGCAGCTACTGTTCACATGGCTTAAATGTATATCGTTCCTATAGTGAATACGCAGCTCGAGTTCCTACGAAAGGGAATATCTCTGTTATGTAGAGCGTAACCCTGTTTCCCTGAGTGAGAACGAGATGCTGCAAAGCTGGCCATACTCAAACAGCTGCATAGGCTCGTATCTTCCAGCAGAATATATGACAAGTGAATTCCTTTATGGAGCCCATGATTTTGCTCCCTTGGGGCATCGTTTATGTGCCAATAAAATGGCGTGATTGTATAAGGGCTTCAAAACTTGTGACACTTGGATGGTTTCCCATAGCGAATACACAGCATCTCATTCCCTCTTAGCGAGCCATGGTCACATTCTACGTAACCAAGATGTTTCTTCCTAAAAAAGAAAACTTATCAAGTATAGAGGCAGCAGCCACTGAAGAAAGTGTAATGCAGGCAGACAGTAATACAACAGATGAGGTTAGTAATGAAAAATCAGGCTAGTCAGACAGGGATGCCAGTGGACTCAGCCACTAGTATCGGCCATCAGTGTCCACTGTGTTAGCTGCAAATCCAGGTATGCGAAGTTAAGAGGGAATTCTAAGGACATTTAAAGCTCAGACCATGGTGACAGTAAAAACTAAATGTTTTTTATTTTGGTTCGTTCTTAGCAAAAACAATATTTTTGTTCCATTTGAGATGTTCCGCAGCCACTGTTAATAATGTTCTTTTTAAAATGACAGTACTCTGCATTAATGTAATGTAATCTGCCAGAGGGAGCCCTCACCTGAATTCTGAACTCTGTCACTTCCTGATCCCTGCCACATAAACTCCTGCTATATCACTTCCATTTCATTATGTATATAAGCGATGCGTTCACAGTCACAAATTGCGAAGTTTTGCCAGTTTACCCTGCCTTACCAGGCGATCTTTTATAGTGTTTGTTTCATGTGTATGACTTCATTGCCTGTTTTTGGACTCACGTTTTTGGACTTCTGCCTTTGTTTGTTTGCTGATTGGATTATTTGCCTGTGTTTTGACTTTTGCCTGTACTCTGACTGCATCTGCCTGCCTTATGATTTGGACCTGTTCTTTCTGTGTTTTTTTCTTAAATAAACACCTGCATATGGATTCTATCACTCCTCCTGGAGTCCCTTACAGCTAAGGGGTGGATGAAATAAAAATTGCAGTGTTGCCAGAGCTCGCCCACAAACAAGCCCAAAATAAGCCACTTGCCACACCAAAGTAAAAAGACAATAAGTAATTTTGTTTTCCCTGTTTGGTGGATTTATCTGCATAGAACAAGCAGTTAATTTAGAGTTAAGTATATTTTTAAATACAGATCTGCATCTCAGTCAAAACCCGGCAGCTTCAAATCTGTGTAAATGCATCATACCTAACAATAATTCAGTGAAAACTTGGAAATAACTGATATAACTTTTTTACCCGATACTTTTTCTTTCATCTGGATTAATGCATACAGTATATGTAATAATTATACATAGTTGTTAAAAAGGTCTTCATTCAGAGAATGCAACATCCACAATGGGCAATTAGGCAAATAATTGTGTGATACAGTAGTTTCCTTCAGTATCAAAGCCCAAATGTTTCATTACTTCTGGCAACATGCAGTTGTATAGTTCCAAAAATGAACTGTGATAAACCTTTTGGCATTTGGTTTCATGAAAAAAAAAATATCAGAACAAATTTAACTGGTTATAACCAGTTTCCAGCATTTATAAATTGCGTTTTAACTCTGGAACAATTGAAAATCACTTTGTTTTGGTTTTCGGTTACGCTCTGTTTAAGGTTTTCGTTCCTTAAACCGTTTTTAGTCCCTGGTCTAAACAACAACAGCATTAACGAATGCAGTAGTAAATGTTTTACAATTTGCTCCTAAATTAATATAAATGAATATCATGAATGTATTTTGGAGTAAAAGGGACAATAAAATGCACTTTGACTAGTTAAGGAACTTTTTTACTCATTGATAAAATATTTAACTATGTCATTTCAATATTTTTCAGGTTCAACTAGTGATGATGAACAGACATCTGCAGCCCCGCCAGTACACAAAGGTATGTCTGATTCTAACTCAGTGATCAGTAGTTGATCTGTAATCACTTTTTTGCTTAAGTTTGTTCAGAAATGGACCCTAGTGTAACTAATGTCCAATCTGTTGTTGAAAGCAATATTTCACTGTACACTGTAAACCCAGATTTTGTTTCTAATTAAACTTACGAGCGATCATTACTTATTCTTTTATGTTTAGTAAAAACCTGCTATCATTACTAAACAACATTAGTTGTTTGTACTTTTTAGCTGAAAGATTAATTGCACTAATCAGGTTTAGCAGAGATAACTTGGTATGTTTAGTTTCATAAGGACGGGGAGGGGGCTAATTCAAAAACCTGCCTGGTCACGTGAAAAGACCCGCGTCGGTCTAACGTGCGTCCAAGGGGATCTACATCTACACCTGGCGGGACAAGCACAGGCCTTGACAGCAGACAATACCCTGACTAGGAAGCAGCCTTACTCCAAGTGGAATGGTTAGTATGTAAAATAACTATTATAGCCTAGTTATCTTTGTGGGAATTTTTAATACCCAAAAACTTGCAGTTAAATTGATGACGCAGCTTTTTTTCCGTCTAATGTTAACGTTACTGTTTGAACCTGTGCATGGTGTTAATACATGCTTATTGCTAGTAACACTACTCAAAGAAGTGTCAGCTGAATGTTAAAGTTAGCTTAGTGTTAACAGGACGGCTCACATACCGGAGAGTTTTCTCGACTGTATCATTTATATAAATGTCATTTTTTTCGCAATAGAAAAGCGATTCAGCCATTTTTGTAAAACAACTTCAACATTAATTTTTGGATGTTGTAGTTTAAATCCATGTTGCTTTCTGTAACGGTTTAGTTCATCAATAAGGAATAATGCCACTTCCAATAGGTCCGTCTGATTCTTTCGTCTGTATATTACAGTCTCAGATGTTTAAGATGCCGAATACGCAGTGTTCGCATACTAATAATAATCCTGTCGACATGGCTCAATGCTAATAAAATGTCTTTGTGACTTAAACCGTGGAGAAAGATCAGTTCAGTTAAATATGCCATGACTTTTCAGAGTTCATTTAGGCCTAGGCTATAACGTTACCGTTCGTTCAAGTTGCCGCGTCACTTACAAAATATGTCGTTTTAATGACATAAGATGTCGTTATTACGAGAAAAATATTTCGTTTTAACGACATATGATCTCGTTATTACGAGAAAATATCTCTTTATTACGAGAAAAGATGTCGTTAAAACTACATAACATCTCGTTATTATGACATAATTGAGTGAAAGAAGAATATGTATGTGGCACACTTACACACTGCCTGCTAGAAATAGAACCGACGCCTATTTTTCACATGACAGGCAAGCGTGTTGGAAGCGTTTCTAGGCAAAATAGAAAAGGAAAAGATGTTTATGTCATTTTGACACAAATACATAATACTAAATGGCATATTGATGTTTGAAATTCTCTAGGTTTTGACATAAATGCAGATATAAATGTAATTTAAAACAGTGACATTGCTGAAATGAGTCGTTTTCTTGTTTTCTTTTTTTTACAGATCCTTTTGGTGTTAGGATGCTGTGGAAGTGTAAGTACTGTGAGTTTGTGTGTGAGAAAAGGGGTTACCTTTTAAAACATTATCGGTTAAAACACGGAAACTATGGTAGAACTGTCCCATTTTCCTGCTTACAGTTCGATGTTACAGTAAATGCAGGTAAGCGGGGAAGGCATTCAGCAGGACAACCAGCTAACAAGCGCATCAAGAAGGCAAACAAAGGTGAAATCAACTACTTGCCCAACTTTCCAGATGGATTTGATCAGGCAGCACTGGAGGGTGCCTGTAAAGACTTGGTAGATGAAATGCAAAAGAGAACATCAAATGGACCTCTTGTGAAACAGAAGATGGATCAGACCTTTTCTCTGAGAAGAAAAGAGGTAGTGGAGTCGGAACCCGCCATAAGCACGATGGTGAAGCGCTGGCCTGCCCTTTTCACTGAAGATCAAGTATGTTTAAGAAAGAGAACATAACATCTTTCTATTATTATATAATGTGTCTAGATGTATATTTCTCTTGTCTTGTTTAAGGAAAACATTGGTATTTTCAATTTGGGGCATGATGTTTTTCATCAACATTGCAAATCATATAAAAAGGACATTAATGGATGTTTTTCAGCACTACTTTGCAGATGGCTTAGCTGCCTTGTATAGTTCAGTTTTTTTGTTCTCTGTATTTTTCAAGTGTTCATGGAGTTCAGCAGGATTGTGGGCAAGAACCTCAAGCTGGAATTCTATGAGAGCATCGATCGGCACAGTCCTCGTCTCCTCGAGTTATTTCGATCCAAGAGAGCGAATGTTGGACAGTTGTTGACACAGATTTCACAACAGACCAATGTAAGTCCATACACATTCTGTACTTGCCGTTGTTTTTCTCAGGTTTTGTATAAACTTCATATCATAATGCTACTCTATTAGTTGTATAATTCAGTCCAAACATTGCTTGTTTTTTTTTTAAGCTTTATTTTTTTTATAGATTATTATTTGTTTTTTTATTTTAGCTAGCTAATTTGTGGTACTGTGTTTAATTCTCAAAAGACTACAGAGCCAACTGCAATCCGGACACAGGTGCTCAGAGGGCTTCCTATCATCCTTGGGGACAACCCCGCAAACTTCTTCAAAGCAGGCTTTGTAAGTAAGCTCTTGCTTTCTTATAATTTTTATCATTATTTATGTTTCACCATGACACTCTTATATTGATTAAAGTTTTTTTTTCAAATGAGAAATATAATGTAATGATTGTGCTCTTCTGTTATTCTTTATTTAGGAATCTGATTATGATGATGATTATTTTCGTGACCTTGACGTTGGGATACTTCTTATTGAGCGTGAAGGTGCTGTGCTCACATCTTCCCAGCATCTCAGTCCAGCCTCGTTGAAAATCATCATTGAGGGAGAAGTCGTGATGGACAATATTCAAGATCTGCCAAAAGCAATGTGCATTCTGTTTGGACTCATGTATGCACTCCATCTTAACTACCCCAAGACTATGAAGCTCACATTTCAGTTCATCCAACAGGTATTGCTCTTTTTAGGCCACACTGACCTAAAGCCAAAGCTACAGACTTTGAAAAATCAGCTTGCAATGTAAAGAGATGTCAAGTCTACTGTAAGAACCTGTTGACTACATTTTTTTTTTTTTTTGCCACACTAGTAAAATACTTTCTTACCTGTGGGGTAAACCTTTTGATTTTCTGTTAAACAAGTGGATGAACAGACACACGTAAAACGCAGACACACACAAACCACAGACACATTCAGCACCCACACACAATACACACGTACAACACCCACACACAACACACACGTACAACACCCACACACAACACACACGTACAACACCCACACACAACACACACAAACAGCACTGACACACCTACACACACTTAAGTGCTGTAGGAAGCATGCTGTAGGATGTGACTTGTGTGAAAACTTGAGTTGTAGCAGAAAGACAAGACATTATTGTTTCAGTTCTTCACCAGTCTATGTAGATGGAATCAGATTTTGTTCTGATATGATAGTCTGTTGGTTCAAGCTCAGGCCTCTCTTCATTTAGGCAGATGAAACAGATCCTGTTTGTTTGCGTTTCTTGTACATTTCAGTGGGTGTTTCTGGTCAAATTTGTTTTGTTTATGGATTTACCACTTTAATCTCAGGAGACATCTATGTTTTTTTCTTGTAAATTTGTGACACAGACAACACACACAGCAACATCCACACACAACACACACGGCAACACAGACGGGCAACACCCGGACAACACCCACACACAACACAGACACGGACAAACCACACACACAACACAGACACGGACAACACAAACACACACAACACAGACACACACACACAACACAGACACGGACAACACAGACACACACACACACAAAACACGGACAACACATACACGGACAACACCCACACACACAAACAACACAGACATGGACAACACCCACACGGACAACACACACAGACACATACAACACCCACACACACAAACAACACAGACACGGACAACACACACAAACACATACAACACCCACACACACACACAACACAGACACGAGACAACACACACACACGGATAACACCCACACGCAACACAGACACGGACAACACCCACACACACAAACAACACAGACATGGACAACACCCACACGGACAACACACACAGACACATACAACACCCACACACACAAACAACACAGACACGGACAACACACACAAACACATACAACACCCACACACACAAACAACACAGACACGGACAACACACACAAACACATACAACACCCACACACACAAACAACACAGACACGGACAACACACACAAACACATACAACACCCACACACACAAACAACACAGACACGGACAACACACACAAACACATACAACACCCACACACAATTGTTTCAATGATTTTAAATTACCTTTTTCAAGATTATTCATGGATATGTTGATGTTGACCTGATGTTAAGTTTGTCATAACAAGATTGGCTGTTTTGCCATTTAAAAAAAATAAAATGCATGGAAGCATTAAGAAGTGTTTCTTTTTTTCCATACAATTTAATTGAAACAATGTTTTATAACATATTTAAAAAAAAAAAAAAAATCAAAAGCTAATTAAATTATAGTAAAATACAGTAATTGTGTTAAATTATGAGTAGCAATAACAAGTCATAATAGCTAGTTTTATCTAATGATTTTGAGAACACACTACTAATAAATATAAATATTAAATTAAGGTTCCATGTTAATACAACTCAACATGTTTAGTTTTAGCTTGTGTAAAAACTAAAGTGGTGTAGGGCAATGGGTTTCCACGCGATTTGCGAGTTAAGTCAACTAATTCGGGTTAAGAGTGTATCTGCAGACAACCCAACCAGTAGTGACCAGTCCAAATTTTCAGATGGCCACTAAGAGTCTTCGTGTCAGCACAGCTCAGGGGGCAAGAGTGACAGAGTTGAGGCTCCACATGCTAGCATCTCCAAACAACCCATTCTAACAGGACCTTGTGGTATAGTCCTCTTACTTTTTTGTTTTAAATATTTCTAGAGGGCAATGTCTGAACATAGTTTAGTTCAAAACTAAACAATTGCCTACTAATTTATGGAGGGTCTAGGACTTAACAATTTTTTTCATTATTACTCATTGTTTTAATTCATTGCATGTGAGGACCACTGGTAGACTGGTCATCACTATAAGAAAACTAATGCAAATCCAAATAAAACAAAAGAGACATGACACTTAAGATACAGCCATTCAGATCAATGTCTGAGCAAGTGTGGAAGAACTATGTTCTGAATTAAGACCATGTTTTTACTTTCAAACACTTCACAGTCTTGGGCTGCAGGACCAACACAGCCACACTTGAAGATTTCATGGAACCATGCAGGGTGACCAGAAAAGAGCTTTCAACAAGATTTGGTACACACAACACCAATGACTTGAGTATTCTGTAAGCCATTATTTTTTTTGTAGACACTTTTCTCTCCCTGGTGTTCCAGATACTGTGATCACATCACCACCTGGGCTACTCTAATTGGAAGAAGCCAATGCATAAAATTTGGGGGTTCAATGCATGAAAAATCTGAAAATCATGTGAATGCCATGTTGGCATGGAACGAACACAAAAAAGGGTTATGACAGACACCAAAATGTTGAATGCCCTTTATAAGGAATACCAAAAAATAGTTGAAAAAATTAACACCTTAAGGCCGATGCATCCACAAACAAAGGAAACTTTTTAGGCATTATGGAATTGATTGGTAAGCATAATCCAGTGATTGCCATAAAATTAAAAGCTGTAAGAAATGCAAAATATACCAGTAACACCATACAAAACCAAATTCTTGAATGCTTCTCATTCCAACATCACATCTTTTTGTACATGTATCTGAAAATGTTCATGGGTTTACATTTTTTTTTTTAATGTTTTATTTATTTATTATTTCAGTGTTTGCACATACTTTAATAGTATGCCTATGTGATGTGTTGCAGCCTTTAAATACAAGACAGAATAAGAATTATTATATATACATATTAATTTACATATTGTTATCAATTTTACATACAGTGAATACTGTATGTAAAATTGATTATGAAAGTTATAATTATTTATATAGGTCCTAAATAATGAAGGCATTCTCCTGAACGTGACCATTAGGATCAATGATGAATGTTACTGACTAGTGTTAGATATGTAATAAGTTGCCTTAAGAAATAAACTCTGGCTTCACAGAAATTTTACTTTACAGATCTACCATACATTTTACCATGTTTTTCAGAGCACTCATGTTGGTCTATGGCAGCCACCCTCACTGCCTCAGCCTAAGGGTTAATATAAGAGTTAAAAAAAACACCAAAAGCAAAAGCACACTAGACACCATGTATATAGAGTGAGAAAGATGCATTTGAAAGTTTGTTTTTCAAAAGTTAACAGGGACAAAAATGCAAAAGAAACACCCATGCAGTATAGTCTGCGAAAATATTTCTGCCATAGTGCAAAAATAAAAAAATAAATTATAAAAATAATTTCTAGCGTCACCTGGATAATTTAATTTATTCATCAAATTGTATCTGCTTCCTTGATAGCAAGACTTAACTGAAAGCATGGCCTCATTGCTTCAGTGATGAGGTATACTGTAAGCTACTTCATAAGAGAAATCTGTGCTGTTTCATTGGCTGCTTGAGTGGCCATTCTATCACACAGTCTCGTATGGCTGCAGTAATCCTGAGGGAGGAAATAGCTCAAATGCAGCATATGGCTGAAGAGACACAGCAGTAGGCTGAAATAAGTGGAGCGTTGAACCAAAACAAATAAACTGATAATGCTAATCAGACACACAGCTGCATGCTTTCCTTTTTGTGTCTCTCCTCACTTTAAATGGGATTTTTTTACATCAACTATTATTGTAATTACCATTTTTAAAGTATCAATAGACTATTCTTGTTTTCAGATTTTGAGGGAATGCTTTTGTGTACAGTAATTACAATTTCCAATAATAATAGTAATAATAATAATTATTATTAAAACAATAATTTAGTTGTCACGATCCCCTGTTGTCTGCCCCGTGTCTCACTTGTCAATTTTCATGCACTACACTTCCCATGATTCCCGGCCCTCATCACTGCCAGCCCTGTGTCATTGTGCTCACCTGATTGTCGTTTGTCATCATTATGTCTCCTGTGTATTTAAACCCTGCAGTTTCTCTATTGCCCTGTTGATTGTTGATGTTTGTGCATGTTATGGTAGTCTCTGTGTTTAAATCCTGCCCGTATTCTCCGTCAATGGTTTTTAATGTTTATGTTGTGTTTTCCCCTCGTGGTTATTTTGTTTGTTCCTGGTGTTGTTTTATTTTAGTTATCCTGTTCACCCTTTTGTTCATCTCATTAAAGAACTGCACATAGATCCTCACTCCTCGTCTGCCTCCTTCTGCCAAACCGTTACAGAATGATCGACCCGTATGGATCTAGCAGCATTTCTCCAAGAGCTTACTCAGGCGGACTTATCAGTGTGGGAGTTCACCCACTTTTTCTCCTGCATGGCCAGTTACACCGGCTGGAACGACGAGGTCCTGAAGGTAGCGTACCGGTTCGGTTACCTAAACACAGATGGTGGAAGTTACCGGAGACTACACCTGGCAGGAGTACGTGGGACTCGTCGTGAAGGAAATCGCTGCCGGGGGACCACCTCTCTTGATCCCGGCTCCCGGCTCTGGGCTTTCCGCGCCAGTCACGGTCAGCGAGCCAGAGCCCACGACAGCCATGGTCAACGAACCAGCGCTGCCAACTTCGTCTGCCCGGAGGAGGAGGAGAAGAAAGGCCTCTGCTCTCCAGCCTCCGCCTACCACGGCCAACCAGCCAATGCCTGCAGCCCTGAACGTTGGTGAGCCAGTGCCTGTAGCCTCGAACGTCAGTGAGCCAGCGCACGTAGCCTCGACCGTCCCAGAGCCAGCGCCAGCAGCCTCGACCGTCCCAGAGCCAGCGCCAGCAGCCTCGACCGTCCCAGAGCCAGCGCCAGTAGCCTCGACCGTCCCAGAGCCAGCGCCAGTAGCCTCGACCGTCCCAGAGCCAGCGCCAGTAGCCTCGACCGTCCCAGAGCCAGCGCCAGTAGCCTCGACCGTCCCAGAGCCAGCGCCAGTAGCCTCGACCGTCCCAGAGCCAGCGCCAGTAGCCTCGACCGTCCCAGAGCCAACACCTGTAGCCATGACCGTCCAAGAGCCAGCGCATCTCGAGCCTTCCAGGGCTCCGCCTCTAGAGACTCCTACGGCTCCGCCTCCAGAGCCTTCCAGGGCTCCGCCTCTAGAACCTCCTAGGGTGTCACCTCCCTCGGCTCCACCTCCCAAGCCTTCCTCGGCTCTGCTTCCCTCGGCTCCGCCCTTGGAGTTCCCCATGGCTGTGGTCCTGAGGCCGACTCCCAGACCTCCAGACCCTGTCTTTGCTCTGTGGCCAGCTCCCAGGCCACCTGACCCAGTCCTCGTCTTGTGGCCACCTTAGACTGCCTGTCTGCACCCTGTGCCTCCTTGGACTGCCTGTCTGAACTCTGTGCCCCCTTGGACTTCCTGTCTGCCCCGTGTGCCCCTTTGGACTCTCTGTTTGCCCCTTGTGCTCCCTTGGTCTGTCTGTTCACCCCTTGTACCCTCTTTGGTCTGCCTGCCCCCCCTCACTCCTTGGATGATTTTTGTTTTTTTTGGGTATTCCCTTTTCAGGTTTTTTTTTTGAGGAGCGTCTGGAAGCCGCTCCTTTGAGGGGGGGGTTATGTCATGATCTCCTGTTGTCTGCCCCGTATCTCACTTGTCAATTGTCATGCACTACACTTCCCATGATTCCCGGCCCTCATCACTGCCAGCCCTGTGTCATTGTGCTCATCTGATTGTCGTTTGTCATCATCATGTCTCCTGTGTATTTAAACCCTGCTGTTTCTCCATTCCCCTGTCGATCGTTGATGTTTGTGCATGTTATGGTAGTCTCTGTGTTTAAGTCCTGCCCGTATTCACCGTCGATGGTTTTTCATGTTTATGTTGTGTTTTCCCCTCGTGGTTGTTTTGTTTGTTCCTGGTGTTGTTTTATTTTAGTTATCCTTTTCACCCTTTTGTTCATCTCATTAAAGAACTGCACATAGATCCTCACTCCTCATCTGCCTCCTTCTGCCAAACCGTTACATTAATAATTACTATTTTAATAATAATAAAAATAATAAATATTAAAGTAACATAAATGTAGCCCTCTGATCCAGGATCAGCAGCTCCTTGCAGCAGCACGTGTCTGCAATTCCGGAGTCTCAGTGAGATTGCGGCCCTCTCGGAATAAAATAATAATAATAATAATAGCTATGTTAACGAGGCATCTCCATCAACCCCGATCTCTCCAGACCACAGGTGAACCAGCTCACATAACACCTTGGGATGCCGCCTTCCCTCAAAGTTGATGCCGTCGCTCCATTTCAACTTTCATCAAAACTGCGAGGCGTAAACCATCAGCAAATCGGGATCTTCATCCAGCCAAAAGCATCGCATCAAGGCAGTAGCTTTAATACCCCATCAGAAATATGCTAAGTGCTCAATCATATTAATAAAATCTTATATAGAGGATGGTTTAAAGGTCTTAATATCACATTCAAGCAACAATATTTCATTTCTATTTAGTATTCGGCTCTCTTAGTTCATGGTTGGCAATCATGCATTTCACAGCGTGATGGCCGCGCCATGGCGGGTAACTGAGGGAAGGCCCAGGTATACTTCATTTTTGCGTGTTCTGGATCGTCTTGCATCTGGTCGAATGCATTGCCTTTGTGAGTATACTCTTCGGACTGCGAGCGAATAACAATGTGTTTGCAACTACTTTGTTATACTCATTTAGTAGTGTCAATGGCCGGCGCATGCGCCGACGATGTGCACAGACGATGACCGTCCACGAGTCGAGAAAATATTGCCGGTGCGCAGTCAGACAGAGCGAACAGAATTACGATGAAATTTACATCACGCAGTACTGTGAGTGGAGCACAAAGTATACTTTGGCCTTTAGGGTCACAGTGCATGATTTAGTCACTGTGTTGCATCCCTGAGTGTACCTCTATCGGGGAATCAAGATTTATTATTCATGCATGTCGCGATGTACAAGTACATATCCTATGTGGTCTATTACTCCATTTAGTTAAGATGATGCTTTGTTTTGTTGGTCGCTCCTATCCCATGTAAATCACAAAATATTTCTTAATTTTGTAAATAATGAGCAGTGCTTTCTTGAGGTAATGTCAGAAAAACAGCATCTGGAATTATTTACACTAAGTAATGACAAACCTAGACATGACATATATTATAATGGGCTTGTGTGTTAATTTTACTGGTTATTTAAATTCAGTTATTAAAACATTGATAACAATATGTAATCCTTGTTAATAAATGATAGCCTTGCGAAAACTTATCATTGATTTACCAATATAATTCTTTATAACCATAGTAAATATGACTATAGTAAACTTGTTTTTTTTTTCTTCTTTTTGGCAGTAACTAAGGTTTTTATAAAATTAACCATGGTTTTACTATAGGATTACTGTAGTATCCATATGGTAACTTGGTTTTAGTAATAGTAACTATATAATAATATCTATGGATAATTTTTAGGTTTTATATGTAGCAGGTAAGTAAGGATTGTTTACTCATTGGATAAAGCTGTGCTGGATTCTATTTTCACAGGTTCGAAATGTCAAAAGCTCATTATTTCTATTCGGCTACGGTTACATTTTCCGTATCGGCTGGTAAGACAAACTTCCTCATAATGATTTCTACATTATTTCTTTGACTATGTTTGCCTATATATATATATATATACACTCACCTAAAGGATTATTAGGAACACCATACTAATACTGTATTTGACCCCCTTTCGCCTTCAGAACTGCCTTAATTCTACGTGGCATTGATTTCATTTCATTTTCATTTAATTTATTTCGATCTCCATTAGCTGCACACGAGCAGCTACTCTTCCTGGAGTCGATACAATCCAACATGCCGTTTACAAAACTTTTACACCAATATTCAATGCATTACATTTTGCAAAACAAAACACTAATGCAATAAAGATTAAAAACACAACACCCCTACTCACACATACCTACATACAAATCCAAACAAACACCCATATACACAAGACCTAGTTTAGTCATAATTCTAAGATCTGAAATAATCTTTTGTTACAAAAATACAATTTGGCCATGATACTGTAAGCAAGGATTTATAGTGGAATAACAATTTACCATTCGCAATACATTTTAATTTATGATCAAATGCCGTTTTAAAAGGACTTTAAACTGATGTTTACTGTGTGCATTAACAATGTCTCTGGGCAAAATGTTCCAACCAAACATGGCTTTATAGAACATAGTTCTCTTTCCATAATTTGTTTTTACTTTGGGTAGTATAAACCTACCCTCTGTAGCATGTCTAGTGGCATAATGGTGCTCATCAGAACTAAAGTATAGCCTACAATAAAGTAATTTTGGTAATTTAGTTAAAATAATGTTCCTTGTTAAATTTAGCAAGGAAACTGTAAATCTTTCTTTTACCTTTAACCAGGACAGTGTGTTATGCATCCAGTTCACATTAGTTCCAAATGAACACTGAAGTACACATCGCGCTGCTCTATTTTGGACCATTTGTAAATCTGTTATATATGTCACAGCAGCACATGACCAAACCTCTGAGCAATAATCCAACTGTGACAAAACAAGTGATTTCATAACATCTGCCCTCATGTTAAAAGGCAGCATGTGAGAACACCTTCTCACCATAAACAGACCATTGCACATCCTGCGCACAACTATACTGATATGCTTGGACCATGATAAGTGGTTGTCTACTTCGATACCCAGAAGCCTCGTCTGTATTACCTGCTCAATATACATATCTTTAATAACTAGATTCAATTTGGGTTCACTCAACAACATGTGTCTGGTACCAAAAACAATACTTTTTGTCTTGCCTACATTTAAGACTAGCTTATTATTTGTAACCCACTATACTACAGACTTTAGTTCTTCCAATAACACAATTTCAAGGTCTTCAATAGTTTTGTGAGATGAATAGATAGTCGAGTCATCAGCGTACATAGCTATTTTTACTTTCTTTAAGACTAATGGCAAGTCATTTGTATATATAGAAAACAGGAGTGGTCCTAAACAACTTCCCTGTGGTACACCACAGTCAACTGCTCTTTCATGTGGAAAAACTTCCATTGAAAAAAACATTTTGCCTCCTATTTCCTAAATAACTCTGAAACCAAATTATTGCTGTTGAGCTGAAACCATAACAGTGCAATTTGCTTAGTAAAAATTTGTGATCAATCAAATCAAATGCAGAGCTAAAATCTAACAGTACAGCTCCTGCTAACTTTTTATTATCTAATGTTATTAGCCAGTCATTTGTCATTTGAGCCATAGCAGTGGTGGTCGAATGACCTGCTCTATAGGCATGTTGAAATTCTGTATTTAAATTATGATCGGAAAAATATTTTTGAATTTGTTCCACAACAATCTTCTCCATAATTTTACTTAACGCAGGCAACAGACTAATCGGTCTACAGTTGGGTCCACAGAAAGTTGAAGATGTATTTTTTGGTAACGGTACAATTTTGGCTGTTTTCCAAGCCTGAGGATAAACCCCTATATTTAGGCTCAAATTTAAAATATGAGTAATAGGGACAGCAATTAAACTAGCAACAGATTTAAACAACTTAGAATCAATATTGTCCATACCAGATGGTTTTTCCTTACATTCCAATAGTAATTCTTCTACCTTTTGCACTGTAACATTACCAAAATGAAAATAGCAGTTCTTTTCCTGCATAATGCTGTTCCTTATTAAGATCTCAGCTTTTATATTTCCAGTTTGTTCCATATCACCCCTTAGTTTATTGATTTTATCACAAAAATAATTATTTAAATGATTGGCAATATCCATTGGCTTTGTAATAAAATAACCCTCTGATTCAATAAATGCTGGGATAGATTTAACTTCCTTCCCAATATCTTGTTTAAGACATTCCATAATTTCTTATTGTCATACTTCTCATTTATAATCAAATTTTTATAATACAATTTCTTTTTCTTTATGTTTAATTTAGATACATAATTTCTTAACTTTCGATATATTTGCCAATCTGATTCAAAACTAGAAATATTTGCCACTTTTTTAGCCTCATCCCTCTCTAGCATACACTCCTTAAGTTCATTATCAATCCACCCTGCTCTAACTTTCCTCACTGTTCTTTTTTTTTAAAGGGGCATGTTTATCACTTACTTCTAAAAACAACTTATTAAAGGCTTTAACAGCATCATCAGGATTGTCACTTATGAGGACCTCATCCCAACAAATACTACGGACGTCCCTTATAAAGTCATCTTCAATAAACTGTTTATATGATCTTTTTACAATTATACTATGTCCACCCTTAGGAACTTTAGTTTTCCTCACGGCTACTATTAAATTGTGATCACTACAGCCAACTGGAAATGATATAGCTTTGCTACAGAAATCACCAGAATTTGTAAACATATGGTCAATTAGAGTAGATGTTATAGATCCATCACTCCTACAGCATATTCGAGTAGGATCGGTCACAAGTTGTTCTAAGCCACATGCCTCTGTTACAGAGTAAAGCTTATTTCTTGAAGAACATTGTAATGATTTCCAATCTATATTAAGGTCTCCCATAATATATACTTCATTTAGACTATCACACACATTATCTATCATAGCACATACATTATCTAAATATGCTGAATTAGCATTGGGTGGACGGTAACAACAGCAAACTAATAAGGGCCTTAAATGTGGAATATGAACTTGAAGCCATAAAGCTTCAATCTCAGATGTCATTAAATCCACTCTTAGTTTAACTGGTATATGCTCCTGTATGTATATAGCAACACCGCCACCCCATACATTTCTATCTTTCCTATAAATGCTGTACCCTTGGATATGCAATAACGAATCTTCAAATGTGAAATCTAAATGAGTCTCAGTAATTCCTAATATGTGTAAATGACCCTCTAATAGAATGTTTGATATATCAACTACTTTATTTCTGAGGCTACGAATATTTAAATGTCCCAACTTTAGTCCCTTCCTAGGCAATTTTGCGAACAGCACCATTGTCATTTATCCATATTGCATATATTACCATTTATTATTTCAGCCATTAAATAATTATGATCTCCATATTCATAGAAACCAGGTCTTAACATATAAACTTCTAAATGTTGAAACTTCATCCACACACATTCATTCCACCCATTCACACCCCCAATATCTGTGTCCATTATCAAGTGAGTACAGTAATTTTCCCCTCATCGTCCTGCTTAGACGTATGTTTTAGTCCATCTTATAAATAGATTCAGTGCACTCCCTCTCGTACCATGTATCATGAAAAAGTACTAAAGTAAAAAAAAACAAAATAAATAAAAAAAATGACTGAGCCGATGTCGTTTTCCAATACACTCTAGTCAGCATTCTCCTGATCGTACGTCTTGAGGAACAGCTCCACCTTCGCTGGATCCTCAAACAAATTGTGTAAATGGCCGTTGGATATTTTTATAGTTGCTGGGTAGAGTAGGAAAGCCTGGAAACCAGCATGCCGAGCCTTTTCCATGACAGGATAACACAACCTACGCCAGACCCGTGTTGTCAGGCTATAATCAGCTGTGAAGCGAATATCCTTTCCGCCAATCACAAGTGGTGAGTCCCTTGCTGCCTTCAAAATTCTCGCTCTGTCAGTGTATCTGAGGCACATAAAAATCAAGACCCTCGGTTTTAAAGCCACATTTTCCCAGGGGGGTCCTACCCGATGTGCCCTCATGATCTCCGGTGGCGCGTCTTTCAGTATAGGAAACCACAATGGTAGTTGAGTCATGACGTATTGTAGAGCATTTGAAATTTCCCTTCCCTCGCAAAGGCCATGGACAACAATATTATTTCTTCTGCTCCGATCTTCTAGGTCAGCTAACTTTGTCTCTACTGTTGTCATTGTTCCTGCTAAGGCTGTTGATTTCTGTTCCACACTTGCGATGCGAGCCATTGATTTTATGTTTGCCTCCCGAAGGACTTTTGTTTCCTCTTTAAGTTCTGAGAAGTCAGCTCGAAGTGAGTCCAAACGTTGCTCCAACCGATCGAATCCTTCCTTTGATGCTGCTTCTGCTTTAGAGAAGTATTTCTCAAGTGCCGTCTCGATGAGTGAAGTTAGCATTTCAGTAGACGCCATTGTGTTATCCGTCTCTGCGGCAGGTCGTGGAGTTACTTTGGTTTGACGCGGCATATGCAATGTCAAAAAAAATACCCAAAGCATTAAAAAAATATATACTTCCAAAATATACCCTTTACCACAGTTTTACTTGAATCAATTTAACCTATGGACTACGTGCTATGACATATCATGCAGGAGGGGAATCCAAACGCAGCTACATCCAAGCAGCCATCTTGTGTCAAAAACAAGGTGCTGAAAGCATTCTTTAGAAATGTTGGCCCATATTGATAGGATAGCATCTTGCAGTTGATGGAGATTTGTGGGATGCACATCCAGGGCACGAAGCTCCCGTTCCACCACATCCCAAAGATGCTCTATTGGGTTGAGATCTGGTGACTGTGGGGGCCATTTTAGTACAGTCAACTCATTGTCATGTTCAAGAAACCAATTTGAAATGATTCGAGCTTTGTGACATGGTGCATTATCCTGCTGGAAGTAGCCATCACAGGATGGGTACATGCTGGCCATAAAGGGATGGACATGGTCAGAAACAATGCTCAGGTAGGCCGTGGCATTTAAACGATGCCCAATTGGCACTAAGGGGCCTAAAGTGTGCCAAGAAAACATCCCCCACACCATTACACCACCACCACCAGCCTGCACAGTGGTAACAAGGCATGATGGATCCATGTTCTCATTCTGTTTACGCCAAATTCTGACTCTACCATCTGAATGTCTCAACAGACATCGAGACTCATCAGACCAGGCAACATTTTTCCAGTCTTCAACTGTCCAATTTTGGTGAGCTCTTGCCAATTGTAGCCTCTTTTTCCTATTTGTAGTGGAGATGAGTGGTACCCGGTGGGGTCTTCTGCTGTTGTAGCCCATCCGCCTCAAGGTTGTGCGTGTTGTGGCTTCACAAATGCTTTGCTGCATACCTCGGTTGTAACGAGTGGTTATTTCAGGCAAAGTTGCTCTTCTATCAGCTTGAATCAGTCGGCCCATTCTCCTCTGACCTCTAGCATCAACAAGGCATTTTCGCCCACAGGACTGCCGCATACTGGATGTTTTTCCCTTTTCACACAATTCTTTGTAAACCCTAGAAATGGTTGTGCGTGAAAATCCCAGTAACTGAGCAGATTGTGAAATACTCAGACCAGCCCGTCTGGCACCAACAACCATGTCACGCTCAAAATTGCTTAAATCACCTTTCTTTCCCATTCTGACATTCAGTTTGGAGTTCAGGAGATTGTCTTGACCAGGACCACACCCCTAAATGCATTGAAGCAACTGCCATGTGATTGGTTGATTAGATAATTGTATTAATGAGAAATTGAACAGGTGTTCCTAATAATCCTTTAGGTGAGTGTATATATATATATATAATTTTTTTTAAGTTACAATGCATTTTGCTCTCTTATCCTTTCACTGTTAATATATTTGCGGTCAGGGCAGCTTCCATTTAGCGGCAGGTAAGTAAGATTTGTTCTCTCTTGATAAACCATGCCAGATTAGCATTCTTGCAAAGCAGATACCAAATATTCAGTCGACTGAAGCTTTACCTGTCATGAACCATGCGTCGTGTTGCTGGTTTTACGGGCTTTATCAGAGCTTCAACTTCAAACATCACATCTTCACTTCACATACTTTAATCCCATTCAAGGCTGGGCATGGCACCCTCCACACCAAAGCAAACACCAAGATGCTCCAAAATTATACCCACTCACCCCACTGACTGGCCCATTTCGGCATCATGTGAAAAAAAAAAGTTCACTGTCTGGCTCACAACTGAGTGTAGAAGTAGTCCCCACATTTGATTCTCTGTCAGCAGGCTTCTCTGCAATCTTCCAATCTTTTAAGCTCTGTCCGTATGCTCCGATTCTCTATTCCTGTCCTCACAGCTCCACACTGTATGTTTAAACCCTTTTGTCCCTGCTAGATTCCACTAAAGATTTAATTAGGCATCGTATTTCCCTGTCTATGCTCAAAGCTTACGATTCTGCTTGGTCTCAATATTCTTCATTTTGTAACTCTCATAAAACTCAGTTATTCCCAGTGTTAGTGTCAACTGTCTGTGCCTTCATTGCTTTCTGTTTTAACATCCGATTATTGAAGCCTCTCCTCTAATAAAATGGTGGCGAGCATTCAGTTTCACGCTAGATGTCTTTTCTCCTTTCCATACAACTAATTTTAAGAGGTATCAGAAAAAATGTCCCTACCATTCCCTATAAAAGGCTTCCTATCACTTTAGACATTATTGGTTATAATTTTCAAGAATTTTGCATGACCAAACGCTCGCTAAATTAGGGCTCATGCATGGCAAGCATCACCGAACTTGATGATGTGGTTCCAGCTGTGCATTGTTGCACAGTCGTGAGTCAGCAGAGTGAACAGCAGTGGACTGAGCACACAGCCCTGGGGGGCCCCAGTGCTCAGTGTGGTGGTGGAGATGCTGTTCCCGATCCAGACTGACTGAGGTTACCCAGTCAGGTAATCCAGGATCCAGTTGCATAGGGAAGTGTCCAGGCCCAGCAGGTTCAGCTTTCCAATCAGGTGCTGAGGAATGATTGTGTTGAATGCTGAGCTGAAGTCTTTGAACAGCATTCAAATGTATGAGTCCTTATTATCTAGATAGGTGAGGTCCAGATGGAGGGTTGTGACAATACGCAAACTGCAGTGGGTCTAGTGAGGGGGGCAGCTCTTAATGTGCCTCATGATGAGCCTCCCAAAGCACTTAATGATAATGGATGTGAGTGCGATGGGATGGTAGTCATTGAGGCAGGACACTGAAGACTTCTTTGGCATGGGGACGATGGTGGTAGCCTTGAAGCACGTTGGAACAACGCCGCTGCTCAGAGAGATGTTGAAGATGTCAGTAAGAACATCTGCCAACTGGTCTGCACATCCTCTAAGCACTCTGCCAGGAATGTTGTCTTGTCCAACAGCCTTCCGTGGGTTGATTCTGTGTAGAGTTTTTCTCACCTCGGCCATGGTAAGACAGAGAACCTGGTTGTTGGGAGGAGGGGTGGTCATCCTCGCCACCACGTTGTTGTTCTGCACCTCTAACCAAGCGTAGAAGTCATTCAGCACATCTGGAAGGGAGGCATCTTTGTCACAGGCAACTGATGTTGTCCAGTAGTTTGTGATGGCCTGGATGCCCTGCCACATATGCAGCATGTCGCAGCTGTCCAGGAAGTGACGATGGATTCTCTGTGCGTGTGCACGCTTTGCCTCCCTGATGGCCTGGGACAGTTTGGCCCTCGATGTTCTTAGGGCTGCCTTGTCACCTGCTCTGAAGGAGGAGTCTCGGGTTCTCAGCAGCGCACACACCTCTGCAGTCATTCATGGCTTCTGGTTGGAGCATATGGTGATGGTCTTGGAGAAAGTGACATCATCAATGCACTTGCTGATGTAGCTGATCACTGATGCTGTGTATTCCTCCAAGTTGGTAGGGTCAACATATGATGAGATGGCTCCTGCTGGCCAGGTTTTCACCTGCTTCTGGAACAGTTATGTGCGTCTAATGAGTGGTCTGTATGCTGGAATTAGCCTAACAGAGATGTGGTCTGAGTAGCCGAGGTGGGGACGGGGCTCTGCCCGGTTGTTTGTGTGAACAAGATTAAGCCTGTTCGCCCCTCTTGTTGCAAAGTCCACATACTGATGGAATTTAGGGAGCACTGTCTTGAGATTCGCATGGCTGAAATCTCCGGTGACAATAAACAGTCCGTAAGGGTGAGCATTCTGCAGTTCTCTAATAGCCCCATACAGTTCACAGAGCGCTTCCTTAGCATTAGCGCTGGGGGGAATGTAAACTCCGGTTATTATGACTGTGGTGAATTCCCGTGGTAAATAAAAAGGTCTGCATCTAACAGTCACAAGCTCCAACAGCAATGAACAGTAGCTAGAGACTTGCACAGAGTTCTTGCACCATTCCATGTTGATGTAAACACACAAGCCACCACCGCAAATCTTACCGCACATTGCTGCATTTCTGTCGGCACAAAACGAGGCGAGCCTGTCTAGCTGAATGGCGGCGTCCGGAACTCTGTCGCTGAGCCAGGTTTCTGTGAAAACTAAGACGCAGCAGTCTCTAAACTCACGCTGCGTAGTCTGCTGGAGTCGGATGTAGT
The DNA here is from genome assembly GCF_025860055.1 of Xyrauchen texanus. Classification (NCBI taxonomy): domain Eukaryota; kingdom Metazoa; phylum Chordata; class Actinopteri; order Cypriniformes; family Catostomidae; genus Xyrauchen; species Xyrauchen texanus. The sequence goes on from NC_068317.1 coordinate 11,659,756, forward strand.
CCAGGGAGCAAACATTTGAGAGAAGGATAAACGGGAGAGCCGGCCGTCTAGGGTTTGTTTTGAGCCTAGCATGGAACCAGTCCCTCTTGCCGCACTTCCGCTTCCTCGCACACCGCTTACGACATCCTCTCCCCTGGTCACCGTCATCAGACAATGCCGAGGACTGGAGGCCTGGTCTCGTAGCTTCTCCTGCAGATCATCATACAGCATGGTTGTTGCATGTATCTTATATTTTAGTAGTGTCACCAGTTGCGCCGATGTCCATGTGCTGTAAAAGTCAGCCAAACTAACAAAAATAGCACCATTTTGGATCCGGACCGGCCGCTGCGTGCTACAACATCACCATCTTGGATCAGGATGTCATCGGCTAAAATGCACTGCTGTCGGTGGTGACTTTTCTCATGATATCAAATAATTTCTATTCATATTTCTAAGTTTAAAAACAATTTTACTATAAACAGAAAAGCACATTATAGTACACAAATAACCATTAATCCTTATGTAGGCTATATATGGTAATACAAGATAACATGTTAACATGAACATAACTACACTCATATTAGCTACACAATGCTTAACAGTTTACTGTGTATTATGTATATATATTAGTTCATTTAATTCATAGAAGCCTAATGAAAGCAACATTAATGAGACCTATTCATTTAAATACATATTTAACAGGCTAATGTTAAAAAAAAAATTTATGGAAAAAATATATTTCTTACACATTTTACACATGTACTGTATATACATGTAAATATATATATATACAATTTAGTGACAGTGTGCATGTTGTTTTATTAAAAAACTTAAACATAAATTCACAGTAGTCCAACCTCTTCAGCCACTGCTACAATAGTAGTACTCCAATACTCAAAAGAAGGTATTGAATGTTATTGATAAGTTATGAGGTAAGGTACGATAAGGTACGATGGCAAAATTCAATTCAGAATCAGACATTCCAGCACTTTTTTATTGTTATTTAAAAAAAAAATGTATCCCTTTTTCTCCCAATTTGGAATGCCCAATTCCCATTACTTCGTAGATCCTCTTGGTGGTGCAGTTACTCACCTCCATCCAGGTGGTAGAGGACAAGTCTCAGTTGCCTCCGTTACTGAGACAGTCAATCCACGCAGCTTATTACGTGGCTCGCTGTTCATGACACCGCGGAGACTCACAGCATGTGGAGGATCATGCTACTCTCCGCGATCCACACACAACTTACCACATGCCCATTGAGAGCGAGAACCACTAATCACAAACACGAGGAGGTTACCCCATGTGACTCTACCCTCCCTAGCAACCGGGCCAATTTGGTTGCTTAGAAGACCTGGCTGGAGTCACTCAGCATGCCCTGGATTCGAACTTGTGACTCCAGGGGTGGTAGTCAGCATCAATATTTTCTGAGCTACCCAGGCCCCATTCCACCACTTCTTAATGATCAGAGAATATGGAGCTGAGGCACTGTACTTTACATCTTCAATCAATACTATGGACCTCCCGTAGGCAGTGAATATTTCCTTTATAGATTTCTCTGCTATGTCCTCAAAACAAATAATTGTGCAAACATCATCTATACAACCAAGTCTTCTCAGATGGCCTGTGGGGTATTTGCCATGTTCAGGTAACCAAAAAATTATATTCCTTTTCTTGATAACAATGGTATATATAAAGTATCCCAGAGGGTGGACATGTTCAACTTGATATCTTTAGTATTTGTTGATATTTTTATGTTATGTGTGGTTCTAGAAGACATACCTCATTTTACATTTTGATAGACACTGATGCATATAATATCAACATATTGACAGCTTCTTAAACATAAACACTTATATCAATACAACTTTTAAAGTAATACTTACCCTGCAAATGAAAATTGGACAAACTGAAAATTAAGCAGTCATCTTCTCTGTTGCCATAGTGGAAGGGACACTCTTTAGAATTAACAAAAAGAAACTAAAAAATATAAAAATGTCTGCACTGTACATAACAGAAAACAGATTTGTATTATTGTGTGTGTGTGTTTATGTATGTATTTGTGTGTCTGTGTGTGTATGTACATATGTGTATAATTATTTTTATTATTATTATATTATTATTATCAATGTGTTGTTGTTGTTGTTTTTGTATTGTTTTGTATTGTTGTGCACTGGATAAAATAGGAGTTTTGCTATTAGATGTTTTGGCATTTTGAAAAGTTGTTTTCTGCAGCATGTCAACTGGTAGGATGGGTGACGTATTACTCTTTCTCCTTCAACTCTTCATCATCATCTTCTTCTCTTTCTCTCTCTTCAGGCCATCTGAGTAGGGTGAACATCTTTAATTAGTCAGTCTGAGTTGAGGCTCAGAGAATGAACCTAAGTGAACAATATTTTGTGTTAATTAGAAAGGATCCCTGAAGCCAGAGTCTAAGTCAGAGTCCTTTTTATAGGTCAAATGAGCTTTCTCCTTTGGACACTTTTAAACTTTTAAATCTCTGAATACCAATATCTTGTGTCCTTAAAATCCTGCATTACTTTCCTCACTTGCAGTATGATCTCATGCATAGCCGTAGGTGTTCGGACATAAATGGGAACGTAAATAATTTTGTATTTTTGAATTTACATTGAAAAATAAACTGATCTAAAACGTAAACAATTTTATGAGTGTGCAACTTAAAGAGACATTCAAAGACATTCAACTGTTATTGATTCCTCTGCAGACTGGTCAGACCCATTTTCACAGTAGTCGCATGCCAGTTTTTAGAAATCTGAATGAATGTCGTAATTATAAATGTGGAAAAGTTAACCTATGAACTCCAAAAAAGTCAATATTCCCCAAAGCATTGCATGTTTCTAAAGTTGTCCATAAGGATTTATGTTTTGAAGTAGTCCATGCATTATATTGAATGTATCAGTAGCTATCTACAAATAATAGTAATAATAATAAAGACTAATGCTATTATTGATCAGATAATTGTGGGATTGTATATGATACGGCAGTTTTGAAGAGCATCATTTAGCACTAATATTTAGTAATTATGTATTACCACAAAATATAATAGTGAAAAGTTCAATAAAATGCTGTACCTTTTTAATATTCTGCTCTTGACATGAGACAAGTCACAAAAGAACAACCAAGCAAAAAACACTTTTCACATGGCACGTAAATGCTTACCTCTTCCAAAAAACAAAACAAAAAAAACACAAAGGCACAAAGACCCCGTCACAAGTTTTTTTTTCTTTTCTGACACTCTACTTTAATATTGATTGCGCTGAAGACATTTTAGGACTTGACATTCCCTCCACTCAAACAACTTGACAACTACATTAATCCATGTCTTCTGAAGTCACAAGAGAACAGACCAAAATTTAACTCAGTATAAATCTTGCCATGTGCTATCTCCAAGGTGCGATTATGATTTGACGCTCGATTACTCTTCCTCACACTTGTTGCATGTGTAGAGTGTGTGAACAGTGTGTGAACAGTGTGTGTAGCCTACATGGGGAGAGTGCAAGTACAGCGCTCTATGGGATGCAGGTGCCCCCCAGCATTCATTGTCACATGCCCTCTAAAATAATTCTCTCCCTGAATCCTCATGATGTTTTTTGACCCTCTTTCTATTCACTCCAAAAGCACAAATATCTCCCCATTGTCAAATCCTCTATATACTGTAGCTCTCTCCATTCCCCCCCCTTTTAATTTATACCCACTCATGACTCGCAGCGGTTTCATTTTCCCAGTATTAGGGAAATTTTCATCTTTGTGTCAGACGCACAGAGAACAACAGGGCTGTCTGTCTGTCTGTCTGTCTTCAAGCCTTGCAAACCTACGGCAAGGACATGCCTGTGTCATGCAAAGTGTTTTAAACATTACATTGTTCTTTTGATGTGTTTAGCAGTGGATGTGCTATAAAACAAGTGCCATGGGGGAATTTTGTTTTTGTTTATCTACATTGGCGTAACTATGCTTCCCTTTCCCCCTTTTTTCTCTTTTTGACACTTTTTGTAGACTAACAACCACATCACAGACTGATGTGAGAGCCACAGTTCATTAACAGGAGTCATTTTAATATACATTTTGTTTTGTTAACACTGTACAATATGGTTCTATTCATTAAAGGGTTAGGTCGCCCAAAAATGAACAAGGTCTCAAAATGTATTCACCATTAAGCCATACCAGATGTCTATGACTTTCCTTCCTTCTTCAGCAGAACCGAAGTGAAGATTTTTACAAGCAGATTTTAGCTATTTGTCCACACATTGCATGTAAATGGGTGCTATTAGGATGCCGGCTGATTGAAGGTCCAAAAGGTATATTTAGTAATCCACACAAACTCTAGTTGATTAGTTAGGCTTGTGTAAAAAATAAAATTGATAATTAAACGTTATTAATTTTAAAATACCACTTCCTGCCAGCAGTCGACAGATCAGTGACATAAGCGCAATGGTGCGTTCAAGTGAGAAGTAGGAAATGAACACTTTGTATACAACAGAGGAACGAATGTCATGTGCAATTTAGTTAATTTCAAACAGAAATACAGAGCTAGGAGGAAGTAATGATTAAAATTAAAAGCATTTTAATTATTGATTTATTTCGTACGCCAACCTATCAGTTTGCTACAGAAGACATTAATTGATCGACTGGAGTTGTGAGATTAATTTTATGTTACCTAATATGCTTTTTGAACCATCAAACAGCCTGCAGTGTATGGCACCCATTCACATGCATTGTATGGAAAAACTGAGCTGAAATCTGCTTATAAAAAATCTTCCCTTCGGTTCTGTTGATGAAGGAAAGTCATACACATCTGGATGCTTAAAAATAAGTAAATAATGAGAGAATTTTCATTTTTGGGTGAACTAACCCTTTCAAATTAGTAAATGCATTCCTATATATTTACTGTTCATTTTTACATTGAGAATCAATGTATTCATCTAAAAGGAGGAAAATGTTGCTTTCAGAGGCTTTATATGGATTCGGATGAAAATAAGGTGCATTTTGAACTCTTCTCTTGACCAGTGCAGACAGACAGCACACTTGAAGTTATGTTATTCACTAAATAGGGAACAAGGGTGCATCATATAGCTTTCTACGCAGCTAAGTGCATTCACTCCTAAAATCCAACCAAAAGTTCAGTTTCATGCGGCAGATGATGTTTGGACCACTCCACATGTTTGGCAGACATGGGACAATTATAATCAGTACATAGATTCAAACGTTATAATGCAAATATTATTTTAACATGTTGGCAGTGATTGGATGATACTGGCCATTTCTTTGAATAATAATTGTTTATTCTATTTATAGAAAATCATCTGTAATGCCTATAACATCTATAATGTGAATAACAACACTCCTGGAAACATAAACAATTTGATGAAAAAAAACTTTCTATAGCTTGTTATTATTTATTTATACATTTCCCAATTTAGTCCTGCTGTCCACATATGTGGACATAATATTTTAGGAAAACTATTTGCACTAGAAATGTTTTTTGGCTTGTTTATTTTGTGCTACTAGTGTCGAGCTCTCTGGCTGATCTGGCGTAAGACTTGTCTATTGTGTTGTGTTTTATGATTCTCCTCACATGTGCTTTGTTTGTTAACAGGCACCATGAGCATGCCGGTTTCGCAGGGTTTTCCCTGCAGAGTTTGGCGGACTCATTACCCTGATTACTGGCACCTGTCTCTTGTCCTTCCCCTTTATTACTCCCTTGTGTTTGCTGTTCTGTGCCAGATCATCTTGTATTCCCAAGCGTCAGCCATGCTGGGCGACTCTCAGCTCTGTCTGTCTAGTTGTTGTGTTTTCCCATTCTGTTGGTTTTTGTTTTGGTGCTGTTCTCTTACGAGAGGTTCTCTCGTATTGCGTAAGCTAGCTTACGCTACGGGAAAGATTCATCTTTTCTGAGATATTGAAGCCAAAAAATTATCCTTAATTTTGTATCATTTGTCAACGCAGTGCAGCAACTGCAGACCTTGAGCGGGCTAGCTAGCGAGCTCATTGGTTGCTCTGCGGCAACTGCTGCAGCCTATAGACGAACTTGCGTGAACTCGCGCCCAATGAGAGGCGCCCGCGCGCTCACTGTCCCAAAGCCCGCCAGAATGGCCGTGGCTAGGGTGCATATAAGCGCAGTTCGTAGGCTGGAACCCTGATTTTCATCTCTTCAGCGAAGCTCTTCGCATCTCTGAAACTGCAAGAAGCCGCGTCGCCGTTCGAGGGGCATCAAGCAAGCTTGGACAGTGCTCGAAGAAGCCGGCTGCCGCCACCTTCAGCCATCCTGCAAGCTACGCCATCCGGCGACGTATCCTTTTTAAAGCAAACTAGTTCCTCAGTGAACTTCACAAAAGAGCACGAGCGTCTTTTTAAAGATGCCTCGCACCTGCGGTTCATGCCGCACCCCTCTCAGCGCCGGAGACCGCCACATCATCTGCGCTCTCTGCCTGGGACTGGGGCATGCAGAGCTCGCCTTCGCTGACGGCGGATGCGACCTCTGCGAGGAGCTTCTGATGTCGACCCTGCGGGCTCGACTCGAAGCACTCAGGACCGAAGCCGCCGCGCCGCCTTCTGTTTCGCCACGCTGGAAGAAGCGCCGCTCCCAAAGGCTGCCGGAACCGGGTTTAGAAGTGACTGTCTCGCCGGAGCCTCTCCCTCGAGCATCGCGTTCACCCTCCCCGCCCCCCCGGGACGTGCAGTTGCCGCCGAGTGGCCGCACTGCTGCCACCTCGGAGAGCGAGGCGGAGGACAAGGGCTGCTGTTCCATCATGGCTTCGGACAGCGAGGAGTGGTCACAAGCCTCCTCATCGGCCTAGGAATCCAGCAGGACCCGCGCCGGAGTCGAAGGGGAACTGATACGCCTCCTCACACAGGCCGTCGACCGCCTCGGGCTCGAGTGGTCACCGCCCCCTGAGCAGGCTCCCAACAGACTCGACGGCTGCTTTCTTCAAAGCCGTCACCGCGCGGCGCCCGCGGCCCGGGCCGCTCCCTTCCTGCCGGAACTCCACGCCGAGCTCTCTAAATCGTGGAACGCGCCTCTCTCGGCCAGGATTCGATCCCACGTCTCCACCTCTCTCGCTTCAGTGGACGGCGCCACCGAGAAGGGCTACTCTTCCATCCCCCCGGTCGAGGATTCGGTAGCAGCACACCTTTGCCCGCCCTCCGCGAGATGGCGGTCTAAGCCAGTGCTCCCGTCTAAGGCCTGCAGAACTACTTCCGCCTGTGTTGGCCACGCCTATTCCGCCGCTGGCCAAGCCGCATCTGCTCTGCATTCCATGGCCATCTTGCAGATCCTCCAAGCGGACCTTCTTCAGGAATGGGATGAGAAAGGCAGGCACCCAGAGGCTGTTACAGATCTAAGGAGTGCGACGGACCTCGCCCTTCGCGCCACCAAAGCTGCAGCTCAAGCCCTAGGGAAGTGCATGGCCTCGCTGACTGTAACCGAGAGACACCTGTGGCTAACGCTAGCCGACATGGGAGAAGCTGAGCGCTCCACGTTCCTCAACGCGCCGCTCTCTCCGTCCGGTCTCTTCGGTTCCGCGGTAAGTGGCAGTGTTGACCGTTTTTCGGAAGTCCAGAAAGCCACCCAAGCCATGAATCTCTTCCTGCCTCGCCGCGCTAGCTCCTCTGCAGGCCGCCCACGTAACCAGCCTCCTGCACGAGCATCTTCACAGCGCCCAGCTCAACAAAGCCAGACTTCCCAGCGTCGACAAGGCGGCCGCCCCAGATCGCGCTCAGACAGCCGCCGCAGACCGCCGCCCCCCCGCGGGCCTCGGCCTAAGATTGCGCTGAAACCTGAACAACCGAAGTCCTCCTAGCTTTGTTGAAAAAACGACGGCTCAGTCCCGCCGCGGCCGGACCACCGTCAAAGCTTCGCCCCCTGTCAGTCCCCTTCTCTCAGGCTACTACAGTGGTGAATTCAGCAGCCAACAAGCCGGTGTTACTACCCGCTTGCCTGCACTCAAACGCCGTTTTCACGGCGACACAAAAAGATCTTGTAAAGAGCAAACATGTCTTATGTGTAGAAAATGTGCCCACAATCCAGTGTTCACCCCTACACACAAGCATTACACTTCCCGTGTTCCTATCAGAGCACACTCACATAAAGCGGGCACAGCCCGCTCGAGTGTTAGAGTCAATAAACGCGCCCACGAGCCCGTGCGCGCGTCCCCTCTCTGCCCGCTCTGTCACACGGCCAGCAAACACCTCTCTATGTGTAAGTCCCGTGCCCGTGACTATGCTCGCGCATCACTTAACAGATGTGACTCTTTCCCCATTCATCTCAATCGGGAAGTCACTCACAGAACAGCATGTCCCTGCTGTCTGCGAGCAGTCATGCATAAGCACAATAAGCGCGCTCACACATTCTGTTCAGCCCGCTGTGTACGGCAATCAGGGCGACTCGGCCATTCACCCTCTAGCGTTACGCTTCAAAGCGTGGGAAGCTATCCCAGGGATATGCAAATGGGTGTTAAGCACAATAAAACAGGGCTATTTGCTACAGTTCGATCGCCGCCCTCCCCGCTTCAGGGCGCGGCTCGAAACTACTGTGAACACGGAAGCAGCCTGCATGCTTCGTTCAGAAATAGCAAACCTTCTGTGCAAAAGGGCCATAGAGAGAGTGCCGCCTTCACTGAGCGAGTCGGGGTTTTACAGCCGTTATTTTCTTGTCCCCAAGAAAGACGGCGGCCTCAGACCAATATTAGATCTCAGGGTTTTGAACAAGGTGCTTGCAAAAAGACCGTTCAAAATGCTTACAATCAGGAAACTCCTCGCGCATGTGCGCCAGGGGGACTGGTTTATTACTCTCGATCTGAAAGATGCCTATTTTCAGATTCAGATAAATCCCCGTCACAGGCCATTCTTGAGATTCGCCTTCGACGGTCAGGTTTATCAATACACCGTCCTTCCGTTCGGCCTGTCCTTAGCACCCCGTACTTTCACGAAGTGCATGGATGCGGCGCTCGCACCCCTGCGGAGTCAGGGCTTGCGAATTCTGAACTATTTGGACGATTGGCTGATTTTGGCACAGTCACATACGGAGCAGTCTCACAGGACAGTTCTCCTCAGTCATCTGAACAGTCTGGGTCTTGCAGTCAATTGGACCAAGAGCTCACTACAGCCCAGTCAGGCAATTTCCTTCCTTGGAATAGAACTAGACTCTGTGGCAATGACGGCTCGCTTATCTACACAGCGCGCGTCTTTTCAGATGAACAGCCTCACGCCTCTGAAAAAATTTCAGAGAGTGTTAGGTTACATGGCCTCAGCCGCAGCAGTACTTCAGCTGGGTTTACTGTGCATGCGCCCGCTTCAGCATTGGCTAAACACCCGCGCGTCTCGCCGGGCGTGGGCCACAGGCCGCCAGCCGATCAGAGTGACTCAGACCTGTATATCAGCTCTGCAGCCTTGGACGGTGGCCGAATGGTATCAGCGGGGAGTGACGATGGGAGCTGTATCTCGCCGAAAAGTCATCTCGACAGACGCGTCCAACACGGGTTGGGGCGCGGTCTGCGAGGGCTCGCCGGTTTTCGGCCTATGGTCAGTTCAGGAAAAGCTCCTTCACATAAATTGTCTGGAAATGATAGCGGTCGAGTATGCGCTCGTGCGCTTCCTCCCGGTCATTCAGGGTCACCACGTCCTGGTCCGTTCGGACAACAGATCTGTGGTATCCTATCTAAACCGTCAGGGCGGTGTCAGATCCAGGAACCTCTTCCATCTGACAAAACGCATACTAAGTTGGTCCCAGGGCCACCTGCGCTCGCTGAGGGCGACGCACGTGCCAGGCCACCTGAACGACGGCCCAGACAGACTGTCCAGAGACAATGTTCCCCCAGGGGAATGGTCCCTGCACGCTCAAACAGTCCAGAAATTATGGCAAATATTCGGCAGAGCAGAGATAGACCTCTTCGCGTCAGAAGAGAACTCTCACTGCCCAGTATTTTTCTCGAAAAGCGAGGACGCGCTGGCCCAGGACTGGCCCAACCGCCCGCTTTACGCCTTCCCTCCCGTCTCGCTATTGCCACAGGTAATGCAGAGGATCAGGGAAACGCGTCACTCGGTGCTCCTCATAGCCCCGCGCTGGGAGAATCAGACATGGTTCCCGGAGCTTACGCAGCTGTCACTGACAGCCCCGTGGCCCATCCCAGTGAGAGCAGATCTCCTCTCTCAAGCTCGCGGCACGATCTGGCATCCCCACCCAGAGCGCTGGGCGCTGCACGCATGGGTGATCAACGACTACCCGTCGCTTTGCCAGAAGGAGTAATGAACACTATCATACACGCTAGAGCCCCTTCCACGAGAAGACTCTATGCGTCCAAATGGTCGGTGTTTTCAAAATGGTGCACCGACAGAGACCTGGACCCACGGACATGTGGGGTGTCGTCACTGCTCGTGTTTTTACAAGAGCTGTTGGATAAGGGCAGATCCCCATCCACGCTCAAAGTGTACGTGGCGGCCGTCGCGGCGTTCGCCGAACCCCTGCACGGCCAGTCACGGGGAAAAAACGAGCTGGTCATCCGCTTCCTCAGGGGAGCTAGAAGGATGAACCCCCCGCGCCCCCCATCGGTTCCTATCTGGGATCTTTCTGTAGTTCTCGAAGCTATGAAAGCCCCCCCTTTCGAACCGCTTGAATCCGTGGATTTGAAATACCTTTCACTCAAAACCGTTTTTCTGACTGCCCTGTCATCAGTTAAACGTGTGGGAGACCTTCACGCGCTGTCTGTCAGCGCTGCGTGTATGGAGTTTGGACCAAGTGACTCCAAGGTCATTTTAAAGCCTAGACACGGCTATGTCCCCAAGGTGATCGGTACTCCTTTCAGAGCACAGATTATTTCCCTATCGGCTCTGCCAGCATCCGATAGCGAACGCGACACAAATCTCCTTTGCCCAGTCAGAGCACTGAGATTGTATACTGCGCGCTCCGCCTCTTTCAGACGCGCTGAGCAGCTTTTCGTTTCGTTCGGAGGGCGCACCAAGGGTCTCGCCACCTCGAAACAGACACTGTCTAGATGGATAGTGGACGCTATTGCTGCCGCGTACGCGTCGAAAGACCTGCCATGCCCGTTAGGCATTAGGGCTCACTCCACCAGAGGCATGGCCTCCTCGTGGGCATGGTCCAGCGGGATTTCCATTCAGGACATATGTGTGGCAGCGGGCTGGGCTTCCCCTCCACCTTTGTCAGATTTTACAATCTGGAAGTGCCCGCTCTGCAGGCAAAACTACTAGCGGTTTAATACGCTACAGCTCCCCTGGTGAGCTGCACTAATGGGACACATTCCACACAGACCGGCACCGCCGCTCTGTTTTTCCCTTCCCACTATGTGCTTATGTATCACACACACACTGACCCGCACTCTTGCCGGCCAAATATTATTTCCCCACTCACAAGGGCTCCCCCGGGTCCCCCCACCCCCCTGGGGCTCATGCAGTGGATGCTTGGCGCGCACGGCGTTGACAATGGGTTCCCGTAGCGTAAGCTAGCTTACGCAATACGAGAGAACCTCTCGTAAGAGAACGTCTCGGTTACCTACGTAACCTCGGTTCTCTCTAGATGAGGGAATGAGTATTGCGTAGCTGGCCGTGCTCGCGCCACGAGCGATTTTCGCTTCATTCAATGAAAACCAGGGTTCCAGCCTACGAACTGCGCTTATATGCACCCTAGCCACGCCCATTCTGGCGGGCTTTGGGACAGTGAGCGCGCGGGCGCCTCTCATTGGGCGCGAGTTCACGCAAGTTCGTCTATAGGCTGCAGCAGTTGCCGCAGAGCAACCAATGAGCTCGCTAGCTAGCCCGCTCAAGGTCTGCAGTTGCTGCACTGCGTTGACAAATGATACAAAATTAAGGATAATTTTTTGGCTTCAATATCTCAGAAAAGATGAATCTTTCCCGTAGCGTAAGCTAGCTTACGCAATACTCGTTCCCTCATCTAGAGAGAACCGAGGTTACGTAGGTAACCGAGACGTTTTCAGTCCATTGCCTCCCTATCGTTCCAGTGCTCACCCGGTTACCATCATCAACTGTCTACTCACCTTCTAGCAGCTTGCCTCCATTATTGGATTATCTCTCTCTCTGGTTTATCTACACCTTATCTGCTGTTCCTTGGATTTCGCCACCTCGCTGGTCACGGACATAACCCCTCAGCCCCCCAGCTTTGCTTCTGTTTGCTCTGTACTATTATTGTTTCTTTTTGTTGCTGCTGAAGTGTTTCATTAAACCTTAGTACTGAACTTTGGTTCTTGGGTCCTTTTTGATTGACCTTTACAAATAGTTAGTCAAATAAAAAAGGGAAATGGAAAATGCACACCGCAGTTATGCTTGGGTCACAGACAGAAACAACCTTTAACAATCTCAGAGCTCACGATAAATCGGCCTTTCAAAGTTATTGTTAAAAATCTATTTGTCTGTGGAGAAAATGTATGTTATTTTTTTTTTTTCTCATGGAAACCTACAGTTGTGCCCTAATAAGATAATATTCCAAAATAAGATGAATAAAAATCACTATGTTCAAAAGAGAGAAAATATTTGTTCAGTCTGTCTGCTATATTGCAGCATTCGGTGTTAGCAATTGTCACCCCCACTGATAACTCTCATATTGTTGTTAACATCTAATTATAAGCTCTCAGGATAAATATACAACTTGGATAATTGTCAAACAGGGTCTTTGCCACATTCTATTTTTCATTTTGGAAAGGTTGGCAGGTTGGCAGGATCATGGCATCAAAACACATTTTATTTCAAACAGTTGGTATAGAAGAACATGTGGGTGTTTGTTGTTCATATTTGCATTTTTAGAGGTGTAATGAACAAAAATGAAGGCAATGCTTGAAAGCATTTTAATTACATTTTACATGTGTAAGAATGGTGGGGGAAACCATCTTTGAGTAGTTTATATAAATTTGTGTTGTATCTTTCCTCCCATGTTTATAAATCAACTGTCATTTGCTCAAATTCTTATTTGGCAGGATGTTCCACAAACATCAAATGCTTTAAAGTATATTTGCAGATGATGCACAAGTAAATGGCACTCTTTAAACAGTACATTTTAACAAGCAGATACATTTATAGAGCACTAAATTATACTGTAAACTCACCAAAAAATCTATTTCTAGACAGGCCGTGAAGATAGCTTTTCAAAATTTGGCTGATTTCAGCACTGCCATGACAGCTTTAAATTGTACCAATAAAATGAAAATCACATCTTGAATTTTAAACAGTCCTGAAAACGTTTAACTATGACTCAGATAAGATGGCAAAGAGGTGATCTATACAGTATATACATTTTAAATCCATGTGTTGCCACTGATGATTTACCTGGATGAGGAATATTCCCAAAAAAAAAAACTAATCCTGGGCTTTCTCAAAGTGGAATTGATATGATTTATGTCCCATATGCTAATACAATGGATTAAATGTTACATGCAGAAATCACAAAAATTGTTATCTGAACCATTCAAGACAACATCCAGAGATCCAAGAAGCAGCTTCTTCTTCAGCTATTGTTTTGGGAACACACAAAGCCCTATTGATGGAATGCATTTCTTTTGTCAGACATAATCTCTGATACTCAACTGAAGCTGTTTGGCTTTCCAAAACTAGGACGATATCTTGAGAGGTGTGGCCAAAACAATATCCCAAAGGCTGTATAGGGATCAGAAGTCTTTTCCGCAGAGATCTTCGAGCAGATGGCAACACAGAAACACACATATATCTTTTCTGTACTTTCATTTAATTATAATTCCATACACATATACATTGTGTTCCTTTTCTGAGTAAAAAAAGGAAAGAATAAGAAATGGAAATAAGTCACGCTGACTGTTTAGTTTACATTGAATTTTAGGCTGTACAAGGCATCAAATATTGATCTGAATTCCATTAAAAATAATCAACTTCATAAACCTATTTATAAAACGGGTTTGTCTTTGAAATTTGAAGTATGTAATAGTGTGTCAACTTGTATCATTTTAAATGAGATTGTCAATTAACATCTAACAGATAAGCGTTCTGCTTAAAAATGCAACTTATGGGTTTAGATAAAGTGTTTTGTCTATTTACAGCACAATCAAATTTGGATCATCATTGATAGCCCCGTTTAAAGTACTGTCTTAAAGTAACACAAAGTTGTATGTAGATCAACCTACTCAAATCAACAAACCTACACTGCACTTACTACTGAAGGACTCTTGGAGAGCAGCTGCTCTAAAGTCATGTATACCAATAAATCTGAAGTGAATTTAGAGGTCCCAGCTGGTTTTATGTCTTGGTATTAGTCTTCAAATTATACAGAGTACAATTTGACAATGTCTTGTTGCATTACTCAAATAAATACTATGGCATATTTTTTAGTTTTATGACTCTTATATTTTGTGGTTTATGGATCAATCACCATTCAGCCATGACAGTACAAATAAACTCTAGGAACACTTTAGATTACAGTATCAAGGTACACATATTAATTATAATAGCAAAAACAATAAAGATGTGTAATTACAAGCTGCCCAGTAGCGGTTTTGTCTTACTTGGTGCCCTTAGCGAGATCCGACATGGCACCCCCCTTAATATCAACAACAACAACAACATCAATGTGTAAGTCCTTTTTATACACTAAATCTCCACTTTCACATCTGAAAGTCACATTTGATGCCTGTTCAGTTTCACTTTCACATTTGAAAGTGTAAGTGGAGATTTAGTGAAAAGAGACTTAAATATTGACCTGTTTCACACCCACATCTATCATGTCACGTCTGAAGATATTTATTTAACAACTTGAGTCTTATGGATTACTTTTATGTTGCCTTTATGTGCTTTTTGGAGCTTCAAAGTTATGGCCAACATTCAATTGCATTTTATGGACCTACAGAGCTGAAATATTCTTCTAAAAATATTAATTTGTGTTCTGCAAAAACATATTTCTGAAATGGCATGACGGTGAGTAATTTAAAAAAAAAAAAAATAACTAGACAATGAATATAGAAATTAAGTAACTAATATATATATAGATGCCCCACAAATTAATTATATATAAAGTACATTGTTTGTTATTAGGCTATACTAATCCATACACATTCATGTAATAACAGTGTAACACAGATACTGCAATGTAAAGTGTGACCTAAACTTTGTATTTAAGTTAGCAGCATTCTATGTTGGTTCTGGGTTTGTTGTTGAGAGATTCTATTACTTTTGTTTTTAAATCCTTGTACAATCTCAATGCATTTGTCTGAGGAACAAATAAATAAGAACAACTCAACAATGGGTGAAAATTAGTTTTCAAAACAGAGCTTAGATTTGGCATAATACATGGGAGACGTGCATTTTGGAAACAGTACTACAATGTGCCCATTTCATCAGTCTTTGGTTAAATTATATAAAAACACCCCAAGACATCAATGCCAGAGCAGAATGAACCTACAAATAGAGTAGTACCAAAAAAATCAAAGACAACTTTTTTTAGCATTTTTTTTTTTTTTTGTGCATTTTGAAGTTTCCTAATGTAATACACATTTTGTAATTATGAATTATATTATCAAGAAGTTTAATATATTTATTACACATTAACACATTGTATACATTTGATTAATGAACTAAAAATTTTGTGTAATCTTAAAAATGTCTTATTCATTTCAAGTCATAACATTTCAGTTGTTGCAATTTGTTGACATTTATCATAAACATAACACTTTTTTATTAGCAACTTTAAATGAATGAGTAAAAAACTAAATACATGTAAAAATATGAATAATAAAATAAAATAAAATCCAGAATTTCAATGTAGTTCCAGACGTTTGGACCCCACTGTACCTTTGCCTCACATAAACATCCAGCAATCATTAGATTCCACTGTGCGATGGTTAGAAGTTTTAATCTGGACTTTATTATCCACAACAAGTTTCTGGTGGGTATTTTATATTTATTTATTTTTTTGTAGCACTTCAGTCATCAGAACGAAGCAAAACTAGATCAACCAAAATAAAACCTCAATCGTTTTAAGAGGTATACTGTAAGGGCAACTCTCCTAATTTTTTTGGAAAATTTCACCTTCTTTTTGATAATTCATATCACTCTGCAAATCTACCATAAATTTAAGAGTCTAAAGATTTTATAATATTGTAACAAGGAACTAAGCTAATAATAATAATAATAACACACTTGAGAAAACCAATCCAACTATTCAACCACATCCAACTATTGATTTTGTCAGCTAAAGTGGAAATGTAAGGGTCTGGTGCAATGTGATTTTTGAAGACAGTAAACACATTGGAAATGACAGTTGCTTCAAGTGGTGCAAAGCAATCATCTTCAGCACCTAAACGTAGGTGAATCATACTTGGCATGTTTAGAAGGACGCAATCACAACATTTAATAGCACTGATGGCCACGTAACACCTTTAGTGGTTTGAAGGTCGAAGTAACATTTATTTCAAACAATTCCTCTGACTCATTAAAAAAAAAAAAAAAAAAAAGAAGAATGTCTTTTCAAGAAATGCCCTTGAATGGTGTTATGGTGTGATTTAGTTTCCAGTTGTAGAGTACTTTGCTTGCATGCTACATGAGTTCCTATACATGCTAACTCAACATGACATAGCATGTGGATGCATTTGTTGTCCTTGAATATACATATATAAAAAGGTGGAGAAAAAAAAGGAATATATTCATATTTATTATGCTAAAAAAAAAGAAACACATAATATCTGCATTAATGCAAAACACTGCAGATCAATGCAAACACTGAATTACCACATAAGTAAGCAGAGCTCAATTAGCGATCCAGACACAATATGTACTAAGCTGTGGTGCTGTTGTTTTCTTTTATTTTCAAGGCTGTCTTTGCATATGAATATATAGAATGAATGGCAGCTGTACAGAGTCAGGGGCCCTTTCAAATCAAATACTTATATATACTTTATATCGGTTCATATATTTATGTTACACAAATATAGACTCTTCGGAACCTCAGAGCAATTTATTAAAATCACAGCTGGAGATAGAACAAAAATTATATATATATATATATGGGTGTTAGATCCCATAAGAGTCTGTGTCCATTTTTGACTTTTGTTTGATTTGTAGCGCTAAGCACGTGTCCAGTATGGCAGTTTTCCTAGGCTTTTGAAATGAAGGTGCTTCTAGTGATGATCATTAGACTACATTGGGTGCTGTGTATTGTTTTGAAGAATGGGACAACTCTGCTGTCCGCTCCATCCAAAAAGCAAAAATTTTCTCTTGGCTCTGAAATACGAGTGACTCGGGGGGGGGGAGGGTCACTGTCTTGGAACTATAGCCAAGTTCCCTTCATGAGGCCAGATATGAGGAGAAAAATAGCAAGTCCATTACTTGTGGCTATCCTTGTACCTGTGGGGAAAATGATAGGACATTGATTGTCTCTTTGAAGTAACAAAATGCAAAACAGTTCTCAATGATAGATTACTGAAAGAAGCAGGACGTTAAAGACTGGACTCATTTATTTTTACATACAGTTGAAGTCAGAAGTTTATAGTACTGTGCAAAATTTTAGGCACTTGTGAAAAATGTTGCATAAAGAGGTCTTCAAAACGAATGACATAAATAGTTTTCATTTATCAATTAACATCATAAAAAGTCCAGTAAACATAAAAAGCTAAATCAATATTTGGTGTTGGCACCTTTGCCTTTATAACAGCCCAAATTCTCTGAGGAACACATGGACACAGTTTTTCTTGGTTGTTGGCAGATAGGATGTTCCAAGCTTCTTGGAGAATTCTCCACAGTTCTTCTATCTATTTAGACTGTCTCAATTGCTTCTGTCTCTTCTTGTAATCTCAGACTGACACGATGTTCAGTGGGGTGCTCTGTGGGGACAATGCCATCTCTTGCAGAGCAACCTGTTCTTCTATTCTAATAATTTCTACTTGCAAAATTAATGTTGTCTAGAATGTATTTTTCCTATTTACACACTGAAGCTGAAGATCTTAAGACAAATGTTTTTTGTGAAACATCTTAAGTGCATAAATCTTTTGCACAATTAATTTGTGACAGGGCAGAGGGCGAGGCCGGATCATGATTCTACACATCCGGTCCCTTATCAGGCTAATCAAGCCTCCGAGAGGGATATAGGCCGACTGCGGATGGTGGTGCGACAGAGAGAGAATGTTTATGGGTATCTGTCCGTCCTATGTGTGTTTGTGTCTTTTGGTTTATTTCTTCATAAAACTGTTATTTCTATTGTCAAGCCGGTTTTCGCCTCCTTTCCATTGAACTGCTTTACACTGGTGCCGAAGACCCGGGAAGGAGGAGGGATATGCCGTAATGGAGTTCTAGCCACTACCATCCACCCCAACGGAGCAGTCACGGCCATCTTTCGGGGGACGGAGGAGCTTGGCCGCCTGGAGGCAGAGGAATTGGCTGCCGACCGCGAGGGGAGAAGGGGCTCCATGCTAACCGCCTGGAGCGGTCAGGGCCGTGGCGGGGTCTGAGACCACCGACCGCGAGTGGGGAGGGGCTCATTGCCAACCGCCTGGAGCGGGAGTTATGGGCTACCCGGCCTGAGAGAACTAGGTAGGAATGTGACAGGGTGGGCCGGGTCATGATTCTACACACCCGGTCCCTTATAAGGCTAATCAAGCCTTCAAGAGGGATAAAGGCCGAGAGCGGACGGTGGTGCGACAGAGAGATAACGTTTACGGGCAGCTGTCCGTCCTATGAGAGTTTGTGTCTTTTGGTTTATTTTTTCATTAAACTATTATTTATATTGTCAAGCCAGTTCTCGCCTCCTCCTTTCCATTTAAATGCTTTACAATATTTAACCTCAGTTTTTCACAATACCTGACATTTAATTGTAATAAACATCACTTCTTTATTTTAAGACTGTGAAATTTCAGAATAATAGAAGAGAGAAAGATTTATTTAAACTTTTATTTCTTTCATCACATTCCTAGTGGGTCAGAAGTTTACATACACTTGCTAGTATTTGGGAGCATTGCCTTTATATTGTTTAACTTGGGCCTAACATTTTGTGTAGCCTTCAACATGTACTTCAACAATAAGTTGCTGGAATTTTGTACCATTCCATCTCCAGACATAACTGGTGTAACTGAGTCAGGTTTGTAGGCCTCCTTTCTTGCATATGCTTTTTCAGTTATGCCCACAAATTTTCATGTTGAGGTCAGGGCTTTGTGATGGCCACTCCAATATCTTGACGTTGCTGTCCGTAAGCCATTTTGCCTCAACTTTAATGGTATGCTTGGGGTAATTATCCATTTGGAAGACCCATTTGTGAACAAGCTTTAACTTCTTGGCTGATGTCTTGAGATGTTGCATCAATATCACGTAATTTTCCTTCCTCATGATGCCACCTATTTTGTGAAGTGCACTAGTCCTTCCAGCAGCAAAGCACCCCCACAACATGATGCTTCCACCCCCATGCTTCAAAGATGGGATGGTGTTCTTCAGCTTGCAAGACTCACCCTTTTTCCTCCAAACATAACGATTGTCATTATGGCCAAACAATTCATTTTTTGTTTCAAAATCAAATTGATGATTTCTGAACCTGATGACATTTCTCCAAAAAGTAAGATCTTTGTCCCTATGTGCACTTGAGAACTGTAGTGAAGTGGCTTCTTCCTTGCTGAGCAGCTTTTCAGGTTATGCAGATACAGGACTCGATTTACTGTGGATATAGATACTTGTCTACCCGTTTAATCCAGCATCAAGTGGTACCTTCAGACGTATGGAAATTGCTCCCAAGGATGAACCAGACTTTGTGTAGGTCCACATTTGTTTGGCTGAATTCTTTTGATTTTCCCATGATGTCAAGAAATGAGGCACTGAGTTTGAAGGTAGGCCTTTACTGTGCCTTTAAGCAGCTTGGAATAAACCAGAAAATTGGGGTTGTTGAGCTCCATAAATGTGTCAAAAAATCAAAGTTGAAGTCTTTTGAAACTATAAAAAAGCTTTTAATGAGGATCATAATTTTAACAATTATTTACAGAAAGTTCCTCTGCCAGAGATCTCACATGTCTGTTATACTTCTGTTCAATTTAAATAAATTAAACGTGTCGCCCTGTGGTTACAAGGTATATGAGAAGCAAGTTTATTGGAAGTCATTGACATCAAACCTGCAGCAAACGTGATGAGAAGACTTTCAACAATACATTTCTTACATTTTGGCCTATTCCTCACATAAATTATTGTGTTTGTTCACCGTAAACCCAAAGAGTACTACTAACTTATAAACATTATCGGTGTAGCAATCAAAACCAGTTATTTAGTTGACCCAACAATAAACATCTATGTTTTTAACGAGTAATATCTTTTTTAGTTTGAATGTTTTTGAGTAAACATTGCCTACTACATCATAATTTATGAGCATACAAAGTCACACAGCATCTGACGTAACAGAGCCAGGCAGCATTTTAAGTCACAGAGCTGTAGCCTAGCTGGCTGCGCTCATGACACATGGTGCTGATGCATTGCAGGTGACTCGAGTTTGAATCCCGGCTCGTGAGGTTCTTTCCCGATTCCATTCCCACTCTTCTCCCCTGTCATTTCCTGTCTCCACTCCACTAACTCTGTCATTAAAAGACTACAAAAGGACAAAAAAATAAATAAATTTGCTGTAAATGTATTTTTTAAATTACAGTTTAATTAAAACATTTATTACAGGTACTTAAAAATTTTTGGGCAATCGGTTACAACAAAAGTTTTGAGGATTCTCAACTTATCGGGTATTTGTTGTATTGTGTTTGTATTAGTTAATGCATAATGAACTTACATTAAATAACAATATATATATATATTTTTTTTTTTTATAAATGAACATTAAAAAATATTAATAAATGCTTTTAAATATGAGGCAGTTGGTGACGTAAAGTGAATCTGTTAGTCATCGTTGACGTAGAACAGTGCTCTGTGAGTTTCCACATTGGATACATACTGTTTAAAGTGGCGGAGGACATCGCTGTTTCTATAGTGAATGACATTTGCGCACCATCTACACCGAAATAGAGAGGAATACCCCGCATGGACATTTATATTCCACTTAGAAAGCTGACCTTCAGAAAGCTGTAAGCATCTCTGATTGGGTGTGGCAACAGGTGATCGCACACGCTCCATCTCTCTCTCTCTCTCTCTCTCAAACACACACACACACACACACACAAACATACACAGACAAACACACACATCCAGCCGTCTATCCTTGTTTATCCAATGACTTGTTAGAAACAGCACAAGCCGTGATGATATTTCTGAAGTGAACTTTTTGAATTACTAACCGAGGCTTGGACACATCATTTGTTTTGAACCAGCAACGGCAGATTCTGATCGTTCTCGTAATAAAGTAGTTCCATGCACAAATGCGTTTTTATGACCGTACTCCATTATTCCTAATTTTTTAAAATGTACTTGTTCATTGAACTGTTGTATATAAGCAATATCACACTCACAATTGTGCTATATGGCCCTGCATCGGCACTGCTGTAATTACCTACAGCCGAATCACAGCAGTGCTGATGTAGGGCCATATCACACTCTTGCTCATGTGATATTGCTTATATATAGTAAAGTATTACCACAGTTACATATGAGCATGCTGTTCATTTGTATTGCCAACTTAATTACACACTAACAAAAGTACAACACAGCTCTAAACTTCCCAGGTGCCACAAAATGGGAATTTTTATATCTTGGTTAGCATAACGAAAAGGTGATCTACCTATTCACAGAAACCTTGTGCTTAATTCTCCCCTTACAAATCACAATGAAAACTACCATTAGAGCATGGAAATATATTCAAGCATACTGTTTCCCTTCAAAGCCCAAACCTGCCTTTTCTAAAGGCTTTTCAGAATACATTCAAAACAACCCATGTGCTGTCAGCTGTGTTATGAAACAGAGCGCATAAATCTATAGGTGTGGGTAGAAAGCAATTTGAGAAGCAGAAAAAGCCCTAATTTGATATATTTGATAGTAGTCATTTAGTGGTGCAAGGATATATATGAATATTAGGATGCCATAAGCAACATGGCATTGTTGGTGATGAAAACCATCCACTATGGCAATTTACATAACAGTCAATTTCTTGTAAGCATCCAGTATGTTGTTCATGACGTACTGTATACGTTTTTCGTGTGCATAATGTATTTTCTCTATACTGATAATAAGTCTGCCTGTTATTTTTTTTCCCCTCATATTTTGTTAGACCCCTTTTGAACAATCAAATTAGATAGGACTGCAAGGCCTAAAACCTTCAAAGGAGAATGCGATCCGATTCTGCTCTGAACTTACTGCATACCTGCCTAGACTACAGAAACAAAGGGAAAACTCAAGGCTGCATTCTGCCCAAAAAAACCCTGAAAACAAGGCAACAAAGAGGAAATGGAAAATGAAATATTCAGCAAATCACAGTGGCATTTATAATATTTTTTGGTCAGAAAGAAAGAAAGCGTACAGTGAAGCATGGGGGGGGGGGGTCTGTTGAGCTTCAGTCCAGATCTATATAGGGGAAGAGAGCTGGAGAGAAAGAGGAGGATGGCTCATGACCCTCTGCTTCTCGCTGCCAGATCTCATTTGGCCCGAGGTGATCAAGCCGAACAGGATTGCTCCTGAAACAAGCAAGTGCATTGGGCTAGAGCTTCCCTCCCTCCTGCTGCTTGCAGGGAATAATTAATCATTCCTGCAGGTCCTTTTTTATTCTGAGCCAAAATGCACAGTCGATTATGTATTGCATCTATACATTCATGACCAGTCACATCTGATTAGCTGTAAGGAAGGGTATGATTGATGTCAGAAAGCAATTATTTATAATTGCAGCTCAGTGATGTTTTTGTCATGAAAGTTCTCTAAGGTTGAGAGAGCCTGCAGCACTCATGGTCAAGTGATGCGGGTTAGAGGTAATTGTGAAAAAAGGTATACATCATGTACCCATAATTTGACATAATTAATCTGACCTTGAATCATTTTACCTGCCGTACTAATTATACCAAAGAAGAAACTCTGCAATCAAATTGAAATCCACTTGATTTTAGATGGTTGATTATTGTCAAATTAGACCTTTGGTCTTTCATGATAAACCTTTTCCATCCTGTCTTTCTCTCTTTTATAGCTAAAACGTTCTAGTGAATTCTCTGATACCTCTGCAGTTGTACTGGGTAGCAGGGTTGGGCAAAATTTTGAGTTTAAAAGGAGATATGGCTGCCTTTCAGTTCACAAACAAAAATTTGAATGAGTCACGCCCCACAGGGTGTTGGAATGGAATGACAGGAAGAGGAATTTACTCAATTGCAATTCAAAGAAATATAGAAGTTACACAACAAATGAGCTTACAGCAATTAGTTCAACTGACACAAAAGTTTTGAAACAAATCAACACAACATTATTAATTTGGACATACAGTATTATCCAGCTTGGACCCAGCTATTCATTTTTTTTTCCCTCTGTAGAGGAGATTTTGGTTTTCATGTTGCTCAGAGACCACACATGCCACAGTTGCATCTTACTTTATCTTAAAGTGGAAATCCTGGGCTTTTCAGAGATACCTAGTGTTTTTGGGTTGGGGCACAACAGCTCACAATCGCAATTCAGCAAATTCTAGGAAAAGATTCATCGTTTTTCACGCACTCTCTGTGCTGGGTTAGCGCCACATTCACTAATTAAATCATGCAGACAAGGCATTGGTAAAAAAGTGGCAACAAAATCCCTGCTAAATGCAGTTTGCACAGGCAACTCTGATCTTGCGATCCAATTCTGAGCCTAATATAGTGGATGATAATGCAGACCTCAGTTTTGACACACCTTGCCAGTACTGTACAGCATCACTTAAATCCAGACACCTTGATAAAATGTGCTTGACGACACCACACATCTGGATACATTTTCTCTATCATTTGATCATTATTTAATTAATTACTGCTGATATGATCGTTTAAAAATGTTCACAAACATCTCTTAAATAAAATTAATTTTACCACCTACATTCACTTGCTGGTAAAAGCAATCTAAATTGAGCCAAGCAATTTCTGTGAATGAACTGCAATCTACAATGAGCTTAATTTACATAAAAAGGAGGCGTTCTTGCGTGGAAAGGAATGACATTGACTTAATTTAAATACTCATGATGCACCACAATTTTAGTTCTGATTGCACCTGCTAATTAATAAGATGCATGTTTTTGCACTGAAATACAAAGTGCAAAAGTGGCACAGTTGTTTACTGAATTTGCCCCTTTGTGTTCTCGGTTCCACTAAGTGTCACAGTCTGTCTTCACCACATTCAAGGACTCTTATTTTGAAGTTCTCTCCCTCACTACATTTCCCAGAAGTCACTGCTCTAATCACTCCATCATTATCCCCACCTGTGTGTCATTCCCTCGTTTAGTCCCAAGTGTATACACCCTCTAGTTTTGTCAGTAGTTGTCAGACCTTGAATTGTATTGTTATGTTTGCTCTACTCCAGCTTTGTGAATAAAGGATTTAAAGTTCCTACTCCTGTGTCTCTTGACTCCTAGGACACCAAACGTTACAGAAGGACTGACCAATACTATGGATATACCAGCTGTGAGAATTCTCCTCCTCGAACAAGGAGATCGTCCAGTCGAGGATTATGTGCGTGAGTTTCTCCATCTTGCTAATTTGGTGCACTATGAGGACCACTCTCTGGTCAATTTCTTCAGAGCTGGTCTGAATAGTGCGCTGAAGGAGCAGATGCCTCCGGCGGGTCCTCACTGGACGCTGTGCAACTTTGTGGAGGTGGCACTAAAACTTAGCGGCTCACCTTTCACTGTGGGTGTGGAGGATGAGGAGAGTGATATCCACTCTCCTCCCAGAGTGGATATCACTAAGCCTTGCACTGCCCCTGTCTCCAGGCCTTGCATGGCCCCTGTCTCCAGGCCTTCCACGGCTTGGGGACAGGGGCCATCTCCAAGGTAACTCCACTCCGTTCAACAACCCTAAATATTTTTTTTTGGGGGGAGGGTCATCCTATCCTGTTTCCAGTGGTCGATTCACTGCTGCAGTCAGCAGTAGCGGCCACGGTCAGTGAGCCAGAGCCCATGCCTGCCACGGTCAGAGAGCCAGAGCCTGTCTCCAAGGTAACTCCAATCCATTCAACAACCCTAAATAATTTTTTGGGGGGGGCTCATCCTTTCCTGTTTCCACGACCGACCCAGAGCTAGCGCATGTAGCCTCAACCTTCCACATAACGACGCTCCCTGCTGGCCGAAGGAGAAAGAGGAGGAAGAGGGCACTTTCTCTTCTGTTTTTGCCAGTGCTCTCCACGGCTCTGCCTTCCATGGCTCCGCCCACTCCCAGGCCTCCAGAGCCAGTCCCTGCCCTGTGGCCGCCTCTCAGACCTCCAGAACCAGTCCTTGCCCTGTGGCCAACTCCCAGGCCTCCTGAACCAGTCCCAGCCCGGAAGCCGCCCCCTCAGGCCCCGATCATCCTCCTGGGATCTTTCTTCTGTGTTTCCCTACCGTCATCTAGGAGCCAGGAGTCACCCATTTAAAGAGGGGGGGATAATGTCACAGTCTGTCTCCAGTGTTTGCTCTACTCCAGCTTTGTGAATAAAGGATTTAAAGTTCCTACTCCTGCGTCTCTTGACTCCTAGGACACCAAACGTTACACTAAGATTGTTTATAAATCTCCCATATTGCATATATTATAACAAGATGATGGATTCAATATTTTTATCAACTTCTTGTTTAGATATTTTGAAAATTATTATTTTGAAAATTTTAACATATATTTAAAATATATTTTTATTGATAAAGGATTACTTGAATAGAACTTATACAAGGCCAGTTGAGGTTACCCCCATGGAAATAAATAAATAAATAAAAATAAACAAAGTTAAAATGAACAAATCAGGTACCACTTGCTTGATCTGAACCAAATATGTGTCATTTTAAAGCTTAAAACCTGGACTTTAAAATGCATATAGCTAATGCTACCAATTCTTGTATAATTTTTTTTAATTTGTTGACGCATAAGAACTGTTTTGTTCTTATCATTTGCAAATTTGTTATCGCAACCGTTATATTCAGAGTTGGTAAAACCGTAAAAGATGAGATAGCCATGTGTTATACAGTATAACATTGGAAAGGTCTCAATTAGAAGAATGCAATGAACAAATTGTTTTACTTAGAGGCCAAATGGAAGTGCCTATATGAAAATACCACTTATACACATAAATATAATAAACATGAGTGTTTTTTGTTATGTTTTTCCTTATTTCTTCCTGAAACATACATGTAACGATATGTTGTAACTTACAGCAGACTATATCGATTCAAACGAGCCCAAAAACTAAATAATATTATAAGTAAAACTTGAAATATTCCCCAAAGAGTGTACATGGAAACACGACGAACAAAAGGGCACTCAACACATATTGTGTGTGTGCAGGGATGGGAGGGTTACTTTTTAATGCAATCCGTTACTGTTTACTTATTAATTAACAGTAAATGTAATCAGTAATGTAATCCAATAATATACATATGATACGTAATCAGATTACTTTTAATTACTTTTGGATTACCACAAGGGCACATATGTAAATAAAGTCAAGATAAAATCAATATTATATCTAAAACTTTTAATTATGCCTTGAATGCAAACAGAACAGAACATTAGCTGTTAGAACAACTCAGTATTTTTAAAGAAATCAGTTTAGTTCTCTGTGTGCTACAGAAAAAGAAAATGTATCATAAAGCAAATAAAATCGGAACAGATGCACTGAATTGTGTCTTGGTTAATATTAAACTACATCTGAGAGGATATACCTCATATTCAAAAACACTAGAAAGTGTCATTCTACCATGTATTGCAGTTAGTGTGTGTATAGGCAATTGTGATTTTCACTATTCGTTAACTTCAGACTGCATTCAATAGGTAGATCACACATTATCATCATCATCATCATCATCATCATCGTTATTATTGTCATAATTAAATGCTGGAGAGTGTATTTTCTTTGCATGCTCATGATCCAAAGTCAAACATCACCAGCTAACAGTTTATGGCTGATTTCTATGTTTCTGTTTAAGGAGGATTTTAAAGGGGAAAAAAGTTTTGATTCCAAAAAGAAAACAAAATCGAGTTATAAAGAATAGATCAAAACAGATTTAAACTTTTAGTGTGCCTTTTCAATTACTTATTCCTAATTACTAAAAGTGTTGAACATGTTACATTTGCCAGAATGTCTCCCTCACCCAGACATTTGAACTGTTCTCAACAATAATTTATTAAAATCAGACAAATTCTTTATTGAGCTTTCTTTCCTAAGAACTTATAAATGCCAAAATTAATTGAAAATGTTTTTTTTTTTTTGTGTAACATTTGTATTTACTAATAATGATCAGTAATACAAAATCATGCTAGATGAAAAAGGAAAGAAAGTCATAGCAGGTTTTCCGGGGGTATTTTTCATTTGATTTTTGTATTGTTGATGTATTAAAAAAAAAATCATTCACCTGGGGGAGGGGTAATTTTTTTCAGCTTCAATACTGAACGGAACGACACACAGGACGTCCTGGCTAATATAGAACAGTTTACATTTGATAATTTTAACTAACCTAATTAATGTGATTTCTGTGTGGTACTTATTAACTTCAAATTCTCAGGTCCTTGGATAATGAGAGCATCTTCACAGCTGGAAGGCATAAATTCCACTGAACTTTAATATTGTTTCACTTTTCTCTTTTAAAGAGCAAATAATGTTGACATTTCCAAGAAAATAATGCCTGTTATTTCGTGGCCATCGCGATGAAGCAACTGTTTGCATCGAGAGCATAGTGCTGATGTGAGACAGGTGTTTTTTGAGCATGCAAGTGTGTCATGAGAGAGAACCGAAGAGAATGCACATCTAAACCATCTCTCACGCTAAACAAACAAATGTCTGTATCACATTGTCAAGAAAATTCTATATTTCTTTTGACAGAAATTAAAACTTTAATCCTGACATTAATCCCAATTTTTTTAAATGTAACTGTAATCTGATTACATTTTTTTTATGCAACTGTTACGGTGTACAGCTACCTAATTTTTGCATCCTAATTACTTTACGCTTTTACAAGTAATCTATTTCTCCCCAAACCTGTGTGTGTATGTTTGTGTGTGTTGTGTGTGCACATGTCCGAGGACTTTGTGTGTGCAAACATCGAAAAGATTGAGATGCTCTTGAACAATTAATATTTCTGTATTTTGTAGTCTAATCCATTAATTTTCAATGGCCAGTCATTTTTGACCGGGAACACAACACGTGTAACAAAGTCAAATAACCCTTTACGTTTTTTTTTTTTTGCGTTTTTAGATACCATAGGCAAACTAAGTCAAGGAAATTTGTTCCAACTAGATTAAGTTAAAAAAAAAAAAATTATTTTTAAAAATGGTCCATGTCAAAATGACTCGGAACAAAACACAAGCTTTAATATTTGATTATTTTATTTATTTATTAATGTATAAAAAATACATTTACACAGCAAGTAAGGATTTTCTTTTACAAGAAAAGTATTGATTTCTACTATGTCCTCTATC
This sequence comes from Xyrauchen texanus, assembly GCF_025860055.1. Classification (NCBI taxonomy): domain Eukaryota; kingdom Metazoa; phylum Chordata; class Actinopteri; order Cypriniformes; family Catostomidae; genus Xyrauchen; species Xyrauchen texanus. Next base: position 11,688,231 of record NC_068317.1, read on the forward strand.
GGGGATGTCAGGACTCAATACTTGTGTTTTCACTTATAGGGTGTCAATGCAGCTGAAAAGGGCAAAACAATAAAATAACACATATTTACATATAACTTGAGCTCTAACTATGAACTATCTAACGATGAGGTTGCTGTTTTAGAGTGCTAACAAACACTCATTATAATTGAACACTGATTAAATGCGGGCACTGCCAATCATTTGTATGTATACAGGAGTGCATAAAAAAGGCAGAGGCTAAATCATGGTTTTACCCATCAAACCTTTTTCTTAACTCCACCACCTTCACAATGGCCAAATCACTGTGAGGAAATCAACCTTTATTTGATAAACATGTAAATATTAAAAATATTTATTTGTATTATTATTATTCATTGTTTTAAGTAGTATTACAGGAAATACTGATATAGAGTGGAGACAGGAAACTGGATGGGAAAAAGCGGGCAAAAATGGGGAATCAAGATGGGGTCATCTGTAGGAGAAAAACACATCCACGGTGTCTTTACACACCACAACATTGATGCAAAACACTTGAGGGCTCAGTCTTAATTATCAACCATTTTTTACTATGTATTTAACCAAAACCTGAGACACAAATAGATATTCTGTGGGTCAGATATGCAACTCTAAATGTTGTCAGTGTTTTGACAAGATTACTTTTTTTCTCTCTCTGTTGCCTCCCAAATGTACAGGTTGTGCATGGTATTAAGCTGCACATCAAATTATAAAATCAGATTATTGAAATCCAGTTAATCCCTCAGAGGTAATTAACATGATCTTTTTATAAAACACTGAGGCAAACCAGAGTTTGTTTTCAAAATAGGAATACATTTTTGGGTCAATTATTTTCTGCATGCAATACCTAGATCAATGAAATGATGAGTGAAAATATAGTTTTTATTGCCTTCTGGGATGTTTTAGAAAATCTGTTAATGCAGGCACTATAAATTATATTTCTAGATCTTCAACAGTTGCAAATGCTTCTATTTCGAACTCTCTTAAATAATAATAATAATAATAAAAAAAAACGTTCTGCAGTAAATTCTGTTTTATCGCATGCATTTTTTTTTTAAACCAACCCACTAAGTCAAACTACAGTATGTAAGAGTAAATTACTTCACCAATACATTTTAATTCTTATTCTGATCTCACAAATGCATGTACAATTCTGTGTAATCTAATGCTACATACTTTTCAATGGCAATGCACAGGCATATTGAAACATAACGACCACTAATGGACCAATGGAACCAATACTTCTAGCAATATGACTTTCAAACATATCAAAGATGTTGTGGTAAGTGACAACAATACAACTGCTTTATGGCAATGCACTGGCTATTTTTAAACAGAAAGACAAAAAAATGTATTAAGTACCGTAGACATTAAAACTATAACAAAAATAAATAAATAACAAGAAAAAGGTAGATCTCTTAGGTGCCTGGAATAAATCTGTCTTACCTGACCCTGTGCTGTGTTTGATTGTTTTGGATTGTGATGTCTGAGAGGTAGAAGTTGACTCGGATCTCTGGTCCGAACTCATGCCTTTGCCATCCTGTTCCAGGGCTGAGCTGCTCTTGCGGGGCTTCTTATCGGTCAAGTGCAGTGGCGAGGTCTTCTTGATGGCCCGATTACGGGGTCGGATAGTGCCGTTGACTTTCAGGTAGGCTTGAGCCTTGTACTCCTTGAGTTCTCCATAGTTGGCATCTGTGACACGACATTCGTACAGGCCCTCATCATTCTTGCTCACCCGAGAGATCTGCAGCTTGTGGGAGATGTCATTGCCTTGGACTTTGACTGTCTGTGGAGAGAACAGAGAAAAACATCCTCACATAAACTAGCAATTTTACATGCAATACTCTTGAGGAACTTTTGCTGATTTATTTATCATTTGCTAGTGTCAGTAGTTTAATGTATAAAAAGTTGTCTCCGCAAAGAAAAAGAGGGGGGCATTGTTTTATTTCAAGTAAAATGTTGATTAAGTAGCATTTTGTGCCTGATTTAATAAACTACATAAAAACAATCAGTAAGCTTTAATACAAAAGCAAAAATCTGGAGAGTAAAGCACTTTTTACAAACTGAATATTGTGTTCAGCTGTTGTGTTAATATTTGGGGTTGTTCTGAATATCATACGACCATACTATGTTTTTTTTGTTTTGTTTTACATTGAACATCCGGATGAGTTTGTCTATGTTTGGAGTAGCATTCTAACTTTGCAGTGTGCAATGTATTATGCGCAAAGTACAAACATTTTCTACATCTACCAGAATCTGCACAAAATTATCTGCTGTATACTGCTCATTTAGGCAAATGTAATAGGTCACTCTGTTTTTCAAAAATTTATTAAAATGAAAATAGCTATTTTTAGTTGTTTACATATTTTCCAAGATGATAACTGAATGCCACTCTAATGCAACATGATGAGTTCATGTGACAACAATGTAGACATGTAGGTTTATTGTGGGACAATGCCTACTGCTTCACTGGGTGAATTCCAATCAAAAATTGGCATCCATATGCTGTACTTACTAAGAACGGAAAAGCATTTGAAATGGTACTCTGAAACAGGGCTGGACTGGTAATGTGGCATACCTGGCATTTCCCGGTGTGCCGACGCACTTTGGGGCCGATATGGGGCAGAATGGGCCGCGATAACAAAAATGACCAGCCGCGTTATGCAGAACGGACAACAAAACGGCGCCGTGATATGTAGAAAAGGTCAGCGAATGTAAAATCCTATGCTGGTTTCTCTTCCCAGTCCAGCCCTGCTCTGAAGGGAGTAGTGCATTCCTGTATCATGTGTCCATTTAAAACACCGTACATGTGTCCATTTAAAACACCCTACATGCTTATGAATGAGAAAGCTTTCTTGATAACTTCATGCTTTTAGATGTTAGGTTTGTTGTAAGAAATACAACGTTTGCATCATATATCTCCTCTTTGTGTCTATAATGACATTTTTGTATTTCAACTTGTGTACTGTCTCTTCATGAGGCGCTTGGTAATGACAAATGTGAAAATATATAAATACGTAGGGAAAATTTCCAGTGGGGTTTTATGCCAGGTAAAATCTCAAATAAATATCCCAAAAGAATCACCCAAACATGCCACACAGGATCAAGTGCTGCCCTCATCCCACTGTACTCTTCAAGTGTGCAAAAATGCTTTTTTGAATTCACCCAGTTATTATGCTTGAAAACTAGTTGGCAGAATAGAGTTTGGTGCACAGTGTTCAGTAAGACTCAGGTTAGAACATAGTCCTACTTTGCCAAAATGTACAATATAGTACCAGACCACATGTTGTGCAATACTGGGACACTATCACACCATGAAATGCACTCAATTTTCAATGTGAAAAAATTAAGCTAGATCAACTGTGACTTTCAATATCTCTTTCTGGACCTTTCTGTAGAGTAGAAGGCTAAGACATGTTGCACAAAATTTGTACCCAACTTTGTAAAAAACAAAAGCAAAATAAGCATATTTATGTCAGATGATCACCATTGCATATTGCATACTGTGTCACACTGTTTCACACAGTATGTCTTGCTTTATTTATTTTTATTAATTATATTTATTTATTTATTATTCACATTTGTCAGCATCCTGCCTCCTGTTGTTTGTCTCCAGGCCTCTAGAGGTCACCTGTGTTCCCCTCTGCCTTAGTTCTTCCTCGTGTGTCCTTGTTAGCGTTATCCAGGTCACCTGTGCCTTGTTTCCCCTAGAGTATTTTAGCTGTGTTTTTTTCCCCTTGTCCCTCACTCGGTTTTTGAGTCTTGCTATGTGTCTCCTGCTGTGTCCCACCGAGTCCTTCCAAGTTTTCCAAGCTATCCCAAGTAAGCTGTTCTTAGTTATTTGATTTTGTTTTTCTCCCCTCGTGGAGTTATTTTATTTCTCTCCTGTTATTATTTGCATTATCTCTACATTAACAATACCTTTTTTTGAGAAGAACATTTGTTGGATTTTTTTGGACTTGCAAAGAACCCTTTTTTTTTATAAATCTACTTTGCCTGGACTACTGCCTTGAGTGTTTCGTTTGGGTCCAACATTACCTCTGTGGCTAAGTGGTAGAACACTCAACTCTCCACATCTGCGACCCAAGTTCGAGCCCAGCGCATGACAGAAAATCTGAGTCAGTCATGGACCCAGAGACACTCAGTTCCAATTGGTGACAGGCCTTCTCCAGTGGCAGAGCCCCGACTTCCACCTCCCAAGCCCTTTGCTGGAGATCCAAGTGCCTGCTATGGTTTCCTTACCCAATGCTCAGTCACCTTCAAGCTGCAACCCTCAAGTTTTCCCACAGACCGTTCCAAGATTGCTTACATTATTACCCTTCTTTCAGATAAGGCCTCCGCTTGGGCCTCCGCAGTGTGGCAATCCCAGGAGGCCTGTTGTGACTCCTACGCGGCATTTGTGGAAGAGTTCAAACGGGGGTTTGATCATCCTGTCAGTGGTCGAGAAGCTTCCAAGCGCCTACTTTCTCTCTTTTAGGGTTCCCGCAGCACAGTTGATTTTGCCATTGAATTTCGGACCATAGCAGCAAGGAGCGGATGGAATGATGAAGCGCTGAGGGCCTGTTTTCATAGAGGGTTGTCTGAGCCCCTTCAAGATGAGTTAGCCACCCGAGAACCAGCTGGGGATCTTGAGTCCCTCATAGCATTGGCCATCCACCTGGACAATCGTCTGAGAGAGCGGAGAATGGCTCGCCGCCAGGTGTCTCAGTCCCAAGTTCCTCTGAGCAACTCTGTTTCTCCAGTTTGTGTTCCTTCGTACAGAGCTTCCCCGGCTCCTGAACAGCTCCATGATTCCCGGGAGGACAAGCAGTTAGGCCGTTCCAGGCTTTCTTCCAATGAAAGGGAACGTCGCATGAGGGAGCGTCGGTGCCTCTACTGCGGGGTTGCCGGTCACTTCCGCTCCACTTGCTCCGAGCTTTCGGGAAACGCCTGTCCCCGCCCAGCTACAGGAGGGCTGTGATGGGGAAAATTAGAGCTCCTCCTACGAACGCTGTCCTAGCTATTCCAGCCACTCTGTCCTGGGATGGCCACCAGCATCAGTTCCAGGCTATGATCGATTCCGGTGCCGCAGGTGACTTCCTGGATCTAACCTTGGCTAAGGAACTTAAGATACCTACCCAACTACTTCCTCAACCCGAGGCAGTTACAGCTTTGGATGGCAGACCTCTGGAACCAGGCAAAGTAACAGAGGCGACTCAGTCCCTACAACTTACCATCTTTCAACACCAGCAGGAGGAGACCTTCTATCTCATTGACTCCCCTGAGTATCCTATTATCCTGGGTCACCCTTGGCTGTGCAGACATAACCCCCAGATCGACTGGCCGACTGGCACCATTCTAAGCTGTGGTTCCACTTGCCAACTCACCTGCATGCTTCAGAGTCCCTCGGCCCCTAGTTCCGAGTTTCAAGAGTCTGTCGACCTCTCCCGAGTCCCCAGTGTTTACCATCGGTTCATGGCAGTGTTCAGCAAGTCCCGGGCTACTTCCTTACCGCCTCACCGCACTTACAACTGTGCCATTGATCTACTCCCTGGTTCCTGCCCTCCCAGGGGTCGGATCTTCTCCTTGTCCTCCTCCGAGCACTCAGCTATGGATACCTACATTAAGGAGTCCTTGTCAGCCGGCATCATCCGTGCCTCTACTTCCCCAGCTGGGGCGGGCTTCTTTTTTGTAGAGAAGAAAGACAGAGGTCTTAGGCCTTGTATTGATTACCGGGGCCTTAACAAGATCACGATTCGGAATCGATACCCCCTTCCTCTCATGGCCACTGCTTTTGAGCTGCTTCAAGGGGCTTCCATTTTTACTAAACTGGATCTCCGCAATGCTTACCATCTCGTGCGGATCCGGCAAGGAGACGAATGGAAGACGGCCTTCAACACCCCCACGGATCACTACGAATATCTGATGATGCCGTTCGGGCTCACCAACGCAGTATTCCAAGCCCTGATTAACGATGTTCTCCGGGACATGCTTAATCTGTTTGTCTTCGTATACCTGGACGATATCCTCATTTTCTCGAGGTCACTGAAGGAGCATGAGGTGCATGTTGGCCGGGTTCTCCAGAAACTACTTGACAATAATCTCTACATAAAACCTGAGAAGTGTGAATTTCACGTTTCCCAGACTCAGTTTCTCGGGTTTATCGTCACTCCTGGCCACCTGGAGATAGATCCCAAGAAGGTCAAGGCAGTCCACAACTGGCTCACACCTGCCACAGTCAAGGAGGTTCAACGTTTCATTGGCTTTGCAAACTTCTATAGGAAGTTCATTAAGAATTTCAGCTATGTGGTAGCCCCCTTGACAGCACTTACTAAGGGAGTAGGAACCAAGATTCACTGGGGTCCAAAGGCAGCGGGGGCCTTCGAGGATCTCAAGTGCCGCTTCACTTCTGCTCCGATTCTTGTCATCCCTGACCCAGAAAGAACTTTTGTGGTGGAGGTGGATGCCTCAGAGGTGGGGGTGGGGGCCATCCTGTCACAGAGGGGTGAGGATGGAAAGTTACACCCTTGTGCCTTCATGTCTCGCCGCCTGTCTGAGGCAGAGCGTAACTACCATGTGGGGGATCGTGAGTTGCTTGCGGTAAAACTGGCCTTGGAGGAGTGGCGCCATTGGCTTGAGGGGGCTCAGCATCCTTTCCAAGTTCTCACGGACCACAAGAACCTGGAATATCTCCAGCAGGCTAAGCGGTTGAACCCTCGGCAAGCGCGATGGTCCCTGTTTTTTAATCAATTCCAGTTTCTCCTATCTTACAGACCCGGCACCAAGAATGTCAAGCCGGATGCCCTCTCTCGAGTCCACTCGCCTGAAATACAAGAGAAACCCTTGGCATCTATTATTCCGGGGTCTAGGATAGTTGCGCCTCTTCAGTGGGAACTAGAAAGAGGGGTACGAGAGGCCCTTGTCCATGAGCCCGATCCAGGCGGTGGTCCTGCCGGACACCTGTACGTTCCTCTATCTGTTCGGACCCAGGTCTTGCATTGGGGTCATGAGTCGCCCTTGACGTGCTATCCAGGAAGTGCTCGCACACTGGAATTCCTCCAGCAGAGGTTTTGGTGGCTGTCCATGAAGAAGGACGTTCAGGTCTATGTGGAGGCCTGCCCTGTGTGCAACCAGGGAAAGTCTACACGTCAGCGACCCCAGGGACTGCTCCGTCCCTTACCTGTTCCCCACAGGCCATGGTCACACCTTTCTCTGGACTTTGTTACAGGACTTCCTCCATCCCAGGGCAACACTGTTATCCTGGTGGTTGTAGACCGGTTCTCTAAGGCTGCCCGGTTTATTCCCCTGCCCAAGCTGCCTTCGGCCAAGGAGACTGCTGAGCTCCTAATGAACCATGTCTTCCGGATATTTGGAATGCCCCTGGATATGGTCTCTGATCGAGGTCCCCAATTCTCAACCCGGTTTTGGGGGTCCTTCTGCAGGCTTATTGGGGCCACAGCCAGCCTGTCGTCTGGGTTCCATCCAGAGTCTAATGGGCAGACGGAACGGATTAATCAGGATCTGGAGACCACCTTGTGGTGTATGGCGGCCAGTAATCCCACGTCTTGGGCCACCTATATCATTTGGGCTGAATATGCCCACAACACCCTCCAGTCCTCGGCCACTGGAGTGTCCCCTTTCGAATGCCAGTTTGGATACACCCCTCCATTATTTCCAGAGGAAGAGGCGCAAGTTGGTGTTCCCTCGGCCCAGCACTTTGTCCTACGCTGTAGGCGGACCTGGAAGAAGGCCAGGCGTACCCTCCTTCGGACCTCCCAGAGATACCAAAGCCAGGCTAAACGCCGCCGATGGACGGCCCCTAATTTCCGAGCTGGTCAAAGAGTCTGGTTAGCCACTAAGAACCTACCCCTCCAGGTCGAATCTAAGAAGCTTTCCCAGAAATACATCGGCCCTTTTCGCATAGCAAGGAAAGTTAACCCTGTTTCTTATCGTTTGTTTCTCCCTCATTCACTTAGAATTAACCCCACTTTTCATGTTTCATTACTAAAACCTGTCTTGTCTTCTCCCTTTGCCCCCCCGCGCAGACCCCCTCCACCTCCCAGGATCATTGACGGCCAGGATCCGTTCCTAGAGGAGGGGGTCCTGTCAGCATCCTGCCACCTGTTGTTTGTCTCAGGGCCTCTAGAGGTCACCTGTGTTCCCCTCTGCCTTAGTTCTTCTTCGTGTGTCCTTGTTAGCTTTATCCAGGTCACCTGTGCCTTGTTTCCCCTAGAGTATTTTAGCTGTGTTTTTTTCCCCCTTGTCCCTCACTCGGTTTTTGAGTCTTGCTATGTGTCTCCTGCTGTGTCCCACCGAGTCCTTCCAAGTTTTCCAAGCTATCCCAAGTAAGCTGTTCTTAGTTATTTGATTTTGTTTTTCTCCCCTCGTGGAGTTATTTTATTTCTCTCCTGTTATTATTTGCATTATCTCTACATTAACAATACCTCTTTTTGAGAAGAACATTTGTTGGATTTTTTTGGACTTGCAAAGAACCCTTTTTTTATAAATCTACTTTGCCTGGACTACTAACTTGAGTGTTTCGTTTGGGTCCAAAATGACCTCCTCTGTGGCTTAGTGGTAGAACACTCAACTCTCCACATCTGAGACCCAAGTTTAAGCCCAGCGCATGACAACATTAAAGTAAGCAGTATGCTAGCATTCCACTCTAAATATAGCCATAGATTACATACTCACACTTATTTTGGTTCCTTCTTCATCAGGGTCTGGCTCTGGAATCAGCTCCATCTGAAGGGAAAACGAGATTAAGAATCTTTATGTTTCCAATATTTAAAGTGACATCCACATCAAAGCCAAAGAATAACAGAAAAGATAAGAAACATTCAAGTTCAGTTCCTCCACTCATATTACAGATTGTAATCAGGGCTCCACACAAATGCCAAGGGAGACATTGGTTCCCCTTCTGTCGCTCTCTCCACGTTGTGTCAGAGAAGCGACACTAGGGGTCTCTCTTGAGCGCCGATATTCACCTCTGAACTATGAAAAAAGGCCAATGAGAGTTGGCAACCAGTATTTGCATGTCCCGCCCCCGGACATACGGGTATTTAAGCGGCGCAAATACGGGAGTTCATTCAGAAAATTTCTTCGGAGCCGATGGTCGTGTCTGCAATTGCTGCATACTACACACCGAGTTCCTGTCATCCCTCTGCTGCATAACTGTTGGATTCCACGGCGACAACAGCGGCTTTCTCCTGTTTGCACGGCTGTGCATTCCTGCCCCTGGACGCATCGACAGTGCAGATTTAAAAACTCTCACGAGTTTTTTCCCTAAAAGAGTGATTTTATTTAAAAGAGTAATTTCCTCTAAAAGAGCAAAACACAGCGGCGTTGAACGTCCTTTTAAGGACGCGTCTTTATAAAGATGCCCTTCCGCCCCTGTGTTGTTTCTGGATGCGGTAGAGTGCTCTCTGCTTCCGACGGCCACAGGCGCTGTCTCGTATGTCTGGGTAGCGATCACAACGAGGCTGCGTTTGTGGATGGTTCATGTTCTCACTGCGAGAACATGACCATGACAACGTTGCGGTCGCGGCTTGCTTACAACCGTGAGCAAGCCACTCCAGCCGCCCCCTGTATTGCTCCTTCTTCCCACGGGATTGAGGACGATGTGGCTGGCGATGGAGGCGATTTGGGGATGGCTGCGGGTGCAGCTCCGCCGGGTACGCCCCCTCGGACCACCCGCGCCCCGACACGCTCCTTGATTCCTGTCCGTGCTCGAGGTGGCGGCGACTCGCCTCACAGCCAGTCAGCCGACCCTCTTGCGATGGAAGCCGATAAGCTCGCCGCGACATCGGAGGGCGCGGCATCTGATGCAGAGGACTCCCTGGGCTGCCGCCTTCGGGCTTGCACGCCCAGGCTGAGGCTGACGCACAGATATCCGACATGCTTTCCCAGGCAGCCAACAGCATGGGCTTGGATTGGAACCCTCCATCCTCCCCACAGCCATCTCGGATGGATGACTGGTTCCTGGGGTCTGCGCGCGCTCACAGCCTCGCCCCCCCGGTTCTGTTTTTCCCGGAAGTGCATGACGAGCTGACGTCTTCATGGAGAGCATCCCTCTCCACTCGTCACACCGCCACAGGCTCGTCCGCCCTCGCCACCCTCGACGGCGGAGCGCGCCACGGGTACGCGGCGATTCCCCAGGTGTATAGGGCGGTTGCGATCCATCTATGCCCCGGTACCCCTACCACCTGGCGAGGTCGCCCTGTACTCCCTTCCCGGACCTGTAGAGCAACCTCCTCGCTGTCAGCGAAGGCCTACAGCGCCACAGGACACGCCGCTTCCGCCCTGCATGCCATGGCTCTCCTGCAGGTCCACCAAGCCAAGGCACTTCGCAACATGCACGGGGGTCTCCCTGATCCCGACATGCTGCAGGAACTGTGTTCAGCGACCGACCTCGCCCTGAGAGCGACGAAGGTCACAGCGCAAGCGCTCGGGCAGGCGATGGCCACGCTAGTGGTCCAGGAACGTCAACTGTGGCTGAACATGGTCGAAATACGTGAAGCCGACAAGACTCGCTTCCTCAACGCCTCTGTCTCCCAGTTCGGCCTCTTCAGCGACACCGTCGAGGACTTTGCCCAGCAGTTCTCCACGGTAAAGAAGCAGACGGAGGCCATCTCTCACATCATGCCTCGCCGCAAGCCTGCCGCCACGGCCCATGCCCCGTCTGCTCGCCGAGGGCGTCCTCCCGCAGCCAGAAGACAAGCTCCTGCTCCGCCTCAACCCGGGCCCAGCTCTCAGCCCCAGCGTCGAGCAAACCGCGGGAAGCGCACGCCCCCTGTCTCACGGACCCCCTCGAGGACCCGGAAGGCTCCCAGAGCTCCTGAGACAACGCACCCAGAGTCCAAGAAGTTAGCTCCGGAGGTGGTAAGACCGCTCCGTCCCCCGGTGGAGGGCCGGGAGGAGAATCCTTTGTTTTTTTATTTGCCGCACCCCTTAATGGGGGCTGCGGTACCCAAATTCTCAATAAAAGAGCTATTTCCTTTGTCTCTGGGGTCACCTGGCCCGCAAATGCCGTTCTCACGGCACTCTGCTTTCAGGCCTCAACAGTCCCGGCTCCATGGACGCGGTGTCCCCGCCTTCAGCCCCACGACGGTTCCCTGGCCGGCCGGTTCAGACGAGTCCAGAGGACGCCAGCATCAGACCTCCTCCTCAGTCACGAACCCGCCCCCTGCCGGGTGCGCGAGCAAGGTAAGTGCTTTGAGTTTGTTCTCAGCACCAGAGCCTCAGGACGCCACGTTGCCTCCCGACGCCATGTTACCTGTTCCGCACCACTGCGAAGCCCCACCGGGTACGTCCAAAATACCCGTCCCTTTGGTGCCCCTAGCACGGAGTTTAGAGGCGTGGCTTTCACTGCCCAACCCGTCACACTGGCTGCACTGGACCATTCGACTCGGTTACGCAATTCAGTTTGCCAGGTCTCCGCCCCCCTTCGTGGGCGTACATTTTTCCGCAGTACACGGCCAACATGCCCATTCCCTGCGCGAAGAAATTGCCTCCCTTCTATTAAAGGACGCGATAGAGCCTGTCCCTCCAACCGAAACGAAGAAGGGTTTCTACAGCCCTTACTTTGTTGTACCCAAGAAAGGCGGCAGCTTACGACCGATCTTGGACCTGCGAGTTTTCAATTGGACCTTGTCCAAACTCCCGTTCAAAATGCTCACCCAGAAACAAATTCTATCTGGCGTCCGGCATCTAGATTGGTTCACAGCGGTAGACCTGAAGGACGCGTACTTCCACGTCTCAATTTGCCCTCGACATCGACCCTTCCTACGGTGCGTGTTCGACGGTCAGGCATATCAGTACAAAGTCCTCCCCTTCGGCCTGTCTCTGTCCCCTCGCGTCTTCACGAAAGTCGCAGAGGCAGCTCTTGCCCCGCTCCGAGTAGCCGGCATACGCATACTCAATTACCTCGACGACTGGCTCATACTGGCTCACTCTCGAGAGTTACTATGCGCACACAGAGACCAGGTGCTCAGGCACCTCAGCCGTTTGGGGCTTCAGGTCAACTGGGAAAGAGCAAGCTCTCCCGGTCCAGAGCATCTCTTTTCTCGGTCTGGAGTTAGACTCAGTCTCAATGACAGCGCGTCTCTCAGCGGCGTGCTCAGTCAGTGCTGAAATGCCTGCTTCCTTCAAGCCAGCGCCGTGGTCCCTAAGCGTTTCCAACAGCTCCTGGGGCATATGGCATCCTCAGCGGCACGCCAGGGTTGATGCATATGAGACCACTTCAGCACTGGCTCGGACTCGAGTCCGAGGCGAGCATGGCGCCACGGCACGCACAGCGTAAAAGTTACCTCTGCCTGCCGCCAGACCTTCAAACCCTGGACAGACCTTTGCTTTCTAAGGGCAGGAGTACCCTTGCAGCAGGTGTCCCGGCGCCTTCTGGTCACGACCGACGCCTCCAAATTGGGTTGGGGCGCCGTGTGCAACGGGCACGCAGCTGCAGGCGGTGGAACCGAGGCCGCTGCGCTGGCACATCAACTGCCTAGAGCTGCTGGCTGTTTTTCTGGCCCTGCAGAAGTTTCTTCCGTTAATTCGGCACAAACACGTCTTAGTCAGGACAGACAGCACCACGGTCGTAGCCTACATAAACCGCCAAGGCGAGTGCAGCTCCCTCCACATGTCACAGCTCGCCCGTCGTCTCCGCCTATGGAGTCAGCAGCGACTGGAGTCACTGCACGCCACTCACATCCCCGGCAACCTCAATGTGATGGCGGACGCGCTGTCAAGACAAAGCTTGCCCGGCGGAGAGTGGAGACTCCACCCCCAGTCGGTCCAGCTGATTTGGGACCGGTTCGGCAAGGCCCAGGTAGACCTGTTTGCCTCCCAAGAAACCTCCCACTGCCCGCTCTGGTATGCCCGGACAGAGGCTCCCCTCGGGGCAGATGTGCTGGCACACAGCTGGCCCACGGGGCTGCGCAAGTACGCATTTCCCCCAGTGAGCCTTCTTGCACATGTGCTATGCAAGGTCAGGGAGGACGAGGAGCAAGTCACTCTGGTAGCCCCCTACTGGCCTACCCGGACTTGGTTTTCGGACCTCACACTCCTCACAACAGCCCCTCCCTGGCGAATTCCCCTGAAGAAGAACCTTCTTTCTCAGGGACGGGGCACGCTCTGGCACCCGCACCCAGACCTCTGGAACCTCCACGTCTGACCCCTGGACGGGATGCGGAAGATCTAGCCGGTCTACCATCTGCCGTCGTAGATATAATCAATCAAGCCAGAGCCCCCTCTACCAGGCATCTTTACGCCCTAAAGTGGCATCTGTTCGCGGACTGGTGTTCTTCCCGAGCCGAAGACCCGCAGAAGTGCGCAGTTAGGTCAGTGCTCGTGTTTCTTCAGGAGAGGCTGGAGAGGAGGCTGTCCCCTCCACCCTCAAGGTGTATGTCGCCGCTATCGTGACCCACCACAACACGGAGACGGAAAGTCTCTTGGTAAGCACGACTTAATCGTCAGGTTCCTAAAAGGTGCCCGGAGGATAGCTCCCTCCCGGCCTAACCTGTTCCCCTCCTGGGATCTCTCGGTCGATCCTTAAGGGACTCCAGAGACCCCCTTCGAGCCGCTTGTCTCAGTTGGACTCAGGGCCCTCTCTCTCAAGACCGCCCTGCTGATCGCGCTCGCTTCCATCAAGAGGGTCGGGGACCTGCATGCGTTCTCTGTTAGCGGCGGCTTGCCTGGAGTTCGGTCTGGCAGACACGTTCGTGATCCTAAGACCACGACCGGGCTATGTGCCCAAGGTTCCTACCACACCCTTCAGGGATCAGGTAGTGAACCTGCAAGCGCTGCCCGGGAGGAGGCAGATCCAGCCCTTTCACTGCTGCGTCACGTGCCTTACGTATCTACCTGGACCGCACACAGAGCACTAGGCGCTCTGAGCAGCTCTTCGTCTGCTTTGGGGGACAGCAGAAAGTGAATGCTGTCTCCAAGCAGAGACTCGCCCACTGGGTTGTCGGCGCCATTTCCTGGCTTATCACACCCAGGCCGTGCCCCCCCCCCTTTGCGGGTCCGAGCCCACTTCACCAGGAGTGTTGCGTCCTCATGGGCACTGGCTAGGGGCACTGCCCTTGCAGACATTTGTAGAGCAGCGGGCTGGGCAACACCTAACACTTTCGCGAGATTCTACAATCTCCGAGTTGGGTCAGTATCGTCCCGTGTTCTCTCAGGTACCGAGCCCGTAGAACTTGGTGGCACGCTCACGATCTGACCGGGTGAATCGCTTGCACCTAGCGCCCTTCCCCCTAACCAGGGGAAACAGTGCGCCTTCATTCCCAGGAGATCTCAGGTTTGGGACACTGGTTGATTCCTCCCTAGCCCTTGTGGGTCGCAGTTCAGCGGAGGAACTCGCCGACCCAAGCCACTGCGGGTACCGCAAGCTACCCTGCACTGGTGTAGATGCTCCACAGGTAAGACCTCCTTCGGACTCCCCCTGTGTGTAACGCCACGGTTCTGTCCCCTCTGGCGAGGGGACTCCCGTGCTTCCCTTAGGCAGTCACGGCTGCCTCGGTTGACGTGCTGTATGTTCCCCCCTCTATAGGCTGGATCCACCACCGCACTGACTTTTCCACATAGGCCCTAAGTCAGGCCTCTGATGGTTTTGCCACTTAAACTTGCCTCCCCTCTCGGGTAGGCGTGGCCTCCGCAGGGTCTTCTCCGCCCTGAATAAGGGCTAAGACCCCCTTCCCTCAATGCGTGTAAGTGCCCTGGCCTAAGTTGCTCTATGCGAGAAACATAGAGAGAAAAGAGGCCCGGCCAGGCTTGGCCCGTTCCCAGGTTGGCAGCCAGCACCTTGTTCCCCCTTCCGGGGTAACGATAAGGAATCCTGATGGCTTAAATGGGGCATTGGGGAAGGGTACGTGCAGCCTGATACAGTTGGTTGTCCTGCACGTAAGAATACCTGCTCGCTCCTGTATCAGCAGTTCACGTACACGGCTCAGCGCGTGGAGCTTTTATAAGTGGACCCCTAGTGTCGCTTCTCTGACACAACGTGGAGAGAGCGACAGAAGGGGAACGTCTAGGTTACGTATGTAACCGGACCATTTCCGGCTCCTCAAAAAAATCCTGAATGAACTCCCGTATTTGCGCCGCTTAAATACCCATATGTCCGGGGGCGGGACATGCAAATAATGGTTGCCAACTCTCATTGGCCTTTTTTCATAGTTCAGAGGTGAATATCGGCGCTCAAGAGAGACCCCTAGTGTCGCTTCTCTGACACAACATCTCGTTCCCTCCATCAGGGAACGGAGGTTACATACGTAACCTAGATGTTCTTAAAATGAAACATTTATGATCCAAATTATTATTCTTATTATAATTTTTTTTTTATGTATAAACATATTTATTCTGAGTTTCCAAATTACAGAATCACTCAATTTAGATCATTATTCAAAAAACTGACTACTTCTCTAGACTTCTGTTGTTAGATTGATATTAGACCATGGAAAGGTGTTTAAAAATGAAAACAAATATACTGATTTGCGAGTCTTTCGTTCATGAATTGAACATTATGGGTCACACTGTGTTCATGTTTGCATGCATTGAGGACAATGCAAATGAAAGATGCTGAATTGCAGTGTTGGAAACACTGGCAGGAGCTCCAAATCTTACAAAACTGAATGTAGACACAAATAGATTTGAAATCATTGATGCATTTTGGTCCCATTCTGGAGCCCTGATTGAAAAGACCTTGAATTAATCCCTGGCTACCCACTACAAAATAAAAAACAAAAACAACATAATCTCACGAGGAATATGGATGTTAGTTCCAAAAATATTTGCACCCAAATTCCAGACTAGCGCCACCATGTGCCGTATGTTCATGCCCTGAAAATGGGCTGCTCCGTGCCTTTGACATCACATGTATTTTGATCTCCAGCTAGTGAGATACTACAATTTGCAAAGAAGTAAATAAAATAATGCTGTTTTAGTCTTAGTCTAACAATTTATTCGTATATTAACAACAGAATAAATACTACCAAACATTTTAATTAAGATAATGTTTACTTATTCTTGTGCTTGCAAAGGTGTACAAGCAATCAACTGTAGTTCAAGCTTAGGCCACTGGCAGCAGTTAAGAAATTCGAAAAGCAGAGACCGATTTCAGCAGACAAAAAAATTGACCAAATTTCCCACATTATTATTCTAATTTTGATCTGGTTGTATTCGCAACAATTTTAGTCATAGTCTATGTAGAGCCCTGATTGCAAAGTCCTTAAAGAAATGTTTTCAATTTAGCTCAATCAACAGCATTTGTGACATAATATTGGTTACCACAAAGATTTATTTTGACTCTTCCCTCCTTATCTTTAAAAAATAAATAAAATCTTGGCTACAGTGAGGCACTTACAATGGAAGTGAATGGGGGGCCAGTTTTTGAATGTTAAAATACTTACTATTTCAAAAGTATAACCAAAAGACAAAGGATATGCACGTAAACATGATTTTAGTCTGATAAATTCGCTTACTAACCTTTCTTGTGTTAAGTTATACACTTCTTGATGATGTAATGTCAACAATCCTGTACAAATGACTGTAAAAAATGACTATTTAAACAATAACATGAGTTTTAACAGAAGAATTAACCCTCCAAAAGTTGCCCCATTCACTTCCCTTGTAAGTGCCTCACTGTTACCTTTATTGTTTATTTTTATTTTTTTATTTTTGTGGTAATCAACATTACGCCACAAAAGCTGTTGATTGAGCTTAACTTTATTTGTTTAACTTTATTGCTTGATTACCCATGACACTGTTAAAAACTGAGCTTTGAAAAGCTCAGTTATTTTTTATTTTATTAATGTATTTATTTATTTTTTACTTATTTTTGTATTTTTCTTTAGGTAAAGGGAAATGCATAGCCTGCAGTTTGTGGAGAGTGTTTCAGAGCTAAACTGAACAATGAATCATTAGAACAGGCACACGAACAGATGGCACTGTAGACGCCATTTTCTGCTCTTTAAGGAGTTTGAAATATTCAAAATGCACCACATCAAAAAACAATCAGCCCAAAATCCATCAGGCTAAAGAGGAATAATGCTTCCGCTTGACAATGCTCAGCTAAATAATTCACTTCATCTGGTTGAGGTCTGAGGCAATTGTATTTAAATTAAGCAATGAGGAAAATAGTAGATTCATGGAAAACATGTTCATCCTTAATGCCGATAATGTCATGTTTGCTTGCAGCTCTCTTAAACCATTAAACGCTCAGGCTCATCCTAGGTAACCTTATGAGAGAAGACCTTGAAAATATGCTTGAATGAAAAGAATCCATGCTGCCTTATATGAGCAGTACCACACTATTTGAGCCCAGATTTAAAGCCACAAATGCTTCGGCATTGATTTTAGTAGGCATCATTTATTTATGTTAAAAAAGTGCCAAATGGTATTTTGCAGAGGATGGTCTTGCTGACAGTGTTCAACACAGAGGATCCTTGCACTGCCACATGAAATAATATTTTGATTACGCGTTGTGAGTTGCTTTGAGGATTAAAATAAGGGCATGCAAGGATTGCGAGGAAGTCTCTCTCAAAAAAAGAAAAAGAAAGAAAAAAGACAGTCAGTAAGAGCTACAAAGGGGACATATATGGTGTGGATTGAAGAGGAGCTTAATATAAAAAATTCAAGGTTAACTTGAAGTGCAGACGTTATAAGACTTTAGAAAACATTCAGTATTTTTTTTCCCTCAAGAAAAAAAAAAGTCAAACATAATTTACACACATGAGAAAAAGACAGTCATATCAGCAGCCTAATAAAGGCATGGAATGGGTCACCTCATGGGGCCACCGTATTAAAATTGCACGACCAGCTAAATAAAATTCCCTATATCTTAGTAATGGCAGTGGTAACTGAAAGCATTTGCTTTAATGTTTTGCTACATACAGGCGAATAGGTGTCAGTATATATCAAAGACGAATGCCTTTTTGGCCACCAAAACACAGTAGGATTTCAAGTGGGCAGGCGGTGTTAAATGTCACAACACCATGGACAAAGCAAAACTCAGAATTCTGAGGAAAGTCCTGTGTTTTATGAACTTAAGCCAAAAACATCTAGGGATCCTTGACAGCAACTGGGTTTGCACTAACCTCCACGTCTGCATAACCTCAATCCATAGCCGTGGGGAGGTTATGATGCTTGTTATGAGTGAAATTGTTTTTTCATTGGTTGTACGGTGTATTTTATTGTATAAAGTCTTTTTATTTTGTGTACATTGTATATTATTTTTATTGCATACAGTCTTCTTATTTTGTGTATACTGTATATTGAATATTATTAGGTGTATATTGTGTTGTGTAACAATATGTGTAAAATGTGTTATGTGTTAATTATTTTCATATGTTGCTTGTAGCTGCACTCAAGTCTTTCAACCACTATTGCACTTGTGTTTATGGTTGAGTATCAAATCAAATCAAATCCCTTAATTGTCAAAGTAATCCTGGCTAAATGGCATCAGACTCTTATTATAAAAGTATTTGTCTAAATTATCCTCTTTTAACAATGAAAGCTGGAATCCATGCCCGAAAGAACAAGTATGTTAATTAATTTGAGGGAAGGAGGATGCGGGTTACTCCCCAGCTCATGGAAGATGTCTGATTGGGTAGAACTCTTTTGCCTTCACTGATTAAGTTAAGTTCTCCAAAGTTTTACAAATTGTAGAGGTTTTGAGGGTCCCAGTGAAGCCACATCCAATCCTCCATCCTCGATTGATTTCTTCTGAAATGACTATACCATCAAATGAAACTCCAGGCCATCAAATAAGCATAAAACAAAGACTTTCTTCCAAACAATCCAAGACAAGGAACTTCCTTCTCTGCACATGGCAAGAACAAACCTTGGTGCTTAGCTAATCAATGTGTATTAAATGAAGTATTGATAGTTCGTTTCAAGGCATGGACTGCTAGGCTGCATGCATGTATACAGGGTTGGGAAGTAATGGAATACAAGTAACTGTATTCCGCTACAGTTACAATTTAAATAATTGTAATTAGAATACAGTTACATTCAAAAAGTATTTTGATTACTGAAGAAATTACTTTGCATTTTATTGTAATTTGTTTCATTTAATATTTAGTCCTTTCATTTGGAAAACGTTTATACATATAAATAATGCTATCCAAAGTGCATTTGAACAGTAGTGAAACACTTTCTTTTGATGTGATGAGACCAGAGGTCTCCATCACCCGAATACTAACTTTCCACCTTGAACTCCATTTCCCATAATCCCTGTTCTGACACTGATTACCTGCTTACCTGTTCCTGATTTACTCAATCTATTTAAGTCTCACTATCACTCGCTATCATTGCGAAGTCTTGTTTTGCCTCGGCTCCATTACTGAGTGTTTACCATTCCCCGTCTTGATTACCTGTGTTTGACTCAGCTTTGGATATTTACCGTTTACGTCTGTTTGCTGCCTGCCTGCAGTTGTGTTTGCCTGGATTACTGACATTGTTGTTTGCTGCCTGCCCTGAACCCCTGCCTGTCTCACTGTGTTTCTGCCCTGCTTCTTATATTAATGTTTTCCTGGATTTTTTGACCTACGCACATGGATCCCACTCAACCTGAGTCCCTGTTACAATAATTGCATTGTATCAAATGCTTAAGCACATAGTAGTTAAAGACACCTAATATAAAGTGGGACAAAACAAAGTAAAAAGAAGAAAAAACAAGAAACAATCCCCACAGCAAAGTGCTAGCATTCTGAATGTGGAGGCATTTTTATTAAAGTTTCTTTATCATTTTAAAACTGGAAGCCCCATTGGTTGAGGTCTGTTTTTTAGAACAGGAAAGGAATCGTTCAAATTGATAACTCACTCAGAGCTGACATTTAGGTAATGTGGGCCGTTGATCTCCATTATGTTGAGATCACTTATCTCTGCATGGTATAACAAGCTGGCCATTTAGTTGTACCTCCAGTAGCCTCCCATTAAAATCAAATACAATTAAGCTAAATGTGGTCTAATGAATTTTCAATTTTTAATACTTGTTCTGGGCATTCAGGATTGACTTCTAAAGACTCTGAGTAGTATCTGGGTTGCATTGCAAATGGTGCCACTTTATTTCATTAACACACTGAAAGTATCTCCGCAGCGATGTCTGCCCCATTATCTTTCAAATAAAAAAGTTCACCCAAAAATGAACATTCTGTCACATTACTTCTCCCGCAGGTTGTTCCAAACCCATTTGAGTCTGTTCTTCAATGTAACATAGAAGAAGACATTTTAAAGACAATTTGCACAACTATTCTGCCCTACAAAACAAAAAGGCAGTAACTGCATTTTTGGTCAAAAATGAGTTATCATTTTCATGACATTCAAGGCATCCTTTGTTATGTGACAAAACATCTTATCTCAAATGTGTGTCGTTTTGGACAAAAATGGTAGTCGTTTGTACAGTAACTGCAAAAAGCCCTAGTGAAACAAAGCAAGAGTACAGTAACATCCATTACAGTATTCTTGTTATGTTTTACCTAACAAAAAATAACCGTGTTGCTGCGCAGTGAAGTTACTGTTTCCATGGTGAACACACACAGCTGACTTCGCGGCATCCTCACGGGATGGTTTTAACATTTGCGATTTCACCCTTGTAACTTCACACAAATTTTGTTTGAGATGGCACAAAGCTGGGGAAAGAAGATGGTCGAACTGGCATTGAAAAGAAAATACCCGGAGAATGGTAAGTAACAGTGACAAATTAAACATTTAGAGGCTAGGCTATCACAATATAAACACCTGTCAGCCACCAGGGCGGGACTTCCTCTCAGAGGTCCATTCAGATAGCATTATACTAATTGACAGGCAATGTTTTAAATAGCTTTGCTTACCTGCCCCTGATCCTCCCTGCTCCTAGCTGTAACTTTATTCTCTGTAACTTCACATCATCGCCGATGCCATGTCATCATTTTGTTGTTCATGTCACAAAGTTATAATCCAACCAGCAGTGGAAAAATATTCAATAACTAGAAAAGCATGTGGTCCTATTCAAAATAAATTGTCCCAATTTGGGCCTTGATACAGCTTAGCAATGTGAGACTTTAAGCAGCCGTTTCAGCATCAGAACAGCTTCCGGGTGGAAAATATTGACCTAAAATGGTCAAATTAGTTTGGGTTTGGTATATCCATGTTCAGGAAAACAAATGGTTCCAATTATTTCAAATACAGTGTATCTAACACACCCAGAGCCCAAGTTGTGGCAAAATAGTTTTTGGAGAATCTGTAGTTACTGCCTTTTTCCTTGGTATGGTGCCACGTTTTTGGTAAGTAATACAAAGCAAGAATACATTAACTGCAAAATAGTGGTAAAATATCAAATTAAATATGAGGATTGATATGTACAAAGAATAAGCTAATATAAAGTAACAAAACAGCCACATGTCTAATAATCTACCTACAACTACTTAGGCTGGATGACAGGATAACTTTAAAGTCATTTTTCTCAGTTCTGCACTCTGCGTAGTTACTGCCTTTTTGCTTTGTAGGGCAGTATTGTCTTATAGGGAAATCATATAATGACTGGGGGCTCCAAAAAAACAAAACAAATGCACATTAAAAGTAGTCTATATGAACTGAGTTTTGAAAACTACAAATCGCTTTTTGCTGCCACACTTACTGCTCTGTTCTTGATGACCATACTGTACATGGAAGTGCATAAGATTGGAAAAGTTCCATATTAATAAACAGCATTTTTTTTTATTTTTTTTTTAAATAATTTTTCTTTATTAGTTTAATTTGTTGAAATGCACTACCCACTGATGGGCTAATATCTTTAGTAGTTTGGAACTGTAATTTGTGATCATGGCAGGGCGGAGGGCGGGGCCGGGTCGTGATCCTACGCAGTATCGTGCGGGAGAGAGAGATCGTTAGCGGACATGTCCATCATGTGTGTGTTTATGTTGTCTTTTAAGTTTCTCATTAAAATATTATTTATATTGAAAAGCCGGTTCTCGCCTCCTCCTTTCCATCGATCCCTTTACAGTGATCCTCGCTCTCTTAATAACAAGAAAGTCTGTCATTCTTCATGCCAGATGAAATTGACTTCTTGTAAAATGTGCCCCTGCAATTATTTTGCGTAATGCACGAGGCTCTAAGGACCCCTTCACTAAATTAATGTCGTGGAAGAAGGATAGCATCATCTATATTAAGATATAAACATATCTCACTTGAATGGCCACAGCCGCCAAGCATGTATCACTCCAGAGATTGAGATTAAGCCCTTAGATATCTACAGACAAACCTTGAGGATATAATTATTATGAACCTCTTTATGAGGATATTGAACAGTGTTTATTTGTTCTCAAGGCAAACAATATGATTCGATATTTGAAACTTTCTCTTTCACACCCACATACACACTTCTGTCCACTGCACACTCTCCATATCCGTTCAGCACAGTTTCGTCATCCTGAAGGCTGAAGTTCAACAAGTTATTATATTGCTCTTGTATGCTGTGTGACTGTGGTGCAGAACAGTGATGCATTATGATAGCCTTGCTTTATGGCCAAACAGCTCCTTCACCAGATGAAATACAGCTGAGGCAGCAGATGGCAACACTTGGTGGAACACAAATATGTGGAACATGTTCCCATCTTTTCTTAATGACATCTGGGTTCTGAGCAATAAAGCAAATGTGTGTGCATCGGCAGATTTCATAATATAAATGCTGCTAATTAATTGGAAGGCCGGGTCTTTCTGAAACAGTGCAGGTAATGATTAATCCAGTTATCCAGATGAAAATAAAAAAGTCAAGATCTACGTTTAATGGCAGTCATCAGAAATTGGGCAGTATTTAATTAATTTAGGCTAATTTTATTCAATTTCCTATTTTTTTTTTCATGAGCACTTGGGATAGGGCTGTACAATGATAAAATACAAAACATAAGAAAAAAAAAAATAAACAAACAAACAATATTATATTTCTTATTCAAATGCACTGCAAATGTGGTGAATTTGGCTCAGTTTGTCAAAATAAAATACAATAAAATAAAATAAAATCATTCCAAGAGCTATCCAGTTCATACACCCAATATGAAACAGAAAAATGATCTAGTGATAGTTACCTCCTCTGCTAAAGTGAATTCATTTATTTTTGGAGCCACTTATATACATCACGACCTACCTCAATACAAAACATTTGAAAATATGAAAAATAAATAAATAGCCTATAAGTAAATATAAAATTGTGTTTTGTATTTGAATGTTTGAATTTGCACTGCATATAATCATAAAATAAAAATAAAAAACATATAAAGCATGAACTTGATATGGATTGGCAAAACAAGTAACAAAATAAATACTATAATGATACAATAAGGTTCCAGTTAACAACATGAGTTAACATGAACAATTGCATTTTTATTAGCTAACATTATATATCTAATAAATGCTGTAAAAAAAATATCTTTTTAATTGTCTTAACAATAACTTATTGTAAAGTGCTCCCTGACTAGCGATGTATTGGTTGGAACCTGAATATATAAAGCTATCTAGCAATAGTTACTTATAAGGAAGAGCACCACATCCATAATGCAATTATACTATTTGCAAGATATCAATATCCCTGTTTCAAGCAATAAATTGCATGTGAGTTGCAACTTTACACCATTTCAATGTTTAAACTGCCTTCCCACATTGACATACAAAGGCAATGGAAGGGGGTGCTGAAGCACAAAACTGGAAAACAGTATCAACAAAATGTATATCTTTTTTATTGTATTTATGAAATAATTATAATACAGTTTTCGCTTTCTGTATATGATTTGTTAATAACAATGGCATCCCAATTCGGAGAGATTTGTCATGCTTGTGGGCGGGGCTCTGCTGAATTGAAGAGAGCCCTTGTGATGGGGATGGATGCTAGTGAGCTTTTTATTCTCTGTTTTCCTTTTATTTGCACAAAACCAAAAAAAAAAAAAAAGTGATCGTTAACACTGAAACAGAAATGTTTAAATAAATTATGATTAAATTGTGTTATTTTTTTCATCAATGTTGGTTAATAATAAATATTGTATTGTAATATTACAGTTTATATTAATACATAAAAATGTATCAATGTTACGTTTTTATTTCAGTAGAATATTGTGCTTTACTCATCCTTTGAAATTATAATTTATACAAAAACAAAACAAAAAAAACAGTATGGGTTAGAGCTTCGTGTTCTCGTGATTTGTCACCCTGCAGAAGGTGCTAAAACCTCAGCTGAGCAAAAATGTCATCTTCTGGCGCTTGTTTGTGTTTAACATCAGTCGCGTGGATATCGAAAGTCTCATGAAGACATTCATTAGCAAGCGCAAGGCCACATTTGGGGCCTTCAGGTTAAAGGTAGGACATTTCTTAATAGCGTAATATTTTAGGTTATGGGTTCAATTTAATAGCTGTTTTGTTTGAACAATTATATTGTGTTTTACGGTAACTTGTCATTCACACTGACATGGCAATTTCAATGTGGTAGAATATAACTAATGCAATGGCTGGCTTAATGAATGACTTAATTGCTGGTGAAAACGTTCCACTGCATTTTGATTGTGTGTGTGTACAGTGATCGTGAAAGGAAAAAGGTGTCTCTGGTTGTTTCTTGCGGAGTACTCCGCCTTACAGTATCCATATGGTTAGGATTAGGGTAGGGGTGGGATTAGGGCATCTGCTGCCTCCCAGGAACAAACAGAGGCCCCTTTGTACAGTGATAGGGAGACACGTAGTTCTCTGTTGCCCTCGTTACACGTGCATGATGTGTAAATCAACTGCCAAAACTGCAAAGCACCTTGCCAAATATTTGCTCCCATGTCTATGTTGACATATTGTTGAAACATGTCAAATGTGGTATACTAACATACTTGTTATGCAGAGAAAGCTTGTTAATGCCCAGAGGGATGGTATCATTTACTGCTGGGCACAGGCACACTGTTGTGTGAGTCATGAATTATGCAGGTCTGTGGAGAGGCAGTAGGGGTGCTAAGCATTGTGTGAATATATGTATGATAGAAATTATTGTATTTGACAATTCCTCTGGGTCTGACATGATACATGTGTTGCTGATGATTGATTTTGGCTCATCTAACATAGTTAACAAGTGTACCTAGTCACTTATTGAGAAACATTCAGACAACAATGCACCTTACCGCCTTTGAAACGCTTAAAACTCAGATGAAGTGCTAAATGTATTTTAAGCTTGATAGACCTTATGAAGAGATGCTGTTTTTGATGCTGGTCAATTATTGGGTCCATAATGTTTTTGCCTCTGCTCACTCAGCAGTAAAAACATGTATGCAAAAGTTATATTTTGGTCTGCTCTCACCCAAAATCAATTAGATTACTTTTATTCTGCCTTTATGTACTTTTAGGAGCCTTACATTTTTGGTCACAAATTACATTTTTTGCAGAATAAAAAAAGTCTTACACATCTGGTTTGGTATGAGTGTAAATAATGAGAGAATTTTCATTTTTGTGTGAACTATCCCTTTAAATTTGTAAAGCATTTACATTTATATTTATGCATTTGGCAGACGCTTTTATACAAAGCAACTTACAGTGCAATTATTAAAGGGACAATTATCCCCCCGGAACAACCTGGAGTTAAGTGCCTTGCTCAAGGGCACAATGGTGTTGGCTGTGGGGTTCAAACCAGCGACCTTCTGATTAACAGCCCTGTGCTTTAGCCACTATGCCACCACCACTCCATCTCTTCTTTTAGTTTCTCCCTAACATAGTGGATATATGTCTTGCAAAATTAGTGAGGTCTTTATCAGTTTTCTTGAATGAAAACAAATGTAAATGTATAATTTCAATACATTTTCAAAAGATTCTTGCAATATCAATTAATGGATGCTTGTGCAGCTTCCTTCAAACTCTCACGGCAAAACAGTAAGGATTAATAGGACTTTTCTGAATGTATCTAATTCATATGATATCGTATGACTGCACTCACGCATATGAATGTGTGCACTCACACATATGAATTCTCTGGACATTGTTTTCATCTAATACACCACAATTACTTGCTTCTATCACACACAACAGCTTCCTATCATGTTTACACACTCTACTAATCAGTTAGATTTAGATAAGTGTTTTGGGTGAGGACATAATATTAATAAGCATATCCTTAATACCTTGTGCACAAAACTTCATTAGACATCCTAGCATTTGCACGTGATGAAATTGTACAAATTCATATGAACGTGAAGTCGTACGGAATCATACGAAAATCCAACTCGTAAAATATATATACATTTTCATAAGACCGGGTTATATCTGATGAATAGTCACATGAAGCCTTCAAAAATACATATAGTACAATTCATAGTTCTATTTTTTATTTCATTTTTTTTAAACACCAAGACTGTCGTCTAGGTCTAAAAGCAAAGCTTTTCACTTATGTTCTTCACTTAATTATTAAAATAAATTAGTATATGCTGCATTATTAAAAGACACTCAGGGCATCCACGCACTAGAAGGCTGTATTGTTTGCAAAAGGACAAAAATAATATAAGTGCATGGTGTCCTGATGGGGGGGCAAACCCTTGTGATAAGTGAATGAGAAAAAAGTACATATAGTGCTTTTTCTTAGCACTGACAAGGACAGGAATGAAACCGACAGCAAGCGTATTCTCATATACAACATAAATACTATACATCCTGTTTTATATATATATATATATATATATATATATATATATATATATATATATATATATATATATAAATATATAATTTGTCATGCACTTGGCTATACACCATGTTATACTGAGTATGTGATGCACTCTATCAAAAGATAAAACAAAAGTCTCAGCTTTTAAATTGTGTCAATGTTTTCATTAAATTAAATCTGTAAATGTTGTTTTATGTCAGAGATGTGAGAACAGACATAGAGTGGATGACTCATTTCAAAGACGCTCTGGTGGATGCATGATCTGTGTGTGTCCTGTGGTGGGTTTGTGATGTGTGTGTAGGTGCCTACCCAAGTGTAAATGCATGGATATGTTTTAAGCACTGTACAATATGCTTTGTGAGCCCATATTGTTATATAGACACTGAATGAATTAAGCTGCACGTGTGCACACTGCAAAAGCAGTGTTCCTGCAATATAATTTTATTTTTAAGCTGTTATTTACATTTCAATTATTAAATGTATGTTTGAATACAGTACATTTCCCAATTCTGTCTGGCAACTGTTTGGAATCTTAAAAGACAATATTCTCAAAAACAAGGTATAAGGACAGCTATCAATTAAATGAGTATATCTTAGCACCGGTTTGGGATAGAAACATACAATTTATATCATTAGAAAGCTGCATTCATTTTTACTTTAGTGCATGAAACACAAAATGTAATTCAGTGTCAACTTGGCTACAGTGTGTTACATTTTTTTTACTGGACTTTTATTGATGCTGATAATAACCAGCATGCATATATATTAAATTCTCAAAATTGTAAATAGAACAAATATTGTGTGCTAAAATTGTAAATTAATCTAAACTGTTCAAGCACTTTAACATTCAGCTGTGGGTTAAACGCATCCGAATGTCTAGGGCAATGTTCGAAGGACTTGTTTAAGCAGTGGAAACATGAGCACAAATGGTCAAAACATATCATAATCTGTGAGGTTCCACCTCATCTTCTGAAACTTGAGTCCTGCATTCATCTCTTCATCAGTCCTGGCTATCTCATATGACATTGATGAGTGGTGTTAGACTACTGTGCATGATACAAAATTAACTCTTTTAAACCATTATGTTATTCCTGCAGTAACGTATTGACAATTAGACAGTGGTGCATAATGAACTGCAGCAGTACAGCAACAAGGATATCATTTATTTGGGGGGTGCAATCTGGCCATATCTGAGGGGGTCATGTCCCCTTCAATTTATATTGTGACCTTGGGGCTGAGTAATGTAAACTTTAAGGGTGAGCTGTATACCACCCCAATCAATCACAAAATAGCACCTAAAATGTTTAGTATTTTTCTACGTTTGTCATTGGCTGAAAGAAATGACACTCAAGAGGTGCCTTCATTCTGCAGATGACAAGAGAATGTCATGAGAGTCAAGAGTGAGAATGATAATAATAGTTATTTTTGTGGATTTTGGTGCCCATAAAGAAGCTTGTAGGTGGTGCTTCCAGCTATAGCAGGCTACTGTTGATGTACAACAGGTTTTCTTCTTCCCAGCTCATCAGATCCCTCTCCCTGCACCTCAGCTCCACAAAAGCATGCTGTGGGTGTTAGAGCACTTTTGGACCTGATTTCTAATGATTCTGATCAGTAAATGCTAGAATGGCTGGAATATAGTGTTTCATGGGACCAACAATGCTAGAGATGGGCCTGATTTTGACTAATGCAAAACTCAAGAAAATCCACCACTGCCTATCCCACAAACTTGTAAGTGAATGCTGAGAGTTTATGCACATATAAAACATATCCTTTAAGGTTTTTCAAGCTCAAATCAAATATTTTCAAAAACCCCAGCAATTGAATTAACCAAAGTTCCACTTTGAATAGTGGTTATGACATTGTGGTGGTGTTCATGTGAACTCATCTCATAAATACGATGTATTTGACATGACTTAAACGCAGCAGTCATTTGCAAGTATATTATTCATGCTTGATTTCTGTACTCATCATCTTAAACACCTTGTCGAGACCTCAACACTGCTTAGTTCCCTATCGCAGAAGGGGTGTTGTTAGCCCTGCCTGAGGTCATTTAGTATTCGCAGATGTGCCACAGTGACTGGATGTGGTTACCAGTGGTGACAGCTATGTTATTGATGGCTTCAGCCTTTAACCAGACACCCTGTCACCTCTGTGAGTGACAGACTGAAACGAATTATTTCACTCACAAGGAATGGTGCTAGTCTTCCTGCATCCCTAAGCACCCACAGCTTTCTTTTTCTAGCCTGTGTTCACTTTTCACAGCCTTGCTGTCTTCACTGTGGAGATGTGAGAAACCCAGTCAACCTGATAGAGATCTGACTTCTAAGGTGAATGTGACTTTACAGTTTGAAAAGTTTGCCTGGCAAAGCAAGGCAGGCTTCTAAACAATAGAATTATTTGCTGCCAAATAGGAAATTTCCACAAGAAAACAAGCAGGATGCATACCATTTTCAAATAAAGTGATAATTGTATCAGTTGAATGTAATATTAAGGGATAGGGTTGGGCTGTAATGAATACATGTAATGGTGCTACATATTCAGAAAATAAAAAAAGAAACTGTTTTCTTTTTTCCCCATTACATTTTCAAGCACATGTATTCATACTTTTAGAATACATCTCTCATAATGAACAGAAATAGTGCAGATGTGAAACAAAAAGTTATTGTAATTCAAGTAAGAAACGGCACACAAGCGCACACTACACACTCACTCTCTCTTCCTTTTAGAGTATCAGCAGCAGATGAAAGATGTTTACAGTGATGTACCGGTGGACTAGTGTATTCGCCCGGTCACACATCAGACTCGCCTGCGTCCATGGAGGAATCATGGATAAAATACTTTAATTGTCTCCGAAAGTTCTATTTGGCAATATTTGTGCTGTTTTCGGACCTGTATAAACTAGGCCTGGGACTTGGCACGGATCAAAAGCAATTTTTATGTGTTACTTGATATCGTTTTTATTTTTGTGACCATTGTCTCTTCCCGCTGATGGTCACAAAAATGGTGGCTGCAGAGAAAAGTGATGTCACTGAAAGGTCAATAGGCCTTAATATTGAAATATGCAAGCGAGCCTAGTTAAAAAACTTTATTATTCTACATGACCACGTGACCTTGCTACTTTATGGCATCATGTTATCATCTCAAAAATAAATAAGTTTAATTGCATTTCTTATCTAATTTTGTCTCAAAATGTATTATTCTTTGTCTGTCCAATCAAATAACGGCTTATAAATATAAAATATTCAAATATTGTAGGTGACCAGAAACTGCTTTCTTTTGTCTTCTACCTTCAATAAAAATAATAATAATAATTATATTAAAAAAAATAGTGTACAACTCTAATCTAATTTAAAGAAACTAGCTTTTCAGATTCACTTAAAATAGATAAAAGTGGAGGTTTAGCTGTTTAGATAAGATAAAAATAACAAATCACATGTAATTCCTCCAATTGTGCCTTGCCTTTATAAAACTGTATTCTAAAAGTATTCTTATACTCAATTTTATTTGATGTGTTTGGATTACTTTACTAAATGCATTTAAGAGAGTGTATTTAGCATTCAGCCCAGAATACTTTTCTAAAGTAATCTGCACAACCTTGCTAAGGGAAGGGAAAGTAGGTTGATGAAAAATATTTAGCTAGGTAATTTAATATTCATTATTCATATATATTATTACTCATATACATTATTCAATGTAATACTGAACAAATTAAAATCTAACATTCAGTTGGACGTGCTATGGAGCACCTTAATGCTTTCTGATTCATTGTTTACTGCTTGTATTATAACAAGGACCTTCAAGGACTCTTACATGGTCAAGACGATAATTTTAATAGTGAATCTATTATTATTATTTGCTTCTTTCCGAACCAGATGAATATATGCCAGTAAACCAGCTCCATGACCTTAAAGTTTTATTCAAATAAGGCCCTATTTATTTGAATGTTACCTCTTACAAATTCTCTGTATCCATGCTTTAACTACCAGATCAGTATGTGTAAACTACCAGATTTCCATCAACGTTTTGTACATCATTTTTTGTAATATGAATTTGCATGATTTGATTATCAAGTATTCAGACAACAAAAAAGACATGGTGTATGAACTCCCTATGGGAGGCATGCCATTCAAGCCTATTTTCAACATTTTGAGAGAGCAGGGCACCTCCAACCCCACACCTTCAATCTCAAGTGATTGACTGGAACACCTGACTTCGATTAGCCTTTGAAGAAGTCATTAGCCCTAGGGTTCACATACATTTTTCAGCCTGATCTGTGAATGTAGAAACAATGTGTTCAATATGTATTGCCTGGATACATATACAATTGTACCAATAGTTTGTGCTTATTCGTTTAAGCTGACTGTGGGTAACATGCTCCATTTTACAAAATTAGTAAACATGAACGAACAATAAACTATACTTATTCAGCATTTATTAATCTTAGTTAATTTTCACTCCAATATATACTAATACAGTTTAAAAATGAAAAGTTGTATTAGTTAACATTAGTTAATGCACTATGAACTAACAAGAACTAACTATGAGCAATTATATTGTTAATAAATAACATTAACAGAGATTACTAAATTATGTAATAAATATATTGTTCATTGTTAGTTCATGATACCTTATGCATTAAATAATGTTAACAAATGGACCCTTATTGTAAAATGTTACCCAGACTGTGTTTGTCCATTGCAGCTCATTAAAGTTGAAGAGCAAACCACAATGAGTAATTAATGTAAACAGGTAACTCCAAAAGGTTTGCAAACAATTTTTGCATCTGTATTCTGCAGTTCCACAAATCAATGGCGCTGTCTACATTGGAAGTACCCATGTATTATCCTCATCTGTCTGAAATCAAATATTTTACTTTTAAATATCACATCTATCTATCTATCTATCTATCTATCTATCTATCTATCTATCTATCTATCTATCTATCTATCTATCTATCTATCTATCTATCTATCTATCTATCTATCTATCTATCTATCTATCTAATAATTTTTCTTCCAATAACCTCTGCCCATTTTTGCCATCTCACAATATTATGATCTTTGGCATTAAAATGTAAAATATTTATTATTAATTGTGTGTAAATGCACATGTGGTATTACTAACATTATGTGGGTATTTGAAATGAAATACCTTTGGAAATTTGACATATCCACCAGTGCTTTACTCCATCGAAAACTTTTTTAACCAATTTTGCTAATTATTATGTAATAGAACTTTTTCACAGACGGTGATGACACATTTCTTTCTAAAGTAGCAGTGTAAATCTAGCAAACCTTTTTACATTGTAAATTTACAACATTTTGCTTTGTGTTATTGCATCCTGGAATTAGTAAAAAACAAAATACAGCTGTTGAGGGTGTGACAGTAAATTTTGATTCTCTGTTCTAACTTTATTGTTTTCCTTTTGTGAAAAGTCATGGAAATATAAAATACAAATATTTTATTTTGCTGTTGGAGCAAATGGGTATGCATATATAACATTTGCTTTCCTATTCAAGGTTACAGAGGTTTACACTCAATCATTTTCTTTCATGTTTGAAATTCCAGAAAAGTGTAAAAGGTTTATAAAATAGTTCATTTGTAACAACTCAAGACAATTTAGACTAATGAGGGCAAAACAAATGATTAAAATGGTGAATAACTGAAATAGAAATGGTCACAGCACCTGTAATATACACTTTCCCTTATACATGCATTAACATGCAATATTTATGTTTACTAAAAAAAAGGTCTAAGGATATATTTTGCATGTATAAAATTACTACCCATTAAAACCAATAAGATAACTATCCATGTATATACATGTATATAGTAATATATAGTATATATTATTGCACAATTTTAACAAAAACCATGCAAAGTCGATTTTTTTTATTTATAGATTTAATTTGAAAATGCAGTTGGATTTGTCTTTACACTTTCTTATTTTTAATCTACCTTATAGCTGATCACTCCATGTAACTAAACAGTTAGTAGAGTTGATGGGCAGCTTTGACAAAACCAATGTAGACAGCATAATAAAGATGCTGAGCATTTTTTATTTATTTTTTGTGTAAAAATTAGATTACTCTTTGTATAATAAGTAAAGTTAATCTGAAGTTCTGAGTTTAACACTCCCCTAAACTATTCTCTACCGTAGCAATGCAGTTGCAATTAAAGCTCTAAAATGGCATTCTTTATCAAAACCCAGTGATATTTTCATTTGAGCGAAACATTTGCTGCCAAGATCTCTCACTTACTGGGTATATTTCATTTGTAGGAAAGTATGAAAGGAGAGAGACCTGACAGGACAATGAGGTGGTGCTTAGCCCAGATGGGGGTCAAAGTCATCCCACACATCAAGAGGGATTGTTTAATCTGATCTGCCACTTTTATGTGTGGAAACTCATCTCCTTTACGGTCCTCTACAGACGTTCATGGGTCACGTATATGTTGGGTCACAGCTTCTAATTCATCCTGTTCCAGCTGAGAGCTGGAGCTTTCTGCTTCTCAGTGGCACTTGAATGAAAACTGAGTATTAGGAGTGGAAATGGAAATTGTGACAGAGCAGATCATTATCATGGATAGGTTGGGGATTTGTAGAGTTGTGGGAATGATATTAGGGGTAAGTACTGTAAGTCCCACGTATTGAATAAATCATTCTTTAATGTTTAATGAAGGTCTGGAGAGATAAATTAACCTGACTTTCTTTGATAAGGTTTTGATGAATACATGTGTTGGAGAAATATACAGCTCATAAGGTGCTCCATTGTAAAGATAAATCACTGTGAAGATGATTATTAGAATTATTACATTTAAGGCAAAGCAAAAGAGGTTATATCAGTGTAAGGCATCTTTGAAAATGGCCTTTACCCAATAAAAAGGTTATATTATGCATAACTACATAGCTAAAAGTATGTGGACACTCCCTTCAAATTAATAGTTTGGCTGGGCACCTTGATTCCATTCAGGACAAAACTTAATGCAATGGTATACAATAGAATTTCACAGAATTGTGTGTTTCCAGCTTTGTGGGACCAGTTTGGGGAGAGCCCGTTTCCATTCCAGCATGCATGACAATGTCCCTGTGCAAAAAGAAAAGTCCATAAATAAATGGTTTAGTCTGGTGTGGAAGAACTTGACTGACCTGCACAAAACCTGAACACCATTTAACAACTTTGGGATTAATTAAATGCCAACTTTGAACCATGCCCTATTACCCTATATAAGTGCCTGACCTCTCTGATGTTGAGGTATCTTAACCCTCTGGGGTCGACGGACGTACTGGCGGGGCATACAGATAAGTGTAAAACATCATTAGAGACTATAAAGGGTGTACATTTATTTGTGTACACTCACAATAACAACAAAACCTTGTGCTGTTGTAAAATAAAGAAAATAAAAAGGGTGCGCTTTCAGCTGTCTCATGAAACATATGTCTAAAGAAATTTCAAAATGTCTACTTTTAAATAAAACCTTTCAAATTTAAAACAAATATTCTCCTTCAATGTAATCTGTATGAAACAAAGCGATGTACAATTTGTCTTGGCTCAGCTGTTGATCCCTAATGTGATCACACATATGGGCAGAGGGTGCTATTCATACGGAAATGTGCTGAGATGATCAATGCAAATGGTAAATGCCCCTGACTGTGCCTTAAACACATCAAGTTCATTCACTTTTCTGCACATTTGGAAGATTTCACGATACACAGATGAGACAGCTCCTGGATAGTGACAAAGAGTTAACATTTTCCTCAGAAGAAGAGCGGGACTCCGATGAACGTTTGCATTTTGAAAATTGATTTGATCCAGCCGAGATCAATCGGGATAAGTCATTTAGTTTTACTTGCATATTAGTTGACATGCTATTTTATATAAACATATACATATTTTACTAGTGGGACTGTTTCCAGATTTGCCAGCCAGGATTCAGAGTATTGAAATATGACTCCTAATAGGAGTCCCATAAGTTTTATTTAAATGTTGTTTTGGCTAAAGCACTTAAAGGCATTTAAATTGTATGCTGTATGACATAAATATGATCTTTAATATTAAAAAATAATAATAATGCAAATATGTGTTCAGGTGTATATGTGTAAAATGTGATGTAAATATGCACATATTAGAAAATAAGCATATTATAATGATTTCTGAAGGATCATGTGACACTGAAGACTGCAGTAATGATGCTGAAAATTCAGCTTTGATCACAAATAGCATTTTACAATATATTCAAATAGAAAACTGTTCTTTTAAATTGTAAAAGAGTTCACAATATCACTGTTTTTACTGTATTTTTGAATCAAATAAATGCAGCCTTGGTGAGCAGAAGAGACTTCTTTTAACGGTAGTATAGGTCTAAAATTAAGTAAAGTCTTTATGTAAAGAAAATATATAGTCAGTGTGAAGGGGTTCAATGGGAAGGAGGAGGTGAGAACCGGCTTGATAATATAAATAATATTTTAATGAATAACTTAAAAGACACAAACACACATGACGGACATGTCCGTAAACTATCTCTCTCTCGTCGCACCACCATCTGCCATCGGCCTTTATCCCTCTCAGAGGCTTAATTAGCCTGATAAGGGACCGGGTGTGTATAATCACAACTCGGCCCGCCCTCCGCCCTGCCACACTCAGATTACTTATTTTATCTTAAAACTTGGTTTGGATCATTAAGTCTCCTCACATTCATTCTCTATCCCTCATTGATAGGCCCAGGGGAGGGTCTTTTTCTCTCATGTGTGAATTATAATGAATATTCATGATCATTCACGCCTATTTGCATATGACCTTTCAACACTAAAATTGTCTTACAAAAGTTAAATTACTATATTGTTTTGTATGAATGAGTGATCAGGATGGTTTTCACATTATTTTGTATAAACAACTCTAGGCTACAAGATCCAGTTCTCAAAAGTCTTGTGGACAAATGTTTAGTATGTGTTATATGACCTTATTTCAGTGACTTAAAATTTTTGTTTATTCAATAACCATGCATAAATGTTATTTTCTCAAAAATACAATCCTGTACATACATCTTGCTCACATATTATTGTAGCCCAGTTTTTGCTGAATACAGTGTTATCAGACTTTAGCCATTAATATTTATTTAAGCAACTGAAAAAAGCACAAATGTCAAGGCATGTCAAAACCTCTCCAGGGCCCAAAATACCATCAGACCCCAGAGGGTTAAAG
This sequence comes from Xyrauchen texanus, assembly GCF_025860055.1. Lineage (NCBI taxonomy): Eukaryota > Metazoa > Chordata > Actinopteri > Cypriniformes > Catostomidae > Xyrauchen > Xyrauchen texanus. Next base: position 11,724,069 of record NC_068317.1, read on the forward strand.
GAAGCAAAAACCTACAGCCATGTTCCAACATCTAGTAGAAAGCCTTCCAAGAAGTGTTGAAGCTGTTATAGCTGTAAATGTAGCACTAACTCCTCCCTATTAATAATGCAAAAGGTTTTGACATTAAATGCTCAACAAGCAAATGTGGGAATGGCATTCAGGTGTATACATACTTTTGTATGTTCTAGAAGAGAATTTAACAGTCTCACAAAATGTGTTCAGATTTGCCAAGATACCAAACCAAACTAAAATATTTTAAATCAAATGCATGCAATGATATCCACATAACTTGAATCTCTTGAATCTCATTACATGCTTGCATTACTGTATGTAATTTTAGGAGAAACATGTCAGAAAAAGTTGACACTTTGATTAAATATAATGGATAACTCCAGTTATCCATGTTGTTTTAGCAATAGAATTGAGTAAACAGAGAACAAAAAAACATGAAAACATATTCAAACCATTTCTGTTGATACAGAATATACACAACAAGAGAGAAAAGAATAAAAAAAGAACAAACGTTTCTTAGCTTTCTTTACATCTTGAGCCTTTATTATTTCCAATATACTACCTTCATGTAATCCTTCAGTGGAATCAAACATTGGCCACTCTGGGATTCCAATCATTCAAAATACATTAGTAATTTCCTGCTGCAGTTTCTGGTAATCTGAGAATCGAATTTCAGTTCCGTAACAAATGAGATAAGAACAGCAAGAAAATAGAAGATACCAACAGAACATACAGCTCAACATATTGAACACCTCTTGTATGAGAACTATATAGACACTTACCTGATCTCTCTCTTTTCCAAAACATTGTTGTATAAAGCAAACATGTTATCAAGTTGTTACCTTACACTGGAGAAACATGGGAACGCACGTGTACATGCGGAAAAGCCAGTTCCATCCCTGATGTGTTGCAGAGACAGATCAAATGCAAGTCATTCACTAATTGGACCTCATACTGCCCAGTGTCTTCAAAGAGAACTACTCTTGTTTTAATCCCCTAAATTGAATTGGACTGTGCTACTGGCATCTCTTCTGCACATTACATGCTTGCTGAGTCCCCTTCCCTCAACACAATCATCTGTCCAGTCACTCCTCTTTCCCCTGCCCGTTTCTCTACTCTCTTTATTTCTTCGAAGCTGGTTGCGGTTGCAGGAAGAATCCATTATGCTGAAATCTCCAAATCCTCAATGGCCGAGAGTCAAGATTAAAAGAGTGGCTGCCTACACACATTTATACTTATCATCCAATGACAGCTTCAACTTGAAATCATCAACCACTCGAATCATGTCACTAAGAGTTTTATTTTTGTTGTTTCTCAGAGGGCCGATGAATATCTGTTCTTTGCCAAATTATTGTGATGCCAGTTATGCTAAATAACTGCATTCAGCAGCCTAGTCCATGAAAGCACTATGCCAGCTCATTCCTCAGAGGTGCTGTCCTCAAATGTTTTTGTGTCTGCGATCAAAGCTTTTGTTCAGTTATCACAGCTTGTCAATGAAAATAAGGCTCAAATGTCAGAATGTATTAAGATGTTTGAACAAATACCACACCAGCTATTGTGTCATGTAGAGCATGTAGGATTTTGTCTTGTCAGCCCCTGTTGATGGATGAGGTTGAAAGCCATGCTATTTAAAAGCTTGGTTGAAATGGTTCATCATCAACTTTCGCCTCTAGAGGATACCAACAAGTCCATCATGCCCAATAAAAACCAACACAATATTATGGACACACGGGAGGACATCATTTGGAGGACACTGTTCTAATATAGGATCACCAAGAACCAACTAAAACAAGTCGATAAAAAGGAGGTCTATAGTTCCTGGAGAGAGCTTTTCAGAATTATGAGAACTGGATGCTGCATACTCCGAGTATGAAACTGTTGTTTGCCCAGCTACTAATGCACCCCGACTTTTTTAAATTTAGCTTTTAAGAGCCCTTCAGAAAATTTGGCACAGGTGACAATTCTACTCTAATATAGTGAAATGAATGAGATTTATATAGTATGAAGCTTGCGATTTAATGTATTTTGCCATAATGCACGGCTACTTCTGAATGGCTGCTAATGAAGAAACATTCTTTTGGTAGGTTATAATGTCTACCAGTAGGGGCTATCTGTATGAGTTTACCAGCCAAATCTTGACCCCCATAAATGAAACTAGGCAATATTCACTCCTGATCTCATACCGCCTGCATCTATACATTCACAAAACAGAATTTCATACATTATTGTTCAGTTGAAACCAAATATTGCAAAAAGGGAAAATAGGTACCAAAAAGTGCTCAAATATAAATCATTATGATAAAATGTAGAGGTATAGTCTGGTTTGGAATTATCTATCATGCACATATCATGCCTGGGATCAGTTTGCCCCACCTAAATTCAAATCGTATGTACTAAGTATGCTTGAGTGTTGCGGCCGATTGCTGCGTGCCTGAGCAAGGAGAATGTCTTAATTAATTTTTTTACTTTTTATTAATTATTAAATTATTTATTAATTAATTTATTTATTTTAATTTGGTAGTTAATTCTTGAATTCAAATATCTGGACTATTTCTTAGATTGTCTTATGTAGGATTGAAAAGAGTTTATCCAATTTTATAATTCATATTTAATTCAATAAGCATGAGAAATCAAACTCGAAATGAGTATAATGGCACATGCAATTCCAATCGGTTCAGCCATTTCAATTTCATTTTACTGCATTAGGAGAGACAGTGCTTATTAGTTAATATTCACGTCCACTATCTGTCACTCACTCGATGTTGTGTTGATGTAGTGACACTAGGGTTCGCCCTTGTAAGCCCCAAACACCTCTGATATTTGTACCGGCATTGTGCAGAGAATGCCCCTAGGTACTTCAGCGGCTAAAAGAGTGTATTCTTTCCACAAAAAATGCAAGAAATACATTTCCTACTAAAAGAATGGCACTGATGGAGCGTCTTTTTTCAATATGCCTGTGTATAATTTCTGGTTGCAGTCACTATCTCTCCACTCTCCACAATAGCTGTCTCACGTGCTTGGGCGCATCCCACGCAGAGACATCGTTTGTGAATGGTTCATGTCCGCATTGAGATAACATGACCATAGCAACATTGTAGTCCTTTGTCAGAGGGAAAGCCACACAAGCAGCTCCCCACCTTGGTCCTTCTACCTACGTGTATGAGGCCACAACGTTTTGCACTGGGGGCGATTTGGGGACCTCAATATGAGCTTCTCCGCCAGGAAACCCCCCCATGGACCTCCTATTTCTCAGCATGCTCGTGTGCCCCGGTTGAGTTCTGGGATGAGACCACCGGCTTGTCTCAGGGCAGGTTTACGATCTCATTTGGAGCTCATGAAGAGGATGAGCTCTCGATCGCAGCATTGGATCGTCTGATGCCGTGGTCTTGGCTGGGCTCCCACCCTTGGGTGTGGTCACCCAGTTGCAGGCTGATGCGGAGCTGGCGGCCATGCTTGCACAGGCGGCTGTGAGTGTTGGGCTGGAGTGGAGCCCTTGATGGCGGGCTGCCAAGGGGTACTCAGCGATTCCCTAGGTGGATCAGTCGGTTGCGGTGCACCTGTGCCCGCAGAGCACCGCCACCTGGCAGAACCGTCCGAAACTCCTGTCCAGAGCCTGTAGGCTTACATCGTCACTGGTGGCTAAGGCCTACGGTGCCGCTGGACAGGCTTTAAAAAATCTGAATGAGTGGTTGCAAGCCAGCTTCTTTTGTGCCCTCTGCCCTGCACACTATGGCTCTCCTTCAATTGCACCAAGCCAAGGCACTGAAATTACTGCTCGAGGGTAGTACTGACCTGGGATTGATGCAGGAGCTGCACTCGGTGACCAATATTGGCCTCCGGGCAACGAAGGTCACAGCGTGGTCTCTCGGGCAGACGATGTCCACCCTGGTGGTCAAGGAGTGGCAACTTTGGCTCAACCCGGTCGAGACGAAGGAGGCTGACAAGATACGATTCCTTGATGCCCCCATCTCCCAGGTTGGCCTATTTGGCGACACCGTCGAGGACTTTGCCCAGCAGTTCTCGGCGGTTAAGAAGCAGATGGAGGCCATCCAACACATCCATGCCCCAGCGCGGCTCAGAATGCCGCACCCTGTCTGCTTGTTGCCAAGGGTGTCCCCCTGTGGCAGCAACACCACCTCCACCACAGCCCACCCCTGTAGGCCGGCCCCGACATCACCCGCAGGAAAAATATTCCCAAGGAAGGCTTCAAAGCGCCCCTGAGTCAAAAACCTGCTAAACAGGAGCTGGTAAGAAGACCACTAGAGGAGGGCCAGATGGAAAATCCTTGTTTACCTTTTATTTTGAAAATGTGGGTACCGGTGAAATTATAATAAGAGAGGTTTCCTTACTTCATGGGACACACATACCTTTATGGCTGTATTATGCTTCAGAGCCCACCCATGACAGTACGGTTGTGACAGGCCGTGAGGATGATTTCCCTCCTCCCCATCCCAGATAGCTCCTACGGTGGGTATACAGAGCCAGGTAAGTGCTCCGATGTCCCCGGAGTCAGCATGGCCACGAGTGGTGCCTCAGGCTCCCCCTGCCGTGAGGCCCCACCTGCTGGTACATCCAACGCGATTGGTAGACACGATCACTCAGGCCAGGGCTCTCTCTACGAGGCGCCTGTATGCCTTGAAGTGGTGTCTGTTCGCTAAGTAGTGTTCTTCCCGATGCAAAGACCCCCAGAGATGCGCAGTCGGATCAATGCTTTCCTTCCTGCAGGAGAGGCTGGAGGGGTTGCTGTCCCCCTCCACCTTGAAGGTGTATGTAGCCACTATATCGGCACACCACAATGCAGTAAGTATTTAGGGAAGCACAACTTGATCATCAGGTTTCTTAAAGGTGCAAGAAGGTTGAATCCTCCCAGATCACATCTCATCCCCTCGTGGGACCTCTGTGGTCCTCAAGGCCTACGAGGAGCTCCATTTTATCCCCTGGAATCAGCCGAGCTAAAGGCACTCTCTTTGAAGACTGTCCTCCTGACTGCGCTCACTTCCATCAAGAGGGTAGGGGACCTGCAGGCATTCTCTGACAGTGAAATGTGCCTGGAGTTCGGTCTGGGTTACTCTCACATGGTCCTGAGCCCTGACCCAGCTATGAGCTCAAGGTTCCCATGACCCCATTTAGGGATCTGGTGGTAAACCTGCAAGCGCTGCCCCAGGAGAAAGTGTTGGTGTTGCTGTGTCCAGTGCATGCTTTACGCATCTATTTGGATCGCACACAGAGTTTTAGATGCTCTGAGCAGCTCTTTGTCTGCTTTGGAGGACAGCGGAGAGGGAAACCTACATCTTCCTTGGACAGAGGCCCCTCTGCCTCCGGTCACGTGTTTATAGAGCTCCTCCCCCCTCTGGGGTAGGACCTAACAAGGGACTTATCCATATGAGACACATCTGACAAGACTCGGTAAGACCATGTGACATATTTACACATAAAACTCCCGTCGGGCGGGGTGTGATCTCTGTGGTGTTCTCCCTATGGGAGGGACACCCCCAGATGTGGACCTTATATGGCCCCCAGCTGAAGGATTTTGTTCCTTTTGAGGAGAAAAAAGGGAGAAGAGGCCACCGCTGGGCCAGCCAGTCCCTATTTTTGGGCAGTCGACTTGTCCCCGAGGTGCAGGGGACCGTACAATGCTTTTAAGAGCATTGGGGGAGGTTACGTGGTGGCCGGGTGCGCTGGCTACAAGGCACACATGGGTCTACCCTTCTCGCACCGCCAGTCCACGTAACACAGTTCAGCTAGTTGTGGTGTTTTGTATATGGACCCTAGTGTCACTACATCGACACAAATTCAAGTGAGTGACAGATAGGGAACATCCTTGTTACTTTCGTAACATCCGTTCCCTGATGGAGGGAACAAGATGTTGTGTCCCTCGTGCCACAATCTACCCGCTGAAATGGCCGGGACCTTGTCTTGGCTCCTCAGCACAAAACCTGATAGAGTGGTTGCAAACCAGCTCCTTTTATACCCTTATGTCCAAGGGAGTGGCATGCAAATTCTACTCGCCAATTCCCATTGGCCTTTTCTCAAAGATCAGAGGTGTTTGGGGCTACCAAGTGCGACCACCCAGTGTCACTACATCGACACAATGTTGCATTCCCTCCATCAGGGAACAGAGGTTATGAAAGTAACCAGGATGTTTTCTGTTATGCCAATAAAAGAAAAACAAATCATGCCTATTGCTCTAGTCATATAACTAATATTAATATCAATATGAGTACTGTTGTCGGATTGTGGATTGTATGTTGTACAGTAGGTAGAACATGTCATTTTAAAAAGAAAATCTTGTTTTGAATGTATGGCTCCAGATGGATTTTTTTTAAATATAGTATATTATATAGTATTAATTGATTGAATAATTTATTATACATACACTGCAGTTTTCAGTGCGGTTCGGTGGTATGGGGATCTCATCGCATGCAGATGATGTAGTCTTCATGTCATCATCTTTCCGTGACCTTCAGCACTGACTGGATCGCTTGGCAGTCGAGTGTGAAGCGGCTGGGATGAGGATTAGCACCTCTAAATCTGAGGCCATGGTTCTCAGCAGGAAACCGATGGAGTGCGTACTCCGGGTAGGGAAGGCGGTATTGCCCCAAATGAAGGAGTTGAAGTACCTCGGGATCTTGTTCACGAGTGAGGGGACAGTGGAGCGGGAGGTTGGCCAGAGAATCGGGGCAGTGGGGGCGGTATTGCACTCGCTCTATTGCACCGTTGTCATGAAAAGAGAGCTGAGCCAGAAGGCAAAGCTCTCGATCTACCGGTCAATTTTTATTCCTACCCTCACCTATGGTCATGAAGGCTGGGTCATGACCGAAAGAACTAGGTCGCAAGTATAACAGCCAAAATGGTTTCCTCAGAAAGGTGGCAGGCTTCTACCTTAGAGATAGTACAAGGAGCTCAGTCATCCTTGAGGAGCTCGGAGTAGAGCCGCTGCTCCTTTGCGTCGAAAGGAGCCAGTTGAGGTGGTTTCGGCATCTGGTAAGGATGCCCCCTGGCGCCTCCCTAGGGAGGTGTTTCAGGCACGTCCAGCTTGGAGGAGGCCTCGGGGAAGACCCAGGATTAGGTGGAGAGTTTACATCTCCACACTGGCCTGGGAATGCCTCGGGGTCCCTCAGTCAGTGCTGGTTAATGTGGATTGGGATAGGGAAGTTTGGGGCCCCCTGCTGGAGCTGCTGCCCCCGTGACCCGACTTCGGATAAGTGGTTGAAGATGGATGGATGCAAGGACACTGCAATTTGTTTACCATCACCTATGCTTTAATTTCACCAAAAGCATAGAAACTGAATCTATGGAGTATTAGTGATCATGCACTATAAGTGGGTTTACAATTAATTTTGTATGTATATATTTTTAAATGTTGCTGTGTAGTGCTATCAAAATATTTCTCTGTTAGTTTGAGCATTCAGACCAGAATCAACCAATAGAGTGAGTTTGGGGCTGGACCTGTTTGATGACAAATGTAAGATGAGTGTTAAGGTAAACTGCTTAAAAATATAAATAATTTCCATCTGGTCATGCAAATGGTGCAGGAATTACACACTTGAGCTTTAAATTACCTAATAGTGGGAGTCGTGTGTTTGAAAAAAAAAAAAAAAAAATGCATGTGTCTCTCCTGAAATGAGAACCCCTCTCTCTCTTAACACCCCAACTCAAAGTCTATTAGCAGCCATTTTCAAAGACCATGACATCCATTCCAGTGCTAATGCTCAACGGGACTGAAGAATTCTAACCAAGTATAGCTAATGAAAAATTGTGGCTGAAGCTAACACTAAAGTTCCCATTACTACTGCCCTAAACTCCCAGGTGGTATGCACATTATGCTAAGCAGATTGCTTATAACCACAAAAAGGATACGGCTGTGTACAGAATTTAAAAAATCAATGAAAGAGTGGCATTTCCATTATAAAGTTTGAGAATGAGTAGCTTGTCAACACATTTATGACTACTGAGATTTGAATGCAATTTTATAAGCATTAATTGTGTTACTCAGTTGTAGGTGTCAAAACCATAATAAGCTTTTCATTAAAGCCCACTGAGTGTTACAGGTCCCAGATTATACAACTGCTATAAATTAACTCAGTCTAATAACTGCCACACATCTCTATGCAATTAAGCCATAGTGAGTGCAATATCTTTGTCATAATTGACACATAATAATGAAAATCCGTGTGTACATTTTATGCCAGAGAAAACTTTTATTTTCTTTTCATTACAGTAATGTTCTATACATAAATGCTTGTAATGCACTGGGTATCACAACCTAACAATAAAAATTTTTACAGCATGTTTATTCTTGGTTTATGTTTACATATAAATATAGTATTGTTCAATGTGAGTTTGTGTTAGTACATAATGCATTAACATTATTGTAATGAAATATAAATTATAAACAACATTACTGTTCGTACTAGTATATATAAAAAATATAGATAAACCAATATTAATTAATAAATGCTGTGAATATATTGTTCATTATTAAGTTCATTATTAAGTTTATGTTATGTCAACATATAATGTCAACATATCTTTATTGTAACTTATTTAACTTGTTTTTTCATTTCTTTTCTACAGTAAGGTTCACTATGTTAATATTTGCAATGCATTATGTATCGTGAAATATCAATGAAAATATTTAAAGCATTTATTAAACTAGGTTAATATTCATTTACAAATATGCTATTGTTTATTATGAGTATGTGTTAGTATATAATGCATTAACTAATGTTAACATGTTAAATTATAAATGTATTAGGATGTGTAGAAATTAAAATTATTCATAATTAATAAATGATGTTAACATATTATTAATTGTTAGTTCATGTTAGCTATGTGTTGGCTAATGATAACATTTTTATTGTAAGCTGTTCTTTACTTTTTCATTCATACAATTTCTTTAAACTCAGTCCTGACTCGACTTGGCCTCAGGCTACAGCAAGAATTGCAGATCAAATATCAGGCAAAGGGGACATGGCCTGTCCAAACTCAGCACCATCCACAGACGGAAGGCTTAATCAGAGCAGAAATACATTGATTATGAATGTGTCTGCCCTAATAATAGCCCAGCCTAATGGATATAGCAATCCGAGCCACACACTTTCATTGACCTTCAGGGCTTATTGTCTTTAAAAGTCTGGCGAAGGGACTTAGATAGGGAACAGGCTGGTAATTGGGCTAAGGACAGAGGGTGACTGGATGTTATGGATTTTGCATTAGTGTGCACTTGCAGAAAGTATGCTATCCAGATTAGGCAGTTATTTCCATTAGCAAGACAAGAAATTTGAGTGAAATCTTATTTGATAAAACAAATCCTTACGTACTATATTGCTGGCAGTATCAGCAGCAGCTGTCAATTATGTTTAAAATGACTGAAATTCACATCACAAGGAGCAATGTTGTTTAGAATATAAGCAGAAACCAATGAATATCTGAACAATGAATTTCTCGTAAATCATATTTTTACTGTAGTTTTATGTAAAAACCAACATGTGTCATTTATAGCAAGGAATAATATTTCTAATGCTACAGTTAGTTCCGGTCCTCTAATTTGATTAGATTGCTTATATTCAGCACAACAGCACAGTTTCTTGTGTGATATTGCTTATATATTAAAAAATATTTGTGATTGAGAGGTAGGTTAGGCCTTATCAGAAGTGGTCACTCCACATAGTGTCAGTATCAAAATCTAATGGCAGTTATGTGAATGATTAATGCAAATTGTATGTGTTAGAATATCTTTATTTTGTAGATTTTGACAAATAATGGTGTATATAAGTGTTGTTTGATTACATATTAATTGCTTGTATTGAAGTACTATATTATTATTATATGCTATAATATAGTATAATGTATACTCATATATATATATTAAAGTATGTTAATATACTGGTAACTGCATCAACGTCACAGACCCATAGCGGTAGAACGCCATTAAATATTACTTCTAAAACTCTCGTTAAGGTTTTAAATGTCTACTGTACATTAGGGTTGGTAAGTGCATACAATCTGAGATTAAGCACCATTATCCGATCCTTCAGGATGTACAGGCATATGATATATAATGTAAATCTGTGCTGTATAATTTTGGCCTGTGAGTCATGAACAAGAAACATGTTCCATTAATGTGCTGCATACTTACTCTGGTTCACTGGTTCATGCTCCTGTCTCACAGATTCCCCTGATTGTGCATATTATGATTACACTGATGGATCTTTCCTCTTAAAGCCATAAGAACTGTTATTTACTTGTCTGAGTTGCCAAGGGTAATTTATCCCTTAAAAATAAGTCTCAGTTAAAGATCAAGAAAGGTACATGCCAGCATGTGCTATTATGTTGTGCACTTGTCTTGCAGGATGCAATCATATTATACTTGTTGTTCAGTTCAATCTAGAAAATATTTTTTGTTTATACACAGTTCTATGTACCTTTTTGCAAGTACCATGTATAGATTTGGTTGAAATAATGACTACACAATCTTGATGCTTAAAAACTTAACTGACAAACTAAGTCACTGCATTGCTGTGCAATGGTCACAAAGTAAGACAACTGCATGAAACATACAGCTACTTCATTTGAGTCAATCAGCAATTGAACTTTGAGCCCAGAAGCTGCAGGGGTCTCAACACTCCTATAGCTATGCAAATAAAGAAGATATTATAATTATCATTATCATTTGCATTTATATGGGATGTAGCTCCTCTGATAAATGACCTGGTGTCTTACAATGGGACATGAGAACAGAACATCCCATAACAGATAACATTTATCCAACATAGTGCATGAGGCCAAGCATGAGCGTACTGCATCCTGGTCTCAAAGAATCATGTTACTATACCTACAGATTTGCTAAATAATTTTAACGTGGTTCGTTGTACATATTGCAGCAGTTTCCTGGTGAAATGCTATCTTCTGACATCAAAACACTTTTACTACATAGCACAACTTGTAAGTAGGTACATTTTTATGTTTGCATTGCATAACTAACTCAATTTTACAAGCTTATTTGGACATAATCAAATTGCAAGATAGCTCAACTAAGAGAGCATTGCACTTGCGATGTAAAGGACTGGAATACGAGTCCTGAAGTGTACGTGAGCCGAAAGCGTAATATAAACACCACAAAATTACCTGGTTGCTTCAGTAATCTTGTTTTTCATGCCTCTTTTGCTTTTAATGACACTTTGTGTTAGGTTCAGTTTAAGGTTTAGGATAGGGTGATAGGTTTTGTTGATTTAAAACTCGATAGAGCATTAACCTTAAAACCTCATCTGTTTGGAAGAAAATGTATTTAATTTGATTTTAGAACCACACACTGGACATTTCACCTCGGAACTGCCACAAAATGTGTAATGAACCATTATCATTTTGCAAAAATACTGTTTGCACTGTCACACAATTTTTTTGCGATCAGGCTGGCTTTTGAAGGTCTGATGTACAACTGATTTCAGAGAAAACAGCATCTGTGAAGTTTAAATGCCCTAAATTGCTTGGGCTGGTCAGGGGTAAGTCCTATGCATCATTACAGAGAATGCATACCACCTCTTGTTCATGCCTATTAATAGAATTGTGACCTCTGAGGGCTTTCCATATTTCGATTTGAGCCACCGTGTCAGCAGTAGCAATGGCCATAATATATTGATGCCTGCAGATTCAGGGTATAGATCATATCCATTATACATTACCCTGTGACACAGCGAAGGCACTGCTTCAGTCTAGCACCAGTCTCTTTCCACTGTGCCAGGCAGAAAGTCACATATCATTCCTAATAGCCACTCTTCAGAGGTGAACGCTTTGATATTATATATCAGAATCCATTTGCGGATGTCACCCATCTTATTATTCTGACTTGTCATGGATGTCTTTTTATAGGATGTCTCTTCAATCCCCATTTTTGTCAAGACTTTGCTTCTCCAGGGACCCAGCTGCATGTCATTTGGCGCACAATGCTCTAATAAAGAATGAGTTTTAATGAATGATGCCACATACACAGTACCACAGCTCCTGCCATCCACATTCCAGACTTGGCAGTATGTGCATTACAAGAGACTACAATGGCTCTGTAATGGCAGTATTAAATCTGAGCAGATTCCTCCCGGGGGGGTAAAAACAAATGGCAGGTCTTCTTCCATTGAACTGTGAGTGAACAAATGGCATTTATATATATATATATATATATATATATATATATATATATATATATATATATATATAATTTATAACTTGTTTCATTTCAGTGATGACGAACTGCCAGATGGCCTTAAAATCACACAGAGTGTCTGAATGCTAACTTAAATTGAATGCCTTTGACGCTAACACAACTGTATATACATTCAGCCAAGCTTTTCATTCCCAAAACAAATCTCAAAAACTGGCAAAAACTCAGACATTATGACAAGGAAAGCCCACCACAACGCCACAAAAAAGCAAGTCGTGAGTCAGATATGTTAATGGTTGACGATACCCACCACTCACAATCTTTTTAAAATTGGTTTGTCATTAAACATGTCACGCCACATCACACAGTGTTTTATGTCACTGGCAAGTTGTCTCACAACAAAGACGCAGGAATCCACACACAGACTTGTTGATATTCAGCCAGTGGCAGAATATCCAAGTTTAGAACCTTGATGTTATTCCTAGATAGGCTTCATCTCCACGCCTTGTCCTTCAAAGCGAGACCAGTGAGCTCCAAATGAGTGTGTCACAGCAGTTTTGTCGCAGATCTCAAAGCCTTTAGGGGTCTCACATTCAGTATGAATCACAACGAGTGAATCAGGCTCCTGCTCGCAAGACAACATCCCAAAGCAAAACAACTGATTAGTCTGACATGTATTGTGCAGCATGTAAGTGCGTGTTTTGACGTAGAGGGTTAGGGGCTCTAATTATGTGGCATGAGTGGAAATGCAAGAATACTGCACACTCTGCCTCTCAAAAGGACAGAACAAGGGAAACAAATTGCCGAGGTGGCTTAGCAGAAGAAGGGATGTATCTGCCATACAATAAAATGTAGCAGCGTTTCTGTAGGCTAGATATGATGGTGTCACAACATAAAAGAATAATGCTGTCCATTTATTTCATACAATCAATTAAAAGTGTAACAACATGCATCAGAGGAGTTAGGTGGATATCATGGTGCATAATATAAATGTATCAAAATGCAAAGTGCCAAGGACATGCTTCAACTAAAGCTATCACTGTCATGCTTTTCCAGTATGCACTAGATTCACAAGAGAAGAGACTTTATGTTGGGTAGTTATGGAATGCAGCTATTAACCCTTACCAGACCCCTTGCATTGAATGTTATTACCTCTGTATCATCGTCATCCTCCTCGCTTGTAATCGGTTCCTCCGGAGCACGAATAAACCACCACTGGATCTCTAAGTATACCGAGGACATCCCACTTTGAAAGGCACATGCCATTTCAATGTTCTGCCCTTCCCTGGCAGTGATGTTAGAAGGTAAATCGGTAAACTTTCCTGCAAGAAAGATGTAACTGGTCAGCCTTAAATTAAAAGCAGTGTACAGTGTAATAAAATCTTAAAATTATAAACTATGTATGTGTTTGTGTCTATATATATATATATATATATATATATATATATATATATATATATATATATATATACATACATATACATACATACACACACACACATACATTTACACACCAATAATATTTATATAAAATATATAATTATATTTGTGTAATATACATTGTGTAAGTATTATTTAGATGATATAAATAATAAAGTATTATTTATAAAAATAATAATAGCAATAATATATATTTTTTTTATTGCAGCACATATTTACTATTACAAAAAGTGTAAATAAAATGTTGTCAAATGAATAGGCAACATTTTGAAAAAGGGGGAATTCACGTTCTTACGGTTCAGTTGAAAAATTGGCTTCTAAAAACATTTCCCCCCCTTATGTCAACGAATGAAATGTTAGGTTTGATTACATTTAATGAGATTTCCACACAATAATCGACGTGCTCATGCAGTAGGCTAGTGCCTCTTGCTGTTGTGTTGTAATAAATCAAGGACTTTCGCTCTCTCGTCCTGGTTTTATAACGGCGCGATTAATGCGAGCTGTCTGTGGTGCTGAAAAACAACCGCAGTCCGTTATAACGAAGCCCAATTCTGACTGAACATCCGCCACTTGAGATGCAAGTCGCGCGTGATGTCCTTTCAAAATTATCCATTTAAAACCACAATAATGATGGCAAATAACAAATCGCATGAGTTCATCTGAAGGGGAAAGACCAAACAAAAAAGAGACACTAGTACGAACATGTAATTAGTTATCCGCAATCAACAGTTGATTGTTCTCTTAGCCACATATCGCTTCACAAATAATTGGCTGGTGCATTAATAACTTTTATCGCATAGACTCTTTGTGTAAATAACGAAATTTAGCAAGTATGTTTACTTGTGAAATACCCAATATTAGGAACATCTTTAGAGTTTCAGTGGGGCGCATCATTGTATTTTCATTGATTTAATGCATTAAAAGCTCTGCCACCAGGGAACCTCTTAAAACATAATACTTACCGTCAAGAGACAATCCAATTTGAAAGGACAAACAGGAAAAGAGCACAAATCCAATACTGTCATGTAAGGTCCACATCATTCCAAAGACAGCTGGGATCTTACATTAGATGGGGAAAAAATGTCCTCCAGAAGTGTTCAACGCATTAGGCAAAAACCAAGTAAATATGCTTGGACTCAGAACGCCGTGCGGGAAACATGCTGCAACTCTGGTGCAAAAGTCGCTCATGAACTTGCACACATGGGCTTCAGGCTCTCGATTGCCTCTGTGAGGTGTTGTGAAGAAATTATGCTTTCTGATTCTCTCTCTCTCTCTCTCTCTCTCTCTCTCTCTCTCTCTCTCTCTCTCTCTCTCTCTCTCTCTCTCTCTCTCTCTCTCTCTCTCTCTCTCTCTCTCTCTCTCTCTCTCTCTCTCTCTCTCTCTCTCTCTCTCTCTCTCTCTCTCTCTCTCTCTCTCTCTCTCGCTTAGCTGGAGAAACGTCAGTGCGCGGCTCACGCGGAAAGAGCCGAGAGACACTCATGAGCGCCACACGGAAATCTGCATCAGTCCGAGATTTATTTTAAAGAAAAAGGAATGGTATGCCCTCATATCACAGGATGCTTGCTTCTTTATGTGAATAATGCGATTAAATAAAATAACGTCAAGTAAACTACACATTGTCTTATGGAAATACATTGAAAAGGAGGATTGCATTAAAGATTGCATGTGTTGCATACATTGCATGTATGTCAAAACCTTATAAGTAAAGAGATATAGCCCTGGTGACATCTATCCAATGTGACAACTAGACCCGCACTCCCCATAGAAAAATAAATTTATTTATTTCATACACCTTTGGACACCTCTCAAATTATAAAGACAATCTCCACTTTTACCTGAAAGAATGCACAACCTAAAGTGAGCTGACATGCTGTCTATGTGGCCAGCCGTCTACACATAAAAAAAGCACCTAACCCCAGCCATTCAGTGCACTTAATAGGTCTAGCCATGGAGCAATGCATGCTTGAGCCCAATTTTAGTAAAGCTATAAATCAGCATTTTAACATAAGCCAGTGAGGAAAGTAGCACAGGTACTCAATACTTGCTCACCCAACAAATTCCTTTGAGCAGAGCTGGCCGCATGGAAAAATAATTACAGCTTTTTTCTAGACTGATGATGGTGGCAGAAATGTAAACTGTGTTTAGCATCTGCGATATTTATTAAAGTGCACTCACTATTAATATTTTATAACCGGTCCGATAACTCGCTCTCTATCATGCAGACAGCATGAGGCACACGTACTGTAGACTACTGATGCCCACTATTATGATAAGGCTGATTCAATGGCCAAAGTTTAGATAAATATTTAACTCTGTTTCACAGACTAAAGGTTGTATCTACTGCAAACATTTTGAGGGACAGAGACGTGAGATGCATTGATAATATTAGGCCAAGAATTTGTGTGAATTGTATACATTATATACAACATATTAGGGCTGCAACGGTACATGTATCAATGCTGAACCGAATGGATACAGGGCTTCCAGTACGGTACACACAAACCAACATTAAAATGACATATAACAAACAACACAAATTGTGTGTCGGCTCTGTTTCACCGAAGTTTGGTATGTCTCAAGAAGTACATCTAACATGATGACTCATTTGCGGCGACATCATCCACATGAGTCTCTTGAGTTTAAGGGAGCAAAGCAGCCTTTCGCTGCAAGCTCAGATAGGGTTAAAGCGACCCATTATAAAGTTCCTACAAGAATGCATTTCATACATTATGTATTTTCCTGAAAACAAAACATTTAAAATTGAGTGATAAGTACTGTACAAGTGGTGAGCTAAAAAGGCAAAAGACACAGAAATCAGCACTGCTTATGTCTTAATTTTGTTATAATTATTATAATAGCATTTTTTTACCTGTATAATTTATGTTTTTATACAATGAGAATAAAGAGGCTCTTTGAATTTTGTATTGTAATTTCGTTGATGAAATATGCATAGTGCAGTCATGTATAAATGAGCCTTCACTATAATAATTATTGCCCATTGCCTGTGTTTTCAATATAAATAATTCAAAGAAAGATTTTGTTTTCTGTGCTGTTTTGAAACCATACCTAACAGACACCAAAACCGAGGTATGTATCGAACCTTGAATTTTGTGTACCGTTGCAGCCCTTATTATATGCAGTGCATTCAGAAAGTATTCAGACCCCTTCATTTTTTCACTTTTTGTTACAGTATGTTGCAGCTTTATGCTAAAATGTTTATGTGGCAGCGGGGGCGTGGTCAAGCGCCCGTCCGGGAGAGAAAAGCGGTAAGGGCGCTCACACCTGAGCTAAATTATGTCTAACACCTGTCTCTAATTTCAGTAGAGCGAGGAGAGCGGATAAAGAGCCAGCAGCCACAGAGCAGAGGGAGACGGACGTACAGCCACTCAGCGTTTCTGTGCTTACGTGTGTGTGTGTGCAC
The DNA here is from genome assembly GCF_025860055.1 of Xyrauchen texanus. Taxonomy (NCBI): domain Eukaryota; kingdom Metazoa; phylum Chordata; class Actinopteri; order Cypriniformes; family Catostomidae; genus Xyrauchen; species Xyrauchen texanus. The sequence continues at coordinate 11,741,099 of NC_068317.1, forward strand.
ATTATAAAAAAACAATTAAAAAGACTTACCTTGTGCCAGACCCCCTGTTTTCCGTTCCCCTAGGTGACCGGCCATGGGATTATAGTGAGCCGCCTGGAAAACCATTTCCCGGCGGCTCCGTGGAATCAATAATTGCGTTACTTCCTCCTTTGTTTGGGCGTCCTGCCTCACCCTGTATAAGCGATCTTTAATAAGCGAAAAATACGGATATGAAACGGCGACATCCGGCCGGAGTTGTTGACCATCGATTACTCTCACTTGGTCAAAAGCGTGCTTAAGGGTTTCATCTCGCGACTGCTCCAAGGGAAGTCCCCTCCGGGAATTCCCGGAGAGGAGGAGCGACAACCTCGCCCCTTCCCACGTCATTCGAGCAGCCGAGGACGGCCCGGCTCCGCCTCCCCGCCAAAGCATCGCACATCACACATCCCTTTACTTCCATGCAGGACCCATCCGCACAAACCCCTCCAATAATTTTCTAAAATTCGGCCAATCAGTACCCAAGATTAGCGGATGGGTGAGGCGGGAACTAACCGCTGCCTCCACACTATGTCTTTCTCCCCGGAATTTGATCGCCAGAGTCACCACGGGATACTTGTGAATATCCCCGTGCACACACCTTACCCTCACCAGTTTAGCTGAGCCCAGAGCCCCGGGTTGAACCAAGCGTTGGTGGATGGTGGTCTGGTTACAGCCGGTATCCAACAAAGCTTGGTATGTACCCCCCTGGATCCTTACCGGAATCCGGTACGCTCCAGCTCGTTCGGGGGCAGCCTGCGGGAGATCGGAGACCCGCACCACTGTCCCTATTTCCATCAGCGGACACTGATCCCGGAAGTGGTCCGGGTCTCCGCACCTCCAGCAGACCGGTCCAGGCGCTGCGGCCGCACCCGTGCTGGCGGGTGCCCCCACCTGAGGAGGAGAGCGGCTGAAGGACGGGGAAGGGCTAGGCGGGTGTTCCCACGGCCGAGAAGCTGGTCTCACAAACCCTCCGCGCCTGCGGGGGGCAGGAACGGACCCTGGGGAGAGAGCAGAGCGAGAGGGAAGAGGGGAGGGAAAAAAACAGGGGAAGACACCGGGGAAGGGGAGAGAGAGAGAGAGGGCTCATCCGCCCTGGGAATCGCCGCCATGTGGTCCTCCGCGAGTCGGACGGCTTCCTCCAGCGACGCCGGGCGGTGGCACTGGACCCACTCCGCCGTCTTCCGGGGCAAACGCTGGACAAACTGCTCCAGTACCACCTGATCGACTAGCTCCTCGACGTCGCGGTCCCGCGCGAGCAGCCACCTCCGACAGGCATCACGGAGCCGCTGGGCGAACGCAAACGGGCGGTCGGATTTATCGAGCTTCAAGGCCCGGAAGAGCTGGCGACTTTCTTCGGGACTCCGACCAACCCGTTGCAAGATGGCTCTCCTCAGATCAGGATAAGCCAGGAGGCTTGTTGCCGGCAGCTGTTGCGCCGCGAGCTGTGCTTCCCCGGACAACAGAGGGACTAGACGGGCTGCCCACTGGTCTTGGGGCCACCCCCAAATTTCCGCCGATCGTTCGAACAGATCGATGAATGCCTCTGGATCATCTGCCGGCCCCATCTTCTGTAACGCGGGTGGGGGCAATGTGGCGCGGGTGTCCGGGGTCGCGGCTGCGGCTGGAGCGGCCTCCTGGCTGAGGAGGCTCCGGATGGCGTGCCAGTCCTCTGCTTGAGCCCGCATGATCTCGAAGAACCGACGATCCTGGTCTTGCCGGAGCTCAAGCAGGGATTGTTGGTGGCTCTGATGGAGTGTAGCGAGGGACTGGAGGACTTCCGTCAGCTGGGAGGACTCTATGGGGCGACTCTGTTCCATCATCAATTTCTCCCGGTTTTCGGCACCAGTGTAGTGACTTTCTCAAGGAGGACAGGAAAACAGGGGGTCTGGCACAAGGTAAGTCTTTTTAATTGTTTTTTTATAATGTGCACACACACACACGTAAGCACAGAAACGCTGAGTGGCTGTACGTCCGTCTCCCTCTGCTCTGTGGCTGCTGGCTCTTTATCCGCTCTCCTCACTCTACTGAAATTAGAGACAGGTGTTAGACATAATTTAGCTCAGGTGTGAGCGCCCTTACCGCTTTTCTCTCCCGGACGGGCGCTTGACCACGCCCTGCTGCCACAGTTTGAAATTAAAAAAAATTCACATAATGAAAAAGCAAAAAAACTGATTTTTGATAACTTTCCAAACGTATTAAAAATAAAAAAAACTGAAATATCACACTGACGTAGGTATTCAGACCCTTTGTGATGATACTTGAAATTTAGCTCAGGTGTATCATATTTCTCTGGATCATATTTTAGATGTTTAAAATTTAATTGATTGGACATGATTTGGAAAGGGACACACTTGCTAATATATTTTCTAATTTCTGAAAATGCATATCAGAGCAAAAAAACAAGCCATTAGATCAAAATAACTGCCTGCAAGGCACAGAGACAAGATTGTGTTAAGGCTACAACATTTATTTGGCTGAATTGAAGGTTCCAAAGATCACAGTGGCCTCCGTAATTATTAAATTGAAGATGTTTGGAACAACCAGGACTCTTCCTAGAGCTGGCCAGCCAGCCAAACTGAGGAATCAGAGGAGAAGGGCCTTGTTAGGGCCTTGGTAATGGAGGTGACCAAGAACCTTGGTCACTCTGGTTGAGGTCAAGATATCATGTGTGGAGATGGGAGAAACAGCCAACACTGCAACGCTCCACAATCTGGGCTTTATGGTAGAGTGGCCAGATGGAAGACTCTCCTCAATGCAAGACACAACCAAGCACCTAAATGACTCTCGGACTGTGAGAAACAAGATTACCTGGTCTGATGAAACAAAGATGGAACTGTTTGGCCTCAATTCTAAGTGTCGTTTCTGGAGGAAACCAGGCACCGTGAAGCATGGTGGAGGTAGCATCATGATTTGGGTGTGTTTTTCAGTGGCAGGGACTGGAGGACTGGTCAGGGTTAAAGGGAAGATGAATGCAACAAAATACAGAGATATCCTTAATGAAAACCTGGTCAAGAGCGCTCAGGACCTCAGAATGGGCCGGAGTTTCATCTTCCAACAGGACAATGATCTTAAGCACACAGCCAAGACAATGAATAGTGGCTTAGGGACAACACTGTGAGTATACTAATGATGGGGTCTGAATAGTTTCTGAATATATATTGCCACACAGCTGAAGTTTCATTTACTGCCCTCTGGATTAAACAGGTGGTTCTACAAGCTTGCATTTCTCAGGAATATTCCATATCAGTGGTGGCATTGCGATTAATTGCGGTAATTTTTTTAACGCGTTATTTTTAGTCAAATTAATCGCACTGAATTAACACGTTAAATTGGCAGTCCTAATATATACATAAAGTATATATATATTGACCAATCAGAATCAAGTGTTCCTAAGAGCTGTACAATAAGATGGATCAAACTATGAAACACATTGTATAATGTATTCTAGAATTTATTTAGAATTTGTTTGATAGTTTAAACAATCTTATTAAACCACTTTCTAGAACACTTGATTCTGATTGGGCAATAGTGTTGTATAACAACCAATAAATTGTATAATTTTTACATAGCTGCTATTTTCATATCTCTCAACTTACTCATTGGTCTCTAAAATATGATTTTCACTTTGCTTTTGGGGTTATTTCACCATAATGGCTGGCTGACAGTACATTATCCCTTATATATCCTAGAACTTACAGACTCTAAAAGACATATCAGACTAACATCACTGCTGAATGAATATGTCTGGACGATGTCAATATGAGAAAGGGTGCTCACTTTTAATGGAATGGAGAAAGCAAAAGAAATGTCATCCGTAATGGTTAGTTACATCATCACTTTTAATAGAATGTAAAAGTGCACCTATATGTATCCACACATCTCAGAAAAGTGTCCACACATCTCGGAATGGCCAGTTCTTCTTATGTGAATAAGGCTCACATCTGCAGTGATATACACTGTGAGAGACTGCAATACATTTAAAAGACACTTCCAAGGACACATCTGATGTAGAACATCCATGAATCTACTCTGAGAATGAGACGCTGTCATAACCAGGTTTAGTTGGCCATTGAAAAGGAATCAATATTCGGTACTTTCAGCATCATTCACAATGACAGCATTCATTGTGTGTATACTTAGCATTAGGATGTATAACTCTGACTAAGTGAGTGTCTTGTATAACAATCTACTGCATATGCCCCTTCTAAGAGTCATTACATGCATATGCTACTGACCTCCTCCACTTTTACTGTCATGTCACGAAGCCACATTCTCGTCGGCTTGTAAATATAGATTTGCCTAATACTTAGTCATTGCTAATAGCATATGCATTAGACAAATGAGAGGTATGAGCCTAAGGGGGGTTTATTGAATACACCGTAACCTGGAAAATTAATTATAGCTCATGGTGTTGCATTATATGTCAGCTGGGTACTGCTCAAGAGGAACAGGAAGGATCAACGGTCAAGTAATTTAACCAAGGTAAAAAATGCAAGAGCCGTGATTGGAGAAATGAAAAAAATGTATAAATTAGTGATGCAACCCTTACATGTCCAAATAGTTTTCTCTAACGAATATATATATTGTAAACTTGCCCTTAAACGTAATATCTAAAAATTAGGGCTGTCTATTTAACATGTCAATTAAGTGTGATTAATTATATAAAAATAATGTGTTGAAAAATGTATGCAATTAACCATGCCTCCTGACCAGTCCATAAATTCTGTAATAAAATTATGTATTTTCCTACTATCAGTGTAATACTTGAAATGTATCTAACTTTGTGTTTTTACAAGCCGCATCAACAGGGGGCAGTCAGCATGCCTCAACAAACCTCACAAGCAGCGCGGCCACAAAATGAAAGCCAGTTTCCCAAACACAGGATGCTTCAAGGATCAAGGGCTCTAGAGACATTATGTTCAGTAATTATTTTTGCAATATCGCTTGGTGACACTAGTGGCACAGAAAAGACACACTTCATCTTAAACTTTGCCTTCCCAAAACTTCACACGGCTATAGATGGTATTCATATTCCCAGACTATCTGAGCATGGTAGACAGAGGGTGATCATCATTACACTTGGCAAACCAGTCATGGAACACCATCATCTCTCACACAGTCTAGAATGGCAGACAGAAGCTTTGCCTGGCCTATGAATGTTGGCTCAACTCAAGGCAAACTATTTGGCAGGGAAACCTAACACACAAAACTGCAGTGAAGTTGTGTGAGTTTCACAGATTTGGCTTGGCATGGCAATCATAAAAGTGGGCTTGCTCCTACAACAGAGAGTATCTGGAAGGTAGCTTGAAAGGCAGAGAGGATCAATTAGGCAGATATCAGTGCCAAATGACCTGACCACCTGGATTAAAGCCTGAATACATATTTTGTAATAACATTGGCTAGCAATACAGAGCTGTCTAAAAGTACTAGTTCACCAAAAAATGAAAGTTTTGGTAATCATTTACTTATTCCCCTCATTGGTTTCCAAAAGTATTTGTATTGCAATAATAATAATTGTATTTATTTATTCTGTGGAACACAAAAGGTAAAATGTTCATCAATCTGTACCCAGCTCTTTTTCATGCAACAATAGTTCAAGCGACTACTAGCAATCTTTCAAGTTATTATTCAAATAAAATCTTCCCTCTGCATATTTGATAGTCTTGAATAGGCTCCTTTTTTATAATAAGAAATGCAAATTTAGAGTTCCAGAAAACCTAAATAAATCATAAAAAATAAATAAAGCTTACCTTTATACCTACCATTACTATGGCTTTCATAGTAATGCACTCCTTAAATGAATTATTATAATTTCAAATTGTAATAAAAACTATTAAGAAGCAAAGTGCATTATAATGGCAAACTATGCAAATGTGACTATACTGTACAGATGTAAATGTTATTTCTTACCTCATTTAGTTTTACACACTAATTTGTTTTACAATTGTACTTTTAAAAAAAGTATTTTATGTGTAATGTAATTAAACCTGTCTCTGAAATGTTACTGGGAAAACTACCAAACTCGCTGTCTACACCAGCTCAAGCTTAACGTACAGTGTGTGTAAGAGCTGTTAATATGCACAACCTCTTTTATAAGTCAATACAATCATTCTCATTGTAAACACATTATACATACTGCTCTGTTTGCAAGCTTTTGTATCCCAGATACACACTCACAAAACATTAACACTGCTGACTGTGCTCTTAGCATTTTTCAGTGGTGCATACTGATTTACAGTGTATACGTTATACTTCATATATATTAGACTTGGTGTACTCAAGTCCATGTCACAAGTCCAATTTTAATTGGCTTGGATGCATTTTTACTCTAACTTGACTCGGACTCGAGCCTTTGGGACACAGAATATTTTTCAGAGTCCAGCCGAGTCTATGACAGTTTTGATGCAATTAAACAAATACAAAAATATCACATCTCTGTCTGCATGCAGCCGTAATAGCCCCTGAAGTTGTAGACATAGCCAGAGTTGTTTCAGTGTCTAAACAAACACACACACACACACACACACACACACACACACACACACACACACACACACACACACACACACACACCTACATGCACAGGCACACTCATCATTTAACCAATACACTTGAATGTTACTCAAGTGACTACTGTATAACATTGACTACTGAGGTGGCTGGCACGACAAAAACATAAAGACGGTTATGCATCCAAAGTATTAGAAACTAAACAAGGCAGTTTCACACGACACGGGACCTGACAACTGGTAAAATTACATGTGCCGTTTGTGCAGCCAAGACGGTGCTTGCATTGCGGTTTTATCATGGTTAAAAACGTAAAATCAAGAACTTGATTGAGTCAAGTCACCCACATCATCTCTCACAGTTTACTAAAAACAGCATATAGAAATAAAAATACATAAAAATAGTATTAATATTGGATATTAAGTATTTTTAGACTTAATTTTTCTACACATGTAGGCTTCTGTAGTGTCTTGTGGTCCACACATTGTTGTGAGTTTAAACTGGTCCATTACATCTTGATGAATTAAATGTGTAACTTTTAGTTATTGTTAAAGTATTCAGCGACTATAAACAGATAAACAGCACCAGTTTATTATTGATTGACTATTGCATTGACGAGCTGCTTAAAACACATTATTTTACAGCATTTGTCCACCATTCACAACATTCAACCATGCACAATAAAATATTAGGATATTTTGGGCAGTGACATGTTTTGTTTATAATTTAATGATAGACTATAAAATAAATGTATTATTCAAAGACAGAGTTTGTGTATGAAGCTAAACTTCATGTTACGAGATGATTATAATTGGTTATGACGTTTCTATTTTAAATATTTATTTTATTTTATTTTTATTGTAAACACCGGGTAACTTGTGCACATCTTTTTTAAAGTTATGACTGAAAATTATTATTCTCCATGTTTTTACGGTTAATGAATAGCTCAATAAAAAAATTTTGGTTGGTATTTAAAGATTTCAGAATGATTGCATACCAGAGTGGCTGCCACTCAAACAAATATCAGTTATTATTGTTTTTTTTAATCTTCTGCGGCAGCAGCTGCGAGATGGACGCATCAGGGATTTAGGTACACGAGCAGCACGCAGAACTGCCCTGCATTGTGTGGTTTCCCACAAATTAACTAGAAAATCATATCAGTGACGACATGGCCCTAATATTATCAGTGGGCTTTTCCAGTGTTTTTGGATGTAGCGTTTGCAGTTAAATTGTGAGATGTAACATCTCAGTGAGTGCTAATTACTACTGTGTGGACTCATTCGTACAGTATGTATTTTCATTAATCATTCGGAAGACAGAGAAAAAGGATTCAGAAAGAAATCTCAGTATAGACTATTTCTTTTGATAGGGATCACTTTAAAAAAAAAAACGAAATTAAATTGAATTGACAAATTGAAAATTAAGTAGAATTTTGAAGTAGTTAAAATTGGAATCATAATAACCTTAGTTGTAATGACTAACGCAGCTTTCACTTTCTTTAGTCTATGCTTGAGTGCAGGGGAAAAAGCAACAAATAATTGAAATGTCAACAGAACACAATAAGAATTGTGCTTAAGGACAGTTATGTCTTCACACACCTAAAGCAAATGCTTTTATTCTGAAACCCCTTTGAAGTTTGTTCAGCAGGATTCTAATCATAAAATGTGAATATGAAATGCAACAGAGGTGTTTTTGTTACATTTATATTGACAAACTGTTTTTCTTACATTTTAATTCAGATTCATGAACAGATACATCGGACACAACTCATTGTGACCACCCCATGTTGCTCCCAATGGCAGGCTAGCACCTTGTATGGCAGCTCTGCTGTCATTGGTGTGTATGAATGGGTGAATGAGATGCAGCTTTGAATACTGCTAAGGTTAAAAAGGTGCTATATAAGAGCAGACCATTTACCAATTGCATTCTGAGGATCTTCTCCAGTTACTGTCTACGTCCTATTATATATTTAATTATCTGACAGCCCATCCATACGAATTGTGGGAGTCTCAACTCTACCCTGCTCTTGACTTTATTGTCGACTGCTCTGGACCATGATGTATGTGTTGTATGTTCTCTACCTGCCTCTCTACTGGGACTTTTGACTGTAATCCTGCTTGCCCATGTCTCACCTGGATGAAATATGCTTTGTTTCAGTCCCATTGTTCATTATTTTGTATTGTATGTTTGTTATATGTTTCTCTGTTCAATGTTCAATTTTTTTGTATAGTGTCCTTGAGTTTTGGAAAGCGGCTTTACAAAAATAAACATATTATTATTATTATTATTATTACTATTATTAATCAAATTGATCTACTGACATACAAATCATGGCTCAGCTCTTTGAAATCATCTGCTTATCCCAAACTGCAAATGCAAGAACTGACTTTAGTCTTTAGACATAAGACATAGTGCACGGTTGTTGCACTTAGAGCTCCGCTTAGCACGTTCACTAAATTAGAGCCCATAATCCTGTTTTATTTTGCTTGGTAAATAAATTTATTTTTTTCAAAAGTTTAGATATTATTTCTGCAAAACAACTAAAATACTAAAAATACTGAGTAAGATATTTCTTTCTTCAGTGTTAATTGTTACCTCAAATGTGATCTTTTGTTACCTCATGGATCAGATATACTGTAATGCACTGCATGTAAAAAAAAAAAAAAAAAAAGGTGTTTAGGAAAGTGCTGTGGTGATGTTTGTTTATTGAGAAAATAAAATCAAAAAGGCCCTTTACTCCAAAGGGCCTTTAGCTCTGCTGTACTACTTTTCCTACTACTCTTCTACACTTTTGTGTGTACAGGTTATGATCTTCTGTGAAGGGGAACGACCTATGAAAGACATAATGCCAGAGAGGAAGTCCCAAAAGACTTTTAATTTCAAAGAGCTTTTGCATTTGTCTGTTATTAACCAGCAGTTGTGACGCTAGTGAATGCTTGTGCTCCATCAGCCTGAGCCTTTCCATTTGGTCATGCATTATGCACCGCTTCATTTTATATATATATATTTATGTATTATTTGTCTTTCAGAATGAAAATGCCAAGCAAGCTCAGATTATAAATACTGTAACATAGACAGACAGAATATAATAAATGTGCAAAGGGTAAGCATAGAGTCTTAACCGAAGAAAGGATAAATATAGATTATTTAAATTTGCCAATAGCAGCAGTTAAAATAGAATATATTTTTTAAGGCTGAATTATGTTTGTCTTTCCATCTGTCTAGAGTCTTCTTACTAAATAATATTACATTTAAAATGATACAGTGTAGTGACTTGGTTCTTCTTGGAGCTGTGTTTGTCAAGCCTTGGAGGCCACATGACTAACAATAGGTCACACTGGTCAGTTCAAAACCATTTTAAAAAAGAATAGCTTAAGTAATTTCCTTCCTTTCAGCTGAATACCCACTTGGCTGTAAGACGAACCAGTGAATTTGTCAAAATTTGCAGATGTGTCATTCAATGCCATATATTTTGAAAGAAAGAGAGAGTGAGACTATGGGACAGAGAGAAAGAAATGGAAGAAAATGTGTCAAGAGGAATGGCGATTACTAACAATTGTGTCAGCAAGAGCTATGAGCTGCTTTGGCTTCTCTTTTGGAAACATTTCATGGCAGCATTTTTTACAGCTGAATCAATGAAAGAATCTATGAAGGAATTACAGCTTGATTTAAGTCAAGCAGGCAGCAGTCTGAAAAGGAAATTTCCAAAAGTTGTATTAAGGCTGAAAAGACAAATTTGCAATACTAATGATGAACATGCTGTCCTTTAAGTCTAAGTGTTTGTCTAAGTATTGCCATCCTAATGCAAGACATTTATGAAATACATTTAATCAAACTTAAAAATTTTACATTGTCTCTGGAAAATTATTGGACAATTAAAGCAAAAATGTCAATGTCAGAAATGCTTTTTACAGGACACAACAACACAGGCACAAAATACAAGTTCCGGAAGTGTAACAATGAACTCCTAAAGAAAGAGCACTATCACTTCAATTCATTCTTTATTACTTAAGTTAAAGCTGCACCACGTAACTTTGTGCTCTCTAACAACATCTGTGGTTGAAACCTAAAATTGCAAGATATTTGCTGAAGAGTACATTACGTCAATTGTGTTCTGTCACTGCTATTCTGGTGGATGAATCGACCAATTTGAGTTTACCTGAACATCACCTGAGTGTTATCATGACTGGAGCCGGAGTCATAATGTGCTTTTTTCATGTTGATGTTATATGATTAAACATTTGAAATGGATATATTACATGCTTTAATGAAGATAAACAACAATTAATTTTACACTTAAATCCCTTTTCTGACACTACACACAAAGCACTTTTAAATAGAGAACAGGGGACTCTCAGCCACCACCAGTTTATCTTAATATTGTTATTCAAATGTTTTATCTACTGTCAAAGTTTGACTTGTACTACAATTTTCAATTTAAGAGGTTAAACTCATGATATGGCTAATACGAGTTCAATAGAAGACTTAATTATTTTTAATAGTTACTACAATAGCATGTCTATGCTATGCAAACAAGAACAACGTAAACCTTAAATATAAAACGAGTATTCAATATAATGGGGACAAAACAGACTTTATTAAACATAAAAATAATATGCTTAAATATGCAATATAACAATTGCAAGAAGTCAATTTCAGAAGTCATACATATTAAACATGTCACAGTAACTTCACCGGACAACATAGATACATTGCGATAGGTTAACATACGAGTAATGTTCGATTCACACAAGCATGAAAAGCAATATTAGCTTCAACAACCCTGCCAGAAAACATATCCAAGCATTATGACAGGTGAACAACTTTGCCAGATGACTAACAGATAAACATCCATATAGACTGCAACTATGCTATCCTAAACTATGTGAGTATTACTAAACTGAGCTGAACAGCGTAATTAGTTTCTCCAGCTGGAACATGAGACAGCCAGCACTTCTTTCCTGCATGTGCGGACATGACGTAATGATGCAAGGATGAAAATCATAAGCCAGCGATTTCACACCAAATCAAAACCAACAGCTAAAAATACATATCATTTTTATAGGCTTACGATAGTGAATCAGGGTAAGGTAAGAACATTGTTTTGAACACTGATTGCTTATGTACTCAATCAATAATTTTCTATCAAAATATTCAATCAAAATATCTTATATAGTGCAGTTTTAACTTTTGAATAATGCCTGCAGTGCAAAAGTGATTAAGGGCATGCTGTGAATAACTTTACTGTAGTAGGGATACAGCAAGTAGTAGCAGAGCGTCAGAACCGCCGACTTAATCGCAAGACACTCCTTCTCGATGGTGCTATAATTTGTCTCCCTGATGGAGAGCTTGCGACTAATAAAAAGCACTGGCCGTTCCTCCCCTCCAACCACCTGCGAGAGCACTGCACCCAGCCCCCTGTCAGATGCATCAGTCTGCAAAATAAAGGGAAGAGAGAAATCAGGTGCATGTAAAAGCGGTCTCCCACACAGTGCAGATTTTACCTTAAGGAAAGTCTGTTGGCACGACTCTGTCCACTGGACCGGTTTTAGTAAGGTCAGTCAGCGGGCTGGTGACATCAGAATAACAAGGCACAAACCTTCGGTAGTAGCCAGCCAGCCCCAAAAACTGCCTTACCCCTTTTTGGTCTTGGGTGCCAGGCAGGCTGCGATCGCTGCAGTTTTGTCAACCTGTGGACGCACCTGCCCGTGACCCAAGTGGAACCCCAGATACCTAACTTCCACCCGCCCAATTGCACAGTTCTTCGGGTTTGGCATGAGTTCCGCCCACCTCAGCGCTCTCAGGACAGCCCTCAGATGTTGCATATGCCGCCGCCAGTCATTACTGTAAATTATAATGTCATCCAGATATGCGGCGGCATACGCCATGTGCGGTCTGAGGATCTTGTCCATAAGGTGCTGAAACGTGGCCGGGGCTTCAAACAAACTGAACGGAAGTGTCACAAATTGGTGTAATCCAAATGGTGTGGAAAAAGCGTTTTTTTCTCGGGACATTAGAGTTAAATGGATCTGCCAATACCCCTTTGTTAAATCCAGCGTCGAGTAAAATTGAGCCACGCCCAACCGATCGCGTAACTCATCAATTCGCGGCATTGGATAAGCGTCAAATTTGGACACCGCATTCACTTTCCGATAGTCAACACTGAAACGGACCGAGCCGTCGCTCTTCGGTATCAGAACTACCGGGCTGGCCCAATCACTGTGCGACTCCTGTATTACGACCATTTCGAGCATTGCCTCTAATTCCTCCCTAACAACCTTTTTCTTGTGCTCAGGGAGACGATAGGGCCGGCTACGAACCACCACACCCGGGGTGGTCTCGATATGGTGTTCTATAAGTTAGTGCAACCGAGCAGGGGAGAAAACACATCTGCGAACTCCGCTTACATCTGTCAGCTGCGACAGCGAGAGGTGGTCTCTGCAAGGGACCAGGGTAAATTAATTAGCTTTGAGAGATACCTTCCGGAACCGCCATCGCCAAGGCTACAGGTGCCGCCTCTCTACATGGTTTGAGGAGGTTGCGGTGGTAGGTTTGACGTGACCCTCTCCTATCCGTTCGCTTAACCTCATAATCGAGATCTCCAACTCGTTGCATGACCTCAAAGGGTCCTTGCCACTTGGCGAGTAATTTGGAGCTCGAGGTGGCTGACCTGTTGCTGGATGGCTTTCTTCAGATGGTTATTGTTATGTTCTCGTGTTGTCTGCCCTGTGTTCTCTGTTTTCCTAGTCATGTTCTTGTCAGGTTTCCTTGTGATCTGCCCCGTGTTTTCTGTTTCACCCTCGCCAGTCACGTTCCATGTCACTCTTCCTCGTTGTCCGTCCCGTGTTTTCTGTTTCACCGAACACGCTCCCTGTCATGTCTTCCTTGTTGTCCGCCTGTGTTTCACTGTCTCTTTTAAAACTACACTTCCCTTCTTCCTCACTCCTCATCACCGCCACCCCTGTCGTACAGTCGGCATTGGCGTTCTTGCGCTTGGAGAAAATTCTCCTGTGTTACCCGTCCCAAAGTCTGGAGTTTTGCTCGAAGGTCAAGAACGTATTGAATTAGATTTTTGCTATCCCAAGCTTCCCGTATGATGTCAAGCACGCCCCGTGGCCGTACAGAAGTTAAAACGAGGAAAAGCCGGTGGAGGCTTGCGGGACCTCTCGTACTGCAAACAGCAGGGGTTCGACCCACTTATCCCAGATTTTAGCATCTTCATGTACGAACTTACGAATCATGCACAATGGCGCTTTTGGGGTGGCCATTGGTTTCACCAACTGACATTCCCGGTACACCACACACCTCTTGCGAACGTCCACGTGAATGTCCGGCCAAAAGAAACGGGCCATTATACGGATCAAAGACTTTTCGTGACCTAAGTGGCCATTGGATTATAGTGAGCCGGCTGGAAGAGTGTTTCCCGATGGCTCTTCGGTACTAACAACTGAGTTGTAGTCTCTTTGCTTTGAGTGTCCTGCGTCACTCAATACAAACACTATTTGATAATAGAAAAGTACATGTATGTGAGCGCAAGACTGGGCTGGCGCTGTTGACCATCAATTACTTTCACTTGGCCTGAGGGACTCGTCACACGACTGCTCAGAGGGAAATGAGGACGGGAATTCCCTCGTCTGCATCATCTTGATGCGGAGCCGACGTTGACGGCCCCGACACCACCTCCCCAGCCATAGTATCACACGCCACACCCCGCGCCACCACTCTGCAGGACCCATCCACACACATTACCCTCAGTCAATTTTTAAAACCGGGCCAATTGGTTCCCAGGATTTGTGGATGGGTGAGGTGGGAATTAACCACGGCCTCGACTCTATGCCTTTTCCCCCTGAATCGTATCTCAACGGTAACCACTGGATACTTGTGAATGTCCCCATGCACACACCTCACCCTCACCAGTTTATTTTTATCCAATGCCCCGCCTTGCACCAAGCGTTGGTGGATCGAGGTTTGAGGACAACCTGTATCCACCAAAGCTTGATGTGTATCTCCCTTCACCCTTACCGGTATGTGATACATTCCTGCCCGATCGGGGGCGGTCTGTGGAGCGTCGGGGATCTGAACCAGTGTCCCCACATCCATCACTGGACACCACTCCTGGCTATGTCTGGCTTCCCCGCAGCTCCAGCAGACCAGCCCAGGTCTTCCTTCTGCACTCATGGGTCAGGCTCGCCAACCTTGGGGGAATAGCGGAGAGAGACAGGGGCGTTTGAAGGGGCAGACAAGGGAAAGGGTCCTCTGCACCGGGGTCGGGGTCTGGACGGGCCTCCCCACCTCCGAGGAGCCGGAATTGGGTGGGAGTGAGGGGAACGGGGGGAAGGGGAGAGAACACAAAACACAGGGAGAGAGAGAGAGAGAGAGAGAGAGAGAGAGAGAGAAGATATTGCCTCGCCGCCTCCTAGGAACGCTGCAATGTAGTCCTCGGCCAGCTGGACGGCTTCATCCAATGACGCCGGGCGGTGGCACTGGACCCACTCCGACATGCCTCGGGTAAGTTGGGAGACGAACTGCTCCTATACCACCATGTCGACCACTTCCAAGACGTTGCGGGTTCCCCCCACCAACAGCCATTTCTGGCAGGGGTCACGGAGCTGCTGCGCAAACGTGAATGGGTGGCCGTCCTTCCCGAAGCTCAACGAGCAGAATAGCTGCCGACTCTGCTCCGGGGTCTGACTGACCTGTTGCTGGATGACTTTCTTCAGATGGTTATTGTTATGTTCTCGTGTTGTCTGCCCTGTGTTCTCTGTTTTCCTAGTCACGTTCTTGTCAGGTTTCCTTGTGGTCTGCCCCGTGTTTTCTGTTTCACCCTCACCAGTCACGTTCCATGTCACTCTTCCTTGTTGTCCGTCCCGTGTTTTCTGTTTCACCGAACACGCTCCCTGTCATGTCTTCCTTGTTGGGCATTGGAGAAGTGGCAATATTATCTGGAACATAGATTGTTCACAGTAGTCACCGACCACTCCTCAATACACTGGATTATGAATTCCACTAAAACCGCCTGTTCAGATAGACTGTCTGACTGCAGAAATGTTCCTTCATCATTGAATATTGCAATGTAAAATTGAATATGGCACCCTATGCACTTTCTCGGATATATAGCCGACCTGGCAGTTATCTCTACTCCAGTCAAAAAGAGAATCAGGAACTCCCAATATCATAACTACATTATGGGAGGAACTATAACAAATTGTAAAAAATGTTAAGGCACTAACTGATGACAAGGACCCCCTGAATCAGAGGTATGCAGTGATTGAAGATAAGCTATATTTATCTTCTAATGAAGTTAATTACATACTATACATTCCACAAAGTCTCATCCCCACACTCCTTGAACAATAACTCTACAGCCCTATGAGTGGTCACATTGGAATCTTCAAGACTTTCAAGCGGGTTAAGATATAGCTTTCTGGTCAAAGATGTGGGCCGTTGTGGAGCAGTATGTTAAAATGTGTGTAAAATGTCAAACCCACAAGAGTGACAACCGTAGGCCTGCTGTAAACTTAATTAAATGTTAAGTGTAGACGTAATTCAACACAATCCACGGTAACCGTTGGAACAGACTAAATAATAAAAAAAAGAAAAGCACTCGTGGCTGTCTGTGCTTGTAGGTCACTCTCTTCTCTCTCTGGCACTCTGGCAAGCATTTTCAGGTCTCCCTCTGCCATAATTATAATGAGAGACAGGTGTTAGAGATAATTACAACCCAGGTGACAAGCCTTATCGCGCTCCCTCTACCGCAGACCGACACATGACCACACCACCCATGTCACACACTTGATAAAATATTTACTGTTATGGTTCAACCCATTGGCTTCATCACCAAACACCAACACTGATGCAGAGCAAACACGAATATTGAATGGTGGAAACCCTCATCCATCTGGGCTGCTGGGGAGCTGGATACTGAGGAGCGATCACGCTGAACAGCTTCAAAGACTCACGGCTGGTTCTCACATGCGTACGTGTTCATTCATCGCCACAACAGCCAGTCTCTTCAACTCTCCAACTACTTTTCATCCACCATGCTGGTCAGTGACATACATTTCCCATTGGAACAATCTGGCTGGTTAGTATAATTAATTATATATAGGAATAATCTTACATTGACATTATACACACACACACACACACACACACACACACGTTGTGTTTCCATGTTTTATGGGGATTTTCCATAGACATAATGGTTTTTATACTGTACAAACTTTATATTCTATCCCCTAAACCTAACACAACCCCTAAACCTAACCCTCACAGAAAACATTCTGCATTATTACATTTTCAAAAAACATAATTTAGTATGATTTATAAGCTGTTTTCCTCATGGGGACCGACAAAATGTTCCCACAAGGTCAAAAATTTCGGGTTTTACTATCCTTATGGGGACATTTGGTCCCCACAAAGTGATAAATACACGCTCACACACACACACACACACACACACACACACACATCCCACATATATAAAATCAATCATTAATCCTACCGGTATAACTCAAGGTTCTTAAAGGGGTTTTCATTACAGTTGAACTTTTTCTGAACTATTTCATCATTTGGTTATGGTTGTGTGAAATTATGTATGTATGTGTTTTTTAGTTATATTTACGACAGTATACAAAAAAAAAGAAAGAAAGAAATTGAAATAAGATTTGTAATTTTTTTTTTTTTTTTTAAATAGTTAGTAAAGAATATACAGTTGTTTGAAGCATATGCTTTTCCCACATTTGTGACTGGTGGTAAGGGGCTATCTGGCTACAGCCCTAATAATTGAACTTTGATCGGTTTAAACCCTGCCTGGCACCTGAAATACATAAAAAATGACTTGTATTTACGTTGTCTTGAGTATGCCACCATTACACAATAGTACCACTCCCAGTGTTGAAGTCCCTCAGCCGTTCTCTCTTTCACTGTTATGATTACGAAGGTTGTGGAGCAGGACACTACGCTGTGACAACAGAGTGTAGCCAATTTCAAAACGAGTAGTTTTTGCTGGGTGGAAAACATAAATGCTCCTTTCAGACTGGAGAAGTTTTGAGTTCTGAAATCTACAGTATGTTTTTATTAATTTTTTTATAGTACAATGACCTCTTATACTGTATTTCAAAAGATCAAGGACATTTTGATTCCTCATGACATGACCTCTATAAGGATGAAGGCTGCCTTTCTTTTAAAAAATTACATTACAGTCCCACCAAGATTCTGCAGCACTTTTTCTTGATTATTGGCACAATTTTTATTTATTTATTTTTGCTGTGAAAACTCAAATATTTCGAATTTGTGTCAACGGCTGTAAATGGAAGTAAATATTTTAGTGCATAATAACTGAATATGCAGTTAGCAAGAATATACATAAATACAGAATTACAGAAATAACTTACATTTGAGAGGTTAAACCTGTGATGTGTGTGGCTGTGGAGCTGGATATGTCTGGACTGTGTCAGTTGACTAAATTACAAAATGTCAAGCTTTCACTGTCAAACATGGTCAAAAGTGATCTCCTCACACATTTTAAGGTGGGTGTACACGGTGAGATCTTCAGCTGTCATGCGACCAATTTTTTTCCCAGTCGGGAGAGATCGCATGGAAATCATTGGTCACAACCTCATGAAAGTTTTTCTAAATGTCTAAAAGTTTGGCAGCTGTCGGCTTGAATGCATGATGTGTGTGTGTGCAAGAGAAAATGCAATGGTGCATTTGTGTTAAAACAGTAATAATCTCTGATTCATGTCAAAACGGAAGTTGCTGCTTTCAAAATGTGTGGCAGGTAAAATCGTAGGACATATTTTATAACATGTCACAAGTGTCAGCATCAGACTTCTCATGGCAACAAGATGGCACAGCAGAGCTAATTAAAATAAATAAATAAACTAATTTGAGAGATCCTTTTATTTTTATATCAAAATGGACATGCTGTACCTCCAACATAAACATGCTTATCAAATGCTAATTATTATAGTCTACTAATGAGAAATGACAATTTTATTTCTCATTCCACAGTGCTAAAGACCCAATGTGCCAAAAAGCTCTTCCTGTGTCACAGACAGCTGCTCTCCGCTTACGATAATAATCAGATTCTCCACAGACAGGCAGGGATTAGTATACTCAACAGGCGTGACTTCAAAGTACATGTGATTCCTCTATAAATGAAAACTCTATATCCAATATGAACTGGTAAGTCTGCCACGATGTGCTATCTTTGTTCTGTTTACTGCGAGTTTGCTGTTTCTACTATTGAGGGTAAATATGTTCATGCTAATGAAGAAAGTGACATCAAAAATTTAACTAGTGGAAAAGCCAAGCAAATAACAGCAAAACAAAATTGGCATAATAACTTGCAGTATGAGTGGCCACTGCCGCCAGGTGTTCTGTATTAGCATATGGTAATATGAAATAACTTTTAACATGATTTTCTCTGAATCCTCATATCTTATTCATGTGGTTTGAAAGACATATGATACAATCTCAGTATAATATTATTTATGCAGTCAAATCTCATATGCAGTGTTGGTAACATTGCTGACAAAATATTCTACAACCCGATGATCACAAAGTCGCTGTGCTCCATCTACACACTGTTTGTTCCTAGCCTCATTGAGAAAATATTTCATTTGTGGCCTCTCTATCTCTCTCGACTGGGGTCATATACATCATTAATCTAATTCTACCAAAAATATCAGCTTACTGTGAAGCAGGGGAAATGGAATGTCTGTGGTGTAGAAACTTGTTAAGAAAGAGGGTGGAGAGGGAGAGACAGACAGACAGACAGACAGAAAAAGGTAAATATGAAATCAGATACAAAGCATACTGTCTTAATATGAACAGTATATCAACTGTTTCAAGACCTTCAATCTAACAAACATCTTATATTGTAATATGTATTGCTTGAAAAAATTTATAACATTCTTAGCAAATGGTGCATTATTTCGAAAATTTCGCCTTCAGTACAAAGTTAACTCAATTGACAACATTTGTGACTTATTGTCTTAATGATTTCCACAAAAAAAATAAAAAATTGTGTGTATTAAAATCAAGGTTACAGTGAGGCACTTACAATGGAAGACAAAGGGGTCCATTTTTGAAGGGTTAAAAGGCAGAAATGTGAGGCTTATATGTAGCCAAGAGGAGAAATTTCATGTAATTTAAATCTTGTCATAAATTGTATGTGGCCCTTTTAAGACTGTAGCTTTGTGATACCAGCATTTGCGACGTTCGCTGTTACACATGTGTGTTGGTTAGAACGAGAGAGTATACATTGTGAATACATTGTGCAGGAGAATTCATGGTTTTGTTCATCGGTTCATAAATATTTGGGTAACTATAAAATTTACACAAAATACTCAAAATTGCATTACATTTTTGTTCAGAAGAGACATGTTAAAATTGAGTGTTTGTTTTGGGTTATTTTTGAAGGATGCTTATGGATTGCATGTGTGAACTTTGATGACGTTCTGTGCACACATGTGAGAACTGGGTTTGTAAATGTAGTATTAAGTGTAATATGTGTTTTAAACTGCAATACATATCTATAAAGCCTGGTTAAAACACGTTATTTAAATACATGTTAAAGGCATAACATACTGTGAATTATTTTAGCATGTATTATAGTGATGTATGCTGAAGCATATGGGTAAGCTAATGTTCTGTTTGTATTTTTATTTATTTTTTGCATTAGCCTCTATCCTATTTCATTTGTTGCATTTCATCGTACCCTATTTAATTTCCATTTTTTATTTTACCATTTTTTTTTTTATTCATGTTTTCAATATGGCCCTATCGACAGCAGTCTTTTTAATGGGCTATATGCATGGATCGTTAATTACAACTTCCGGAATAATATAAGCCAGCTCAAAAACTTGTCACTTGCGGCATATTCAATTTTCTGCTAGACAGTGTAAATAGCCTGTAAGGCGATATCAATCTCTTTTTTATATATATATATATATATATTTATAACTGTGAAACAGTTATTCACTTGTTTAAATAGATTATAAAAATAAGTGAACGAAATGAAAAAGACGTTTAAATTTCAGCGCTGTGAGTGGACGACAGCTGAGCACCGTAAGTGATAAGAAGATCTTTGCAGAGTCAGAAATACTTACATTACTTAGGCAGGATATGGCAATAATGGTGGACAGATGCTTTCTTGTGGAAGACTGTGTGCCCTGTAACGTGTACAGGCCTGCATTTCTTTCTGGGAGACCTCAGATGCCAGCACACGAGGTCAGGGAGACCCAGGCTATTTCACATCTGAGAGTGCATGTTGAGCGCCTTATTCACGGTTTAAAGGAACACAAATTCTTTGACACGGTTATCCCCCTAAATATGTTTGGTAACATTAACCAGCTCTATGTAGTTGCATACCTTCTGTTAAATTACCAGAGTGGCCCACTTGTAAAAGCTTTGTTTAAATAGATGCATCAAGACCAGTGCACAGATCTGTTTAGTATTTAAACTATTTTATTGTTGTTAGCTACTGTTTTGATAATGATAAAGAATGGATTTACATCTCTACAACTTCATACAGGGATCTGTATTTTCCCCTCATTTTCAGTTTCATGCTTCCACTGAATAAACCTACATTTCTTTGTAACTGCCTTTTTTTAATTGGCTCCCCAAAGCATTGTGTATTTTATTGTGACCACTACAAACAGCATTTAAACAATAATAATTTTAGGTACTAATATGTTATAACCTCAAACACTCACATAAATAACATTTATTGGAAAATATATCATTTTAATAAATAAATGATGACCTGTTCAACTACATAACATAATTTGTATACTAGAATTATATTGCATTAGAATATATTTGTGGCAGATGACAATAGTGAACACCTGAAATCTGCTCAGAAATGTAATGAAAACCAAACTATTTGAACTTTGTAAAAAAACGGATTGAAAGTTAACCATGGAAATTTTCAAGCCAAAAGCATAGGTAGGTAAAAGTAATCAACCTTTTGTTTGATTGTTTTTATGACTCTCCCATCTCTGAATATTCTTTGAATAAACAATTCAATAAATGCTATTCCCATTGTTGTTGTGGGTGGAGCCGTTTCCCTTGGCATTCCTCGGTAAATCTCATTCACACGCAGAACTGACATGTCTGGAAGGTCACAGGTCCAGTCACAGGCCCCTTTGTACAAGTTACTCCTGAAAATATACACAACAGAACAGTTAGACAAGCGTTTATGTACTGTTTGTTATCATCAAGTAATGCTTTTCATGTCAAATTCTACTTCAGTGTTGTGTAGCTCTATGCTACAGGGATGCTGTGTGTGTGTGTCTGTGTATGGACATTCATCAATTAGAGGTTCATCTTAAGTCTAATAAAGACTAGTCTAAAAATACAAAGTACAATTTTACATTTCAGGTACATATTTTAATTCATGTAGCAGACATACTGCCCATTTCTACGGATTACCTGATCAATTTAGCCAATCTTCTCTCCTTGGGCCTAGCTGACAACACCACAATCTCATTTGTAGGACCAGGCTTAAAGCCCTGTCAAGAAATGTTGAAAAATAACTTATTTACTTTGTGTAAAAATGTTTTAGCTCATATGATCACATTTTCATAAGGAAGGATGCTGCATGGAGCCTTGAAAGTTGATTCGATTTACATAACATAACCAGGAAGAAGTGAGACACATAATGTAACATAATATGTTAATTGTGGTAGTGTTGAAAACATCACCTGGGTTCTAGGTTTGTGCCACTGCAGCTCAGACCCTGTGCAGCTGTGAGTAGGGGGAACAGCCGTTACTCCCTCCTGGCTGTAATGTGAGGTCTGGTAGAGCAAAGCTGCAACATGATTGCATAGTGCAAGCCCTGCCACACATGAGCAATGACAGGCCAACAGCTCAACAGGTTAAGAGTCTTTGAGAACAACCTGTAAATAAATAATAATAATTATCAATTGATACTGTAGCTTATGTGTTTTGAGGTTCATGTAAATCAATTTATTGAGAGTGGCTGAGATTACTGAAATACATATTTAATAACAGAACTACTTGGAGTCAGTGTAGATAGTGTTTTAAACATGCTCACTGTGTACAATTTCAAATGCTGGCAACCTACCTGCCTCTACTCTCACAGACACCTCTCCTGCCTCATTCTTGTCAGAAACTGAGAAACAGAGGCAATTAATGAAGCAAAGACCACATAGCAAGACAAAATGTTATCCTAGTGCCAAGCCTGGTTATGTCAACGAGAGTAGCGGGAGACAGATCTACATATCTAAATGCTGCCAACTTAGCGGTTATATTCTGTTTACCAATGCTAACGTGAAGCTATCGTTGGTCTTTCAACTTAACAGTAGCTACGTTACGTTCAACAACGTTAGCAAAGTTAGCTGTCTATATCTAGCTTACAGAACAAAAGAATTATAGCATACTTTTGCTAACTTACCTTCGTAGTCATGGATATAGCTGGATATGTACAGCTTAAATCCCTTTTCATGTTTGCTCGATGAAGTCTTCGAATTTGACTGAATCAGGCGGTGTACATCATTTATGTTGAATCGAGGTAGATCCTGCAGGCAGCGAGTATAGAACATCTTTGATATTTTTTTTTCAGGAATGACAGTTGACTGGAAATGTTTGAGCTGGCTTATCTAAACCAGGAAGTAACCGTGCATATAGCCAATTAACAGCCATCAGAAGAAAACCCCCAAAAATATATTTTTGTGTTCAGTGTGGTTATTTGCAGATACACATTTATGGTACCAGGAGTGGGGTATCTCACTGTTGGGAGCCAGTATGTCCATTTTGTTTTTTTTTTTTTTTTAAATACGGTAGCGGTGAAGATAGGTGCCAGTAGGACACAGAGTGGAGGTTGTCTTCAGTGGTGCAGTTGTTCAGTGAACAGAAATTGGCCAGAGGTGACATGGTAAGTTGATGAGACTGCTGGAAGAGATGGAGAGTACCTAATTTCCTAATGACACAGCTATCCAGTGAAGGTCTACAAGAGAACATAGAAGCATTATACAGACATTAGACTGCATATCCATTGGTTTCAATGTTACAGACTGATTAAAATACTTTTTTTTTTACCCACAAGTGAACTGACATCATTTTTTACTGAGTTGAACTGAGATAATTTGAACATTTCAAAATGTCACAGTGTCTGATGATGATTGTCTAGTATTACAGGGCACTGATGATGAGCATGGTGCAGGTGGTAGTATGCATGATGTACAGCGACAGATTCAAGAACTGAACAGAAAGATGATGATGAGACCATGGCAGCTATCGCCATCTAGAGTCAACCAGGTCTTATGTATATGTGCCAAGAGAACATCACATCCAACCATTTAGTTGTGATTTCAGCAAAGATGGGAGACATGTTGATGAGTTTATCGAAGAATTAGATAGGGTGTTACATGCTAGAACTCAGACCACAGAGGACCAGTTAGACCTCGTACCCTCCCTCCTGAAGGGTGCAGCCTTAGAAGAGGTTCAATTACAGATGTGGAATGAACCATGCAACATCTTTGTGCACCTGAGAGAAGCTTTTCTCTGAGAGAAGCACCCTTGCTTGCTGTGAGCCAGGCCGTGTGAGGGTAGTCCAATATCGATACTTGTCGTGACTGACTACTCAGGCGTGCTGTGGGAAAATGTCCTGTCAATAATCTATATATTTGTGGAGTAATGTCACCTTGTTCTTTTGGTACAGGAAGCCAAGTCAGTACTATTTCTGAAAGTTTCTTCAGAGTACACCTGTCTGGTGAGGATGAAGATATGCTGTCCACAGGAGGATTTAAAGCTGCCAATAGTTTAGATACTTTACCTCCCCAATTCCTCTACAGTGTTTACACTGCCATGCAGTTGACTGGCCAGGAAAGGGTCAATGTTTTTGAGAATTAATTTAACAACTTCATTATACATTAATGTAGGTTTCCATAGTTTGCAGAGTGCTCTGTAGGAGTAAGCAAAATCTCTGATGGGTCCTCCTTGGATTCTGGTTCTCACTTGTTCTGCTAACTCGTCTCCGTAATCTTTGGAAATGAATGCAGTAAGAGAGGCAATTTCTAATTCCACCAATCTCTGGCTGTCCCATATAAAGCCATGCAAAAAGTTGCCAAAATGTCATTGTCAGTAAAAGGATATATCACTACTAAATTTTGACATCTTGTTAAATACTGCAGGGGGTCTGGGTCATCACTGGGTTTTTCACAGGAAATGTCAGATTGATGTGATCACTTTTAAAAACCATAAGTGGTTGATTGCTAAAGTGGTTGGGATTGTGGGTGAAGGAATGTTTAATTGTGGCTGGACAATTTTGTCTTCACTGGGCCTTTGACTAGTTCTTTTGCTTTCTTAGTTTGGGTGCATAGGTACTCCATTTTAAGTTTGAATGCTTTAACTTGCTCTTCATGGTAGTGTTGCAAACTCTTGTACACAGTTTTGATATCCTGTTGAATTTCTAATTGTAGCTGTTCCACCATGAAACATACTTCAGGTAATAACATACTCTGAACATGTTGAAGTTCAACAGAAATAACAACTTTTACTACTTTCACACATTGGCCCACTTCAGTATCATGTTGCTGTTTATTTTCAAAGAGCATGGCAAGAACTTTCTGCAGAATTTTCTCTATTTTGTCCTCCATGGAATTTGAGCATTATGACTAGATGATTCAGCTTTTACTTTTTGAGTAAGTGCGCTGACTGCTTTGTTAACCATGAAATCATTCATATTAATCCAATGATCATGCACCTGTGCAGTGAGTTGTTATTTATTATCCTGGTGTTGGTAATATTCGTGGTAGCTCATACTGAGCCCCAGACATTGAATGTAAATTGTTATCTGCAGCAGTTATTGGTGAAGGGGTACACAACTGCATGTGGTCCCATTTCTGTTACAAATTGTGAGCTTATGTATTATGAACAGATTCGAAGAAGGAAATCTTACATTGCTTTCAGGTTGTTTGACACTGGAATGTGTTGGATAACTTTGGATGGGATGAACTCTTTGATGAAACTGTGGATAAGCAGGCATCCACAGAGGAGTTTAAATAGGAGTTTCTATTTCCAAAAATCTTGACTCTGGATGCTGTGAATCTTCCATGATGCAATGTAATTAAAGATACACTTTGTCACATCAATGTATATGACAATGTACCAGTACATATATGGAGATTCAGATAAAGTATGCAATTTACCAATTACCAAAATTTCAAAAACAAGTCTCAAAAACCACACAATTGTCACAGCGTGTCAAATACAAAACCCCATTTTCAAACAATGAAAGGTTCTTGAATGTATTCAAGTGTGTTCAAGTCACTCACATACAACAAATTACCATAAAGTCCATAAACAATAACGTCACCTTAATGGTTTCTCTTTTTTTTTTCCAAATCGTCCCTGTTTGGGCACAACTTCTGTAGAAATGGCAGCCCCCAAAATACATTTAAACAACCATTTTAAAATACATTCTGGTGCCAGACAGGTTTGGGTCTATCAAAATGAACACATTCAACCCAGATAACTCATAAACCCACGGTAACGAAAATGTGTAAATGTATTTTCAATGAATTCACAATGAGAATTTTTTTCAGTTTTCACAATGTAATTTTCAAATAATTACAGAAAATCAATATTATTTCAGAACACAACTCCCAAGTATCACAAAAAGAAAACAACAATAATCTAAAATCACATTTAAACAACAAAATATCAAAGCGTTACATATTGCATATGTGTGTAATATATGAATGTGTTTCAGTTTCTGACCTTTTTTCCATCACACCTTGACTATGAAGCTCTTCGGTGATCAGCAAACTGCTTGATGTTCTCTTTGACTTATGCCACCACATAAACTCAGAAGTGTTTTCGACGGCTGTGTGATCCATGCCAGCACTTATCAGTGATAGGCACTGTTGGTCCCTTTCTTTTCTTCACTGAAATCACATTCCTTTTCCCAATCACTTGTATACACACACTTTTTCCTTTCACATACCAGCACGGCACACAACTCTGTCTTTCCCACACCTGTTC
Organism: Xyrauchen texanus; assembly: GCF_025860055.1. Classification (NCBI taxonomy): domain Eukaryota; kingdom Metazoa; phylum Chordata; class Actinopteri; order Cypriniformes; family Catostomidae; genus Xyrauchen; species Xyrauchen texanus. Next base: position 11,767,640 of record NC_068317.1, read on the forward strand.
CAACTCAAGTGACATCTCAGTTTATTTCTGGTGCACTGTTTTTATCTTTCTTGTAGCACACCTCTTTGTAGCCAACCTGATCTTCTTCTTCTCCTCTCGGTTTACTGGCAAATCACAAACAACTTTAAGGTGTATACCGCTACCTACTCTACAAGAGTGTGTAACAACATGTAATTTGACTCTATTTATTAAATTCTACCCACCAGCCTTGTATCATTTAGGAAAGTAAACGGTGCCTTTCTGGTGATTCTTACCCCCTCTCCCTCTCCTTCAGTTCCCAGTAACCCCATCAGATCCCACTCCCATCCCACCTCTCAGACTTTATCATGTAGCCTTTCTCTTTCCACTCCATACATGGTACAATCCAATATGATATTTTCAACATTTTATATAACTCCACAGTTCCTTTTCCCCAGTATAAACAGAGAACCATTTAATCCTTTTTGTATTTTTAATGACTTTTGTATTTTATGATATCCCCTTCCTTACTGGTCTTCCTCTCACTTTTCTGCCATATGCCAATTCCTTTCTTCTTAATCAGAGCTTTTCCTTCTCCTTTTCCAAGTGGAACTATTAATGTTCCTTTTGCAATGCCCTTCTTGCTAGTTTATCAGCAAACTCATTTCCTTTCAGTCCCTCATGAGCTGCTATCCAACAAAACTGTACATCAATACCATCTCTATGAAGTCTAAATAAACCGTGGTACAGATCAATGAGTAAATCTTCTCTGACGTGTTGTTGATTGTATGCTTTCCAAGATGGCTATTGAATCTGACCTCTTCAACCCATTGTAATCCAATAATGGCTGCCACTATTTCTGCTGTGTATACTCAAAACTGGTCGTCAGGCAACCTTTTGGAGATGGATATTTTAAACTCAGGGATATGCACACCAATTCCCACACACTCCTGTTTGTTCTTAGAACCATCTGTGTAGATTTTGAGATAATTGTGATAACTATTCCTCAGGTACATACTTATTTTAACTCCCACTTTATTAATTCACCATTGTCTTTTCTTTTCCAGAATACTCATGTCTATATGTAATACTGGATAAAGCTAAGGGGGAATGCTACTAACTGGGGTGGACCTTGTGAATTCTAAGGCCTCCATTACATATGTCCTTGGTCTTTCTTCCCTTATCCAACCAAACCCATTCCCATGGAACATTCCCCAAAATCCAGTATTGTCTTTCTTTTTTGTAGGGTTTTCTTCCCCACTTCCTTTTAACATGACCAAATATGCTAGTATGAGTTTCTCCCTTCTTAACTCCACCATGTTTCCCCTGCTTCTATTTGTACTGCATCAATGGGGGTTGACTTAATATTTTCTATACATAACCATAGTGGTCTACTGTCTACTGTAGTCTGTCCACTTTTTGCAGTGATGTCTTTGCTGCTGCTCCATATCCTCTTCCCAATCCTGTAAAATTAGCCTAAAATGCCTATTCAAGGCATAACCAAAGTGAATTTGAAGCAGTTCTTGAACAATTTGGAGTACAAGCATGGTTTTGGCCTCTTTTGAAAGGTGACACTATTAAGTTTTTTTCCCAGCAGTCAGAATCACTGTAAGTGCTACTGGTTTTTGAGAAGAAGTTTGAACACACTGAAATATAAGTTTTTTTTTCCCCACCTGAATTTCTATTATTTTTACTATAACTGGAAAACACAATGGGACCATAGCATGAAGCCTTACCTAGTCCAATTTCGAATTGTATAACAATACTACAGAATATTAATATTTTACACATGTCTTTCTAAGTGTATGTCCAGACAATTTTCCAAAAGTGCCTTTTGGATACTCCAAAGGACCCTTTGTAACCATGGCCTTAGGATAAAAAGGCTACTATATTGGAATGCGTCTATGACTATGTACAGTCATAATTTTGAGCTCTAATGAAAGGTCACACTTAGAGCTGTCATATCCCATATCCAAATCCACTATTAGTATTGCTGACATAGAGTAACTTAAGCATAAAAACATTAGAGTGTTTTTTCCCTTCTTGAAACTAAACTTTGTGCATATAAAAGAGTCCAAACAATTGCTATTGTGGAAAAGCAGTTAATATAAGAAGTACACACCAGAACCAAGTCATAAAAACTCTCACACAGAAGAACATTTTCACCTGAGTCAACACATCCTACTGAGCAAGGACAATAAAACACAAATCTCACATCTGACCTCTACCTCACCTCAGGCCAATTTAGGCCTATTCTCCTAAAATTCACAAACATCTGCCCCCCTCTACTCCTCCTTCCCCTTCAGCTCAGAATCACTTCAAACTCACCTAAGATCTACATGCAACAAAATATCATGTCTGATGTATACAAATAATGTGACTTGGCATGTTTGGCATCATTTAAAATGTCTCAGTGTGACTGGTATTTTGGTCCCTTTCCCATGTTGATAAAGTCTTTGCCAAATGATGTATAATTCTGGAGGTCTGTCCCCATCCCTGCCTGTATGTTAATGAGGTATGTCCCCAGGATTTCCAAACCTAACCACTCCCAAAATTCCCTTTGTTCATGGTTTGGGTATTTAAGGAAATGTGACACATTGTTCATGGTTCTCTGCTGTCAGACGATCATACACAGTTTACTGTGTTGTTTATATCAGGTAATTGCAATTTGAATTTCTTATATTTTGATATAATGTCTAAATTTGACTTATTATTGTCTAATTGGAATTGATGAATTTATTATTTTACCTGGATAATATATTGTTACATTTGAATTTATTCTGAAATACTGTCTTTAGTAGATTACGTTAGGTCCATGTTTCCGCAAATCCTCGACCAGGTTAGAATCGGACTAAAGCTCTGTCTTGAGTGGAACATGGGGCACACCGACTGAGACTTTAGCGCTCCCACTAACTAATTATTTTTAGTGTAATTAGAGTGTACAGGCTCGATAGGGAATTTCCGTTTAGGACAACATGAAGTGTCGACCAAGCCTATATAGGGTGAAGTCTAAACCTCTGGTTATTGTAATAATTTCTAGCTAAGTGTACATAGGAAAAAATGACATGATCATATAAAGCTATTTTAACTTGGGTATGTTGCTTTATCTTTGTAAATTTAGTGGTCATGACCTCTGGGTAGAAAGGTTACTCTTATTAATATTTACTATCTAAGGTGACTATATAAAATACTTATAGATAAAAGGGCAAGCATGAGCAGCCATCTAATTAGTATTTACCGTAATTTCCGGACTATAAGCCGCAACTTTTTTCCCAAGCTTTGAACCTCGCGGCTTAAACAATGACGCGGCTAATATTGGATTTAAAAAAAAAAAAAACATTCTGTGACGTGCTCAGTTTTTTGAAAGGCATGAAGCTTTCATTAGACCAATGAAATTGCCGAATGGATTAAGGTCAAATAACTTTTTTATTTACTGTTTAGATTAAATCGAGCGCGCTCAAACTTCCCATCATTCTGATTACGGTTGTCATTTTGTAACCCTCATCATGGCAAAGACACAGAGAAATGCATATGATGCAGCTTTCAAGTTGAAGGCGATTGATCTGGCTATTGGAAAAGGAAATAGAGCTGCTGCACGGGAGCTTGGTGTTAATGAGTCGATGATAAGACGTTGGAAACAGCAGCGTGAGGAACTGACTCAGTGCAAAAAGACAACAAAAGCTGAGGCTATTTTGAGGCTATTCAACTCCGACACCGAAGGAGATGACTTCAGTGGTTTCAGTGCACAGGAGGAGGAAGCTAGTGACCAATGACTTTCTTGGTAGGCTACTGTTTACTGCTAATTTTTTATTTTTTGTTTCGTTAAAGTCTATTTATTTTTGTTACAAACCGTGTTCCGTTAAAGCCTGTGTAAAGTTAATTTGTTTCAATGTACATGTGCGGCTAATTTATGTTCAAAATAATACTTTTTTTAAAATCCAGTGGGTGCGGCTTATATTCGGCTTATAGGTGCGCTCAATAGTCCGGAAATTACGGTAGTCAATTGCTGTTTTAATGACCAATACTGGCGTATTTGTGACCATGAGATCTGCGTACAAGGCCGGCACGAGACTCTCCAAGCGACAGGAATCCGAATGAACGTGTACATTATAAAAGAGTTAAATTCCATGATTCAACGTTAAATCAAATTGAATGATAATAACTAAGATTAGAACATTAATATATACTTTGAAACTTTTAAATTGAAATCTGATAAAATAAACGAGGATCATAAAATGTATAATATAGTTATTTAATTGGAACTAAATAAATTAAACTGAATGTGTATGATAAGACCGAACATGCAGGAGACCTTCAACCACGCAATTGGATACCGTCCTTGGGCCAGTTGGGTGGCTTCCCTATTCCGCCTTTACCTTATCCCCTTCCCCTCTTACACATACAATTACAACTTTTACAGGTTTTTGGCAACATGCTAGTCATTTTAGCAGTCATGTTTGGTGACAAAGCACAGGAGGAGCACTTCACTGTGTGTCTTTGCATTGCACTTCAGTCTACCAGTGGTGCTGAGTCCACTGACATGCTGTTATGTATACCTTGTCTTGTCTCACTGTTGCCCTTTTGTTTGTCATTTTTGTCACTTTTGTAGTTCCTTAGTTTTCACTTTTGTCACCCTTGTAGCTCCATAGTCTCCTTGTTAGCGTTCGTGTTCTCTGTTCATTGTTTTCACCTGCCCTCGTTAGTTTGCCATTGGTTTCTGTTTATTGCCCTGTCATCTTGTTTGAGTTCTGTTTGTTCATTGGTTCCCGTTTTCCCATGTCCATGTATTTTAACCCGGTTGTTTTCACTCCCCTCTGTCAATTGTTGAATGGTGTTAGGCCTGGTATGTGTTCCCTGCCCGAGTTCTCAGTGTGATTTTCATCGTGTTTAAGTTTCCTGTTTTCCCATTGTGGGTTTTTTCCTTTGTGTTTATTTATTTGTTTGTTTGTTTGTTTGTTTAATAAAGTAAGCTGCATTTAGATCCACTCTCCTCGTCTGCCTTCGCTGCCTCCATTCGCTACAGAACGATTGACCACAAATGGATCTAGCGGCTTACTGCTATCGTCTGACCATATAGTGTAAGCTTCTCAGCACCTACCTTGCGCTTATTTGTAAACATCATGTAACAAGACTTGCTTGCTGAAAGCTTGAACCCCCACTCATATGACCACTTCTCAACTTTCTCTATTGCTTTCCTTAAATTTTCTAATACATGTCATATTTCTTCCCCTCATTCATATGGCCCAATCATCTGCATCTATTTGCATATATATGATGTCAAAGCTATGGGCCTGTAGCTACCAGGATTAGCAGAATCTTTCCCCTGGATTGTTAAATGGTAGTATTACTTACTTTTTCCAAAAGTTGGGCATGAGTCTATCCCTCCGCATTTGATAAAAAATCCCAGCACTAGCTTCAATGTTTCCACTGGTAGTTGTCGGAACATGACATAACATAACATAACTGTTATGCCACAACATAACTGACATTACTGGTCTTGTCCAGGGGCTGTATACCCAGTATTTTGCAAGGCTAATTTGAGTTCCAACATTGTAAAGTCCTCATCCAGAGTTGACATCATCCTCTCTCTTCTCCCTCACATGCTTATTCTATTTCTATTTGTTTTTCTGCTGTCTATAAATATCATCAAGGTGCTCCCCACTATGTACTGCAGCAAATATCCTACCAAACACATCTGTCTTTTCTTTGGCTGACACTGCCAACCTCTGTCCATCAATCAGTGTTGGGATTTCCTTTTCCTGTTCATTTGCTTCAGTTGTTCATTTGACCAGACATCCCCTAACTCTGTTCCTCTGCCAATGGTGGAACAAAATTCTCTCCATGTCCTCCATGTTTTTTGTATATTTAACTATTGTACCAGCCATTGCTCTTTTCATTTGAAAATCTAGAAGATTCTCTGACATGTTTTTCCTCAATGCTCTGAATGCCTTGATTCGTTCTTTTATAACTCTGCTGCATTCCAGCACACCTACTCTAGGATGAGTGTCCATTTTATAATCTCTCTCCCTCTCTCTGTAATTAGGTGGTGGTGGATCCTAAAAGGAAAAGTGCACAGTTTCACTCTGCCACAAATGTTAATGTAGTTTGGGTTTAACCAACAAAAATATTATGATCTCAAGTAAGGTCCCCAGACTTTCTGTTCCTGGTTTTTGGAAAAACAAAAATTCTGCATAGCCTTTTAAAGGATTCTAACATATTAATGATGACTAAGCAATATCCAGCATATTTCTCTAAGGATTCTATTGAGAACCATTGTGATTCAGACTTTGCAAAGAAACTTATATCGAAAGATGGAGCAGTGCCAACTATATAGACACAACAGTATTGCTGGTGAGAAACGTTTGGTTACGTATGTAACCTCTGTTCCCCGAGGGAGGGAACGACACGTTGTGTCGGAGAAGCGACACTAGGGGTCTCTCTTGAGCGCCTATATTCACCTCTGACCTATTGAAAAGGGCCAATGAGAAGTTGGCAGTCAGTATTTGCATACCCCGCCCCCGGACATACGGGTATTTAAGCGGGGCAAATACGGGAGTTCATTCAGGATTTTTCTGAGGAGCCGGAAATGGTCCGGCCACAACAGTGGCTCGGTTCAGTGACATGGCGGAGGAAAGACACAACGTGTCGTTCCCTCCCTCGGGGAACGGAGGTTACATACGTAACCAAACGTTCCCCTTCTGTCGCTCTCTCCACGTTGTGTCGGAGAAGCGACACTAGGTGACCCATTCCAATCTTGCCATGTGCTGAACCGTGTACGTGAACTGCCGATACAGAGGCGGGCAGGGATTCATCCAGTGTCACGCATTGTCTGTACCCGGCTGCACGTACCCTTCCCCAATGCCCCATACGAACATTGGAATCCTTCTAGTTACCCTGGGAGGGGAACAAGGCGATGTTTGCCAACATGGGAACGGGCCAGCCTGGCTGGGCCTCTTTTCTCTCTATGTTTCTCGCATAGAGCAATCACGGCCGGGGCCCTTACCCGCATATAGGGAAGGGGGTCTTACCCAGACCCTGCGGAGACCACACCTGCCCTTTTTCTTGGGGAGGAAAAGTGGTAGACACGTCACACGGCCGTCTTAGGGCTCATGTGGAAAGTATGGTGCGGTGGTAGATCCCAGCCTCGAAGTGGGGAGTTGCTACAGCACGGCGACCGGGGCAGCTGTAACTGCCTAAGGGAGACACGGAGGTCCGCTCGTAAGGGGACAGAACCGTGGAAATACACACAGGGGGCGTCCGCGCAGGAGGCCTTCTATTCTACCTGTGGAGCACCTATACCAGTACAGGGTAGCCATCAGGATACCCGCAGTGGCTTGGGTCGACGAGTTCCTCCGCTGAACTGCGGACCCGGAGGGCTGGGGAGGAATCGACCAGGGGCCCGACTCGGAGTGGGGCGCCCTGGAAAGAAGGCGCACTATTTTACCTTGACGTCAGGAAAAGGGTGCTGGGCGCAAGCGATCCACCCGGCCGGTCGGTCTACGTGTTACCGAGTTCTACGGGCTCGGACCTGAGAAAACACGAGATGCAACCGACTCAACGCGGAGGTTGTAAAACCTCGCGAAGGTGTTGGGTGTTGCCCAACCCGCGGCTCTACAGATGTCTGCTAGGGAGGTGCCCTTGGCCAGTGCCCACGAGGACGCAACACCCCTTGTTGAGTGAGCTCGGACCCGTAAGGGTAGGGGCACGGCCTGGGTGTGATAAGCCAGTGTTATGGCGTCGACAACCCAGTGGGCGAGCCTCTGTTTGGAGACGGCATTCCCTTTCTGCAGACAAAGAGCTGCTCAGAGCGTCTGGTGCTCTGTGTGCAGTCCAGGTAAATGCGCAGGGCGCGCACTGGACACGGCAACGAAAGGGCTGGGTCTGCCTCCTCCCGGGGCAGCGCTTGCAGGTTCACTACCTGATCTCGGAATGGTGTGGTAGGAACCTTGGGCACATAGCCCGGTCGCGGTCTTAGGATCACAGACGTATCTGTCCAGGGACGGAGTGTTTTGAGGCAGGCGAGGGTGATCCTTACCCGATGCGTGCCGTGGTGCCATGCTTGTCTCGGGACTCGAGTCTGGAGCCAGTGCTGGAGTGGTCTCATATGCATCAACCCCAGCGGCGCAACCACCGCTGAGGATGCCATATGCCCCAGGAGCCTCTGGAAAAGTTTTAGAGGGACCACTGTGCCTGGCTTGAAGGAAGCGAGGCAGTCCAGCACCGACTGAGCACGCTCGCTCGTGAGACGTGCTGTCATTGAGACTGAGTCTAACTCCAGCCCAAGAAAAGAGATGCTCTGAACCGGAGTGAGCTTGCTCTTTTCCCAGTTGACCTGAAGCCCCAAACGGCTGAGGTGCCGGAGCACCTGGTCTCTGCGGATGCCGGCTACTCGTAGCAGGGCAAGGGCCGCCTCTGCGACCTTCGTGAAGACGCGAGGGGACAGAGACAGGCCGAAGGGGAGGACTTTGTACTGAAACGCCTGGCCGTTGAACGCAAACCGTAAGAAGGGTCGGTGTCATGGCAGAATTGAGACGTGGAAGTACGCGTCCTTCAGGTCTACCGCTGCGAACCAATCTAGATGCTGAACGCCAGCCAGAATATTTCTCTGCGTGAGCATTTTGAACGGGAGTTTTAACAAGGCCCGATTGAAAACTCGCCGGTCCGGGATTGGTCGTAAGCCGCCGCCTTTCTTGGGTACAATGAAGTAAGGGCTGTAGAAACCCTTCCTCATTTCGGTTGGAGGGACGGGCTCTACCGCGCCCTTGGCTAAGAGGGGTGGGAGCCGGGCAAACTGAATTGCGTAACCGAGTCGAATGGTCCGGTGCAGCCAGCGTGATGCATTAGGGAGCGAAAGCCACGCTTCCCAGCTCTGCGCTAGGGGCACCAAAGGGACGAGTATTTTGGACGTACCGGCGGGCCTCGCAGCGGGGCGGAACAGGTAATGCAGCGTCGGGCGGCTTCGTTGCGGCCCGAGGCTGAGGTGCTGAGAATAGACTCAAAGCACTTACCTTGCTCCGCGCACCCGGCAGGGGGCGGGTTCGTGACTGAGGAGGAGGTCTGATGCTGGCGTCCTCTGGACTTGTCTGAACCGGCCGGCCGGGGGACAGTCGTGGGCAGGCGGAAGGCGGGATCGCCACGTCCGGTGTACCGGGACTGTCGTAATCTGAAAGCAGATTGCCGTGAGAACGGCATTTGCGGGCCAGGTGACCCAGAGGCAAAGGAAATAGCTCTATTATTGAGAATGTGAAAAATGTTAAAACAAAGGATTCTCCTCCCGGCCCTCCACCGGGGAACGGAGAGGTCTTACCACCTCCGGAGCTAACGTCTCGGTCTCTGGGTTGGTCGTCTCAGGAGCGCCTGGGAGCCTTCCGGGTCCTCGAGGGGGTCTGTGAGACGAGGGGGCGTCCCCTTTCTGCGGGGAGCTCAACGCGGGGCTGAGAGCTAGGCCCACTCTCGTTCGTTGAGGCGGAGCACCACTTCCTTTCTTACTTGAAAGCCACAGGATGACGCCCTCGGCAAGCAGACAGGGCATGGCCCCTGGCGGCAGGTTTGCTGCGGGGCAGGACGTGTGACCTGGCCTCCGTCTGTTTCTCCACCACTGAGGACTGCTGGGTGGAGTCCTCAGGTGGTGTCGCCGAATGGAGCTGGGAGACTGGAGAGTTTTGAGAAAGCGTGCTTTGTCTACCTCCTGTACTACGACCAGATCCAGTCCATTTGTTATGTTTCTGGACCACGAGGGTGGACATTGCCTGTCCGAGTGCAGTTCCTGCAGCACGTCAAGAACAGGACTACCCAAGTGCAAATCTTGAAGTGCCTTGGCCCGGTGGACTTGCAGGAGGGGGCCATGGCATGCAGGGGGGGGAGCGGTCTGGGACCGTTCTACCGCCGAGGGTAGTGAGAGCGGAGGAGCGAGGAAGCTTGGCTCGCTCAGCTCGTCATGCACGTCCGGGAAGGAACGGGGGGGGCACGGCTGTGGGCGGCGCACCTGCCCGTGGAATCATCAAACCCGGGGAAGCATAGCGGATCTCCGTGCGTCAGACTCAGACTGGGCAAGCAGACCCGTAGGTGGCGGCCCAGGCGAGTTATCCACATCCGATGCCGCTGTGACGCTCTCCGATGCAGCGGTGATGTCGTCATCCAATGTCCGGAAGCTCCAGGGACCGGGCGGCCGGCCGTTGGGCGGACCGCGCTTATCCCGAGCTCAGGAGGGGAGCAAGCAAGCGTGCAGGGGGGGCGGGGGGTTTCGAGCGTTTTTTACCCGGCGAAACGCAGCCCGCCATTATCCCGGGATCATCTTCATCGCCTGCGGCGCCTGCGTCAATCCCATAGGAAGGAGGCGAGGCGTGGAGGGCGGCTGAAGTGGCTTTCTTCCTCACAAGAAAGCAGAGATCGCAGCGCTGCTGCAGCTATGTTCTCAGGCTGAAAACATAACCCATTGGAGAGCATGCTCATCCCGAGCCCGGACGGAAAACAGCAAGCGTGCCGGGGAGGCGGGGGGTTTCGAGGGGGTTCACCCGGCGAAACGCAGCCCGTCATTGACCCCAGATCGTTTTCATCGCCCGCGGCGCCTGCCTCAATCCCGTGGGAAGGAGGTGAGGCGCGGGGGGCGGCTGAAGCGCCTCTCTCTCACTACAAGAGAAAGCCTACGACCGCAATGCTGTCATGGCTATGTTCTCGTACTGAAAACATAGAACATTCATAAAAACGCTGCCTGCGTGTTTCGCAACCCAGGTACGCCAGGCGGTTTTTTATGACCGTCAGAGGTGGGGAGAAATCAACGCCTCCAAAAACTACACGGGGCGGAAAGGCATCTTCAGAAAGACGCGTCCTGAAAAGGACGTTCAACGCCGCTGTGTTTGCTCTTTTAGAGGAATTTACTCTTTTAAGGAAAATAACTCTTTTAATATACACAGTGTGTATGTGTGTCTGCGCTGTCGAAGCGCTCAGGGGCAACAATGCACGCCGTGCAAAGTGAAGGAGAAAGCCGCTGTTGTGCGCCATCAAGATCCAACAGCATGCAGGTCGTCAGAGGAAACAGGCACTTTTTGTAGTGGTGTGTAAACTCGCAGCAACTGCAGACAGACCATCGGCTCCGAAGAAATTTTCTGAATGAACTCCCGTATTTGCCCCGCTTAAATACCCGTATGTCCGGGGGCGGGGTATGCAAATACTGACTGCCAACTTCTCATTGGCCCTTTTCAATAGGTCAGAGGTGAATATCGGTGCTCAAGAGAGACCCCTAGTGTCACTTCTCCGACACAACGTGGAGAGAGCGACAGAAGGGGAACAAATGCTATACTAATGTTTAATCTGTCAGGAACTGTATAGTCAGCAGTTTTTGTCTCAAAATTAATCATAATCATGTCTCCAGCATGGAAACTGTGATTTAAAGATTATATTAATGAATAACCCATGAACTGCCAATTTCTGTCTGATGGTGGTGATGATTCAACAAGCCCTGCATTCTCAATTAATTCACTCATTCACTTATTCATTAAACACGTTTAACATGATAATTCAAAACAATTGCTTGGTAAACAAGCTTTTTTTATTGGTACAGTCCTGTAGCATATTTAGTGATGATCTTAAAAAACAAAACCATGCCTTGTTCTCTGATCCGCAAATGCAACACTGACTTCAATTATGCCAACTTTGATCATAACATCGGCAATTCCAATGAGTTTTGAATACTTTTTTCTCTAAAGGTCAATTCATTGTTGAATCCCATTCCAATGTCATGCTTGCTCATAGGTAATATTTATGGTGTGAACTTATTATCTGAGCTGTAACTCACTGCAAACAGCATGCAAATATTGCAAGCTTTCACATATCAAAGCCTGTTCTCATACTCAATGCTCAATGCTCAGTATGTGCTAAGTAAATACCATACCTGTCAATGTCCAATTCTATTTGCAAAAGCTTTTTTCTATTTTTGACCTTTCTTATATTACATTTTTGTCCAATGCGGGAATGGCTTTCTCTACAAGTGTGCTTAATTTTAAGTAAAGGGGATAAATCCATTTCACTAGGAAATTCAAGGAACTAGACAGTAGAGAACATTGCATTGTCCATCAATGTAAAAAAGGCTATGCATTTCAAGCTTTTCATAATCTGACAGTACTCTTCCAGCAGGTCACACCTGAAGCATTCAACAAAATGGTGAGTGAAACTGCTGACCTTTGTTTCTTGTCACTTACAATTACGGTGACGTTGTTTTCTCGGTTTGTATACTTCCATAAAGCCAGTCAAACCAACTTTTCTATAGATAATTTTTTTTTTTACATAAAAACATCTCAGCTCAAGACATTTGTGTCCTTACATGTAAGAGTAGATACATGTGTTTCATGGCACTCTTTTTCACTTTGTCAGTGTTCAGTAAACAAAGGCACCACATAGAAATATCGACCATAAAATCTGACTCTTGTTATCTTTTGAACGTTTTCCCTTTGACTAACACAATCAGCTGGAATTAAACAGGTCTGTACTATACTACACTGTACATTCGGACAATGGCAATCCACAAGGGATTGATTAAACCAATTCAATATTGAGGTTTCAAATTAATTGAAAATTAATTTAATATATTAATAGAAAGGCCCTTAAAATAATTATTTTTCAGTATGTAATATTAAAATAATATAATCTTTGTGAAGGATGCATGAATCAAGGCATGTACAAGGTTATCCTGGAAGAAAACCAGCTTCATTCTGTTCTGACAATGTTCCCCAATTCTGAGGATTGATTTTCCAGCAGGACAATGCTCCATGCCACACAGCCAGGTCAATCAATGTGTGGATGGAGAACCACCAGATCAAGACCCTGTCATGCCGAGCCCAATCGCCAGACCTGAATCCCATTGAAAACCTCTGGAATGTGATCAAGAGGAAGATGGATAGCCACAAGCCATCAAAGAAAGCTGAGATGCTTGCATTTTTGTGCCAGGAGTGGCATAAAGTCACTCAACAGCAATGTGAAAGACTGGTAGAGACATGTCAAGTTGCACGAAAGCTGTGATTGAAAATCAGGGTTATTCCACCAAATATTGATTTCTGAACTTATCCTAGGTTAAAACTTTGCTATTGTGTTGCTAAAAAAGGAAAATGAACTTGTTTTCTTTGCATTATTCGAGGTCTGAAAACACCTCTTTTGTTATTTTGACCAGTTGTAATTTTGTGCAAATAAATGCTCTAAATGGTAATAGACAATATGTTTATTTGGAATTTGGGAAAAATGTTGTCAGTACTTTACAGAATAAAACAAAAAAGACGTACTTACAATGGGAATGGGTCGCATTAGCTGTTTTTGACCTTTTCTCTCTTTTTCTCTTTGAAAATTAAAAATTCACAGCTAGGACCAAGATATATTCACGCCGGGGAAGGTGTTCTTTCCCCAACGGAGAAAAGGACACTGCGGAGACCACATCCTGCCCGAAGGGAGGTTAAAATGTGGAGAACACATCACATGGACTTATCAACCGGGAAGTACCACACATGGAAAAGAGTCCCTGCGGTAGGTCCTACCTGGAAGGGAGGAGCTCAACAAGCACAGCGACTGGTGGCAGAGCTCTGCCCAGGGGAAGACATGTTTTGTTTTTTTTTTGCTTTTTTTATACAAGATAAAAAAATGTATAAGGATAAATCATACAACATTTCAAAACTGTCGAGGATAATATACACAAAAAAGCCAAAGGCTTATTTCCATTGTGGTCCTCTATGTTTCCAAAATGGGAAAAAACAGATCATTAATGGTGGCTCAGCGGTTAAGGCTCTGGGTTACTGACTGAAAGGTTGGGGGTTCAAGCCCCAGCACCACTGTTGGGCCCTTGAGCAAGGCCCTTTACCCTATCCAGGGGCACCGTTTCATGGCTGACTCCAGCTTAATTTGGATATGTGAAAACAACTGCATTTCATTGGCTTTGTTGGCTCTGCACAATACAGTTGAATCTTAATCTTAAAACAACAAGGATAAATATCAGCGCTTCTCCCCCTTGTAGATTTGTGCACATCTCTCATAAGTACATAATACTCTATCAGGTACCTTGGAATACTTTTCTTTATTATTTTAAACGCCAACACCAGTTTAAGAAAATGTACCCTTTTTTCAACTTAAAAAAACAAGTTCCCTAAAATGTTAATCGTTCAGATGCAACTGTGGATGTACTTTCAATATAACCCTGCATAACTTATTTGCAATTTATTTTTTATTTTGTACATAATTTTGTACCACTAAACCAAAATGTTGCAGCATAATCAGAGGCGGAGCCAGAGGGGTGTCCGGGGTGGCACTAGACACTAGATTACATCTGCACTAGTAATACATGCATATATCGTGCAGTATGGAAGTTACAGTATACAAATGTTTAGCTAATGTGGGGATGTAGGATACAGCTTCAGCGAGTAAACATTTAGCAGTTTGAAATCGATTAGCTAGTTCAGTTACTTCAGTTCAGAGGAGGGCTAGCAATGATCAAACTGGTAACTTAGACTGGTAGTTGATTTTAATGTACAGTTATGAAAATGAGGATTTGTAATTAAGATGATTAGATGTAACCATAGGCTGTCATATTTTTGCACAGGATCAATTAAAAATGAAAGGAAAGGGAGATATATATTTTTAAATGGAGAGTTCTTTTTAAGCACTTTTCAAGAAGCACAAACAGGCAGATCAGGTACAAACAGACCCCAGCCCTTGCATCACCACAGGACCCCAGAGCAGCTCCCTGGCTGAGGCTAGTCAGAGTCAGTGTGGTCAGACTTCAGGACCACCAACAGGTCAGAGCATCACATGCCAAGTTCAGGAATTTACTTTGAGATGATTTTGTCAGATTAAAAGGATAGTTCACCCAAAAATAATATAATAATCATTTACTCTCCCTCATGCCATTCCTAACCTGTATGACCTTCTTCTGCAGAACACAAAAGAAGATATTTTGAAGCATGTTGGTAACCAAATAGTTTTGGGTTCCCGTCGACTTCCATTGTATTTTTTTTTTCTACATTATGGAAGTGATTGGGAACCAAAACTGTTTGGTTACCATCATGCTTCAAAATATAATATTTTGTGTTCAGCAGAAGAAAGTGAGTCATACAGGTTTGGACATTTACAATGTTGGTTCATGTGTGTTCTTGTTGTTGATGGATGTGGCATTTATATTGTGATTATACACAAATTGTTCTTGTGTTATAAAAAGATGTATCAAGGGACTTCTTGTTCTGAGAAAGCCAGTGAGCCAGAGCTGCCAGGAGATGTTCAACACGTATAAACACTTGTAAATTCTTCCCTCTCTGTAAGTACTGTGTGAAATTATTTTATGTTTTCTTTGTAACTAAACTCAGCATTTAATGTAACAGACACATGGTACTGTATCTTGTCTCCTTGGTACTTAAGATTTATTTTCTGAAAATATTTAGAATGTTCAACACTTGTAGACACAAACCGGGTGACCCAATACTTTCCTCTATGTGAGTGTGTGTGTGTGTGTGTGTGTGTGTGTGTGTGTGTGTGTATTACTATCAATACCAGAAAAACAGCTTGTAAATCATACATACCACATTTATTTACATTTATATATTTAAGTGATGGATAGGTTTAGGGGATAGAAAATACAGTTTGTACAGTATAAAAATCATTATGGAAAACCAACATCGTGTGTGTGCGCACGTGCATGTGTGTATATGTGTGTGTGTGTGTGTGGACCCCCGAAAGTAGCAGTGGCCACCCCAAATATAAAACTCTAGTTCCGCCATTGAGCATAATCATAGTGTGACTGCACTAATGCTCCAGCAAACATTTGTAATGTTTGAGAATATAAAAAAGCTGCCTGTCTTGCTAAACATTTTATCATGTTACATATTCTTGAATGAACTAATACTGCCATATTTTTTCCTGTCAATTTATTATCTAATACACATCCCAGGTACTTAACTTCTTGTTTCGGGGTAATGATCATATCTTCAACTTTTACCTGTAAACTGGAGCTTTTTCTATTTAGCAGCAGAACCAAATAATATAGCTTCAGTTTTCCCCAGGTGTAAAGAAAGCTTATTATGAATAAACAATTTGGAGAACATTTCAATATCTCTACTTAACTCAGTTTCAACATTTTCTTTCCTCTCATGAGAAACAATTATTGCTGCATCATCTTCAATTAAAAAAAAGTTCATAAGAACAGACCATTTTTAAATAATTAATATACAATAAAAAAAGAATGGACCTAAAACACTCCCCTGCGGAACTCCACGTGAAATGGGCAAACAATCAAAAACATACCATTTAAATCCACTATTTGACACCTATTTGCAAGGTAAGACTTAATCCATTCACATGCCTTATCACTAAACACCCTTGCTTTTACTTTTTGAAGCAAAATACTGTGATCAGTTGTATCGAATGCCTTCTGTAAATCCAGCAACACCATCCTGCTTCATTTGCCTATATTAATTTATTTTCTTATATGATCTGTTGGAAACAATATTGTCGTCTCTGTAGAGTGCATCCTCCTAAAACCGGACTGTATTGCATACAATATATTAAAATTAGAGATATAATCTTCAACCTGATCATATATAATCTTTTCAATCACTTTTGATAAAGGCCTATAATTATTCAACTCTAACCTACTACCTTTCTTGAAAATGCTTATACTTCTTGCTTGTTTAAACTCACCAGGAACCTTCCATCGCACCAGGTATGCGTCCAATGGCAATGTATTTGAATGGGCTCTTGTACACAAACCATGTTTATTCCCTTACCTTGTGTAATTGAAAGATTTCTAATATGAGTAACCATAGGGGTTATAAATTTAGCCTTTTAGGTGTACCATCAGGGAAATTGTACCATGGAAAACACCACAAATGGGATTACCGACAGGGAACCACTACATACGTAACACCTACCCCAAGTTCACAGGCTAACCTGATAAAGAATTCTTCACGAGTATTGGGCCTGGCATCGAATTCCTCCGCTGAATTCGCCTGCCGCAGTGTGCTGGGGAAGAAAGACAGGTGTGTGCAAGCGGTATACCCAGCCAGCTGCATGCATACTTACCTGTTCATACCTGCTAACACATGGGATGTAACTGGCTCAACCCGGAGATTGGAAAATCTTGCAAAGGTATTGGGTGTCACCAGTCAACTGCTCTACAGATGTCCTGTACATACTCTCTGTTAGAGATGCACTGTTCACCAGAGCAAAGGACGATGCCACACCCCTAGTGGAGTGTGCTTGTACTCGCAGGGGACACAGTGCGCCCTGAGCCTGGTATGCCAAAGCGATAGCATCCACAATCCAGTCGGAAATCCTCTATTTGGAGACAGCCTTCACCTTCTGCTGTCCCCCAAAACAGAGTGTATAAAGTTCTCGGAGCGATCCATGTAAACAGGCAAAGTGCGTACTGGACACAGCAATGACAAGGCTGGGTCTGCCTGCTCCCACATACAAACATGTAAAATGGGTGATTCTCTTTGGATACTTTATTTGTTATAAGGTATTTCTAAAGGAATTGTAAAATTAGCGCAATCCTCTGAGTAGCAGACTTGCAGCTAGTTGTTTACTAATGGTGGCTTTAGAGCTCCTCTCCTTTCATAATGCAGGTTGTTGACCAATAATAGACTGCAGCACCTCCCACAGTCCCTATATACCCCCAAAAGTATCTACCCTGGAGTAGGAACTAAAAGTTTTCCCTAAAACAGCTTTGAGGAACTATAGTTCCATAGGAAGCAAAAACAATGAAAAGCACTAGTCCAGGGGAAAAGTACCTTAAACGGGCTTTAGTTCTGCTAGTGGGAAAGGCCCTTATATACAATGCTGTGGAAAAAGTATTTGCCCCCATACTGATTTCTTCTGTTTTTGGGCATTTTTCATACTTGTCATGTTCTCTGTTGTCTTTTGTTTTTGTGCTTTTATGTTGAAGTTCAGTTTAGTTCCTGTTTGGTTTTTGTAGTCCTTAGTAGTTTCATTTTATGATTGATTGGTTTTCCCCTGATTAGTTCTCATTCCCTGATTGTTTCCCCAGGTGTTCCTCATTCTCTTGTTTGTTCCTTTTATGTATTTAAGTCCTTGGTTTCCCTGTTTCCAATGTTAGTTCTTGCATGTTTTGGTATGTTCTGTGCCAGGTGTCCCGTGTTTTTCTTTATTCTGACTTTTCTTTATGTTTATTAAATAAACTGCTGTACTTAGATCCTCATTCTCTGCCTGCTTCGTCACAATACTAAACAATTTTAGATCTACAAACTACTGTTGAAGTCAGAGGTTTACATACACCTTAGCCAAATACATTTATATTCCTGACATTTAATCATAGAAAACATCACTACTTAATTTAAAGAATGTAAAATGTCAGAATAATAGTAGAGAGAAATACTTATTTCAACTTATATTCCTTTCATCACATTCCAGTGGATCAGAATTGACATACACTTTGTTAGTATTTGTTAGTATTGCCTTAAAATTGTTTAACTTGGGTCAAACATTTTGGGTAGCCTTCCACAATATGTTGCTGGAATTTTGGACCATTCCTCACACAGAATATCTTGACTTTGTTGTCCTTAAACCATTTTGCCACAACTTTGGAGGTATGCTTGTGGTTGTTGTCCATTTGGATGACCCATTTGTGACCAATCTTTAACATTCAAGCTGATGTCTTGAGATGTTGTTTCAATATATCCACATAATTTTCCTTACTCATGATTCCATTTATTTTGTGAAATAGTCCCTCCTGCAGCAAAGCACCCACACAATATGATTCTACCAACCCCATGCTTCACGGTTGCTCAACAATGGTCATTATGGCCAAACAGTTAAATTTTTGTTTCATTAGACCAGAGAACATTTCTACAAAAAGTAAGATCTTTGTCCCCATGTGCACTTGGAAACTGTAGTCTGGCTTTTTGTTGGCAGTTTTGGTGCAGAGGCTTCTTCCGTACTGAGCAACTTTCAGATTATGTCTATATAGAACTCATTTTACTGTGGCTATAGATACTTTTCTACCTGTTTCCTCCAGCATCTTCACAATGTCCTTTGCTGTTGTTCTGGTATCGATTTGCCCTTTTCACATCAAACTAAGTTCATATCTAGGAGACAGAATGCGTCTCCTTCCTGTGCGGTTTGATGGCTGTGTGGTCCCATTGTGTTTATACTTGCATACTATTGTTTATACAGATGTACCGTTCAGGCATTTGGAAATTGCTCCCAAGGATGAATCAGATTTGTGGAGGTCCACAATTTAGTTTTTCTGAGGTCTTGGCTGATTTATTTAGATTTCCCCATGATGTCAAGCAAAGAGGCTCTGAGTATGAAGGTCCTGCCATAGCTTCTCAATTGTGTTCAAGTCAGGACTTTGTCTAGGCCACTCCAAAGCTTTAATTTAACTTCTTTTGAGCCATTCAGAGGTGAACTTATTCCTATGCTTTGGAACATTGTCTTGCTGCAAAATCCAGTTGTGCTTGAGCTTCAACACAGACTAAATCAGACGTTCTCCTTTAGGATTTTTTGGTAGAGCAGAATTCTTGTTTCCCTCAATTATTGCAAGTCAACCAGGCAGCAAAGCATCCCCACATTATCACACTACCACCACCATGACCGTAGGTGTAATGTTCTTTTTGTGGAATTCTGTGTTTTATTGACGCCAGATGTAACATGACCCTTGTCTTGTTCCACTTTCGACTCATCAGTCCACAGAACATACTCCTAAAAGATTTAAGGATCATCAAGGTGTGTTTTGGCAACATTCAGATAAGCCTTAATGTTCTTCTGGGTTGGCAGTGGGTTTTGTCCCAGGATTTTGTAACTAAGGGCAAATACTTTTTCACACAGTCCCAGTTGGTATTGGATAAATGTTTTGCCTCAATAAATAACACTATCATTTAAAAACTGTGTTTTGTGCTTACTCAGATTGCCTTTGTTTTATTTTAGATTTTGTTTGAATTCTTTTAACAATTTAGTATGAGATATACACAAAAACATAAGAAATCAGAATGGGGCAAATATATTTCAACAGCACTGTATATAATGAGGCTGACAGCATCAGCTGTCACTCTGGTTATGTTCGCAGTGCAGCTGAACGTGGCCTAAATCTGATTATTTCACTCATACATAGATTGATGTGACAATGCTCTTCGCTCATGTCACTCATTCAGAATATATTGTTTTTACATTTCATAAATTAATTGAAACGCAAATGCAAGCAAGTAATTGGAAATCTGAAAACATTATAGATAACAACACTTACCTTACATATAGGCCTATGTAATGTCGTTTTTTTATGCTGTCCTTCGATTATATGTCGGGATTTGCTCATAAATAGACCAAATATTACATATTAGATACTTTATACATCACTTACTGATATACAGTATTATTAGATATGTGATCTAATAGTTAGATCTTACTATCTGTGTTAAAAATAAAAATAATGGGCAACTGGAATTTTAATTACAATTTAATTAATTATACAAATTATAATGATGAACATGCCATCATGCTCAGATAGTGTAATAAACATGCAGCTGTGAACATGCTTAAAACAGATTTGGACCACATTAAGCTGCAGTGTGAACGTAGCCCTGCGAATGGAGAAAGGTGCCTGGCGTTGTTTCTGGCAGGCTATTCTGCCTTACAGGCTCCATTTGGTTAGTAATAGGGATGAGGGCGGAGTTAGTGCATCTGCTGCTTGCCAGGAACAAACCCAGGCACCTTTGTACAATGGGCAAATAGCCAAAGTGATGTCTGCTGCCCGAAGAGCTGCATTGCCTAAACAGCAGGTGTTTCCCTTACTGCCCCCTGCTGACTGGGACTCACAAACACATGAAAGTGATGTTTCAATCTTGAATTGTTCGAATGGCAGGAATATATCAAATCAATCAAATCAAATCACTTTATTGTCACACTACTATGTACACAAGTGCAACAGTATTTGAAATTCTTGTGTGCAGTTCCGAGCAACATAGCAGTCATGACAGTGGCGAGACATATACCAATTTACAATAAACAACATATTTACATATCAAATGTACATATACTTACACAACACAATAATAATATACAATGTACAGTAAACAATACACACAATATAGAATACACATACAATAAAAAAAAAATAAGAGTATATAAAAATATATATGCAGTAGTTATATTATGGAGAATATATTTGACAGTCCAGTGCGAGATAATAAGATGAAGATTAATAAAGTGCAGTGCTGATTGTTGATCGTGAGAGATCAAGTGTTCAAAAGTCTGATTGCGTGGGGGAAGAAGCTGTCATGTAGCCGGCTGGTGCGGGTCCTGATGCTGCGATACCGCCTGCCTGATGGAAGCAGAGGCTGGAGTCTCTGATGATCCTCCAAGCTTTTTTCACACACCGCCTGTTATATATGTCCTGGAGGGAGGGAAGCTCACCTCCGATTATGTTTCTGGCAGTTCGCACCACACTTTGCAGGTCTATGTGGTTCTGGGCGGTGCTATTGCCGTACCAGGCGGTGATGCAGCCAGTCAGGAGGCTCTCTACAGTACTGGTGTAGAACCGTGTGAGGATATGTTGGTTCATTCCAAACTTCCTCAGCCGTCTCATGAAGAACAGGTGCTGGTGAGCCTTCTTCACAACGGCCTCAGTGTGGACGGACCATGTGAGTTCCTCAGTGATGTGGACACGAGGAACTTGAAACTGCTGACTCTCTCCACCGGTGCTCCATTAATGGTGATGGGGCTGTGTTCTCTGTCTTTCTTCCTGAAGTCCACCACAAGCTCCTTGGTCTTACTGACATTGAGGGAGAGGTTGTGCTCCTGACACCAGCGTGTCAGAGTGTGCACCTCCTCTCTGTAGGCTGTTTCATCATTGTCAGTGATCAGACCTACCACCGTCGTATCATCAAACTTAATGATGGCATTGGAGCTATGTGTTGCCACACAGTCATGTGTGTACAGGGAATACAGGAGTTGGCTGAGAACACAGCCCTGCAGGACTCCAGTGTTGACAGTCAGTGATGAGGAGATGTTGCTGCCCATTCTAACCAACTGACGTCTGCCTGACAGAAAATCCAGGATCCAGCTGCACAGCGAGCTGTTTAAGCCCAGAGCCCGGAGTTTCTCATCAAGCTTGGAGGGCACTATGGTGTTGAATTCTGAGCTGTAGTCTACAAACAGCATTCTCACATATGTGTTCCTTTTTTCCAGGTGGGAGAGAGTAGTGTGTATTGTTGATGCAATGGCATAATCAGTGGTGCGGTTGTTGCGGTAGGCAAACTGCAATGGGTCCAAAGAGGAGGGCAGCACAAAGAAGATGTGATCTCTGATAAACCTTTCAAAGCGTTTGCTAATGATGGGGGTCAGAGCAACAGGACGCCAGTCATTTATGCAAGTGATTTTTGCTTGCTTCGGTACAGGCACAATGGTTGACGTTTTGAAGCATGTGGGGACTACAGACAGGGAGAGGGACAGGTTGAAAATGTCCGTAAAAACACCAGCCAGTTGGTTCGCGCGCGCTCTGATGATGTTGCCCGGAATGCCATCTGGACCCGCAGCTTTACGGATGATTATTTCCGAATATATATATATATCTATCTATATATATATATTTAATTAATAGCACTGAATTAACGTGTTAAATCAGCGGCCGACATATTAATCAAAAAATTATAAATATTTTGGATCAGTGGTGCTATCAGAACATCGCTGTACGTTTTTGAGCATCCCTTTCCAGCCCACTGTAGCAGCAATGGGTCAAGCAATGGTGTGAGATTGATTTGAAACTATGTATCTTCTCGAAAAATGGCAGGTAGGGGATTATTTGGGAAACATTTCGAGAAAGACATTTTGCATATGCATGTTTAAACAAAATTCTCCCACCAGTTCATATCTCAGAATAATATGTGTTCCGTTTAAGCTTTTAACAATGTTAAAAGTATAATTTATTTTCTGAAGGTCAGAATTCTTTCATTTTGTCTTTATTATTCTTTATGTGTACTCTGGTTTTTACATCTGAGGACAAACAAGTCAGAGAGCACAATGAGTGTTGCCTGTCAAGTCATAACCTGTACATCTCTATCAACAGTTTCCTAGGCAAACAAGATGGACAGTACATAATGCATTCAAAGATGCTTTCTTTCTTCCTTTTTGCTTTCTCAAAAACAGGAATCGGCATACAACCTCCTTTTATAAAACTCCTTTTATAGATAATTTTCCTTATCTAGTAATGCGCAAAGTGAATTGTACTGCAGGTACTACTGTGTCAATTGGGCAAATGGCCTTTCAAGCAGGAAAACAAACAATCTGTACAGTACAGCACAGTATGAGTGTACCAGTATATGAATCACTCTCACTGTGTGAGATCTTACTTCTGTAATACATATTCTAGCAACCAGAGCAACTGGGGGAAAGGTGGAAAAAGACAGAATTGGGACACACAAATCGTGGGCCTCTGGCATCTGACTTCTCGAACAGATTGAACAAACACACGCACCTTCTTTGTCTTGCTCTCTGGGGAATAGAGAATGACTGTAGGTCTTTAGGCAGAGCTCCCATGTGGAATATCAGTGTGTATGTGGCACAATGCATGTAGAAAAGTTTGGATCTCTATTTGTTTAGCTGTGGTAGCAGAGGCAATGATCCATGGGTTTAAGTGTTACAGTTTTGTATTCTTCAACAGAAAGACATGGACCTCTGCCTTTTTAAAATGATTAAAATTTACAGAGCATGTCAACCTTCCTTGTGTTATTATACATTGAGCCAAACATTTAACCACACAACAGATTGAGAAAGTCAACTGAATGGCCAGCCCAATGTCCTACATGTGTGGGTGACCATGATCATGTCTAGAGAACCAAGAAAGGCTGTTCATGTAGCTTACCAGGTAGAGCATGACACTTGAAATAGCAATGTCATGGGTTTGATTATCGGAAAATGAAAAAATCCAAATAGATCTTTGACAAATTCTGACGTTTAAAAATTAGAAACTGCACCTTATACAATACACATGTTTCCACAACTTAATAATTATTTTCAAAAAGTTCTGTGTTCCTCATTGGCTACCACTTCTTGTGTTTCTGGGTCAAAATGACTGACCCATTTAAAATGGTTTATGCACCTCACATAATATTATCACTAAATCAGTGTTTCCCAAACACTGTGCCGTGTCACACTAGTGTGCCGTGAAAGATTGTCAGGTGTGCCATGGAAAATTATTAAATTCCACAAAATAAATAAATGCATGAAAAAAAAAACATAATTTCAGGGATCCAAACTCCTCACCTTTCTGAGAAATCCTCCGTTTTGAAACCATAATCGGTCACTTTTGTGATTGTGTAGAGAAATTATATATGTGCAAAAGTGAGTGATATTTATATGAGAATTTATCACATGACTCGCGTCAGCGCTGCAGAATACAGTGGCAGTAAATAGTTTGGGAAACACTGCACTAAATGTTGCATTAGATTTGTATTATTTATTTATTTTTTCCTAGTAACTAGAACAGGCTTTGTATCACTTTTTGGAATTTGTTGACAATAGGCTTAAAATGCCTGAGCTAATGCACCTCACTTTTGTGATGAAGTGTTTTTATGGACATTTTTACTATATTAATGTGGTGATGTGGGCGTGGTCATGTGTCTGTTTGTGGGAGCGAGGGAGTGGTGTGGCTTGTCAATATGAATTCTAACAGCTGTTTCTTGTTTACGATAGCGGTAGAGGCCTAACAGCAACAAAAACATGCCAGAGAGGAAGAGAGGGAACAAGTGTACAGTGTTGGCATGTGAACTGCTGAGAGTTTATGATCTGACCAGTGTTCTGAAGAAATTTATGTTTATGTTGAGAGTGTATTATTGACTGAATGAAGAGCAACGTCATGGTTACTGTTGTAACCTCCGTTCCCCGAGGGAGGGAACGAGACGTTGTGTCGAAGGAAGTGACACAAGGGGTCTTCTCGGATGCCAAATCGTACCTCTGAATCTGAGAAAAGGCCAATGTCAAGTTGGCAGACCACCATTGGACATACGGGTATTAAGGGAAGTAGGGCAGCGAATGCCAGTCAGGATTTTGTACTGAGGAGCCGAAAAATGAAGCACGGCCATTTACAGTGCTAGGTCTAGTGCTGTGGTAGGAGGGACACAATGTCTCGTTCCCTCCCTCGGGGAACGGAGGTTACAACAGTAACCATGACGTTCCCCTTCTGTCACTCTCTCAATGCCACACACTGACCGTGTTACATGACTGTCGGAAAAGGTGCAAAGCAGGCTATTGTGTGTTAGAGGCACCGTAGCCCTCCCCAAACATGGGTCCGCCGAGAGGGGGACCGTACCATGTAAAATACATCATGGGGAGTTAGCCTGAAAAGAGAACTATGCTCGTGGAGCCCGACACTAGTACAGAGCCCTGAGACTCTGTAGTGGCTCTGAGAGCTGGGCCCAGGTTGCGGAGCTGCCTGTCATTGTTTGATTGCAGGGGGATGCCCTCAGTGAGCAGGCGGGGCACGCTGTCTGGGCGGCGCCATGGCATGATGTGAGAAACTGCCTCCGTCTGCTTCCTCACCACTGAGAACTGCTGGGCAAAGTCGTTGATGGTGTCGCCGAAGAGGCCGAGCTGGGAGGCGAGGGCGTTGAGTGCCTTGGCCTGGTGAATTTGCAGGAAAGCCATGGCATGCAGGGTGGAGGCGTCCTGTCCGGTGGAGCTGTAGAGCTTTGAGGTCAATCTACGGCTCTGGAGAGGAGTACCGGGCAGTCCTGCCATGTGGCGGCATTCTCGGGACATAAGTCAATCGCAACCGCTCTGGGGGACCTCCGTGTACCCGTGGGCTGCCTCAACATCCAGGGTAGTGAGAGCGGACGAGCAGAGGGCGGTTCGAACTGTGTCGGCTCGTCATGCACTTCCAGGAGGAACGGGACTGGAGGGGGCGTGGCTATGAGGGGCGCCGTTACCCAAGGAACCGATCGAGTAGCCGTGAGCGGGGGGGGGGTTTGGTGATCTACAGTCCTCACGCTCGCGACGGCCCAGAAAAGCATAGCGGACATATGCGCGTCAGCCTCAGACTGGGCGAGCAGACTGAAGGTGGCAGCCCAGGCAATTCATCAGCATCAGACGGCGCTGTGATGCTCTCTGATCCAGCGGCGAGGTCGTCATCCAATTCCGGGGGCTCAAGGGACAATGCTGGCTTTCTCTCGTAAGAAAAGAAAGCCGCGAGTGCAATGTTGCCATGGCTATGTTCTGAGAACATGACCATTCATAAAACGCTTCCTGCACGTGATCGCAGACCAGGCATGCGAGGCAGCTTTTATGACCGTCAGAAGTGGAGAGAAATCAACCGCATCCAGGAACTACACAGAGGCAGAAAGACATCTTTAAAAAGACGCGTCCTGAAAAGGACGTTCAATGCCTGCTGTGTATTGCTCTTTTATGAGTGGGAACTCAAACTCTTTTAGAGAAAATAGACTCTTTTAGGAGGAGAACACTCTTTTAACAGGAAGAAAGCACTGTCGAATCGCCCAGGGGCGTGAACTGCACAGCGTGTAGAGAGCGAGATGCCAGCTGGAAAATGCGCCGTGCGGATCCAACAGCAATGCTTCTGACTGATAGAGGTGAGTGGAACAGTAGTGAAGCTCAGCTGCTTGTTGCACAACCATTCGGCTCCGAACAAATTTGCTGCCCCGCTTCCCTTTATACCTGTATGTCTGGGGCGGGGCATGCAAATTCAAAGGGTGTGTGTTTGTGTGAGTGTATGTGTGTGTATGGGTATGTGTATGTATGTCCGAGGACTTTATGTGTGCAAGTACACATGTACATATGTGCTCATAAGATAACTGTACAGGCCCATTATTGGTAACCTTATCCATTCATTTCCAATGGCTGGTCATTTTTTACCAGGAACACAACAGGTGTAACAAAGTGAAATAAAACCAATTTTGTATGCTTTTTCAGATACCAAGTGTGAAAAAAGTCAAGTAATTATATTTCAAAAAGATTAGGTTAAAAAAATAATAATGTCTGTGTCACAATGACTGGAACACATCATAAGGGTTAAGATACCTGTTGGTGGCCAAAAGTATAGAATAATGTACAGATTCAGCTTTTTCTGAAGGAAATTAGTACTTTAAGGCACCAATGTGGCATTCAGTTGATCAAAAAATAGGCTATTGTCAGGACATTACTGATGTAAAAAACAGCACCATCACTATTTGGAAAAAGTCATTTTTTATCAAATCTACACAGGCCTCATTTACAGCAGCCATCACTCCAAAACCTTGATCTTGAGTAATCATGCTAAATTGCTAATTTGGAACTAGAAAATCACTTGCCATTATATCAAACACTATTTTGAAAGCTGTTTGGTTTATTAAATTAAGCTTAACATTGTCTTTGTGTTTTGTTTTTTAGTTGCCCCAGTCTGTATATTATTCCAAACTTATATATATATATATATATATATATATATATATATATATATATATATATATATATATACTGTATATATATTACAAATATAAATTTTTCAGTAACAGATCAAGATTTTTTTTTTATGTTTGTTTTTTTTAGTTACTCCATTTGACCTGAACAAAACAAGTTTTTCATAAAAATTTCAAAATATCTAATATGTAATATATACACTGGCGGCCAAATGTTTGGAATAAAGTAAAAATGTTGCTCTTATGGAAATAAATTGGTACTTTTATTCACCAAAGTGGTATTCAACTGATCACAAATTATAGTCAGGTTTAGTCAAAAATTACTATTACAATTTGAAAAAAAATAAAAATAAAAAAAATACTTTAAAGAGTTTAACAATCCTCCATGTGCAGCAATGACAGCTTTGCAGATCCTTGGAATTCTAGCTGTCAGTTTGTCCAGATACTCCGGTGACATTTCAACCCACACTTCCTGTAACACTTTTCATAGATGTGGCTGTCTTGCCTGGCACTTCTCACACACCTTACAGTCTAGCTGATCCCACAAAAGGCCAATGGGGTTAAGATCCATAGTACTCTTTTCCAATTATCTGTCCAATGTCTGTATTTCTTTGTCCACTCTAACCTTTTTTTTGTTTGTTTTTCTGTTTCAAAAGTGGCTTTTTCTTTTCAATTTTCCCATAAGTCCTGCACCCCTGAGTCTTCTCTTTACTGTTCAAAAACAAACACAAAGATGATGTTAAACTTAATTTAGCATGATTACTCAAGGATTAGGTTTTGGGGGGGCCTGGGTAGCTCAGCAAGGAAAGACACTGACTAAAACACCTGGTGTCACAAGTACAACTCCAGGGTGTGCTGAGTGACTCCAGTCAGGCTTCCTAAGCAACCAATTGGCCCTGTTGCTAGGGTGGGTAGAGTCATGTTGGGTTAACCTCCTTGTGGTCACTATAATGTGTTTCTCACTCTCTGTGGGGCATGTGGTGAGTTGTGCATGGATGTCGCGGAGAATAGCGTGAAGCCTCCACACATGCTAGGTCTCCACTGTAACATGCTCAACAAGCCATGTGATAAGATGCGCAGACTGATGGTCTCAAATGTGCAGGCAACTGAGATTTGTCCTCCGTCACCCGGATTGAGGCGAGTTACTATGCCACGATGAGGATTTAGAGTGCATTGAGAATTGAAAAAAGTATAAGGTGTTGGAGTGATGGCTGCTGGAAATGGGCCCTGTCTAGATTTGTTCAAAAATTACTTTTTTCAAAGTGTGATGGTGCTGTTTTTTTTACATCAGTAATGTCCTGACTACATTTTGTGATCAGTTGAATTTCTCTTTGGTGAATTAAAGTACAAATTTCCTTCAGAAAAAGCAACTGTAACTGCAACTCTGTACTGTAAGGTTGTTGTATTTGTATGAGGACAAGCTGTCATATGTGTTTTAAATGTGTATTAAATGTTGCTTTAATTTTATACAAAATGTTGTCTTTTAAAAGTTTGTTGACTACAATTGTTTACATTTAGCTTAAAAACAAGTAAAGAGCCTATAATACATTTTAAACACATACGTTTTGGAAGATGGCTCTTTTACGTTAGATGGTATTTAATATTTAATTAGAACTCATCCTTTTCAAA
Source organism: Xyrauchen texanus (assembly GCF_025860055.1). Taxonomy (NCBI): domain Eukaryota; kingdom Metazoa; phylum Chordata; class Actinopteri; order Cypriniformes; family Catostomidae; genus Xyrauchen; species Xyrauchen texanus. Next base: position 11,796,610 of record NC_068317.1, read on the forward strand.
TCTGTGTCAATTCACAGCTGGTTCCCATTGTGACAACTAACCTCAATCAGTGTACCATAAGAGAATACAATGATATGACAATATGTCACTCCCTGTTCTTCTGTGTGGTGTGACGTGGTATGAAAACAAACACTTTGAGATTGTTGGTGACATGCCTCAGAGAGGATAATATGTCAAATAAAATATAAATCGAAATATTAAAGTGTCCAAAGGGAAGCGTGAAAACAGAAATCAGGCTTTGTGCTCTTATGTTGGTGGAAGTGAAGGCTGAGCTATGCAAAGGCACAGGTCCAGAGACGCAGGGCCTTGCCTGATAAAACAACCACAAAACTAATTTAACATTCTATGTAACTACAAGTTGAATTCAATTTGCATTTGTCTGCCTGCCAATTAATACATTTTCTATAAATGAGAATGAATTGCTATCAAAACAAGTCACTGCGCAATGCCAACATTCGGTTAAAAATGAAGGCCAAAGCTCAGATCATTTTGAAAATAATGTCCTTGAGAAATGTTCCAGAAACATTTCAAGTGATTGCAGACTTCCTCTTTTATGATCATACTTTACTTTGTTCAGATTTTTCCAATGAACATTTTGGGAAGTTAGAAAGAACATTAAATTTAATAATGACTCCATTAAAAATTACAGACTCACACCCAAAGTTTAAGAGTAAGTTTAGTAGGGGGCCTGGGAAGCTCAGGGAGTATTGACGCTGACTACCACCCCTGGAGTCACGAGTTTGAATCCAGGGCATGCTGAGTGACTCCAGCCAGGTCTCCTAAGCAACCAAATTGACCCAGTTGCAAGGGAGGGTAGAGTCACATGGGGTAACCTCCTCATTGTCGTAATTAGGGGTTCTCGCTCTCAAAGTGGCACGTGGTATGTTGTGCGTGGATCGCAGAGAGTAGCATGAGCATCCACATGCTGTGAGTCTTTGCGGTGTCATGCACAGCAAGCCACGTGATAAGATGTGTGGACTGACTGTCTGAGAAGTGGAGGCAACGGAGACTTGTCCCCTGCCAACCAGATTGACACACCACAAAGACTTACTAAGTAATGGGAATTGGGCATTCCAAATTGGGAAAATAGTGAGTTTTATAAAATAATGCTGCACTCACTGGACAATATGTTGGCATAGAGTGTAATAATCAATTTGCTTTTCTAGTGTTTTTTTTTTTTTGGGGGGGGGGGGGGATTGCTTACTCATAGAGACAGAGAAATGAGATATGTGCCATCCTAATGTTTGTATACAGTTGTTGCCTTACCTTGGTGGTGCTTTCTTCAGTTTTGTGGTTTAAGCCAGAGCTAAATGCTCTTCTTAAGCAATATCAAACAAGCAAGAATGCTGAATGGTCCTACATCAGCACAGCTTTGATTTCCTGCGATACTTGGCCTGTGGTGATTTAGGGCCATACAGCCTGATTGTGAGGTTTATATTGCTTTTATTCAATTGTAACTGAAACAAGTAAATACAAAAATTAGGAAATACTAAGGACTTTAAAAAAAAAAAACTTGTGCAAGGGACAACTTTCTTACACAACAGATCGGGATCTGCTATTGCTAGTTCAAAAGATGCATCTGTTATTAATTCAAAACATCACTTTAGAACTAGTAACTACGGCTTGGGCTGTTTCTAACAAGTCATTGGAGTAACAAGGATGTGTGTGTATGTGTGTAATAGCCGTCAAAGTGGTGTATTTTGCGGTAGCCGTTTCATACTCTCCTCCGCCATCTTGTATCCTGTATTTCCTTGCTGTAATATAGTAGTAGTAATCCAAGTGATCATGGAGTGAGAGACAATACCGGTAACTTCAAAGACACCACTCACTGACTGAGGTGCACTGACTCAATGCATGTCAGACTTAACTGGCTCATAACACATCAAAATCTTTTGACACCACCTTCTGGCTAAAACCTTTAATGCCACAGGGCTAAAACCTTTAATGCCACAGGGATAAATAAAAAGTCACACATAGCTCTAGAATACATCTGCGCTGCTCTTACACATTAGTTTAGAATGTCACAAACACAAGCGGAGTGATACAAATAGGAGAAAGATGTGAGCGATTGGGAATTGAGTGGAGAGTGTATCCACTGGAATAATACATGATATTGTTCATTGTTTGGTTGACAAGACTGCAAAACGGAAGTACCTATTGTGTTTTTTCACATTGAATGTGGTCATAAGCCATCCTCGACCAATGTGGTTTCAGTGATTCAATCACTATCCAATCACAATGCGTCTTGGGTTTCTTTGGGCATTTAATGTGGTCATGTGCTATCCGATAGTGATACAATCACAAAAAAGGTGTAAATGGGGCCAGAGTGGCTCCAAAAGCAAATTGTAAAGTGAATTGTATCATTTAGTTATATTATGTAATACAGTCAACAGGAATGCATACTTTAATAACCATACTCCCTTACCCAAACTTTAACCCTAAACCAAGTCATTAGAGGAGTTACAATGTATTGTTAGATGCAAAATGCATCCACCGAATCAGGCACACAATTGTTTGTGTGAACATGATTGTATCCTGGTCTCCATGAGACCAGAACCTGTGCCTTTGAGGCTGCTTGTGCAACACCCTATCGCTAGTGCCACAGGAAACATAAAACACATTTGAATGGATGCAAAAATGTCCTATGGTAAATGCCGCTTGTCAGTGACTTGGCAGAATTTGGTAAATTTCAGGGTAACAGAGCATTCAGTTGCATCATGACAATTTCCTGTATGATAATGTTAAGCTGTTATATGGCAGGACAATGCAAATGTGGAAATAATGTAGCCCATTGGTGCTCTTTTTTTTGCAAATGTTACAATTTTAAACCTGAGAATCTTGGATAATTATGTGTTCCACTTGCCAATTACATTGTAATCTGACTTGCACACACACACACACACACACACACACACACACACACACACACACACACACACACACACACACACACACACACACACATTTGCAAAGACAACAGCCAAATAATCAGTACTATTTGTTTCACAAGCATTTCACAAAGGCTACAGTTTGCTGTATATGAGCAAGTCACTAGTTGTAAACAGACTGACATGCTAGTAAACACAGGGTGTTAAATTAACTCTGCATGGATCCTCATTGCTTACAAAAAGAGTGAAGTTTTGTGCTCTCCAATCCACCTTATTTGGCAAGAGCACTGTTTTTGCCTTGAAACAAGCTCTCTCTCTCTCTCTCTCTCTCTCTCTCTCTCTCTCTCTCTCTCTCTCTCTCTGTTTCTCTTAATGTAAGTGGCTTTAAATGTGGGAGGTCTAATGAGCCTCTGACATTTCACAGTGATGGCAGATCATGGCTTTTGGTGTTTAGGAAAATAACAGGGGAGGTTCAACTGGCAGCCTCCTCCACACAGAAGATCTTGCAATTGGTGGGCAAGGGGTCATTATGTCACGGAAGGGCTAATTTTACATCCTTTACTCATTCCATGATTGTGGTCTCTGATGACATGACTTTTTTGCTACAGATGATCATGACCATAGTCAGATAAACCATTGGTTGTGCATTTTAAAATACTACTCTAGATTCCAATCTGTATTTGTATCCAATCACTTGATATTTTGCAATGCAACAGTATCACACTATAATGAGAATTAGGTTTAAGGGAAAGCGCACTTGCATTAAAATGAATGGTAAAAATTGGAACACCCATATGATGGGTGAAGAAAAGAAAGCTGAATTTCCTTGAAAGGGATTTATGGGGAAAATGCTTCCTTTTTACAATACAGAGTTAAAAACACTAATGATCCAATCTTCCTTTTATAGCAATATTTTTTAGCTGGGTGAATCTTACAAAACCTGTCAAGGACTGGGTAATATTTCACCCCAAAATCTAAACATAGAAATAATAATTTCAGTGTCAGTTCATGGGGGAATTTTCAGAGGAGTAAGTAAGTAAAATTTATTTATATAGCACTTTTCACAGATAAAAATCACAAAGTGCTTCACAGTAAAAATGTAATACAAGAACAATTTAAATACATTCCCCAAAATACAAACAACAAACACTACAAACAACCATAAAAGAAACCCCTCGACTAACCAAAAGCCTGCTTGAAAAGCAAAGTCTTCAGTTGTTTTTTAAAAGAATCAACTGAGTTTGCGCAACGTAAAACAAGAGGCAAAACATTCCACAGCCTGGGAGCGACTGCCTGGAAAGACTGGTCCCCTCTAGTTTTAAAATGAGTACGGGGAACAACTAATAACATCTGATCTAAAGACCTGAGACTCCGGGTAGGAGTGTGCAGCTGTATCAGGTCAGTCATGTATGTAGGGACTTGGCCATGCAAGGCTCTAAAAGTAAGAACCAGAATTTTAAAATGAATTCTATACTGGACTGGTAACCAGTGAAGTGATGCTAAAACAGGTGTGATGTGTTCTCTTCTCTTAACGCGGGATAAAAGCCTTGCAGCAGAGTTCTGAACAACCTGGAGACGATGAAGCTCCTTCTTACCCAAACACGTAAAAAGACTGTTACAATAGTCTAAACGGGAGGAGATGAACGCATGAATAATCATCTCTAACTCACCTTTCCCCTTCTGTCGCTCTCTCCGCGTTGTGTCGGAGAAGCGACACTAGGGGTCTCTCTTGAGCGCCGATATCCACCTCTGATCTATGAAAAAAGGCCAATGAGAGTTGGCAGCCAGTATTTGCATGTCCCGCCCCCGGACATACGGGTATTTAAGCGGCGCAAATACGGGAGTTCATTCAGAAAATTTCTTCGGAGCCGATGGTCTGTCTGCAGTTTGCTGCGAGTTACACACCACTAACGTTCCTGTTTCCTCTGACGATCTGCATGCTGTTGGATCTTGACGGCGCACAACAGCGGCTTTCTCCTTCGCATTGCACGGCGTGCATTGTTGCCCCTGAGCGCTTCGACAGCGCAGACACACACACATACTGTGTATTAAAAGAGTTATTTCCTTAAAAGAGTGAATTTCTCTAAAAGAGCAAAACACAGCGGCGTTGAACGTCCTTTTCAGGACGCGGTCTTTTCAAGATGCCCTTCCGCCCCTGTGTTGTTCCTGGATGCGGTAGAGTGCTCTCCGCTTCAGACGGCCACAGGTGCTGTCTCGTGTGTTTGGGCCGCGATCACACCGAGGCGGCGTTTGTGGATGGCTCATGTTCTCACTGCGAGAACATGACCATGACCACGTTGCGGTCGCAGCTTGCTTTCAACAGAGAGCAAGCCACCCCAGCTGCACCCCGCATTGCTCCTTCTTCCCACGGGATTGAGGACGATGCGGTTGGCGCTGGGGGCGATTTGGGGATGGCAGCGGGTGCAGTTTCGCCGGGTAGCCCCCCGCGAACCTCCCATTCCCCGACACGCTCGCTGGTCCCCGTCTACACTCGCGGCGATAGCGGCTCGCCTCACAGCCCGGCTGTCTATCCTCTCGAGCCCGAAGCAGATGAGCTCGCCGCTGCATCGGAGAGTGTGATGTCTGATGCCGAGGACTCCCCTGGACTGCCGCCTTCGGGCCAGCAGGCCCAGGCTGAGGTCGACGCTCAGATGTCTGACATGCTTTCCCGGGCCACCGTGAGCGTGGGGTTGGATTGGAACCCTCCATCCTCCCGGCCACGCATCCCCCCCGGTCCCGTTTTTCCCCGGAGGTGCATGACGAGCTGACGTCTACGTGGAGAGCCCCGCTCTCCGCTTGTCTAGGTGCCACCCGCTCCACTCTCACCACCCTCGACGGCGGAGAGCGCCACGGATATGGTGCGATTCCCCAGGTCGATAGGGCAGTTGCGTACCATCTATGCCCCGGTAGCCCTACCTCCTGGCGTGGCCGCCCCGTACTCCCATCCAAGCCCTGTAGGACAACATCCTCGCTCAACGCGAAGGCCTACCCTGCATGCGATGGCCCCCCTGCAAGTCCACCAGGCCAAAGCACTCAGAAACATGCACGAGGTGGACCTGATCCTGATGTGCTGCAGGAACTGTCTCTGTCAGCAACCAGATTGGCCTTTTCGGCGACACCGTCGAGGACTTCGCCCAACAGTTCTCTGCGGTGAAGAAGCAGACGGAGGCCATCTCTCACATCATGCCCCGCCGCACACCTGCCGCTACGGGCCCTGCCCCGTCTGCCCGCCGAGGGCGTCCCCCCTCTGAGACAGCTGGCCCAGAGCCCAAGATGTTAGCTCCAGAGTTGGTAAGACCGCTCCGTCCCCCGGTGGAGGGCTGGGAGGAGAATCCTTTGTTTTTTTATTTGCCACACCCCCTGACGGGGGCTGTGGTACCCACATTCTCAATAAAAGAGCTATTTCCTTTGCCTCTGGGTCACCTGGCCCGCAAATGCCGTTCTCACGGCAATCTGCTTTCAGATTACGACAGTCCCGGTACACCGGACGCGGCGACTGCCTACGACTGCCCCCCGGCCGGCCGGTTCAGACGAGTCCAGAGGACGCCAGCAGACCTCCTCCTCAGTCACGAACCCGCCCCCTGCCGGGTGCGCAGGGCAAGGTAAGTGCTTTGAGTTTATTCTCAGCACCCCAGCCTCAGGCCGCAACGAAGCCGCCCGACGCTGCATTACCTGTTCCGCCCCGCTGCGAGGCCCCGCCGGGTACGTCCAAAATACTCGTCCATTTGGTGCCCCTAGCGCAGAGCTGGGAAGCATGGTTTTCACTTCCCAACGCATCACGCTGGCTGCACCGGACCATTTGACTCGGTTACGCAATTCAGTTTGCCCGGCTCCCGCCCCCCTTCAGGGGCGTCCGCTTTTCCGCAGTACACGGCGAGCATGCCAGTTCCCTGCGCACGGAAATCGCGACCCTCTTAGCCAAGGGCGCGGTAGAGCCCGTCCCTCCAACTGAAATGAGGAAGGGTTTCTACAGCCCTTACTTCATTGTATCCAAGAAAGGCGGCGGCTTACGACCAATCCTGGACCTGCGAGTTTTCAATCGGGCCTTGTTAAAACTCCCGTTCAAAATGCTCACGCAGAGAAATATTCTGGCTGGCGTTCAGCATCTAGATTGGTTCGCAGCGGTAGACCTGAAGGACGTGTACTTCCACGTCTCAATTCTGCCACGACACCGACCCTTCTTACGGTTCGCGTTCGACGGCCAGGCGTTTCAGTACAAAGTCCTCCCCTTCGGCCTGTCTCTGTCCCCACGCGTCTTCACGAAGGTCGCAGAGGCGGCTCTTGCCCCGCTACGAGTAGCCGGCATCCGCATTCTCAACTACCTCGACGACTGGCTTATCCTAGCACACTCTCGAGAGTTACTATGCACACACAGATACCAGGTGCTCCAGCACCTCAGCCGCTTGGGGCTTCAGGTCAACTGGGAAAAGAGCAAGCTCACTCCGGTTCAGAGCATCTCTTTTCTCGGGTTGGAGTTAGACTCAGTCTCAATGACAGCACGTCTCACGAGCGAGCGTGCTCAGTCGGTGCTGGATTGCCTCGCTTCCTTCAAGCCAGGCACAGTGGTCCCTCTAAAACTTTTCCAGAGGCTCCTGGGGCATATGGCATCCTCCGTGGCGGTCGCGCCGCTGGGGTTGATGCATATGAGACCACTCCAGCACTGGCTCCAGACTCGAGTCCCGAGACAAGCATGGCACCACGGCACGCATCGGGTAAGGATCACCCCTGCCTGCCTCAAAACACTCCGACCCTGGACAGACCTCTGCTTTTTACAGGCAGGGGTGCCCCTGCAGCAGGTGTCCCAACGCGTTCTGGTCACAACCGACGCCTCCCGGTTCGGGTGGGGTGCCGTGTGCAGCGGGCACGCAGCAGCGGGCCGTTGGAAAGGGGCCCCGCTGCGTTGGCACATCAACTGCCTGGAGTTGCTGACCGTCCTTCTCGCCCTCAGGAAGTTCCTCCCGTTAGTTCGGGACAAACACGTCCTTGTGAGATCGGACAGCACCACAGTGGTGGCGTACATAAATCGCCAAGGCGGTGTACGCTCCCGCCACATGTCACAACTCGCCCGCCGTCTCCTCCTATGGAGCCAGCAGCGACTCAGGTCGCTGCGTGCCACTCACATCCCCGGCAAGCTCAACGTCGTAGCGGATGCGCTATCACGACAACGCCTGCCTGGCGGGGAGTGGAGGCTTCACCCCCAGTCGGTCCAGCTGATTTGGGAATGGTTTGGCAAGGCCCAGGTAGACCTGTTTGCCTCCCAGGAAACCTCCCACTGCCCGCTCTGGTACGCCCTAACAGAGGCTCCCCTTGGGACAGACGCGCTGGCACACAGCTGGCCCTCGGGGCTGCGCAAGTACGCATTTCCCCCAGTGAGCCTTCTTGCACCGGTGCTGTGCAAGGTCAGGGAGGACGAGGAGCGAGTCACCTTAGTGGCCCCCTACTGGCCCACTCGGACTTGGTTCTCGGAACTCAGACTTCTTGCGACAGCTCCTCCCTGGCGAATTCCCCTGAGAAAGGACCTCCTCTCTCAGGGACGGGGCACGCTCTGGCACCCGCGCCCAGACCTCTGAAACCTCCACGTCTGGTCCCTGGATGGGATGCGGAAGAGCTAGCCGGCTTACCGGCGACCGTTGTGAATACAATTAACCAAGCCAGAGCCCCCTATACCAGGCACCTTTACGCCCTAAAGTCGCGCTTGTTCGCAGATTGGTGTTCTTCCTGAACTTAAGACCCGCAGAGATGCGCGATTAGGTCAGTGCTCCTGTTCCTACAGGAGAGGCTGGACAGGAGGCTGTCCCCATCCACCCTCAAGGTGTATGTTGCCGCCATTGCTGTCCACCATGATCCTTTAGACGGCAAGTCTTTGGGTAAGCACGACCTGATCCTCAGGTTCCTGAGAGGCGCCCAGAGGTTGAATCCCTCCCGGCCAGGCCTAGTTCCCTCCTGGGATCTCTCGGTAGTCTTGGCAGGACTCCAGAGACCCCCCTTCGAGCCGCTTGAATCAATTGGACTCAGGGCCCTCTCTCTTAAGACGGCCCTGCTGATCGTGCTCGCCTCCATCAAGAGGGTCGGGGACCTGCAAGCATTCTCTGTCAGCAACACTTGCCTGGAGTTCGGTCCGGCAGATACGTCTGTGATCCTAAGACCGCGACCGGGCTATGTGCCCAAGGTTCCTACCACACCATTCCGAGATCAGGTAGTGAACCTGCAAGCGCTGCCCCGGGAGGAGGCAGACCCAGCCCTTTCGTTGCTATGTCCAGTGCATGCCCTGCGCATTTACCTGGACCGCACACAGAGCACCAGACGCTCTGAGCAGCTCTTTGTCTGCTTTGGGGGACGGCAGAAAGGGAATGCCATCTCCAAACAGAGGCTCGCCCACTGGGTTGTCGACGCCATCACACTGGCTTATCACACCCAGGCCGTGCCCCTACCCTTGCGGGTCCGAGCTCACTCAACAAGGGGTGTTGCATCCTCGTGGGCACTGGCCAAGGGCACCTCCCTAGCAGACATTTGTAGAGCCGCGGGTTGGACAACACCCAACACCTTCGCGAGGTTTTACAACCTCCGCGTTGAGTCGGTTGCGTCTCGTGTTTTGTCAGGTCCGAGCCCGTAGAACTCGGTAACACGTAGAACGGCCGGGTGGATCGCTTGCGCCCAGTGCCCTTTTCCTGACGTCAAGGTTAAGTAGTGCGCCTTTTTTCCCAGGGCGCCCCACTCCGAGTCGGTACCCTGGTCGATTCCTCCCCAGCCCTCCGGATCCGCGGTTCAGCGGAGGAACTCGCCGACCCAAGCCACTGCGGGTACCCTGATGGCTACCCTGTACTGGTATAGGTGCTCCACAGGTAAGGCCTCCTGCTCGGACTCCCCCTGTGTGTATTTCCACGGTTCTGTCCCCTTACATGCGGACCCCCGTGTCTCCCTTAGGCAGTTACAGCTGCCCCGGTTGCCGTGCTGTAGCAACTCCCCCCTTTCGAGGCTGGATCTACCACCGCACCATACTTTCCACACGAGCCCTAAGACGGCCGTGTGACGTGTCTACCACTTTTCCTCCCCAAGAAAAAGGGCAGGTGTGGTCTCCACAGGGTCTGGGTAAGACCCCCTTCCCTATATGCGTGTAAGGGCCCGGCCGTGATTGCTCTATCGCGAGAAACATAGAGAGAAAGAGGCCCAGCCAGGCTGGCCCGTTCCCATGTTGGCAAACATCGCCTTGTTCCCCTCTCAGGGTAACTAGAAGGATCCCGATGTTCGTATGGGGCATTGGGGAAGGGTACGTGCAGCCGGGTACAGACAATGCGTGGCACTGGATGAATCCCTGCCCGCCTCTGTATCGGCAGTTCACGTACACGGTTCAGCATATGGCAAGATTGGAATGGGTCCCCTAGTGTCGCTTCTCCGACACAACGTGGAAAGAGCGACAGAAGGGGAACGTTTGGTTACGTATGAACTGAGCCGCTGTTGTGGCCGGACCATTTCCGGCTCCTCAGAAAAATCCTGAATGAACTCCCGTATTTGTGCCGCTTAAATACCCGTATGTCCGGGGGCGGGACATGCAAATACTGGCTGCCAACTCTCATTGGCCTTTTTTCATAGATCAGAGGTGGATATCGGCACTCAAGAGAGACCCCTAGTGTTGCTTCTCCGACACAACGTGTCGTTCCCTCCCTCGGGGAACGGAGGTTACATACGTAACAAACGTTAGTCACAGATGATCTTAATTTTGAAATGTTCCTCAATTGAAAGAAGCAGTTTCTAACTAATTGTTTCGAATGAAGCTCCAAGGACATAGCTGACTCAAAGACAACACCTAAGCTCCTGAGGCTCGGTTGGACAGACGGGCCTAAGTCGCCAATATATTGTATTATCTTTGGGATTTTATTTTTTTCAGGGGCAATGATTAGTGTTTCGGTTTTGTCAGAATTGAGAAGCAAAAAGTTCTCACATAACCACTTTTTAATACTAGACAGACTTTAATTAAAGAGGACAATTTAAACAACTCAGTTTCCTTAAAGGAGCAATACAGTTGGATATCATCTGCATACAGGTGGTAAGATATGTTGCTAAACTGACTAATAACCTTACCGAGAGGAAATATGTACAAGAGGAACAAAATAGGACCCAAGACAGAACCCTGCGGTACCCCACACGACAACTCTGCAGTTTCAGACATAATCTGATTCATATTAACACTAAAGCTTCTACCTGACAGGTAGGATGAAAACCATTTTAAAACTGATCCCGACATGCCAACCAGATCACGAAGTCTATTTATCATAACATTATGATCAATTGTGTCAAAAGCTGCTGAAAGGTCCAATAAGTCCAACACTGTATATTTTTTAGAGTCAGCTGACATCATAATATCACTTGAAACTTTAAGTAACGCTGTTTCTGTGGAATGTTTTTTGCGAAAACCAGACTGGAATTTGTCAAATAACTCATGATTCTCTAGGAAAAGGGTGAGTTTTTCAGCTACAACTTTTTCTAGAATTTTTGACGTGAAAGGAAGTTTCGAAATTGGTCTATAGTTTTCCGGTTGTAGCGGATCCAGATTAGTTTTTTTAAGTACAGGCTTAACAACGGCATGTTTAAAAAAAGCAGGAACAACACCATTTAAGAGTGAGGAGTTAAGCATCTCAACAATACAGGGGCCAATGTAGTCAAAAACTTGTACAAATAGCACAGTAGGAACAACATCCATAGGACAAAATGATAGTTTCATAGAATGTAACAGCGAGGTAATGTCAAGTATCGTCACAGGTGTAAAAGTGGACCAACAATGCGGGGGGGACAAGTCACAGGCAAAGCTCTGAGCCAATGATGGTTCAATGATAGCCCTAACGTCTCTGATCTTATTAACAAAAACGTTGAGGAATTCATTACAGTCAGATCTAGATAACGCAGTTGTTTGAGAGCTAGTTGGAGAAACTATTGTATTAATGGTGTCGAATAAGATTTTAGGATTGTGCTTATTCGAGGAAATAAGTTGAGAAAAAAAGCGCATTCTCGCCTTTTTCAACATCTCATTCAAGGAGACCATTAGATCTTTAAGATGGAGCCTGTGAACCTCGAGTTTAGAAGATTTCCAAAGAAGCTCTACTTTTCTACAATTTCTCCTAAAACTTAAGATAGCTTCATCAATCCATAGACAGGTTTTATTGTGGGAGACAGCGCTCAACTTAATTGGTGCTACTTTATCAAGAATCGATAAGCACTGACCATTAAAAGATAAAATAAATTCATCTACATCAGTACATCCTATCAGAGAACATGGGTCAAACAAGGCAGAGAACCTCTCTGCAGTGTCTTGATTAATAATCCGCCTTTGTGTCATAATTCTCTGGGGCGGAGGATCTTGAGAAAAGTTAAGATTAAAAAACACAGCTATGATCACTCACATGTACATCTTCCACATGTGTATGTACAATATCTAGACCAAGAGAAAAAACAAGGTCCAGGGTGTGACCCTTAATGTGCGTGGGTCCAGTAACGTGCTGAATGAAATTAAAAGAGTCTGTAATAGAAAGGAGATTAGCAGCTGTATTGCATGTAAAATCATCAATATGCAAGTTAAAGTCCCCACAAATTAAAACCCTCTCAAGTTTGATGATAGATGATAAAAAGTCAGTAAAATCAGTAAGAAAGACACCTGCAGGGCCAGGAGGGCGGTAAATTAACACACTGTAAAAAGCATTAGAAGAGCCTACTTTAAGCATTTGAGATTCAAAAGAGGCAAAATTTTCTGAATTAATCACTCTACATATGAAACTATCACGCTGCACAACAGCAAGTCCACCACCACGAGGTGCCAATCGAGGCATCCCAGTAACAGAACAGCCAACAGGACAGAGCTCGTTTAGGTAAACAAACTCATTTTCCCTTTGCCACGTTTCCGTAAGAAACATAAGATCAATGTTTTTGCTCATAAAAAGCTTGTTAAGAATAAACGATTTATTAGAGATGGAACGGGCGTTAAGCAAGGCAAAGTGGAGTAATGTAGTGTTTGACAGACCGGCATCAAGAACAGCTGATTGTGACGGAACTGACCGTAAACAGCTGACACAATCACGAGGACTCCAGTTGCGGCAAATTGCCAGTCGCTGGTCAGGCGGCACAGAGAACATCGGTAATAGCAAGTCCATCACGATCCCGTCAACAAATTGCTGATACACGCGAGGTTCACATCCAACCGGAAAAAGCATCATGGGGTGTTGGTGCTGAGGAGCATTTTCACCCGTATTTAGGGGGAAAACTAGTCGCAGCCACCGAAATCGTTCACCGCGATATGGCCAGAGCACCCCCGTCCAGGATTGGCGCCTTCTCTTCACTTGAACGCCAGCTCTGCATGCCCTTCTCTTCGGTCTCTTCTCAGTATTCCCAGGACCCCTGCCTGTAAACAGGAGCCGGTACTCAGGTGATGAAGGAGGACACACGAACGGGGGCGGAAAGGTTTGTCTGAAACTTTCCCAACTTTCAAAGAGTCTTTCCATAGACACTCTGATGTCCAACAACGAGTGTCGATCATAAGTCCGAGCAGCAAAGACACAATAGTCAGATGATAGGGCTGATATGGCAACATATAGGGTGAATACAAATGTAAAAAGTTTACGCAAGTGCGATGCAGCAGCGGCCAAGCCAAACACAGGCGCCATCTTGTCAGCTTGTCTCTAAAAAAGAACAGATTCACCAGGAGGCTGGTGTGATGTTGATTAAACCTAGTATCTGGTATCCTTAGATAAAATGTATATGTTGGTTTATTATTTATACGTATAAGTTTTATTAATTTATATATTTAAAGATTACTCAATTCAATTTGATGGAATTTTGTTATGAAAACTGAAATGCGTAAATCTTGACAAAAGGCTAAAATATTTTTAATTGTATAATCTTTCCAATCACCAAAACATCTAATGTATGAAATCAATAGAATAAAACGTCTCTGGGTACGTATTGTAAGTCCATTTATAGCCCGGTCACCGGTGCATCCAATAATTACACCAACCGAGGCTATAAATTCCGGTCAATGTTCATTGACGTGTTACACACATATTTCCGCTGGTCACAAACATGTAGGATTGTTCCCAAAGCGCTTTTTCTCAGAGCAGCAGCCTAGTGAAGCTTTTTTTAAAGGGAATAGTGCATAACGGCTTTCCATTTATCAAAATCTATTAATATAATGTATTCAATGTCCCTTTGCCTCTGATAAATTATGAAAGATGCAAGAAAGGTACATTTAAGTTGTACTTAATGGACATAAGAATGGTTCAAAGCTCACATTAATTTACAAAAGTTTTTACTTAGATAACAATGCTTTTGGGAAATTCACAGCAGAGATTAAGTACTACTTAAGTGCTACTAATATTGTTCTTAGTGCTTTGGGATACCCAGCAAACACATGTGAAAAGCAGGAGGACTGAAATGTGTCTAATAATAATGTTTATTGCAATATATCTTATTTTAATTAATTGTATTTATTTCTATTGCCATTACATTTTTCATTGTGTAACAGGGTCAGAAAAGTGCTTACACTTTCTTTACTTCATTTTGTGTATGACCCTTTAATTATATTTAAGCTGTGCTCTCCACCCATTGGCTGTGTAGCGAACTGGTTCCTGTTGGGTCATTAAGATTTGCGCCAGCCGAGAGAGGGGTTGTGGTGGGTGAGTGCTCCCCGGAATTATCTTTTTAAGATTTTTATCTTATTTTTGGGGTTTTAACATCGACATGTATTTTGTTTTATTATGTATGAAAGTGTATTGTATGCTCTCCTCTAAAGCTACCATGTTTTATGTGTAGTAATGTTTTATTTAATGTTCATCCTCATTACACAACAAGCGTGAGCATGATTATTGGGACTGACCACCTCTTTTCAATGTGTTTAAACAGGTATAGATTTCATATTTTAAATAATGTGTACCTGTACTATATTGTTCATACATAAATATTATTATTATTATTTCTAATACTAAACTTTAATAATTGTTAAAAAAATATATCATTAATGTAATTATGCAACTCTTAAGTATTAGGTAAATGAGTGAATATTGACTCATAAAGGCTGAGGAAATCGGCACGCTTCATTATATTCATGATAAATTTAGGCACAGAATCCACTCATTTGGTGATATTTGGCCCCACCCCTGGTTAAAACTTTGCTATATAAGTGCAGTCCAGACCACAAGTATTTAGCGGAAAAAAGGAAAGAAGAAGAGGAGAAACACACAAAAGATAATGGTATGCAGCTATGTAAATCATCTCTTTATGATATTGCATTACATTTAGCATGTAATGAATTAGGCTAGTATAACACTTACTGTATGTTATGTTAGCTATGCTATTACACATAGGGTGACAATATTCCTTTTTCTGTCCATCTGTAGCTTACATGATATTGGATACATTCTCAGACAGTTTCATCATGATTATGTGTGTAGCCTTAAGCAAAATGATTACAATTTAACTAGGCAAGTTGGGTTGAAGTTAAACAAGCACATTATAGATTTGGTTAACCTTTATTGAGGTGACATTATAAATGTTTTCTGTGATTGTATTGACTAAGTCCTGAGCTCAGTAAGGGGAATTTCCAGTGCTGTAGGCTAACTTAAAATATGTCTAATTTATGATGATATTTTGTATCTTTTGTGATATATTGAGTCTTTCGGGGGTGTCTTGTGCCTAGAATTAGCCAAGGAGGTTGTATGGTTAATTTGGTTCCTATTCTGAAGGTTTGATAAATTGTGCATAATGACAAATGCATTTAGGGTGTCAGATTCATATACTGTATTTCAATGCAAATTCAGGGGCACTTCTGTAATCTTTTGGAGCACCCTCTGGCACTGGCCAGGATGAGGAGCCATTCACCTCCTAAGCCATACAGGTGTCTTCACAAAAGTTGTCTGAGCCTGAGGAAGAGGATGAAGACACATTTGTTTCTACTTCTCCACTGCAGAATCTTCAGGTGTTTGTTGGTACATGCACATGTGATTTTGTGTGCATAACGTACACAAAATAAATAATTTCCCTTTTGCAAAATTGTATTATTAATGGGTATGTGTGATGTTCCACCACAAAAAAATAAATAAATACTAATAAAATTGTAAGACTTTTTCTACACATTGTGTGTGAACTTCCTCTATTTTTGGACTTGAGTATGATTTTGAGCTTACACACCAAATGGCACCATAAAGCGAACGTGAAACACGATATCTGTCTTTGATCTCACAGGTGGCTGATCCATACCAGAAGTGAGAAATGTCAGACTTGACTGAACTTATTTTACTCCATCACTGACTGCAGCCGTCTACTCTTGTCTACTTTCAAGGCTAGGAGTTTGGCATCTCAAATGAGCCTGCTTTACCCAGAGGGGCATAGTGCACCACAGGAGGGCAAAGGGGCAGTCACCCCTATGTGCATGCCCCTGGTAGAGTGCTGCTGTTTTTGGGATGTTACTTAGAAATAATGATGATCATTGCTTTTGTTTTACAGAGTGTGGTAACCTGGCAACAAATCTGCTTGCTGTCTACATGCATCTTTTTGAAAACTGACAGTTTAAGTGCCGACGATGCAAAGTATTGTGTGGGATGCGCTGCACACGCACCCTCACTCACAACTCTTTCACACATAGCAGACACAAAATAATCTAGCCCACTGTCAAAACTGAATTATACACTCAGACACTCAAAAGAGAAGTGTTCAACGGCTGATTTTTCATTCAGTAGTATAGCTTCAAATGTTATTTTTTATATGAAAATTTTACAGAGGATTGGACCTTGGTGACCTCATAGCTGGTTATGGACATGATCGGGGGTATTATAGCTATCACACCATGAAACGACGAATGTAAATGTCCCCAAAGTGCACCCATTAAGGCAAACAAGGGACAAACAATTATTAATGTTCGTTATTAGTCATTTCATTCAAGCTTGCAATAGCACAAAGGCTGCCACATACAGTATTTCCTTCCTGGAGACAAGTAGCCTAAAATGTTTTTTAGTCTCTAAGTTTCACTCCAGCATCCTTCCCCTCATTTGCATACTTTCACTTCAGGAGCTGAACACTCTTTCTCGCAAAAGCTTTAATCTTGTTTCCCCTGAGATCCTCTCTGAGTGCCCTCCTGCCTCTCTCTGTTTGAGTGACCCAGTTGCACCCTACGTTTTGTGTGACTTACATTGCTGTTTTTATTTAATTATGTGATGTTCTTAAAGTCCAAATTGCAGTCTACAAATTGAAGCAATGCAAATTTTAAACAGCAACAATTAACAATTTGTTCACTTAACTATGTTAATTTGATAATTTACTCTCCCTCATTTTTTTCAAATCTGTATAACTTTCTTTCGTGTAATGAAAAAAAAAAAAGAAAAGAGAGAAAGAAAGAAAAGAAAAAACATTTTTGCAGATGTTTAGCATCTCAAGTTGTGTGGCCCAATTTTATGATTCATTCTGGCGTTTTGATTCTACAGAACAACTTGAGAGAGAGAATATGAAGACACAATTTTCCTTAATTTCATGTATTAGAGTTGGCTTTATTGCTTGTGCATATTTCATGATTTGTGTACTTAAGCTGTTTTCTTTTGTATATTAAATGTATACAGTTATTTATACATTAGATGATAGCAATAATGTAAAGATAAATGGCACAAACCATTGATATCAAGCTGTCATCACAGCCAGGAAATTGAAGCATTTTCAAAGGTGCCATTGTAGCCCATTTAAAGACACCCCACATAAAGCATGAATAGAAATAGATCTTTAAACCAAAGTCTGAGTTCAAGGTCTCCAATAAATCCTAAACCAAACGTAAAGTTGAAAACTGTTATTTTCAACCCAAAAGCTTGAGCAGATGACAAAAGTTTAAAATATTTTTTTTTACTACGCACACCATGTAAATTGTTTTTACATGTAAATAAATTGCGACCCCTGATATTGCGTTTTATTTGCTCATGTGGTCTGTGTTGTTTTAACATCTGAAACAGCACAAGGACAGCCTAAATTTTAGTGCTGAACCTCTTTCACATAGAAAGGAGGCATGTTTGTGCTTAAAAGAATGACAATGACTTCATTTTATATACTATGCAGCACTATTTCAGCACATTTAGTGCTTGATCGTGCTGTGCAAATAAAAATGGATGTCAAATTGATTGTAGAACATCAATTAGGGTAAGACATAGGACATCAGGAAGCTTCTGGCTGTGTTGGAACATTAATATAAAATGATACATTGAGCAACAGTATTAGTTATCTGCAATGCTATGTTAGTATGTTAGACACATGGCTACTTGGCATTGTTTAAAAAGTTTAAAATAGTTTTGTAGATACATATAAACTACCTGTGTATTAATTTATTTGCAGAACTAAAATGTTTTGCATTTTAAAGAATAAGCGCCAATGGTATTTGTATTTTTCTAAAAAGTTACATAGTCAAAAGTAAGAGTAAAAGTTACAGTTTACTTTATTAAGAAAATATATTCGATTAAAATGTAAAGTGTTTAATTTTACACTTTTTATCTTAGTTAATGTTTATACAAGTTAACAAAAATACAATTGTTCAATGTTAGTTTATGTCAATTCATGTTAACCAATGTTAACAAATGGGACCATTTTGAAAAGTGTTACCAATTTTACATTAATATAGAGCCAACATTTCAAATGTTAAATCAACTATTTATAAATGTTTAATACACACTAACCAATGTCTTACAATCCATGACCTTTTCCTCAATTGCAAATGCACTTCTCTGCAAATAGACTGCATGTGTTTTTTTTTTTTGCAAGGTAGGGAGATTTGTTTCTCTGGCATAACCAGAACAACATGCAATAATATTTTATGCTGATTCAGAAAAAAAGTACTGCCTTCATGTGGTCCTGAAAGAAAGAAAGAAAGAAAGAAAGAAAGAAAGAAAGAAAGAAAGAAAGAAAGAAAGAAAGAAAGAAAGAAAGAACAAACGAACGAACATTATTCTCAATGTGTGAAGCTTTTTTCTTAGTTATACCAAGCCAAGTGATAAGCAAGAATTCAGTTTGATCCCAAACATTTTGGCTGGGTCTGTTAAACTGGAGTATATTCCAGGTAAAAAAAAAAGCTTTTACAAAGTAACCAGCTGTGAAAGGTGATCCACCTCCCCATGGTTCATCTTCACAGCCGTCTCTTATCACAGACACCACATCCAGACTCATGACATGAGAGGGTGTTCAAAAGGAGGGCACGACAACAGAGCACTACACACCTGATGCCTCTCTAAATATGCCTTCCACTGCTGGTCTTTTCCCTTCACATGCAAATATAGCCTGCATTTATAAACGCTAGGAAACTAATACATATATAAATAAATATTACAGTAATTAGAATGTGATGTGGCAGGAGTACTGTTTAAAGTGAGCAATTCCAGGAATAAAACTTGTTGCATTATTATTTATTAATCACCCCTTATATATTTTAGACACAGTTCCTATATATTGTTATTTACACAGGGAAAATATAATATTCATCAAATCTACTTTAATTACATATCATATTTTAATGGGGATATAATTTACAGCTGACAGTTATGTGAGCAAACAAGGTTTGAACATCAAATTGCTTTTTAACAGTTCTTTGTACAAATCTGAAGGCTGTTAATTGAATCAATATAGGTAAACATCATATTATGCGACTACACATTACTTTACGGAGCGATTTTAAACTACTTGTTAAGTCTTGCCTTAAGAACAGATGGTGCAACCAAATTAACCACTGATTTAGTTACTAAACCCTTATTGTGAACTTTACGTCCCAACTTACGTGAGAACTTACGTACAGCTGGTGTAACCCTACCCTGGTGAATAACTACACTGTATGATCCTGAAGAGAAAGATCCACCAATCAGATAATCACTTTTAACAAAGTGTGAAAAATAAATGCTGCAGCAACCGCCTTCTTGCGTGATTTACTTTAAATGAAGCAGTCAAGTTGGTATCTTCACACTCTCAAACACTTATGAATAATTTGCATTAAAATAAATAGTTTCTATAATTATAATCAATAACTTAAAATCAATAGTTTTACGATAAAGTGCACAATTTACTGTTGCGCTCTATTGAACCATTGAGAATTTATGAAAGAATGTTAGCATAGTAGGCTAATCGGTTTGCATGCTAACTGGAAACACAATGAGAAACATTTAATTTCACTATTAATGGATTTCGTCATACCATGTTACATGTCTGCTCAATGACTAAATGTAAATTTTTGATCATTTTCACCACCGGGATAGCAATAGTTTATGCCACCGTGAGCACGGTTGTTTTCATCGTTCCCTTTGGGTCTGCCCCCATTTCATGCCGGGCCCCAGATTTAGTTGAACCCAACGTTTAAGTAATTTTCCATCGAAAACATATGTCCATTTTGTATTCATGAGTGTTGCAAAGCTAGTTCACAATTATGTAACTGAAAAACCTTCTCACCCTCCCATTTAGAGTTCAAACTTTACATTAGACTGAATTTAATATGGATAGAGTGTAATTACCCCATAAACACTAACATTTTACCAGTTTAACACTCCCTCTTGTCCCACATGGAAAAATGTATTTTATGATGACCTGCCAGGTAAATAAGCAACAGACTAAAATGTATACAGGTATGTAAAGCAATCACCTCATTTGATTGGGAAGAAATAATGAATAATGTCTGTGATGGAGAGTAAAGACAGACTGGATCAACAGAGTGATACCTCAGAGTGTGTTATTTTAAGTGTAATCCATATTAAAATTGTTAAAGATTACACTGGGCATGTGTGCTTGTCACGCCCAAAGGAAGAGATAAGCAATGCAGATGGATCCAGAAGTGCCAGATCAAACGGTCAACATCAGCGAAACCCTAGCTCAGTGGCAGCCTGGTTCAGTGGCGTGCCTACAGGTGAGATAATTATGACAAAATGTTCTTTATTTTGGGCAAGCTATTCCTGTAACTATCACCTAATTTGTTATTCCCATTAAAAGCTTGGTTTGTGAAGGTTAGAATAGTGTGATTTATTTTTTTTTTATAAATAAATCAGTCAGTCAAGCATCATCTACCATTTTTCTAACCTGCTGACATGGAAGCCTAGTACTGCTGACTTTTTCTAATCAGCTGATACAGAATGAAATTGTTCTATAACAGGTACAATGGACATACACCAATCCTCCATCCCAATTACAGAATAAACTTATGCTGGTCCACTGGGACAGCCTCACTGTACACCACACCTTCTCAAACTATTCAGCACTTGACAGATGCCTCTATACCTGCCAGGGCTTTTCGGGACCATGGAGACCTACAGCGGACAAGTGATGGATCTGTGGCAATGTGCTGGGCCTGTCCCCCTGGGAGAGCCTGTCAGACTGGATCAAACCATGGTTATACCTCACCAAGAACCTTAACTGGAGTCGAAAAGTCCACTCTTCACAGTCAGTCACAGTCACAGGTAAAAGTCCTTCGGAGCCAAATGATGACTGACTGAACAGGCATCTGTAAAACTGGACAAGATTTGTCAACATGATATGAGTATTTTATAAGTAGCCTACTGCAAGGCTAAAATGAGCTGCACTACAACCAGTGTTCTGGAAGCTACTTTTAAACCATAATTTGCCAAGCTACTCATTTATATAAATTAGGCCTAGTTAAACTGCAGTCAATCTTCCATTCAGTAAAAGTAGAAAACTACACTACAAGTTACTAGCACAAAGTAGCTAACTACATTTAAGCTATTTAAGGATGACCAATATACTTTGTTACATCCCTGCCAAAAAGACCAGCTAAAAACTTTAAGGTGGTTTGCACTAAAAGAGTGAATTTGTTATTGCACTAAAAAAAGCTTGATACAGCACAACAAATATAACAGAATGCAGGTGTATACAAAGTGGTATATTTTCAAAACTCTTTGAAGTACTTTCAAAAAGTACTTCAAAACTAGTACTAATATCATAGCAGATCATCAAAAAATACAGCTTTATTTTTTTCCAAACATTTCAGCATATTTTCAAAAGACAAGTACGATATACAAAATCACAAAGGAACATTTCCCCACACCAAAATAAATGCTTCATCTTATATACTTTTCATTGAAATTAACTGCCTTGCATAATAATAACAAGTTTAATGTCTATAGTGCTTTTCCAAGATTAGTTATAGACATCAAACTTTTCATTTGCATCTGCTTTCATTAATTTTAATACATATGATTATAATTTCATCCAACTGATCTAAAATGATAATCAATTAATACTGTAAAATAGCTGTAGATTTTCTACTGGTTTGATTATTTTATGTGTTTGTGAAGTATGAACATATACTGTACTGTGAATAACATCGTCGAAACTGGATAACCAATGATAAAGAATTTGTGTAGACATTACTGTACTCATTACACAATTCTAACAAAATCACAGTGTTGACACACTCTTTACTCTGAGAATAGACAGAGAACATCAATCTAGTGGTAGCTATATTGGATCTTCATTGACCCCACCTTTTGATTTCACATTGGGTTGATATTAAAGGACTTATGAATGTACAATAATGCCAGTTTGGTTAGGCAATGTAACGTCTAGGTTACTGTTGTAACCTCCATTCCCTGATGGAGGGAATGAGACGTTGTGTCGAAGAAGCGACACTAGGGGTCTCTCTTGAGAGCACATCTCTGAACTTGAGAAAAGGCGAATGAGATATTGGCAGGCAGAATTTGCCTGCCCGGACATACGGTACAAAGGGAGAAAATCATGCATCTGTCCATTCAGGTTTTGCACTGAGGAGCCTAGAATGAGGTTCGGCCATAACAGTGGCTCGGTTCAGCGCTGTGGCAACTTACGGCATGCGTTGAACCGTGTACGTGTGCTGCTGACGCAGGTGCGGGCGGGCAGTTGCGTGCCAAAGCAACAGGCTGCGTCAGACTGCATGTACCCTTCCCCAATGCCCCATAAAATCACCATAAACTTTTTAGGTTCCCGGCACCCCGAAGGGGAGAACAAAGCAACGTGCCAAGCATGGGAGCAGGCCGCGCCAGCCGCGCCTTTTCTCTCTCTATGTTTCTTGCATAGATTCAAAGCGGCTGGGGCCATCTTAATGCTATCACACACATCGGGGAAGGCGTTCTTTTCCAACTCCTATTCTTTCAGGGGGAAAAGGCTTGAGGGAGGTAAAGAGTGGTGAATACGTCACATGGATTTTCTGGCCACATGTGGGAATGGCACGGTGGTAGATCCTACCTGCTGTGAGGGAGGAGTTGCTACAAACACGGCGACCGGGGGACAGCGTGTACTGCCCAAGGGAGATGCGGGTACACCCGTAGTGGAACAATACACACAGGGGGATTAATCCACACAAGGGCCCATTCCTTTGGAGCTACTATTCCAGTACAGAGTAGTTTTAGTACCCGTAGTGTGTCTGTTCAGAGAATTCCTCCACTGAATTCGTGGACCAGAGGACTAGGTAGGAGTCATCCAAGGAGCCAAGTTAGTGGGATCTCCTGGGAAAAGAGCGCACGTGTTCGCCTTAGTGGAGGGGAAAGGAGCTAGGTGCAAGCGGTACATCTGGTCAGTTGCTTAGTTCTACCAGATAGGACCTGAGAAAACACGGGACGAGACTGACTCAACCCTGAGATTGTAAAATCTCGTAAAGGTATTGTGTGTTGCCCAGCCCGCTGCTCTGCATATGTCTGCTAGGGAGGTGCAGTTGGCCAGTGCCCACGAGGATGCCACACTTCTTGTTGCGTGTGCTCGAACCCGCAAGGGGGAGGGCATGGCCTGGGTGTGATAGACCAATGCGATGGCATCAACGACCCAGTGGGAAAGCTTTGTTTGGAGACAGCGTTACATTTCCTTTCCACAAAGGTACGCAAAGCACGCACCGGACACAGCAACGGAAAGGTTGGGTCTGCCTCCTCCTGGGGCAGCACTTGCAGGTTCATTACTTGGTCCCTGAAGGGGGTCGTAGGAACCTTGGGCACATAGCCGGGTCACGATCTTAGGACGACATGAGTGTCTGCTAGATCGAACTCCAGGCAGATGTCGCTGACAGAGAACGCTTGCAGGTCCCCGACCCTCTTGATGGAAGCGAGCGCGATCAGGAGGGCCATCTTCAAGGAGGGGGTTTTGAGCTCAACTGATTCTAGTGGCCCGAAGGGGGGGTCTCTGAAGGCCCAAGAGGACCACTGAGAGATACCAGGAGGGGAACAGGCTTGGCCGGGGAGGGTTAAACATCCGGGTGCCTCCAAGGAACCTGATAATCAAGTCGTGCTTACCCAAGGACTTGCTGTCCACTGCGTCATGGTGGGCCACGACAGCAGCTACATACACCTTCAAGATGGAGGGGGACAGCCTCCCCTCCAGCCTCTCATGCAGAAATGAGAGCACTGACCTGACTTTGCAACTCTGCAGATGTTTGGACCAGGAAGAACACCATTTCGTGGAAAACAACCATTTTAGGGCGTAAAGTGGCCTGGTAGAGGGAGCTCTGGATTGGTTGATCGTGTCTATGACAGCAAGTGGTAGGCCACATAGATCTTCCGCATCCCGTCCAGGGGCCAGACATGGAGGTTCCAGAGGTCTGGGCACGGATGCCAGAGGGTGCTCCGTCCCTGAGAAAGAAGGTTCTTCCTTAGGGGAATTTGCCAGGGAGGGGCATACTTGCACAGCCCGGGGGCCAGCTGTGTGCCAGCACATCTATCCCGAGGGGAGCCTCCATTAGGAAGTACCAGAGCGGGCAATGGGAGGTCTCTTGGGAAGTGAACAGGTCTATCTGTGCTTTGCAAAAATGATCCCAAATCAGCTGGACCACCTGTGGCTGGAGCCTCCACTCTCCACTGGGTGTACCTTGTCATGACAGCACGTCTGCTACCTTGTTGGGGTTACCTGGGATTTGAGTGTTGCGCAGCGAACTGGGAAGGGTCATTGTCAAGGCAAGATAGAGACGTGGAAGTACATCTCCTTCAGGTCTACCGCTGCGGATCAACCAATCTTGATGCCGGACACAAGTTAGAATGTGTCTATGAGAATTTTGAATGGGAGTTTGTGCAATGCCCAGTTGAAAACTCGCAAGTCCAAGATCGGTCATAAGCCGCCGCCTTTCTTGGCAACGATAAAGTAAGGGCTGTAGAAAACCTTCTTCATCTCGGCTGGAGGGACAGGCTCTATTGCGTCTTTGAGTAAAAGGAACACAATCTCCACATGCAGGGTGTTGGCGTCTTCGCCGTGCACCGAGCTAAAGCGGACGCAGCCGAAAGGGGGCGGGTGCCTGGTGAACTGAATCCCATAGGCGAGTCGGATGGTCCTGGCCAACCAGTGTGACGGGTTGAGATGTGAGAGCCATGCGTCCAAGCTCCGTGCGAGGGGCACTAAGGGGACAACCGTTTTCGACGTACCTGGAGATGCTTCGCAGCGGGGCAGGTAGTGTGGCTTAGGGAGGCAAAAGCACATCCTGGGGCTTGAAGCACTTACTTTGCAGGTGCCGGGTTAGTGACCGAGGAGGAGGTGTCATGTAGGCATCCTCTGAACTCGTCAGGACCGGCCGGCCGTACCCACATTGAAAATGTGGGTACTGCAGCCTGGTGGGCGTGTGGCAAAGAAAATACCTTGAACTGAAGATTCTCCTCCCAGCCCTACACCGTGGGACGGTGTGATCTGTCTACCAGGTCTGGAGCAATTATCTCGTTCCCTGGGTCGTCCGTTCAGGAGACAATGCGCTTCCTGCGGGGTGCTTGATGCCGGAGCTGAGAGCTATGCCTATGGTTGGGGCGGAGCTGCCTGTCATCTGGAAGCCGCAGGTGGATGGCCTCGGCGAGCAGACGTAGCATGGCCTGAGCTGGTGCAGCAGCAGGGCATGATGTGGGAAATGGCCTCCGTCTGTTTCTTCACCACCGAGAACTGCTGGGTCAAGTCCTCCGTGGAGTTGCTGAATAGACCGAACTGGGAGACTGGGGCGTTGAGGAAGCGTGCTTTGTCCACATCCCACATCTCGACCAGGTTCAGCCAAAGATGACGTTCCTGGACCACGAGCGTGGCCATCTCCTGCCAGAGTGTCTGCGCAGTGACCTTTGTGGCCCTAAGGGCGAGGTCGGTTGCTGAGCGCAGTTCCTACAACATGCCGGATTCAGGACTACCCAAGTGCAGATATTTGAGTGCCTTGGCTTGGTGAACTTGCAGGAGGGCCATGGCATGCAGGATGGAGGAGGCCTGTCCAGCGGCGCTGTGGGCTTTTGAGGTCAGTGATGGAGGGGAGCACCGGGTGATCCTGCTAGGTGGCAGTGTTCTTGGGACACAGGTGGATCGCAACTGCTCTGTCCACCTGGGGGACCTCCGAGTACTCATGGCCCGCCCCGCTGTCGAGGGTAGTGAGAGCGGATGAGCGAGGAGGTCGGTTGCAGGCAGTGAAAGGTGCCCTCCACTTCTCGTCAGCTCATCATGCACCTCTGGGAAGAAAGGAATCGGGTGGGGCCCGGACCCGAGGACCCAATCGTCTAGCCTTGGTTTCCAGTCCAACCCCACGTTGACGGCAAGCATCAGCCTCAGACTGGGCGTGCCCAACCCAAAGGTGGCAGACAGATGCAGCGGCAAACTTGCCATCCAGCTCGGGGAGCTAGAGGGAGTAAGCAGACTGGTTGTGAGGCAAGCCGCTCTCACCTTGAGCCTGGACAGAAGTCAACAAGTGTGCCGGGGGGCGGGTGGTTCGTGGGGATTTACTCTGCGAAACTGAGTCCGCTGCCATCCCAAATCGCCTCCATTGCCAGGGGAGGCACATGCGAATTCTGTCTGCCAGTTTCTCATTGGCCTTTTCTCAAGTTCAGAGATGCGTGAGGCACTCAAGAGAGACGTTGTGTCGCTTCTTCGACACAATGTCGACATGAGCAACAGTATTTCCTAATGTGACTTTAAAGTACAATTTTAAGGTCAATTTTACACACATATTTTACATAGTTACTGAATTACTCTAAGTGACTGTTAAAATTATAAAATTGAAAGAATTCTATTCTGGTGTGTTTTGGCAATTAAACCAAATGTTCTCATTTTATATCACAATAATTTTGTGTTCTGAAGCAGTAAATATATGAAAGGAAACATGTACAACCCTAATGAAAGCATGTTGGAAGGTTTTAAAAGAATGACTTACTTTTTGTTTGAACAGTTTACAGTTTTGAAAACGTACCACTTACATTTTTAAATAGTACCAATAGATTTTGCTCTTATGGAAATATATATGGTACTTTTATTCATCAAAGTGGCATGGGGTTAAGATCCATAACACTCTTTTCCAATTATCTGTTGTCCAGTGTCTGTTTCTTTACCCATTATAAACTTTTCTTTTTGTTTTTCTGTCTCAAACGTGGTTTTTATTTCTTACATCTTGTAGTAATCAGCATATTTAGTGTGCACGTAAACACACTCACTGAGTATTAGAAATTGACATTCCGGCTCTTTTCAGTGAGCCAGCTCGTTCGGCTCAGCTCACCAAAAAGAACCAGCTCTTTTGTCTCCCAAACTACACTTTAAAAAAAAAAAAACGTTTTGTATGTTTTCAAGTCAAACAGTTTGTGATGGTTTGACTATGATTGGTGTTAAAACAATTCTTATTAAATTATTAGGGTGCACAGTTTGCATATGCTGGTATAGGTTGTGCATAGAACCAGCTATATATGAGATTTTGTTTTGGCAAATTCTACACTGTGTTCTAACATTGTCTACATTATTAAAATGCATCCAAATGCTACTGCGCTTCCAACTCATTTTCCACTTTCCAGCTTTTGTTTTCACAGCTGTCTCTCCTAGGCTGCTCTCTCTCCTTGGCTGCTAAGTGTGCGAATATTTGTGCGCTTGAGCATTTAGGCCTATATTATTTTATTTCTTTTTTCATTCTTTGAATTAGCTAATTCTATTCATTTAAATATTTTGATTATTCATATCATAAATGTTTTTATATTTTTATAAAACAAATTGGCTTTTCTGATATGCAAGCTGGCTCCAAACGTTCACCTATAAGAGCCGACTCATTCGAGAATGACCCATTACTACTGAGTATACAATGTGGACTTAATAAATGGCAATACGGTGAAAGATCAGGTCATGGTTACTACCTTGAGTGTTAATTATGCATATGGATAAACACATGCTTGTTCCACACATATCTGTGGTTAAAACTTAAAGGCTTTGCATAAAGCTTGTTTATGAATACAGACCTAGAAAACAATGCATAAACAAGTTAATCACTGATAAGTTTAATTGAGGTCACTTTGCTTCACAAGGGATGCAAGCGGTTGCACACATATAGAGTCACAACATTCTTAACTATGTCATTAGCTAGACTTTTTAAGCTCTCACCACGTACCATCGTCAAATTCAGAAAAGCATTAGAAGCATTATCCACAATAGTTCCTTGTGATTCAGGAGTTAATCTGATTGAGTTCTTTCTTTGTGTGACTACCACATTGACTCTAAAACATGTTAGGTGGAGAATTTTCTGTTCACATCAGGACAGATGTAATACTTAATGGAGTCTCCCCAGACCTTTAGCATAAGACCTCTTGTAATCCCTGAGAGAGTTGAGCCAGCACATAAAATGGGAGAGAAGGCAAGTCGTTGCTGTTGTTAATTAGAAAAGAAAAGAAGCACAGATTTGGTGCATGCCGAGGAGTTATGCTTCAAAGCCCTGTAATTGTCTTGGATGTCAGGGGGCATTACATTTGGTTTAATGATGAGCCAGTCGGTACAGTGGGGAACCTGAAACCATTTCTGAAGTGTGTAGGAAATTTGGTTGTATAAATGTACACAGTACGGATTAAAGTGCCACAATTCTCCACCATTATATTTAGGAACAGTATGTGTGAGCTAGGAATTAAATTAAACTGTCCTTATTCTACATTATTATGTAAGGAAATGTTTAATGGAATTATAACCATTATAAATGAGATAAATAACAAATAACTAGATTATTTGTCTGAATACAATTTTCCACCATTAAAATCGCAATACAACATCTTGTTGTATCCGCTCACAATTTCTATTGTAAGGAATTAGCTTTATTAAGGGAATTATGATTTATTCACTTATTGGAGTAATATTATTCTCAAGGCTTACTGAAAATAATATTACACATATTTCTGTACAGCTTTTTAATCTTTTAAAAACAGGGATGAGATTATTTATCAAAATATACCACAGTCAAATTATTTTTGAATACATACAAACTTTATTGTTATTCTGAACATAAAACTAATCTTACACATACAGCATGAAACAGGTTGGTGAGTAAAGTTACAGAATGATCAATTCAGAGAAAATTAACTTTAGTTAATGAGTCTGTAGACAATGCCTTAATAACCATTTATCTTTCTATGAGTCTAAATCGATTTGCAATCGGATTACCCAAAGTATTCAACTAAAACACCAGCACTTTGAGCAAAAGTCTTGGAGATGTCCATGCATGTCGTTGTGTTGCCTTGCATTGCGTTCTTTGTGTTGCTTGTGTCGAAAGTTCATTCTGTCAATGTTTTGGACTCTGTTATGATCGTGGATATTTATTGTCTGGATGAAGCATGGCCTTCTGCAAGGAGGACTTGTGACTCCCATTGGGTGTTTGAACCATAGAGCAGAGAGTGAGAGGCTTCCTCTGGACCTTTGGTGTCCCAGGTTTTCCTTGGACTCTACATAGCACAGAGGATCTGGAAGAAGCGAGAGACGCTTCCAAATAGAGCGTTGCAAGAGTGAAGTTCAGCAGAAGAGGAAGATCAAGAGAAGAGGAGTTCTTCCTTGGATTGGAAAGTTTTTAACTGAAATTGGCAGTACCCCAAAGGTGTCTTGAGCCAATCAGAAGTGACTATCCAGAGTCACATGGTCGACTGGTCTGTCCATTTTCCGAGTTGATTTATGATTTTGTGGAGGATTCTTACAAACTCCCACTCAAAAATAGTGCATGTTTAATCATTAACTTTAATATCTTGAAAACAATACAAGAGACATGACATTTGTTGTCATCAACATTCTCTATGTAAACAAGCAATCATTTACATACTAAATATGAGATTCTTTCATGAATATTATACGTGAATGTAACAAAACATGAACATTCCTAGTTACAAATCATACTGGTTAATTCATT
Source organism: Xyrauchen texanus (assembly GCF_025860055.1). Classification (NCBI taxonomy): domain Eukaryota; kingdom Metazoa; phylum Chordata; class Actinopteri; order Cypriniformes; family Catostomidae; genus Xyrauchen; species Xyrauchen texanus. Next base: position 11,826,592 of record NC_068317.1, read on the forward strand.
GATTTTGGATAAGAATTATCTAGAAAGGCTAGATATGGTGTATATTTTATAGGGTTAAATCACAAGGACTGGGATGAGGATCTCAGAAGGGAAGCTGGTTCACTCTATCCTTTATTGCTTGTGACCTCTGCACTTAGGTGCCTCTTTGCAGAGATGGCCTTAATAGCAGTTTAGGCACCACGGATGAGTTTTATGACTCTCTAATTGCTCGGTATGGGATCTCTCTGATCTGTGGAATGTTATGTTGTGTTCATTTGATGACTTTGTTCATAGATAATCCTACAAGTGTCATTCACTACTGAAAAAACATTAGTATTGAGAAAGCTACCTTGAAAATGTAGATTGTCAAGCTACTCATAAGTAGCTCAATGTAAAGAAGTTAAAAGTGTATATATATATATATATATATATATATATATATATATATATATATATATATATATATATAATCTGGGCACTGTTTATCTGGCACAAAAACAATAAGGATCTCAATTAACATGCATTCCAAAAGGCATTGCAGGGCACTTACAATGGGAAACAGATATAGTAGCCGTGCTGCAGAATAATTTTCATCATTCTGAAATAAAAAATAAAAAAGACGGAAAAAGTTCTGATTGATTATTTTTTTTGGACTCCACACAATTCAGCCATCCAAAGTGCTCACAGTGGAAAGTAAAATATTTGAAGGGAATAGAGCATAGCAATGATCACTTCTGAGTGAACCACATCCTTAGAGAGTATGATTATTAAGTTTATTTACATCAGAGTAAATGAAACAGTCCATCAACACTGACACAATCTATTCTATACAATGTACATCCATTTAAGTATGAAATAGTTCTCACAAGGTTATTCACCATTCTTAGAGTCTATAAGCTTTGGTCATCCTTATTTATAATAGAGCAAGCAAGAAAATGGATATCTTTCACCATAATATTTTTCTCCTGTGATCCTAGATGAAATCGTTGATGAAAGTCATGCTGATATAACCCCTTAAGTTGAGTCCATTCACAACAGTTTAGAAGGGTCAAGGCAGTCCACAATAAAGGACAATAAATCCAACATTAATTCATCAGCAGTTACAGGTAAGCTCTTCTTTCAGTAGACTGCATATAACACTTTTATATACTGTTTGTTTTCTGGAGTTCAGTCTGTCAGGCACAGGTGAGTATTGCATACCAGCCCAGGTGGAAATAAAGACAAATGGTGTGTTCAACTTCATGCAACGCTGCACAGACTTATTGGCATTGCATATCGGTTATATATTTAGTCCGACTTAAGACGGCACCATTGCGTGTATCCGTGACATCCTATCAAAGTCCCGTGATTCAAGACCATCCGCCTGGTTTTAAAGCGGCTGCACAAGCTCTGATGACAACACAGCTTATTCACTATAGGCCAGACTCACCGATGACAACGGTGACATATGTTTTATTCATGTTGATGGTTCTCTTTCTAACTCCTCTCCTGGCTGCAACCAGAAAATATCACTGATTGATAAGGCAAGGCACAGTTCGAGTTATACACACCTATTTACACACAAGGAGATTGACCTTAAGCAATACTCTTTGTCTGTATTCACCATAGATTTTTCCCAAACTCTGAATACTGCACATGCATACTGTCAGTCTTCAGCGGTTGTCACAGACTGTCCAGTTTTAGTTCATTGGGCTTTCAAAGCAAAAACAGCCCCTCCAGCTTTTCATTTTTAAAACCTACTCTTGACAGTTATAGTCTTACCTCAGTAAAACTGCAGCATGCAGCTATGGCAGGGAATCACAGTGCTTGGAGTCAGCCCACTCTAATCTCTATTCATAGCTGGAATGATACAGTACAACAGAAGCTGTGTGAGCAATTACCAAGCCATCACAGAGATGGAAAGTCTATTATTTACACAGACAGCAGAATTCACATAAGGAAGGATCTTTAACACACACAAGGGTATATAAAGTTTATATTGTTTACTTGATAACTGTCAGTTTGGCAGTCATTTTACAACACAACTGAACCACAAGTGCAGAGCCAGAAAATGAATGAATGAATTAGTTTGTTAAGAAATTAAGTCTAGCATATTAATGTTGATTATTAATTTAGAAAATTGTATCAGTTTTATCAACATGATTTACAGGCCACTTTTTTGTGTTCTGAGACACAGAGATAGAACTAAAACAATGTCCACACCATAATACAAGACAAACCAGTCAGTAGTTATATTCGAAATAGACCAACATTTATAATTAATATTCTCATTACACCAAAGCACTATACAAAAAAATATTCCAGCCTACAACAATTGTGATACTATTAATATATTACACCACAGCCTATTTGCATTTTATGCAACACAAAATACTACACTTAGTAAACATGCACTGCTACATCAACAGCTCTTCATTTTTCCACAACCAAAACCATGAAGAACCAATAAAAACAACACTAATGACAACTCCACTATTGTTACGATTCTGATGCCTGTGTCTTATTAATTCAGTTCCCTCCTCCTACTGCTTCACTCTGCTAATGTTGGTCGAAGTTGATGAAGACTTGAGTATTTAAACTACATTCTTATATCCATGCAGTTAATTGTTTCAAATGTATTTGTTTTAGTTATAGTTTTACTATTTTGATGAAAATTACCTTTAAAATTATTCAAGATTTTGTCATGTTACATTAATTAAATTTAGTCAGATTTTAGTCAAACTTTTAGTTGATGATGATGGGCAAAAAGTGTGTCAAACTGTAACAGACCTAACTTTACTCAAATATTCAAACATTTAGAAAAAAGTATATTAACGTTTTCTAATGTAAACATGTATCAAACGTGTAAATATACCTACTGTCCTTGTTGTGAAAAACATGAGCTCCTGAAATAATAATGAACTGACTGAAGTATTAGTTACTTGTTAGAATTTAGCCTACTGTATTCTAAATTCTTCATGATTTAGAGACTTATTAATTTTCCGTGAATGGATATTACATTGCGAGTTGTGTTTTTCTAACAGAAACAGCTTATTAATGCAAGTTATGCAACGCAAATTTCACCTGTTCTGACTAGCGCATAATTTAGTTCAAGTTCACCTGCACTCAAAAAAATGATTTTAGCTCTTTGTTCAATTTCTTTAATTAAAATGAGCACATACGACACAACTCTTCATAGAAATCATTCCAGCTTAATTTCATTAAGTGTAATCAATGTAATTTTAAAAAAATTAGGTTTACCAAAAAAAATTTAATTGAGTCAACATGTATATTTTTCGTTCGTCTTAAACCGGTTATACGTCATCAACGGAACGAAAACTTTGACGCATGCGCAGATCATCAGAAGCAGAAGAGTGACAGGTAAGTGGTAATTTTAATCTATCACCATCCATATACTTTTGTAAATTATTTAACAAATAAATGTGCTTTATTGTTATCTTGTTGCATACCAGAAAGAAAATGTACTTTCAGTATGAAAAATAGCTGGTAATAGTGTCGTTTTGTAGATGACGTTAGGCCTACATGTGGTGCAGTCATTCATATGCAATATTCAAATTCAATCATTATTTTTTACTAAAAGTAACATATAGCATGATGAATCTCGATGTATAATAGGAACAGTGGACAGAAAACCCTGTTAATATATTCAGTGCCGTGATAATGTAACTTATGCTATCAAGGGCAAAGCCATAACCGTCACAGAACACGTTCATTAAAAATAGCCAAATTGTCTCCCGATATTTGAAATTGTTGCTCTGCATTCAGCTGTTATTAGGATGACAAAAAGGTTTGAAAGTTATATTTTAGGCTGTTTTTCCTCAAACCTATAACTGCTCGTCAATGTCAAAATGATTGAGATGACCAATCAAATTAAAGCAGACAGAGCTCATTCCAGTGAACGTTGAAAGAAAACGAGGTCAGATTTGACGTATCGAAGCATTTAATATGATAACGTATCGTAATGCAAACTACACAGGGTCTGAAATGAACGGGGGTTGTAGGTGCATCACAAATTGAAGGTAAAGGGGAAAAACATTCCCCACACAAATGAAACTAACTAGGGCTGATGACGTCGACGCAAAAAAACGTCGACGCAAAATATGCGCGTCGATTCGTCGGACCCAAAACAAAGATGGCGGCGCCGGCGAATAGTAGCAACACGAGTGGCTCCTCAGACTATCAGAAGTGCAAGGCGGCATGCACTCGTTCCTCTAAAGTATGGCAATTCTTTAATTTAAAAGGAAACAATTCCGTGATATGTCGTCTTTGCAAAATGGAGATGGCCTTCCATTCTAGCACCACGGAGCAGCTGCAGATGACAGAGAACCGTAAGTTTTTTTTTTCAACTCCCCACTTTGTACTCGATGTTGGAGTAGGCTATAATACGTTGTCGACACCTAAAGTTTTCGCTTATAGCTATTAATGTCGTGAAAAATACATAGAGGACACTGACAACGCGCTGACAGACAGTACCAAGCAGGTAACATTTAATAAAGTCTCAACTTTCAAATTTGGTCATTCAAAGAAAATTTAACCATAAATAGGCCAACTATTTTGTGGCTCTTTAATGTGTCGTGACAGATTGCCTCAGTTAAAGCTGCTCGTGAACCGATCATCTTTTCCTTGGTTAATTTATAGCATCAAATAGGCTAAACATGAATGTAGCCTACATCAGAAGGACTGTTGTTTTAACCGCGGAAAGATGTCAGTACAGTAGCCTACAATCCATTATTCAAATTGAAATCCACCGACGTTAATCTTCTCTCTCCTGACTACTTTGTCGGACAAAAATGGCGTATTATGATTGATTGATCAGATCGCCAGTCAATCAAACTCCCGGCAAATGTTTTTTTTTTTTAACATTTTATACACCCCCACCCCCGATGAAACCGGTATTACCGGTGTTGTCACAAGTCGATTAATCAAATTGAAATCGAATCGGACTGGAAAAAATGAATCGTTAGATTAATCGATGCATCGAAAAAATTAATCGCTAGATTAATCGTTTAAAAAATAATCGTTTATCCCAGCCCTAAAACTAACGTTACAGTTGTTGCGATTAAAGTGAAATGAGACGTGATTGATGTTAATTCACTGCATTATATTTAGATCTGCACACGTTTATGTTTGTGTGTGTTTTCGTGCAGAGTTTGGAATCGAGGAATTGACTCCAAAAGAGTCGATTCCTCGACTCTGAATAGCCTCAGAGTCAGGATCGATTCCAGCACAGGAATCGACTCGCGCTGTCGACTCTGTTGCTGTGTCAGAAATAAATGAAGCGAGGAATTTAGACACTGGCGTATTTTACCGCGTCAGAGAGCTGTCGCAGAAACATTGTCACGTGCATTTATCCTAACTTTACATCGATTACATTAGAAATAGTTAACTGTAATAATGACTATAGTTTATACATACACCATGACATTAGTTTAAATTGTCATATAAATACAATAAATATAGATTTGGTTTTCCATGCTTAACGTTATGTTCATAATCAAACTAACCATAAATCATAAAAAAACTCACATCAAGAATAAACATATCAATAAGAGTACATTATATTTAACTCTTCTGTCCAAGCACTGTTTAAGACTATGATCATGTGCATCACATGACCATTATAATAAGATGAATTCATTAAAGACTGCCTTCTTCCTTGTTTAATTCTGAAATAATTGTCTATAGACTACAGAAAACTCGCAGAAAACAGCGTGCGATTCCTCTTGTGCTTGATGCCTAACTCTACCTAAAATACATGCAAAAGATAAACTTTTACACTATGATGGGCAAACTTTGCAATTAATACGTGAATCATGCATTCTGAACCGGGATGCAGCTGCCTGTATGGATCACGGATCAACTACGATCCCTATACTTGACATTGCACATCATGCGATGTGACTATCACAGATGTGCACATCACGATATCGATGCCAAAACATTATATTATGCAGCCCTATTTGGACAGTGACCTCTAAAAGTCACTGCCTACGAAGGTAGTCAAAGTCGATTCCAAAAAAACCTAGTGTTTGCGAAATTGATAATTTTTTTTATTTACAACCCTGGTTATGACTTGTTTCCTGTTTTTCTATTTTAGATTTGAGTACACTGTCATCATCACAAACCATTGTTATAACCAACGATTTGTAATTGACTAGAGGTAAGTGCAAATTCATTATGTAGTTAGTCCAAAGCGTTATTTGTTTTTTTTTTTCTTTTTTCTAATATATATATATATATATTTTTTTTTGTTCTCTTCTTTTTCAGTGCATGTGGAAGTGTAGAGAGTGTACTGTTGTAGAGTCCAGTAGGTCTCGGTTGCTTAAACATTATAGACTAAATCATAGGCATTATAGTTGTAGCAGGCGTTATCCATGTCCATATTTGACTTGCCCTAATACCTTCAAAACATGGAATAGCCTTTACATACATTTAAGTAGAGACCACAAAACACACACCTCACAAGAACAAATTCCCTTGTCAACATTTAATTGCCCTGTATGTGCACGTAGTGATCTTGCATCTGAAAGGGAATTTTTTCTGCATTTGAATACCCATTTACGGAGTAACGAGACAGTCCAGTGTGTATTTATTGGTTGTAGCTTTCAGACAAATATATATGCAACTTATCAGTCTCACAAGAACAGAAAGCATACTCCACATTCAGTCAAAGATTTCAAGCCTGGTGTAGTTAAACCTGCAGGGGAATCTCAGGACTTGCAAGATGACATTTTGGAGGATGACGATACGTGTACTGTAGATGCAACAGTCAGTGTTAATCAAAGCAGTGATTCTGAAGTATTAGACTTGTCAAAAATAATTCTGACAAATCTTGCTGCAGCATTGTTGAAATTAGAGCATATTAGTCATGTGCCAGCTACTGTAGTCAATGAATTTTTAGAGGAATTGCATTTTTGCATACATCTGCATCGGTGCCCCTCTCGATTAAAAGTATTCAGGACGTGTTGCAGAGCCATAACATTATTGTTGATAAAGCAGTTGTACAGGAAATTGCTTCAGCAGCCTCAGGATCTAACACTTTGTTCAAAGCTATTGGCAAGGGTGGACCTCTTAACTCTGCATACCACCGCAAGAAGTATTACAAAGACAATTTTCATGTTGTAGAACCAATTGAATACATTCTTGGTTTAAAAGAAAACAAAACCTATCAGTATATCCCCATTCTACAATCTTTGCAGCAGATCTTGAAAAAAAAAGATGTAGTGGACAGCATTGTACAGAACCACAGAGTTCAGCTGCACAGTGAAAATTGTAAAGCGTACAGAACTTTTCAGGACGGCAAAGTTCACAAAGAGAAAAAATTCTCAGGGGAGGAGTTGAGACTGTCTTTAAGTTTATATGTGGACGATTTTGAAATTTGCAATCCCCTTGGTACCTCTAGGAAAATACACAAACTCTGTGCTATTTATTGGATTTTAAACAATCTACCTCCTGGATCACATTCAGCTTTGTCTAATATTTACTTAGCAGTGCTTTGTAAAACTGATGATGTGAAGAAATTTGGGTACCACAGAGTTCTGGAACCTCTCATTGAAGATTTGTGTACTCTTGAGCGACATGGAGTCTTTGTCTCTCAGTTGGGTAAATTCCTCAAAGGGGATCTTCATTTTGTAGTAGCAGATAACCTTGGAGCGCATGGGATAGCAGGCTTTATTGAAAACTTTTCTGGAGAATATTTCTGTCGATTTTGCTTAGCGAAACGCTCAGATATTCAGACAAATGATGTCCGCTCTGGTTCTTTTGTACAAAGGTCAAAAGAAGTTCATGAATCTCATGTGAAGCTGGCTCAGCAGACAAATGCTCCCTCCTTTGGTGTTAAAAAGAGTGTGTATTCACAAAGCATCTTGAACACTTCTGTGTTACCTCTGGGTATCCACCAGATATTTTGCACGATCTTTTGGAGGGAATCGTGCCAATTGAGCTTGCACAGTGCCTTGCTGTTCTTGTATCCAAAAATATTTCACTGTAGAAAATCTCAACAAAATCATTGTTAAATTTCCTTATACAGGAACAGATAAGACAAACAAACCAAACGTGATACCACATAACATTTCAAGCAAAAAAACCATAGGAGGCAATGGGCATGAAAATTGGACATTGTTAAGGTTGCTACCATTGATGGTAGGTCATTTGATTCCAGAGGACGAATTGGCATGGCAAGTTCTTTTGGATTTAAAGGACATTGTGGAACTTGCTGTTGCTAGGTTTCACACAGATGACACACTTGCATATTTTGAATGCAAAATTACTGAACATAGACAGAAGTACACAGAGCTTTTTCCAGGAATTCTGTTGCGACCCAAACATCATTTTGTGGAGCACTACCCTGAGCTCACAAAGCTATATGGTCCACTTGTAGGGCAGTGGACCATGCGGTTTGAAGCTAAGCACAGCTTCTTCAAGCAGGTCTCACGCCATACAAAATGCTTTAAGAATGTGCCACTGTCATTAGCAGTGAAACACCAGCTGATGATTTCTTACTACATGAGACCTTGTAGCCTACAGAAGCCTGAATTTGAAGTCCATGATGTATCAACTGTTTCAGTTGATATTTTGAATCAAGCAGCTGCTGAGAGAATTAAGTTGAAGTATCCAAGTACAAGTGAAGTACACCTGACCAAAAAAGTGATCAGTAAGGGTGTTGAGCTCAGAAATGGAATGATAGTTGCACAAGGCTCTACAAGTGGGCTGCCAGACTTTTGTGAGATCCTTCAAATCTGCTTGGTTCAGGACAGGTTGTGCTTCATCGTGAAAAGGCTGTCATCATGGTACAGAGAACACTACCGTGCCTTTGAAATACATGCTACACGTGATATCGCCTTGCTTGAAGTTGCTGATTTACCTGATCCATATCCTTTGGCAGCTTACTCCATTGAATCTATGAGGATGGTTACTTTGAAACGGTTCCTGACCGTGACAGGTTTGTTGTCCAGCAGTCATACTTTTCCCTTGTAGTACTACATGTTTGTTCTGCCCAAGCAATGCTAATGGGCGATTTCCCTTTTGTTAAGTTCAACTTTATGGGCTGCTTTACATAATCATTGTGTAAAAATGTCCATGGCTCTGCAAAACATTTCCATTTTTGTGGCCTGTGCGTGGTCATGTAATGATGTTATAAACATTGTAATTTTTCTATGTATTGTTCAGATTTAAGTTATGTTACTAAATTGGTTTCATATATGTGGTTGACACTAAAACATGGTCTTGTCTTTTACAGATTAGGTAAGAAAGGAAATGGCATCATTCAAACTCCGGATAATATGGGGAAATGACAATTCACAGAGGCTCATTTTCAGTGATGGCATGCCAGCATCTCTGAATGCACTCTCCAAAAAGATTGAAAATGAATGTGGCCTCCAAGGGCAGGAATTTCGACTTCAATATATGGATAAAGACTTCAATGAGTTCATGAACTTGACATCAGTCTCTGACCTCAATGACAAAGATCACGGTCAGGGTTGTTTTTTTGACCTCTAGCTCCAGTTCCTTCAGCCATATGCCTGCTGAGTCCACTCCTCTTGCCCATTCTCTTTCTTCTGACTCCTGTGATGCTGATGCTGAGAACTCGTCTGCAGACACTGACATTTTGTCGTCTTCTGAGTCCACATCAGCTAGGTCATCATTATGGCCAACACCTTTCATTCTACCTCGTTTCCCTTATGATGTGCAATTGAAACTGGATCAGGGCAACTCAGCATTCAGGACTGATGGCAAATTTTGCATTCCTGACCCCAAACTCAAGTCAGGTATCCTTGATGCTTTGGCAGAGGAAATAATTAACTACAAGGCATATCCATCTGACAGCGAGTTCAGTGATGTGGCAGAAGCATTGGTAGCCAAACATCCATGCCTTAAAGAGCAAGGTTCTGTCAGCGGCTACAGTGGATGGAAGATGAGTTTAAAGTATAAACTTGCAAACTACAGGAGCAGATTGAGAAGCCTGGGATGCCCTGAAGTTACAGTAAATGCCCTTAAGCACAAACCAGAAGGAACGTCCAGCCCTGCCTATGGGATAAAAAAGCCTAAGAAGGCAGAAGTGAACTACTGTCCAGGATTTCCTGCAGGTGAAACAGCAGAAAGCCAGGAAAAGATGAGGGTGGATCTTCTTGCTGAACTGAAGAAAAAAACAATGATGAAACCGTGAGGAAGATGATGGACATGACTTTCGCTCACAGAAGGCATGAGATTGTCCATGATTCCCCTTTAGTCACAGCCTTCAAAAGCAGATGGCCTGCTCTTTTTCAAGTGCTGCGAGGTAAGTGATTTGACGTTTCCTTTCTATCAGAGCTGTCCTGTAGTCTATGTTGAATTGCCCATAAACAAGACCTCTCTAACTTATGTGTTTAGATAAATGCTGAATTTCGTCGCATCACAACCGTTCCTTTACAATCCAAGTTCCTGTCACAACTGGATCGGTTTTCTGATGATCTGCTAAAGGTGTTTACCAAAAGGGGTGGAGTAGTCAAGAAAAGGATTCAGGATGTGATGGTGCCAATGTCTCAGGTTATATTGTTTTTATTTGTTTGTTTTACTAAATTGCTTTCTTCTACAACAAGCTATTTTTGTAATGCTCTGTAGTGCATAAGGGCTGATGTGTATTGTATAGGAGGGTGTTATGTAAATTAAATGTACATAACCAACACTAAACAAATCTTTAATAAAATGTATCATTATGTCTGTATTCTCAGAATGGCACCATAGAGACCAAGCGAGAGTGCATTCTCAAGGGGCTATGCATCTACCTGAATGAAGATCCACATAATCTGGTGAAGGAGTATTTGGTGAGTTGGAGTTCTCTTTCATCAAAAACAAATAATCACTAATAACGAACTTGAATGTGCAAAAGACGTAACGTGAACAGAGCCTAAAACGGTTTGGTTTGTTTAAAAGCAGAGCCTCTTTCTTTTGATAAATATTTTATCCAGAAATGCATACAACAAAATATTTTGGAGACCATTAAAGTTTTGTGAAAATTATAAAAACACTGGCTGGCAACTTTATTTAAAGGACAAGTTCGGTATTTTACACTTAAAGCCCTGTTTTAAGATCATTTCTGATGAAATAGAACGGTTTACATTGAAATTTGGACAGATGCTGCTGGGCGAGAATTTTGCTTTCTGTGGTAGCACCCCCACCTCCACAATGGTTGCATAGGTGCACTGATTGAATCATTCATAAAGCGCATTAAACTTTAGTTTACAAAGACGTGAAACTCACCGTGTGGTCTGGGGTGTTCACTGATATGCTCACACAAAAATCGCTGCAAAAGATGCTTTCCAACAGGTGTTTTACCATTCGTTGTAAAACTGTGGACCTATTTTTCCAAACGCCTCACACACGTACATTCTTCCGTTGAGAGCTTGAATAATAGACACTCCGGCGGCGGAGTAATACCGTACCTCAGAACATCCAACACAAGTCCAATGGAGTTGGACAAAAACTACGATAAAACCTGTTGGAAAGCATCTTTTGCAGCGATTTTTGTGTGAGCTTATCAGTGAACACCCCAGACCACTCGGTGAGTTTCACGTCTTTGTAAACTAAAGTTTAATGCGTTTTATGAAGGATTGTTCCAGTGCACCTATGCAACCATTGTGGAGGTGGGGGTGCTACCACAGAAACCGAAAATTCTCGGGACAGCAGCATCTGTCCAAATTTCAATCTTAACCGTTCTATTTCATCAGAAACGATCTTAAAACAGGGCTTTAAGTGTAAACTACCGAACTTGTCCTTTAAAAAGCTGGTAGGGAGAGTTAAGGTAAGTAGTAAATACACTGCAGCCCAGGTTCTCACGGCAGAACGCCGGCTCACCATTGGGTGATGCTGTTCCCGTGAGCACCATGGCGCCTGTGTGTGATTCTGACGAAGGAGCTAGCCAATAATGAGGTGGAGTTCTGATGTAGAACCTGGAAGCGCTGCAGTGTATTTACTACATCCACAGTGTAGGAGACTGACACAGATTAGAAGAAATTGTTGAATAAAGTCATTATTTGGGGTTTTTTGCACACAAAATGTATTCTTGTCGCTTCATAACATTTTGATTGAACTACTGTCGTCACATGGACTATTGTGTCTTTACTACCTTTGGGCCTTGAAAGTTGCAATCATGTTGCTGTATATTGATGGTTCAGAAATCCTTTGGTTTCATCAAAAAAATATTAATTTGTGTTCTGAAGATGATTGAAAGGCGTGTTTGGAATGACATGAGGGAGAGGAATTAATGACAGAATTTATTTTTTGGTGAACTATCCCTTTAATGCCTGTGCATTTGATTATTTTACAAGACAGATTGGCCAATTAGAATATGAGTCACATACTGTATACAGCATATTTTCTGGAAGTCTTCATTTTTTTACATGTTATATAATTTAATTGTATTTATTTTTTATTCCCGAAGGATGTTAACTTTGAGAGCGCAGAGGCGGACATCAAGAAGACAGTAATGGGAATCTATGTGGTAAAGCATGAATTTGCAGAGGCAACAGAAGACCCTGAAGATGTCGGCATTGTGCTGGAAGGTGTGGAGGTACTCTCTTGTTTAGGTAATGTAGCAATGGCTACAGCCATGCTACTTGGACTGATTTACTCTTTAAATCTTACCTACCCAAAAGAGCTCCGTTATACATTTGAAGTGCTCCAGAAGGTAATCCTGGAGCTAGACTCCAATAAGTTGTCTGGAAAAGCACAGGCGCTGAAGACAAAACTCTTCACTTAGATGTTTACCTTTTGTGTTCATGGTTAAGTTATATGTGAATGTTTAAATTTTTCTGAGCAGAAGTATTTTATTTTTCTAAATTTGTAATTGCTCATGTTTCATTGAACATTTTCTGAGCAGATTTTAAGTTTCTCTATTGGATTTAAATTCATTTAATTGACATTCTCATGTAACCATATGAACAAATGGAAATGCTGGTTTAGGAGACGCATTGGCGTTTTTGCACTATAAGCAGAGCACTGTGATTTTTGTTTCTTCTTGTTCACTCATGTAACTGGCAGTCTTGTGTTTAGAGTTAGGAACAAAAGGAAATGCTGGATTACATTCTTTAGCATCGTGTTCTTGTTGCATTGGCATTTTTTGCACTGTGAGCAGAGGTTTTCAAGTCTCTATCACTCATTTAATTGCTTGCTATCTCATGTTTACAGTAATAAACAAGAAAATGCTGGATTATATTCTTTAGCATACTCATGTTCTTGTTTGACATTTTTGCACTGTGAGCAGAGGTCATCAAGTCTCACTCATTTAATTGCTACTGTTTTAATTGTTAATATTTACAGTAATAAACAAAAGGAAATGCTGTTATATTCTCTTGTGTGCTCATGCATGTTTTATTTACATTGTCATTTTTTAACTTAGTGAACGATTCTAGTGCCTTGTTTGCAAAACATATTGACTTTCTTCATAGTAGACTAACCTCACGTAGACAAGTAATATTTATTGTTACTATGTAAAAAGTGGTTTTAATTTAATTGAACATTAGTATTTCACTTTCATTGGAAGTAACTAGAGTCAAGTTAGCTAAAATTATAATGTTTATTATAATGTAATGTTTATTAATGTTTTATCTAGTAGGCAGGACAAAAATGTATGTTGTTGACATGGCTTTGTTAGATATATTAGACATGAGACAATTAAATGTAGTTAACAGGGCATTATTTTTTAGAGTAGGCATGGCAAAATTAGACATAGTTAACCTGAAAAGATTTTCTCTATTAGGGATGGCAGAAACTTAATCTAGTAGGAATGACACAGTTTTATTTAGAAGTCTTGACTAAATGAATTCAAGTTCATACAACAAGATTACAACAAATCATATCAAACAAATTAGATCTTGTTGGAACAATGTAACTAAATTTCGTGGAAAACCTTTCCTTAATTTAATTACGTTCGTTCAACAAATTTTTTTTTTGAGTGTGTTCATTCACTTCACTGTGCAGACGTAAGTTGTTATATTACATATACAGTATGTTGTGGATAAAGTGATTAAACTCATATATAAATAGGATGCGTTTTAATCAGTTTGAATGTTCAACTCATGCAGCTCAAGCGGAGAAATCCCTAACATACTGGATTATTGGATTAGATTAATCCATGTCTAATATCTTCTTCTATATACAGAATCTCAATATGTTTCTTCTTCTTTTTATATCTTGTAGTTAATTCCTTGCAGTATAATTTTTATCTCAAAATGTATTATTAAAATCATTGAATTATCTTAATGATGGGCCTTTTTCATCTCTTCTTCCTTATCGTTGATGAAGTCAAAAAATCCTTTTGTCAACTAATGTTTTCATCAGATATTACATTGACAAGATTAACATTGTATCCATGCTGCTACTTCTCAGAATGACCCCACCGCCAAAATGTGATTTTGAGACTGCATCAGAGCGCACTGGAATCACGTGTGATGGAAGGTTAGGACAGCTGTTGCTGATTATGCTTGGGGACTAGCCATTGGCTGTTGTATTTGAACTATTTGTGGATGATATTAACTGTAATATATATATATAATTTGGGGATATAATTACCTTTTAAGTTCCATTTAGTGTTAAATATTAAATTCCCTATCTGTCACTCACTCGACATTGTGTCAATGAAGTGACAATAGGGGTCACTATTTTTATACAAGGCCAATGGGAATTGGCGAGTTGTATTTGCATGCCACTGCTCCGAACATAGGGGTATAAAGGAGCTACCGTGCAAACTGCTCACTCAGATTTTGTCATCGGAGCCGAGTGGTCGATGTTCATTGAGCTGAATTCCCACGGATTTCATTCACCTCTGCTGGATTCTGAGGGCGCATTACAGCGGCTTCTCCCCCCTCTGCACAGGTGCACTACAGAGATCGCCCCTGGAAACTTCGGCAGAACAACTAAAAGAGTATATTGTAAAAGAGTATAAATCCTAAAAGAGTATATTCTAAAAGAGCGACCCACACGCAAACGTCTTTTTAAAGACATGTCTATTTAAGATGCCTTTCACTTTGTGTTATTCCTGATTGCGGTCATTATCACAATCGCTGTCTTTCGTGTCTGGGCGCTGCCCTTGTGGAGACATCGTTCATGGATGGGTCATGTTCGCACTGTGAGGCACTTAGGTGGCCTTAGGCTACTCTTTTATAGCGCCTTTTTAACCTTAACGATATTCAAAGCACTTTACACTGTGACTCATTCACCCATTCATACACCAGTGGTGGCAGAGCTGCCATGCAAGTTGCTAGCCTGCCATTGGGAGCAACTTGGGGTTCAGTGCCAAGGACACTTCGGCATGTGGAGTCGTGTTGGTCAGGATTCAAACCACTAACCCTGCGATTAGTTGCTGACCCGCTCTAACAACTGAGCCACAGCCGCCCACCATGGCAACGTTGCGGTCATGGCTTGCCTTCATAAGAAAGCAAACCACCCCAGCGGCTCCCCACCTTGGTCCTTTTACCTACGGGTATGAGGCAAGCGTGGCTAGCACTGGTGGTGATTTGGGGACCTCAATGGGACCACCTCCGCCGGGCATTCCCCCGTGGACCTCCCATTCCCCAGCACGCTCGATTGCCCGGTCGGTCTTCCGGATGATTGCGCCGGCTCATCTCAGGGCAAGTTCAACCTCTCGTTCAGGGTCCGTGAAGGTGATGAGCTCTCGAGTGCAGCATCAGAGAGCAGGCTCTTCCAGTTGGACACGGAAGCCTCAGCTGGGCTTTCCCCCTCGGGTATGGTCGCCCAGTCACAGGCTAACGGCGAAATTACGGACATGCTTTCATGCTTTCCAAGATTTCCCAGGCAGTCGCTAGCGTCAGGCTCGAGTGGAACCCTCCGCTCTCCCCTGAACCCTCGCGGCTCAATAATTGCTTCCTGGCCATGTGGCGCTGCTCACAGCCACGCCCTGCCTCAGTTCCTTTCCGGAAGTGCACAAGGAGCTGACAAGGTCATGGGAGGCACCTTATAATACCTGGTCCCGATATTTCAGCTTCCCTACCCCTTACTACCCTCGATGGTGGGGCGACCAAGGGGTATTTGGTATAAGGCCCTCGGGGTCACCTATGCCCTCAGAGCACTGCCACCTGGCGCGGGCACTCCAAGCTCCTGTCCAGGGCCTGTAGGTTTATGTCGTCCCTGATGACCAAGGCCTACGATGCCACTGAACAAGCCGCCTCCGCCCTGCACGCCATGGCTCTCCTGCAAGTCCACCAAGCCAAGGTGTTAAAAGAACTGCACGAGGGTAGTTCCACCCTGGGATTGATGCAGGAACTGCACTCTGCGACCGACCTTGCCCTCCGGGTGACAAAGGTCACGGCACGGTCTCTTGAGCCCTTGGAGTCAGCTGAGCTTAAGGCACTCTCTTAAAGACACTTCACTTCCATCAAGAGGGTAGGAGACCTGCAAGCGTTCTCTCTCATCAAAATGTGCATGAAGTTCGGTCCAGGATACTTTCACGTGATCTTGAGACACCGACCGGGCTATGTGCTCAAGGTTCCCATGACCCCATTTAGGGATCATGTGGTGAACCAGCAAATGCTGCCCCAGGAGGAGGGCCAAAAGTTGTTGACCGTGGGGTGGGTGTTCACTGTCCTTTTCTACAGTTTTCTGGTCTATTCTGCATTACGCGGCGGCTCATTTTTGCTTATCGCAGCCACAACGCTGGACTTCCCACTGAAATGGCCAGGACCTTCTCTCTCAGCTCCTCAGCACAAAACCTGATGTTCCTTTGAGTTAGGTTTCATCCTGTTGCCACAAATTGATTATTCTAAAAGAAAATACTGACATGACAAAGCAGAGAGAGAGAGAGAGAGATACATTTTTCCAAAGGCTAGTTTATATAGTGACAGTTCATTGCTTTAGGGGATCACAGTGTCATTTTGTGTGTGTGTGGGGGGGGTAGAGCGGGTCAGGTAAGAGCAGAGAGACAATCAAAACTGTGGTTATGATCAATTATTTATACCAGTAAGAAAGCCACCTAGCAGCCATCACAACACCCTAGCAACCACCACCAGTTAATGATTATTGATCAAATATACTCTTGTCAAAAGATAATAGGGTGTTGTTAGAGCATTAACACTTTTCACAAGCCAAAAATTTAGAGAATTTTATTATAAACATGCCCTCATGATTTGATATTGCTGATATTCCTCCTGATTAAATGGAAAAATTTGCTCCAGACAACAACCGTATCAATCAAGCCAGACAATCACACCAATGTGGTGTCCTCATTTGGCCTCTTTTCTTAACGATAAGTATATGAGGAAATATACTTAAGTATGCAGCTAGGGTTGCCATTAACTGTGTGACTGCAGATATCACATGAATTATCGATGTGCAGTTTGAGTGATGAGTAAAACTCAAGATGTTTTGGGTGGCGGGAGCAGGATTATTAAAAGCCAGGGAGCCTTAAATTAAATATGACTTTATCACAATGTCTGTCTTACTTACTGAGGAATGTAGTATTAAAATATTCATGATAGACTGCCAGTGTTGTTGGTTGTTGTGTAGCAGACATGGATGAATGCAGCAACAGGGGGCCAGTTCAGTTGATTTCTTCTTTTTGAATATGTAACAGAGATGTGGTTCACAGACACACGCACACACAGACACACACACATATACACATATATATATATATATATACACACACAAACCAATCAGCCACAACTTTAAAACTGCCTATTGTGTAGGTCCCCCTCGTGCTGCCAAAAGAGTGCCAACCCACATCTCAGAATAACATTCTGAGATTATATTCTTCTCACCAAAATTGTAGAGAGTGTTTACCATAGACATTGTCAGGTCGAACCAGTCTGGCCATTCTCTGTTGACCTCTATCATCAACAAGAAATTTCTGTCCACAAAACTGCTGCTCACTGGATGTTTTTTTTTTTTGGCACCATTTGGAGTACATTCTAGAGACTGTTGTTTGTGAAAATCTCAGGAGATCAGCAGTTACAGAAATACTCAAACCTGCTCGTCTGGCACCAACAATCATCAATGCGATTTATCTAATCAGCCAATCGTGTGGCAGCAGTACAGGTCATGCAGATACAGGTTAGGTGCTTCAGTTAATGTTCACATGAACCATCAGAATGGGGAAAAAATATCTAGTGTGGCATGATTGTTGTTTTGACACACAACAGTCTCCAGAATTTACTCCAAATGGTGAGAAAAAATAAAAATAAAAAAATCAACAGAAAAAAACATCCAGTGAGCTGCAGTTCTGTGGACGGAAATGCTTTGTTGATGAAAGAGGTCAAAAGGCCAGACTGGCCAGACTGGATCAAACTCACAAATTATATGGTAAATCATATTAGGGCTGTCAATTGATTAAAATTTTTATTCAAATTAATTACATGGTGTCCCGATTAGTTCATCGCAATTAATCGCATATGCAAATATTTGCTGAGAAACCCCCTCAAAGAACAATAATTAAAATGCATTACATTCTTGTAACGCAGAAGAGTAAATCATTGATAAGACAATACAAAAAGCGGCTTTAGAATACAATGCATTGATTACTACCATATTATTGAAACAATCATTTGCATACAGTTCACAGCAATCCGTTTCGCAAGTGAATCTGTCAATCAGTTCGAGATTTATTATGAGGGCTTGTTTAAGGACCCGTCAATGTACACCTGTGTCAGACAGATGCTTGTGTAGCGTCTCGGGTGCATTGCGTCATAAACATAACATTTTAAGGTCACTGTGTGTGAGTAAGTTAAATATAGTTTAATTATAGTTAACATCTTGAAATCCCTTAGTTCGAATTTGCGCTCCATTAAGTGTTTTGAACTCAAGAACGTAACACATGTTTGTGTTGTGCAGCCCGTTGAAGTGTTGTTTTGTTCTCTGTATAAACTGCACATAGCCATACAGCTGAAGTTTCAATTACTGCCCTCTGGAGTAAACAGGTGGTACTGCAAGCTTGAATTTCTCAGGAATCTTCCTTATTACGGTCTGGGGTATTGCGATTAATGCGTAAATTTTTTTAACGTGTTATTTTTAATAAAATTGATCGCACTGAATTAATGCGTTAAATCGACAGCCCTAATATATATATATATATATATATATATATCCTAAAATTGTCTGCTTTATACAAGGCATTTGTGATTATGAATGATTTAACTTAAATATTAACTACCTGTTTGGGGAAAAAAGGTAATTTGACTTTAAATTTAATGAACTCCATACTGATAGTAAAGCTGTTTACAAAGAGATTAAGCTATGATATAGGATGCAATTTGCAAGTTAGTCAACTAACATCTTCTTTAGTAGTCCTAATGATATTTATTTTACTAATGATGGCACTTAAGCTTCATATGAGAGCAAATGAACCATTACGCAACAAATATCTGAAATTTAAACAAAAACATGGACCAGCTACTGCATACTATCATATTTTACAGTAGTATAACTATATCAAATAACAATAGTCCCCACTTAGCAGTGATAAACTAAGAGTTGCTTTCTGAACGAAGAAAGCTGTCATTGAGTTTTTGCTGGTGTGCCACGAAAAGCACTTCAGTCAAGCTGTGGTCACTGTGAAATGTCCTTGTATGTAAAAACCTACGTAAAGATACTTCACTTTTTTCCCTTTTGTGTTCCACTGAAAAATGTGAAAAATGAATTACGTCATGAGGGTTTGGAACGAAATGAGGGCAGGTAAATGACTGATTTATTTATTTATTTTTTAGGGGAACTTTTCCTTTTTCTGAACTCAACAGAACTAATATTATCTAGAATCACCTTTGCCAATTTAGCACACAGAAGCATTGCACCATTGGCAATTACCGAATACACTACAAACAATTGCATAAATAGCTTATCTTTTAATTACAGACTTAAGTATTGAATCAAGCCCTAAATGATGCTTTTGTATGAGGAGCCCTTTATTTGATCGAAATGACAGAATGGTGATATAATTGAAATGCTTATTTGTTAATCATTTATGCATCAAGTTATCACTGGATATTTTTTTCTTTCTCTTGAAAGAGCCCTTTTGTCTGATGAGCAGGCTTTATTATAAATTCATCCAAAATCCAGCCACTGATGAGTCATATTCTCAATTTTTAGATGGGTTGGTTCTGTCCTTTGTATCCTAAAGAAAGTGCAGTCTCATTATAGAGTGTGTGCCCTGCTTGTTGCGGTAAAAAGATTAGAAGGATGTCAACTAAGCACTATTACTAACTTTATTAACTGTCTGCCATTACATTTTTATGTCACAATAACTGATTTGTACAGACAGTATTCATTCACATTCATAATAGTGGCCACAATTATTGGAATCAGAATGCCATTAATGCTTTTATAATTTCACAATTCTGCCTTATTTCTGAGGCCCTAAGCAACCGACCAACCAGGGCCCCATTTCGAAAAATGTGCTAAAAGAATTAAATAAAATGTATTTTAAATCATAATTTAAAATTCATCCAATCAGCAGTTGTAGCCAAGTGCATTCAAAATTTTGAATGAAATAAAATTGTAGTTCTAGATAATTAATGCATGTTTTCCAGTTTTTTCAAAAATACAGTGATGGAAAAAGAAATATTTACCTACATATATTTTTACAAAACACTTTTTTATGAACAGGATGTGCAAAGCCTACAACTTCACCCAATTGCATTTTGGAATTCAGTTGTTATTTATTATTATTATAACCCAACAATTATTCATTGTTGTCCGGTTTTTCTGAAGTTTGGAAGTCCTGTATATTTGTTTCATATATTACGAACCCGAAACCAAAGTCCTACTTGAAAAACTGACCCAAACCCGGCGGACATCTAATGTGAACCGCTCTAAGAGCACTGACAACAGCATATTAGCATATATACCCAGAACATCATGTCACCACTCAAGCAGTTTTTGCAATGCTTCCTACCGGGGCAGAAGTCTCACCGTCATCTGGGGCCCAATGCAATTGTGTGGTCTGCGTGGTGGTTAAAACTGCTACTGCTTCGGGTTTGTAATTTATGAAAAAATATACAGGACATCCGAACATGTTTTGACCATGAGTTATGGGCCGTTCACACCGAAATCATTTTAGTGTGCATCTACTCTGTCTTTCCATTGTTTTCCTATGTAAACACGCACTGGACAAACATCCTTGACTGCTGCACCGTGTTTTGCCGGCACATTTTTAGACACTGTGTCAAGTTCAAAATATCTTCAGGTCTCAAAAACGCACGTTATGCTGTGTCTAGATTGTTGTTAGCACAGGTGTCACAAAGATTTCATGTTTTGAACAAGTTCAGGTTGCAAAGTTGACAGTTACAATGTTGTGTTATTTGTAACAATATTTGATTTCTCTGAAGGAATTTTAGGGTAAACATCTGACACAAAGTTAATATTTAAATGAAACAACTGGCTCTTTTATGTCTCCTGAGCTACTGTACAAAAGAGTAATATTTGAACAATTTAGTTGTTGGCAGTTACTAAATGTAATTTCTTTTTTTATATATAACCATATGCAATGGGGTTGAAATTAAGCTCAAGAAAGAGGAAACTGGCCACTTTGTTTAGTTGCATAGTTATTGTTCTTTTAAATTATATTGCAGCTAAAAAAAAAGAAAAAGAAAAGAAAGAAAGAAACTTAAAATCATAAAACATCTTGATCACAAAGCATCATTTAAACCCCTTGCCACACAGTTTGAAACATATTAACATGAATAACTGAAGAAAATGCTAGTGCCAGTATGTGAGTTGTGGTTGCTAAGCACCATAGGTACATACTGTAGCTGACTGCCATTTAAAGATAAAATGACAATTGTAAGTGTGTTCAGAATGAATATTATCTTTAGAATTGTGCCAAGTGAACGTATATTGCTGTCCTTCCTACATATAATTACCTACTTTGTCATCCTGAATTCATCAGTAGGAAATTACTTCAATGCAAAGTTTTGACAAAAATGTATGGATTTGTAATGCTGGTTCAGTGGCGGTTTAAACCACTACGCAAACCATACAATTGCATGGGACCCTGTATGTCAGGACTGGCACATTTTTAGACACTGTGACAAGTTAAAAGAACTTCAGGTTTCAGAAACACAGGTTGAGACACCTGGGTTCTGTTTCAGTCGTTATTACGCGTTCAGGGTTGGGGGTAATGGATTACATGTAACAAGATTATGTATTAAAATACATATATAAGTAACTGTATTCCACTACAGTTAACATTTATATCATTGGTAATAAGAATAGTTACATTCAAAAAGTATTTTGATTGCTGAAGACATTACTTTGCATTTTATTGTCTTTTTTAATTAATATTTAGTCCTTTCATATGGAAAACAGTTGTACATATAAATTATGAGATCCAAAGTGCATTTGAACAGCAGTGAAACACATTCTTATGACATTCATCTGAGCAGACAGAAAAGTAAGTTTGGAGCAGAAGAAATAGAAATAAACCTTGTGTAAATTCTCAGCTTTATGCTAAGCTAAAATGATATTTCTAGCCATTTTACATGCACATGTTACCAGACACGATCATATTTATTTTATCAAGAGAATTAATGTTAGATCATAATTTCTAATACTTTTGATAATAGGGCAAAAAATTGTATTCTTGATCATAATTTTTGTATTGTTTTCCTGTAACAATATCTAAAAATCCTTAAAACAAGATCAATTTGATTACTCTCCTTTTAGAAACAACACTGCATTTAAATATTTAGTTTTTTCAGAGAATGTTTTGTGTATTTTGTCTTATTGTACTGGCAGAATTTTATAGTCAAAACAAGTGAAAAAATCTACCAGTGCTGAAGAAGTAATCCAAAGTATTTAGCACGTTACTGATCTTGAGTAATCTAACAAAATATGTTAAAAATTACATTTTACAGCATGTATTCTGTAATCTGTAGTGGAATACATCTCAAAAGTAACCCTCCCAACCCTGGCTGAATCCAAATTGTTTTTAGGGCAGGTGTCACAAATATTTAACATTCTGAACAAGTTCAGGTTGCAAAGAGGTGACTGTTACAATGTTTAACATTATTCCAGATTGTTCTGCACCATGCAAAGTTTCAGCGCTTGATAAATGGCAATGTTTTTTAGTTTTGCTATGGTGTGCTGAGGGACCGATGTACCTTGTATGTTTTCAGTTACGAATGTTGCCTACGATGCTTACAAATAATGCACCCTTTTGCAACATGGTGAACAATGCACTGCAGCGTCAGAATATAAGCTCCAGATGAAAGAAAATAAGACAGAAATATGTTACTATTGTAAACAACAAGTCAACAAAGTAATAATAATAACATACTGTTTCGTATTATAATGACAAACTGGACAACAATTGTTTTGTTATAATATTAATATACTATTCTCTATGTGGCTGTCTGGGCGTGGTCGAGATTTGTGAATGGAGAGCAAGATTGGGAGACAAGAGCAGTAAGGGGTTACACCTGTGGGTAATTTTCTAACAGATGTTCTATGTTGCAGTGAGAGGTGACAGAGAGATAAAAGGGAAGATGAGTGCCACAGAGGGAGGAGAGTGACACACACTTGCTGTGTGTGTGCTGTGTATGTGTAAAGATGCTGTTACACTGAAAAGTGACTTGCACGAGAATGTGGAAATTAGTCTGGTCTCCGCTTTCTCATTTCAAATAGAGTTAAAGAACCTGTTATAGTGGTGCCGTGACCCGGATATTTTTTGAGTTGTAGTAATCAACCATAATCCAGAACATCACCAGCAGTGCTTTTGGATGCTGCCATACAGTGAAAGCGATCGCCTTTTGCCTTTGCCCAAAAGCTCTGCGATGCCTATCAGAGGTGGCTGCTGAAAGAGGATTGTGACACCGAAGCTGTTATTGAACTCCTGGTGCTGGAAAATGTTGTTGTCCGGCTACTGAAAGGAATGGTTGAGTGTGTCCATTGCCACAGCCTGGCGTCACTGATGTAGGCAATCATGCTGGCTGAGGACCATTCGGTTGCATGCTCGTGGGTCACAGAGCCCCCGTCTCTCGCTTTCTCTCCCCTCACCTCTCAGCTTTCCCCCTCCTCTCCCCCTACACATCAGAAACGGGGCTGCAGTTTCCTAAAACCAGCGCCCCATTCTAGGGGTTTTCCTAACCTGCCAGTTTGCTCTCTCTCTCGCCTCCCAAATAGACTGGTGACTCTGATGCCAGGGGTGCGGGGGGAAAGCCTGGGCCAGTCTGTGGGAATTCCTGACAAATTCAGGGCCAATGAGAGGCGATGGAGGTAGTGGCATTGGTTCAGGTCCCTGATGTGCTGCTGGCTGCCCCGATCAAGCAGGGACATACAGGATAGCAGTAAGTATCCAAGGGGGTACATACCAAGCCTTGGTGGATTTGGGATGTAATCAAACTTCTATACACCAATGCTTGATTCAAGTCAAGGCTTTGGATGCAGCACGGAGGGTGAAGGTGAGGTGTGTGCATGGGGATATGCACAAATACCCTTAATTGCCTGTTACTGTTCAATTCCAGGGACAAAAACTCCACACCCCCCACCCTCCGGGCAATACCCATGGGGAATTTGAAGCATACAAAGATGAGACTCTCAGGCACACCTTTGACCAAGTGAGAGTAATTGATGGTCAAAAGCTTCAGTCCAGTGTTGCGCTTTCCTATCCCTACTTTTCAATTATTAAAAATAGGTTGTATCAAGTGATGCTTGACTCTCAGTCAAAAACAGATACAGTCCAGTTGTTAACCCTCTTGGGTCTGAAGGAGTTTGTTTTTGAGTTTCAGTTGCTTAATCACATATTAATGGCTAAAGTCTGATAGCACCGTATTCAGCACAAACTGGTCTACAATAATATGTGAGCAACATGTATGTACATGTTTGTATTTTTGAGAAAATAACATTTAATTTCAGTCACTGAAATAAGGCCATATAACACATACTAAATATTTGATCATTATACCTACAGGATCTTGTAGCCTAGAGTTTTTGCAACAAAATGATGTGAAAACCATCCTGATCACTCATTCAAACAAAACAATATAGTCATTTCACTTTTGTAAGACAGTTTTAGTATTAGAAAGGCCATATGCGAGGAGGCATGGATGATCATGAATACTGGTGTGATTCATACCTAAGGAGACAAAGACCCCTCCCTGGGCCTATCAATGGGGAATGTGACTGAGAGAGAATGAATGTGAGGAGATATTATGATTGAATGTATTGTTTGTAGCTTATTCACAAAATCACGTTGAAGTTAAAAGAAGTAATCTGACTACGCTTTATTTACATAAAGATTTTACTTAAAACATTTAGACCTACACTAAAGATTTTTAAATGTTTTTAAAAGAAATCTCTTCTGCTCAACAACGCTGCATTTTTTTAATCCAAAATACAGCAAAAACAGTGATATTGTGAAATGTTTTATACAATTTAAAATAACTTTTATATTTTAATATATTGTAAAATGCTATTTATTTCTGTGATCAAAGCTGAATTTTCAGCATCATTACTGCAGTCTTCAGTGTCACATGATCCTTCAGAAATCATTTTAATATGCTGATTTGCTGCTCAAGAAACATTTATTATTATTATCATTGCTGAAAACAGTTGTGTACAATTTTTCTTTCAGGATTCTTTGATAAATGGATTTACACATGAAACAACACATAGAGCAATGGTACAAAAGACAGTGCAAAAGAGACATTCAGGACAAAAGTGCAAACAGGGACAGTGCAAGATGAAAGAGTATTACCGAAGTTGGATGGTTTTTATGAGCCCACTCATCCACCTATGCGTAGCCTACTCACTCACATAGAATTGCACATAACCATTGTAAACTTTGAAGTGAAATTTCACAGGACATAGATTTGAGAATACAGTTCCATGCATTTGTGCCATTTTTGAAAACACCCCCCATGTGTTTGTTGTAGGCAGTCACAGGTGCAGGACATGGAAATGTCTTTGTCCTCCATGTATCTTTTGATTTCACCCTCCTCTGCACAGTCTCACCTGTATAAGCAGAATGGATGGTAGAACAGATAGATACCTCTCATGTGTCCATCCACCTCACAAATACAAGAGGTCCATCCCGAATCCACCTGATGGATCCCCTGGCAGATCTTTTTGAGAGTGAATTAGTTGCATCCTGTGGGCAGTCCATCCTATAGTCTCTGCAAGACCGACAAGCACAAAACCTCATGGCAAACAAATCTGTCAGAAGCTTTGGACTTGTGTAGAAATTGTCCATGTACACATGGTACCCAGAGCCTAAAACTTTACAGTCCAAACAAGATGTCACAGCATCATATGATAGTCCATACCCTGTGGGAAAGTAGTTTTTTCCTGTGTACACAGAAAAGTCCACAGTGTATCTATTTGATGAATCAGCAAGGACAAGCAACTTGAAGCCCCACCTTATTGGCTATCATGTGCAGTGCCATTCCTGTGTTTGCTTTACATGCCACCATTCTTTCATCCACATCTAAGTTTGTTTTAGGATGATACGTGGCTTTACAAGCATGACAGATAGTGTCCATGAGAGGTTTGACACTGAAAAGACAGTCATGTTCAGCTGTGCCCCTTTTTCTGTAATTGTTATTGTCTGCATCTGGGTGACTCATGTGCACATTCCATGAAATGGTGCGGTATCTGTCTCTTGAAATGATTGTGGCAGGAAAAGGCACAGAGAAAAGACTATCTTGCCACCAGTAGTCTCTGATGGAGCTCACCTTCACCATGGCCATGTAAAACAGCAGGTCAATGTAGCAGTATAACTCAATGATGCTGACATCTATCCATTTATATTTGCTCCACTCGCCATTGGTGTTGTGGCACAGAGCTGACAGAGACTCTGGGGAGTGTGTACATCAGCAGGAGTCTGTGATCCTGGTTTCTGTGCAGGCAGGAATATCAGAGTCTGTGGAACCACGTCAATATCAGTTTCTGTTTTCCATGACAGAGTGGACTGCCTGTTGCTTGCCTGAATGTTTGTCTTGGCTCTCTTTGCAACAGGTGTCTAATCGCTATCATTCTTATAGCCGTAAAACAAACAAACAAACAAACAACTGTGAGCTTGTTTATTACACAAATAACTATATTATTAGCATTATCAATCACTAAATGTAATATTGCCCAGCCAAAGCAAAAAAAACACATTTTTGTAAAGCCATACAGACACATACATTTGTATGGATTATGTAAATCCAGAGTATGTAAAAAGAATTACCTAATATCTGAAATAAAGGGTAAAGGGGCCATTACCGGAGATAGTACACCACAAGAATTTACACATTCATGCACTTCATAGACCGGGCATATTTACAGCACATTTTACACATTTTCACCCGAACAGATATTTACACATATAAAAGTAGACCCTTTATAGTTTCTAATGATGGCTTACACTTATCTGTATGCCAAAAAACAACAGAGTATTTTAAGTTATTTCCACTGTTATGAAGAAATAATCCAGCAAGATGCGCCTGCGCATCTGTCGACCCCAGAGGTAAATTCCGAAAAGCTGCCGGGAAACGGTCTTCCAGGTGGCTCATTATAATCTGATGGCGGGGCATTTAGGACAAGATAAGACACCGAACCATCTCATTGCCCATTTTTAAAGGCCGAGCATGTAGGCAGGTAGTGTGCTGCATGTCACGAATGTCAGATGGTGAATCCACCGGCCACTCCAAAAGCTTAATTATACCCTCTTCCATTGACCGAGATCCCCTTCGAAAGAACTGGCATGGGGGGCAGTGCATTGTACTAGTCTTGGTGGATTATGCAATGTGATACCCTGAAGCAGTGCACCATTTCAGCATGCAGTGTAACAGACTCTTTAAAATGATCTCCCTAGTTGGGATCCCGAAAGAGGTCCTAACTGACCATGGCACTACGTTTATGTCACGTACACTTTGCAAACTGTATGAATTATTTAGAATTAAATTGATTAATACCAGTGTTTACCATCCCCAGATGGATGGCCTGGTCGATTTAGTCAGACCCTTAAAAACATGATTTGTAAGTTAGTTCACGAGGATATGAGAAATAGGGATAAATGGCTCTAACCCCTATTGTTCACAGTACGAGAGATCCCACAAGTCTCTACATGGTTTTCCCCTTTTTTATTAATGTACGGCTGCAGATCTCACGGTTTCTTAGATGACTTGAGGGAAAATTGGGAGGAGGGACCTTCAGAGAGCAAAAGGTTCTTCACCTGAGAGTAAAACTCCACACTGGGATGAGTAAAACAAGAGAACTTGCTCCAGGCTCAAGAACGTCAAACCCGGCTGTACATTAAGGGTGATGAG
Source organism: Xyrauchen texanus (assembly GCF_025860055.1). Classification (NCBI taxonomy): domain Eukaryota; kingdom Metazoa; phylum Chordata; class Actinopteri; order Cypriniformes; family Catostomidae; genus Xyrauchen; species Xyrauchen texanus. The sequence continues at coordinate 11,854,800 of NC_068317.1, forward strand.
CTTCATAAAATGCGACCGGGAGATAAGGTACTCGTATTATTACCCACATTGAGCTCTAAATGACTCACAAAGTGGCAAGGACCCTTTGAGGTAATAAGGCAGGTCGGGGATGTCGACTATGAGGTAAAACAAACAGGTAGGGGCAGAGCATGGCAAAATTTGGAGAGAGGAGGTCCCAATGGTGGTTCTGGAGAGGGAAGAGATGGGGCCCCAGTTCCATGTGGAGACCACCTCTCTCCACCCCAAGTCATGGAGGTTGCCAAGTTGCAAGCAGAATTTTCTGATGTTTTCTCACCTCTCCAATCATACAAATCTCAGAAAACACCACATTGTGACAACACCAGGGGTGGTGGTACACACTCGCCCTATTTGGTTTACCGAACACAAGAAACAAGTGGTAGGGGAAGAAATTAAGGCTATAACATGAGAGTAATAGAGCAATACAACAGTGACTGGTCCAGCCCAATGGTTCTAGTACCTAAGGTCGATGGTTCAGTTCAGTGTGGATTTTCAAAAAGTCAATGCAGTGTCTAAATTGTATGCATATCCAATGCCTCGTATTGACGAACTGCTAGATCGGTTAGGCGCGGCTCACTTTTAATCAACACTGGATTTGTCAAAGGGATATTGGCTGATTCCCTTGACTCCCATGTCCCATGAAAAAAATATATATTTTCCACTCAGTTTGAATTACTCCAGTTTTTGACCCTTCCGTTTGTTTGGGGCCCCAGCTATGTTTCAGTGGCTCATGGTCAGAATCCTCCACCCACACACTACGTATGCATGCTACCTATCTGGATGACATCATTACAGTCATGATTTGCAGCAGCACATGAAGCACCTGAGGGCTGTCCACAGAGATTGTTGTGGTAGGCTGGACTCACGGCAATCCCAAAAAAGTGTACAATTGAGTAGGTGGATGTATGGTATCTGCCTTTACACTTGGGTTATGGGCAGGTGTGTCCCCAAATTGATAAGACTGCAGCTATTACGACTTTCCCAAGACCAAAAAGGAGGTGAGACAGTTTCTGGGGCTAGCTGGCTATTACCGTAGGACTATTCAAGTAGCGGGCAGGCCGGATGGCTCCCGGCCTGAATCAGGTGACGGGGTTATGTGGAGGTGGGGGCATGATCGAGTGTAGATTTGTGAATGAGAGCGAGATCGGAGATGAGTGCGGTAGGGTTACACCTTTAATTTACTAACAGCTGTTCTGTGTTGCAGTGAGAGACGACAGAGAGACAAAAGGGAAGCTGAGAGCCACAGAGGGAGAAGAGTGACACACACTTGCTGTGTGTGTATAGATTGCTGTGACACTGAAAAGTGACTTGCACAATTAAAAGATAAAAGTAGTCTGGTCTCCGCTTCCTCATTCCAAAGAGAGTTAAAGAACCTGTTACACTGTATCAACGGAATTCCAAAATGTTTTTGTGAAGTAGTTTTGCACACCCTGTTCACCAAAAAAAAAAAAGAAAGAAAGAAAAAAAAGAGGTTTTGTAAAAATATATGTAGGTAAATATTGTTTTTTATCACTGCATTGTGGAAAAACTGGAAAGCATGCATTAATTATCCTTAACTAGATTTTTATTTAATTAAACATTTTGAATGTACTTGGCTACAACTCCTGATTTAAACTATTATTTAAAATCAGTTTTATGTCATTAAAGCAAAGGTTTTCGAAATGGGGCCCTGGGTTGGTCAGTTGCTTGGGGCCTCAGAAATTGTAAACCTGGCCCTGCCCTGATTACCAGGGACTGGTAGGAAATAAAAGGAAACCAAACGTGAACAAAGAAAATAAGAGTGCAAAATAAAAATATATTCATAATGTGAAAAAAAAACATACCAAGGGAGAAATAATAAATATGTTATTTGTGCAACGTTATCATTGATTAAGTGATCAACCTATAATAATGCATTATAGATCTGCATTGTTCAATGATAGCGCAGCTGAACTTACAGCTATTGCTTAACCCCGAGTGAAGCCTCATTCTCACTGCGAACAGATGAGAGAGCAGGTGTTTGTTAGTGCTCCAGGCAAAAAATTAAAATAAAAACTTTCGAAAGCAAGGGTCTTTTGTACGGTCGAGATTTTACGCAACAAATTATCATTTGTTGGATTGTTCACATATATTATTTATCACATGTAACTACTGTATTTGCATACGCCTTAGAAAATAATGTACTGAAGATTTTCAATTGTTTTAGGGATGGATGAAGACGTAACATGTCTCATAATGAGCAGGATGGCCAATGGGCATCTCTTCTCTGGCAGCAGGAATGCAGCCCAGCTTGGATGGGAGTGAGTCTGTAGATTACTTTTCAGATTACATTCAGTTTCATTTGATATGTGTAATTAGTCATATTTAAATCATTACATTACATGCACTACATAACTGTACTGAAAGAGATGTGGTTGCTTGGTGTGGTAACCCCAGCCAAAAAGTGGGAAAAACTGAAGAACCTACAAGGTAAATTCATCTTAATAATATATACAGTTCTGCATGTAAATTTACATCATTTGCAGCATCTACAAGATGTTTTTTTTTTAATTTAGCATAAAAGTAGCTTTTTTTTAGTACTGCATTAATGTAGCTATTTGATATTACAGATATGTACATACATTTCACTAATCTAGATCATATCTAAATTTGCAAATTATCCTTTTGAAAAGTTTACAAGTCCTTGGTTCTTAATATCTTGTGTCCTCCTTCAGGGTCAATGACTATAGCCTTTTGTGATGTTTGTGCATAGCACTTCTCGTTTGATCTCTCAACCACAGTGGCTGATCTAACTTTGCCACTCAGGACAATTTAGGGGCTCATAATCAACTATGTCAAAAGGCTACAAATGATAATTTATGCTTAAAGGGGCAAAAAAGAGTTTTTAAAATATTTAATTATTATTTTCTAACGGAGCATAATTCAATATCTGTTATACAGTATTGAATAAAAAACAAAACACATTTTTGTTTTTGCTCATTTTAAAGAAAAACATACAAGGGGTATGTAAACTTTGAGGCACAGCTTTACATTATTTTTATTCAGTGATGTTCAAAAGTCTTAGACACATTAGGTGCTTCACAAATACATTTACCTTAAGACAAGTTATTTTATTCAGCTAAGAGTTTTAATTGGAAATATCAATTTAGACTGTAGTAGTATACTCACTATCATGCATTAAATTACAGAATTAGTTCACCCAAAAATTATAATCTTGAGTAATTCTCTCATCATTTCCTCACCTTTATGTCATCTCAAACTCCTATGACTTTCTTCCACAGAATTCAAACAAAGATATTTTAATGGAAAATGATGTCTGTTTGTTCACACAAAGTAGGTGAATGGTGACCAAATCTTTTAGCTCCAAAAAGGACATAAAGGCAGCATTAAGGTAATACATATGACTGTCTTGTGAAGCGATCCAATCAGTTTTGTGTGAGAACAGACCAAACTGTAACTCCTTTTTCATAAATGAAGAGTAAATTATAATTATTGGATGAGCTATTCCTTTAAAACCATACTGAATGACTTTATGCTGTCAGAGCCTTTTTATATGAAAATGTCATGTATGTATAAGATATATAATTCTCTTCTAAATCATTTTTAGGAGCCAAGGAAGCCAACCACCCTCCTCATGGACTGCACCAGATTTGCCAGTTCTTGCTGTGAGAAGTTCTTTGCCTTCCGGCTCAGCTCTCTTTTCATGACAACGGTGCAATAGAGCGAGTGCAATACCGCCCCCACTGCACCGATTCTCCGGCCAACCTCCCGCTCCATTGCCCCCTCGCTCGTGAACAAGACCCTTAGGTACTTGAACTTCTTCACTTGGGGGCAATACCTCCTTCCCTACGTGGAATATGCACTCCATCGGTTTCCTGCTGAGAACAATGGCCTCAGATTTAGAGGTGCTAATCCTCATCCCAGCCGCTTCACACTCGACTGCCAAGCGATCCAGTGAGAGCTGAAGGTCATGGACCGATGATGACATGAAGACAACATCATCTGCAAAAAGCAGCGATGAGATCCCCCGCCCACCGAACCGCACACCTTCCCCACTCCGACTACGCCTCGATATCCTGTCCATGAATATCACAAACAGGATTGGTGACAAAGCGCAGCCTTGGCGGAGACCAACCCCCACATGGAATGAACTTGACTTCATGCCGAGGACCCGGACACAGCTCTCGCTTTGGACGTACAGGTATTGGATCGCCCTAAGAAGGGACCCCCCCCACCCCGTACTCCCGCAGCACCTCCCACAGTCTCTCCCGGGGGACCCGGTCATACGCCTTCTCCAGATCCACAAAACACATGTAGACCAGAAGGGCAAACTCCCAGGCCCCCTCCAGGATCCTTGCAAGAGTAAAGATCTGGTCCATCGTTCCACGGCCAGGACGAAAACCGCATTGTTCCTCTTCAATCCGAGGTTCAACAATCGGCCGAACCCTCCTCTCTAGCACCTTGGGTTAAACTTTACCAGGGAGGCTGAGAAGTGTGATACCCCTGTAGTTGGCACACTCTCTGATCCCCCTTTTGAGGGGAACCACCATCCCATTCTGCCACTCCTTAGGCACTGTCCCAGATTTCCACGCAATGTCGAAGAGGCGTGTCATCCATGACACCCCCTCGATATCCAAAGCTTGAGCATTTCTGGTCGGATCTCATCAATCCCCGGGGCTTTGCCACTGCGGAGTTGTTTGACTACCTCAGTGACCTCCCCCAGGGAAATAGAATCTGATCCCCCATCATCCTCCAGCTCTGCCTCTAGCATAGAGGGCGTGTTGGGATTTAGGAGTTCTTCAAAGTGTTCCTTCCACCGCCCAATAACCTCCTCGGTTGAGGTCAACAGCGTCCCATCTTTGCTGTATACAGCTTGGATGGTTCCCTATTTCCCCCTCCTAAGGTGGTGGATGGTTTTCCAGGAGAACTTTGGTGTGGACCGAAAAGTCCTTCTCCATGGCTTCTCCGAACTTTTCCCACACCCACTGCTTTGCCTCCCTCACGGCCGAGGCCGCAGTCCTTCGGGCCTGTCGGTACCTTGCAACTGCCTCCGGAGACCTCCGGGACAACAAATCCCGGAAGGCCTCTTACTTCAGTTGGACGGCTTCCCTGACCACCAGTGTCCACCACGGTGTTTGAGCCTCCCAAGCCTCCTACGGCTCTGCCCCCAGAGCCTCCCAAGCCTCCTAAAGCTCTGCCCCTAGAGACTCCAGCGCCTACCAGGTATTCGCATCTGAAAGCTCCTACGGCGCCACCTCCCTCAGCTCCACCTCCAGAGCCTTCCAGGTCTCCACCCCTAAAGCCTCCTACGGCACCACCTTCCTCGGCCCAGCCTCCAGAGCCTCCCTGGGCTCCACCTCCAGAGCCTTCCAGGTCTCCACCCCTAAAGCCTCCTACGGCACCACCTTCCTCGGCCCAGCCTCCAGAGCCTCCATCGGCTCCACCTCCATAGCCTTCCTCGGCTCCGCCTCCTGAGCCCCCAGAGCTTTCCATGGTTCCGCTCCGCCTCCCGGGCCTCCCGAGCCATCCTCGGCTCCGCCTTCCTCAGCTCCGCCTCCTAGGCCTTCCTCGGCTCCGCCTCCAGAACCTCCCTCAGCTCTGCCTCCTGAGCCTCCTTCAGCTCCGCCTCCAGAGCCTCCCTCAGATTCGGCTCCAGAGCCTCCCTCAGCTCCGCCTCCTAGACCTGTCCCTGTCCTGTGGCCGGGAGCATGGTCGAGCACCTGTCTGGAGAGAGAGAAAACAGTAAGGGCACTTGCACCTGAGCTAAATTATGTCTAAATCCTGAATCTAATTCCAGTGAGTGGCATATAAAAGGCCACGTCACCACCAGAGACAAGGAGAGAACAAAACGTCAGTCCAGTGTTGGCTTTTTTGATGATTGTTAAAGAACTGTTGGTCGTTTAAGAAGTTTATGTTTAATGAGACTCTTTTGGTTATTTATAAAGTTACCTGAGTGAGCTCAGAAAAGCACCAAGAAGAGTGAAAAGGTGTGCTGGAAGCAGAAAATAAAGCCTTACCTGAACGGTGTTATTGCTTCTCGGCTCCTCCTTTCCATGCTCGAACCATAACAGTCTGCACTGCTATTCTCTTCCCATGCTCGCTGGAGTTAGAGACAGGCATTAGACATAATTTAGCTCAGGATTAAGCACCCTTACCACTTTCTCTCTCTCCAGACGGGCGCTCTACCATGCCCCGGCTGCCACATAGTGGTGTTCATTGCTGTATGTTCAAGAAAAATATTTTTTTTGCTTAACTTATTTGTGAATTTCAGTATTTGTAAATTGGGAAGTCATCAAATTTGGAGTACGACCTGACAAATTTTTGCTCAATACATCAAATAATCCATTTAAACAGGGGTGTATTTACTATTATTCCCAATCATGTAAATGTTTATGTTTATTTACAACATTTTAGTAGTAATGGAGTCATTTGGTTAATTGCTACTATTAATGCTATTGGTGAAGGGAATGAAGCTTCTTAAGATATGGGGCTTTTATGACTAATGTATTAATGCTGCAATTGTTCTCTAAGCTTCTGTACACAATTTAATTTACTGATATCTACTGCTTTAATGTAAAACATTGCAACTGAACTCTTCTACAACATGTGCTTTGACTAAATTTTATTATTAGGTAAGTGATGGTATTTGTGCTACTGTATTGGGATACTACCTGTGCTGGTATTAGCACTTCTTTCAAAAGAAATAGGAATAGGCCTACTCATTCAAATGAAGCTTCATAAATCATGGAAATGATGTGTGAAATGTGTTGTTTGCTTTGATGCAAGCTCAGAAACTTCGGCATCAAACATAACATAATTACTCACTTTTTACCATTGACCTCTTGATCTGCATTTGTTTCATTCATCACATTTTACTTAAGCACTTTCTTTTTGCATTGGTATCACTTTTTGCAGGGGTACAGTATAGTCTATGCTCACCTTTTATCAAAGGCTAAAAAAATTGCAAGGCATTTAACATCCACGTAGACATTAAAGACTCAGTAATGACAAAGGACATTTTGTCCTTACTGGAGTGCTTTGATTTGAACCAGCTTGTAGACTGTGCTACACATAATAAAGGTCACACATTAGACCTTGTGATTGCAAATGGATTGTTTGTGTCTCAGTTTACCACTGCTGATTTAGGGCTGTCTCACTGTTTTTTTTTTATATGGAACTCTCACACACTTATATTTCCTCTTCTCGCACTGTAAATGATAGCAAATGGAAATCCATTGATCTCTCTGATTTCACTTACTTTATTTACTTCTTTAAATTGTTTTCTCCAACTGACCCTCTGGAGGACAACATTTCTATGTTAAATAATGTTCTCTTGTCTGGCTTGGACTCTTTTGCTCACCATTTGACAGCAAGTCCCTTTGTAAGCACGATTTGATTATCAGGCTCCTTAAGAGGCACCAGGAGGTTGAACCCTTCCCGGCCAATCCTGTTCCCCTCCCAGGATCTCTCAGTGGTCCTCTCAGGCATTCAGAGACCCCTCTTCGAGCCGCTTGATTCAGTCGAGCTCAAAGCCCTCTCCTTGAAGATGGCCCTCCGGATCGCGCTCGCTTCCATCAAGAGGGTTGGGGACCTGCAAGCGTTCTCTGTCAGCGACACTTGCCTGGAGTTCGGTCTGGCAAATGCTCACCTCATCCTAAGACCACGACCGGGCTATGTGCCCTATGTTCATACAACCCCCTTCAGGGTTTAGGTCATGAACCTGCAAGCGAAGCTGCCACGTGAGGAGGCAGACCCAGCATCTTCGTTGCTGTGTCCGGTACGTGCTTTTCATATCCATGTGGACTGTACGCTGGGCTCTAGATGCACTGAGCAGCTTTTCGTCTGCTTTAGAACGCAGTCTCCAATCAGAGGTTAGCTCATTGGGTTGTTGATGCTATCCCCTAGCCTATCACACCCAGGTCGTGCCCCCTCCCCCTCTCCCCCGCGGGTTCATCCACACTCTACTAGAAGTGTGGTATTCTCGTGGGCACTGGCCCATGGCACCTCCCTAGCAGAGCAGCAGACTGTGCAACTGTGTGTTATTAAGCATAACAATAGAATATTTACTGGTGGATTTTGATCATTTAGTCTTTGTTTATTTCCAATTTCATTTTTAATTCTCTGTCTAACATTTTTCTTCCTACTGTTTACAGAATAGAGATAAAGCGTATGGAACCACTGATAATTCTGGTTAAAATATTTGTCATCAATAAGAGTCATTTTAATATGTCAAATTATTATCCAAATTTTGTGTGTTCTCCCTAGTTTTAAACTCATACAACAATTTTCTTTGTGTTTATCAATGCAATGCAAATTCCGGCATCCAAACACAGCCATGTGTTTGGGTGCCAATAAATTGCAGAGGAGCACCAGGTAACCATCACCACCCCCTGAACATGCCTTTGAGGCATCTGTGATCAACTTTTGAAAAGGACAGACCAGTCGACCATGTGTCTCCAGAAAGTTGCTTCTGATTGACTCAGGACACCTTTAGGGTGTGGGAAATTTCACCTCAAAACTTTTTTACCAAAGGAAGAACGCACTGTTCTCTTGATCTTCCTCTTTTGCTGAACTTGGCTCTTATAATGCTCTTTTTGGTAGCGTCTCTTGCTTCTGCCAGCTCCTCCATGCCACGTAGAGTCCAAGGAAAACTTGGAACACCAAAGTCCCGAGGAAGCCACTCACTGCTCTACGGTTCAGACACCCAACGGGAGTCACAAGTCCTCCTTGCAGAAGGCCTCGCTTCATCCAGACAATAGCTAGATCATAACAGAGTTTAATATGTCGGCGGAACGAACATTCTACAAACGCCAAAGAACCAAGCAACCCAAGGAAATGCAAAGACATGCAAGTACACCTCCAGACTTTTGCTCAAAGTGCTGGCGTATAAGTTAAATAATTTGGGTAATTCAATTGCAAATCAATTTAGACTGAAAAGAAGGATAAATGGTTCTTAAGGCATTGTAGGTTAAGGCTTTTGAAGGTTCCAATTTTTATAAAAGAGTGGCTGAAATTTATTTTTTAACAAGGTCCCTGATCATTTCAGCCTGATCTGAACTGTTTGTGGGGCACATATTAGCACAGTTTGATCGGTGAATCCGTCATTGGCTGTTATAGAAAGATGGTGCAGCATAAACTATTTTGGACTCAACAGCAAAGCCGTAGCCACCTTAAGTAGCCGTTAACATAGCAGCCTTAAAGGCTGGTACAATGTGGTAAACTTCTGTACCAAAATGCATGCTTGTATTTCAATGATTTCCAAAGGATACTTGTCCCTCGAACTGAACTCTGGGCCATCTCATGTCCCCTAGCTAATAGGTGAGAAGAGGCTTAAATGGAGAAGGCAGAGTATAAAGAATATCATGGGAATTGCATTATCATGATGAGTGGTCAACTATCCAGGGATAACCTCAGCTGACATGGATTAATATGTTTTGAATTTAATATGACCTGTGTTAATAACACACTTTTATTTAATTTCAAGCATGCAATTACAAATGGATCTAAATCGATCCAAGGAGATAAATTAAGAAGCAGAGTATATTTGTTTTTTCACTCAATAAACAAACTACCAGGCTCAGAGATCTAATTGAATCCTGTCACATTTTTATAATTTTTTTATTTTGTCTCTGCAACATCCATTAAGGAATAGTTCTCCCAAAATGACAATTCTCTCATAAATTACTCACCCTAATGCCATCCCAAATGTGAAGGAATTTCTTTCTATCGGGAAGACACGCAGGCTTGAGTGAGGTTTAAGATACAGAAAAGTAATGTCTCTCTTTGGCGTAGGCCCCATCTGGCCATCTGAGGGAGTTGTACTCGGAACCATCATATCCTGCCGGAGATAGGAAGCAGGGGCGAGGAGCCTACCCCTGTGCAGGACAGGGCTCAACTGGTGGTGGTGGGATGGTGGAGGTTTCCGTGTTAGCACACTGAAACAGCAATGTGATAGATTGTGAGCAGACTTATAAAGCAATGGCTTACATGCGATTGGCTAGGAGTTACCCAGCTAATGATGTGATGATGTACAGCTGCTAGTCTTCCCGCTAGAACTATGCTGTGCTTCCATTTCTTCTGCTGAACACAAAATATATTTCTTTAATAATATCTCAGCTCTGTAGGTCCATTCAATGCAAGTCAATAGGCTCCAAAACTATGAAGCTCAAAAAGCATATAAAGGCAGCATAAAAGTAATCAGTTTCACTCCATTGGTTAAATCCATCCAAGGAAGCATAAAAGTAATATATACAACTCCAGTTGTTAAATCCATGTTTTCAGAAGAAATATGATAGGTGTGGGTGTGAAACACCTATTGAAAAAGATCAATGAATTCAAACAGCCCTCTTAAGCACTCTTGTCTCCTAAGAGTTCTTCTTTTGTTTTTGGCGATATGTATTCATCATGTGTCTCGACATCTACTGGGCAAGGAGGAGAATTTATTGTAAAAAAGGACTTAAATATTGACGTGTTCCTAACCCACACCTATTGATTCGCTGCTTAAGACATGGATTTAACCATTGCAGTCGTATGGATTACTTTTATGCTGTCTTTATGTGCTTTTGAGCTTCAAAAACATGATGACTTGCATTGTATGGTCCTACAGAGCTGACATTCTTCTTAAAATCTGTTTTTGTGTTCAGCAGAAGAAAGAAAGTCATACACATCTAGGAGGGTGAATAAATGATGAGAGCATTTTTTTTTTAAACTGCAAACTCTGGTATTGATGCTATAAATGAGCTCTGAGTGCAAGGGGAAAACAGTCAGAGAACAAACAGTCCATGAGAATATAAAAGAAAAGAATGTTGTTACACTACTCTCAGCATAAAAGTATATTTTTGTACAATGGGCAACATGCACAAAGTACTTTCTAAGTCTGGTATGGAAGAACTTGGCTGGTCTGGACCTGTACTCCATTGAACAGCTTTGTTCAAGACCCCATCACCCAACTTCATTGTTTCTGCTTCTAGAAAATTATAGGCATATCCTGCAACACATCTAAGATTCCTTTTACAAATAATATACATCAATTTCCACTAATGTTTTCACAGTCTCCTTCAAAATCAAAACACAGGGATAGTAAACCTTCATTAGGTATGTTGTTTTCTTGATTGTAGTCTGCTCACTCTCCACTTCCCTTACTCTACAATTCAAAGCCCACCATGGGCTTCAAGTGGTGGGACGAGAGCCTCTTATAGGCTACTTCATAGCATGGCCAGTCATTTAATTTCCTTCTTGTTTCTCATGATGTTGCTTCTCAGTGCAACTCTCAGACCCTGATGGTAAGAGGGCACTGACAAACACAAAGAGTTCTTTTGTCTATTGATATCTATAATGTACAACCAGATAATGATTTTTAATATTAGACCATGGCAAACACACAGTTCTGCCCTGTTTTGGTAGCTCTGAAGGATTTTCAAATATTGTATTATGCATATGTGAACTGACAAGGATGAGTACAAAACATGTGTATGCTTATTTATTTATTATTGATAATGAAAATGAATAACTGATTCACTCACTTTTTTTAGAAACCTATCCCACAATCGCTAGGTTTGAATTGCTGCTGAAGACATGGATTTAACCACAGCAATCGTATGGATCACTCTTATGCTGTCTGTAACAGAGGCGGGAACCGGACAAAGCATCAAAGTAATGTTTAATGAGTAATTAAACATAAACATAAACAAACGCAGCTGCCTGTAGCTTTCTCTCTCCCGATCTGGCACCTCCGGCCGCCTTTATCCCACTTGTCGGCCTTGCCACACTCCTCCCTCCTTTGCTTCAGGCCACCTTCTCGGACCTGGGAGGGAGAAAAACAACAAAAAAGGGATGGAAAGGCCAACACGAAGCGACACCGGGAGAGAGAGAGGAGAGAAAAAAAACATACTCTTCCCGTTCTCTGATATGCGGTAGCCTGATCTTCTGTTATTCCTCCACTCTCTAGTGGATGACAGACACTCCTCCCCAGGTGGATCAGAGGCAGTCCTCCAGTCCCTAGCGGACAGAACACCCTGTCATGTTTTGGTGGATGGTAGGGGTCTTCTCCACCCCTGGTAACAATGTGAAAGGGAAAGGAAGAGGCAAGAACTGGCTTAACAATATAAATAATAATTTAATGATTAACTTAAAGCAATAGACATACAACACAAATGCATACAGTGTAGCTGCCTGTATCTCTCTCTCTCTCTCTCTCTCTCTCTCCCAAACTGCTACCTCCTGCAGCCTTTATACCTCTTGTCAGATTGATTAGCCTGATTAGGGGCCGGGTGTGCATCATCACGGCCCGGCCCTCCTACTTGCCACACAGTCTTTATTTGCTTTTGAGTTTCAAAATTTTGGACCACGATGACTCACATCTTATGGTACGTATTTATTATTGATAATGAACATGAATAACTGATGATGAGTTGTTGAATATGCTGCATAATATGGGCAGAAACTGGTAGCTGCTTTCACTTTTTAGAAAACCTTGCCAACTGTACAAGAACATTCCAAATGAATGAATGAATGAATAACTTGAGCTTGCACTTTTATTATATTCTGACTGAGCATATTAGGATATTTGTGGGCTTTCTGTAGGTGGAGACCATGCACACGCTCACGTGTGTATGATTTTAATGTAGCCAAGTGGAGAATTTTTATGTAATTTAACTCTAGTCATAAATTGGACGTGGCCTCATTAAGAACAAGAGTTTTGCAAAACTGGAGTTATACAACACCTGCTTTCTGGCACTCTCTCGTGTTAGAGATGTGAGAGCATGTGTTGTGCAGGAGAGCTCTCATTTTTGTTAACTGTTTGATAAATATTTGGGTAAATATATAATTCTACACAAAATGTTGTAAAATTTCATTAAATAGGTGTTAAGTTAAAATGGAGCGTTTGTTATGGGTTATATTTGAAGGATGCATATGATTACATGTGTGGAGTTTGACCATGTTTTGCATACATGTGAGGACTGGGTATGTAAATTTAGAATTAATCATATCTTATTTAACGATTTATAGCCCAGAGTGTTTTCCAGTTTAGTGAATAAGTGTAATACGTGATATATGTGAATACATGTGAAATTAGAATTTGATTGTTTAAACTGTTATACATGTCCTAAAAAACTTGGTTAAATATGCATAAAATGCTTTGAGTGATATAAGCATGTATTAAGGCAATGCATGCTGAAGCATATGGGTAGTCTAATACCCTGTTTAGATTTTTTTTTTACATACATCAACCGCTGTGTTTTTTATCTCTTTTTTAACATCTGTCAAAATAAACCCCTAAAAAGATATTTTTGTATTCTGTGTTGTTTATTTACAACCACCAGCTACATTATGATAAATTTTGATTTATAAAATGGGTTGCATTAGGAAAATGTTGTGTGTATTGACATTTTATAAATCATTCGTAGGAACATTTAGGAAATTATCGTATGATCACATTTATTATCATTTTATGAATGTCTTTAGAAATGAGGCCACATGTCTTGTAGCCAGAGCCGGCATAAGCGAAATAAGCGGCTGCTTATGGCCCGGTGGCCACCAGGGGGCCCCCAAGAGCACAAGATTTTTTTTTTTTTTTTGTGATTATACTGTAAATGGACAATGGTAATTATACAAAAACGCAATATTAAATGCAATATTATGTTAACGGGCTGCAGGATGCAAGCACATTCAGACAGCAAAACAGCAATGTAACAAAAAAGGACATATCCTTCTGGTGCAAAGAAAAGGAAAAAGAAAAAACAGAGGAAGAGAAAAACAGCACGATAAAGGTATGTTAAGTATCTAGGATAAGTTACGAGCTAACATTAGCTGGCTAGTTAGTTAACATAGCCTATGTAGCATATCTTCTTTTTTAGGAAAGTTTGATTAATCATCCGTAAATAGCCTTGACATCTTAATATATTATTAGTACAACATATTACTTAGCAAGTTTTAGATTAAAGTTTTTGTCTTCTGTGTAAAAATAACTTTCCTGGGTATATATTTTTGTAATAAAAATAAGATTCAGTTCCATAAACTTTGTACTGATAACAACTTAACATTATTTACATTAGTCTACCATTTTGGGGTCTTTGCGATTATATTCCAATATCATTATGCAGTTAGCTAGTTATAGATTAAGAGTTGTTGTTTAGGTGTACAGATGGCTTGCTGCTGTGCATAATAATTTGTGTTGAGAAAATAACATATTTTGTCAAATATTCTGTCAAATATGTACTCTTATGAAACTTCCCTAGGAGCACTGTTGAAATATTTTGGACGTGGGGCACAACCAACGCCACCTGCCCCAAGTTCCAGTGCTACAGCTGATGATGGTTTTTCAACAATCCCAGATCATTATATTTATATGGATAAACCATGCCTTTGTTTTTGACAGACAGTTGTATTACCTTTTAATATGACATCTAACATGGCTAGCTTTTATTATTATTTTCATCTTTCATCAGGTCCATCCTCTGCATGCAAGGAGCACTTCCCAGCACGTGCATCCACTGATGTTGTCATCTATCCTGTCGGACTCAGAAAGGACTGATCTGGTAAGCAGAGGGCCACTGTCTATAAAGGAAAACTTCACATTCCCTGAAAAACCTTACGGCCGAATCTTCCACTACTAAGTTAATTAATGGGGAAAAAATGTAAGTGGAGCTGCTCACTTATTCAAAAAGAAATGATACTGTCTACAGCTTCTGCTTCAAATTGTTCTCTAGGAAGTCCACAAAACTGGTAACAGAGGATCAACAGGATAGGGTAAATATAGGTGTGCTACTGTTACATTTAAAACCGTAGAAGGGTAAAATCATGCCAAGCAGACATTGGTATGTTGTAAGCAACACAGCTACAACTAATACAATTGATAAGGGGTGTGTTAGATTTATAGTGTGCGAATAATCAAGCATTGACAATATTCAATCATATTGGTGGCACCGAGGGGCCCCCAAATCAAATTCTGCTTAGGGCCCCATAAAGGCTTGGGCCGGCCCTGCTTGTAGCTTTGAAGTATACTCCTAATTTTGACAAAATAAACTTTTTTGCAGATTTACATATTTACAATTTAGTCAACAAAAAATATAGACTCAACTTTTGTTCATGAGCTTATCCAAATTGTTGTGACACAAAATGCTTTCTAGAATGCGAATGTCCCTTCTAATACCACCTGCCTCTGATGTACAACAGCAAGTAGCAAATTATGGTGTGTCCTGCTCTTATTTAAAACATCCCATTTCAAGAAGAAACATGTTAACACAAGAATGAAAACTGTTCTGCTGAAAAAAAAAAACAAAAGCTATACAACTGTTTCCACTAAATATACCATTGTATTGTGTTTTGGGCCACATTTATTTTTAATGATTTGTATTGTTTTCCATTATGAATATGTATGGGTCCTTAATGGCAGTGTAACTGAGCTTCTGGATCGGGTTCGTCAATAATAAAATAATGAAAACGAGACTTAGAATTTCCATGAAACGTGCACGCTTTTTAATTATCCCACATCACAACCTTCACAACTTGTAGGGACCAACAGTAAACTCATGTGCATGCTCATCCCTCTCTTGCCCATGGCAAGTCCCAAAAGACAGAATGTATTACACATAAATGCAACATCCCTATAGCCTTAACTTCAATTCAGAATTTAATCTGTTACAGCAGCAGTAAAATTGGACCAATTCATTGTCAATTCATTAGATTTCTAGTGTGCTCTGGATGGGTTTTTGTTTGATCCGTATCCCACATCCCCCCAATAAATACAAATAATTTTGCTTCGCTCTAGTCAGTTGCAGATGCTGGTGAAGGTGGAATATTCTAAATGCGCACTCCATTTCTTTCAATGTTGTCCTGTTCCATATAAATTGCGAAATATGCCACCAACTGTGGCAATTCCCATGGGGGCATGTCATATCATGCACAATTTCAGGGTTCCTCCACCTTCAAAATCCCAATTTTACCCCTGTCTAATGATATCCACTTGACATAACATGCCACCAAAGCTAACGTTTCGGGTTACTTAACTGTAACCCTTGTTCCATGAAAAAGCGGAACGAGATGCTGCACTTGATTTAGCGCATTGGGAACGTCTTTTAGGAGTGAATATGTTTGCAACACAACAATGAAATTGACTGGAATTTATTGCCTCTGCTGGTAACATCATCAGAATAGATGCACCACAGGTGCATCGTCAGGAATTTGTCATTTTGTCTGAAGAACAGTCCTGGGGCATCCTCAGAGCGACAATGAAGCACAGCATCTTGTTCTGCTTTTTCAGGGAACAAGGGTTACAGTTAAGTAACCTGAGACGTTCCCTATCAAAAGCTACACTTTGATTCTGCGCTTGATTTAGCGCTTTGGGAATGAGAATACCTATCCCGCCACACTGTGAATGTCTGGACTCCTAACGGTTGTTTACTTTGTGCTCACAAGAACGCGAGAGGTCTCAGACATGAGCTTGTGATGTTGGCTCAAGGACGTAAGAGCACGGAGTGGCATGAACATCCAAACTATAAAATCTTATGAATGTATACGGAGAGGACCAGCCTGCCGCATTACAAACATGCTGTAGTGGGACAGCTCCAGCCAAAGCTTTAGAGTAAGCAACCCCCCTTGGTAGAATGAGCCCTGATACCTACTGGCAAAGCTTGACTGCGTGCCTCATAGGCCAGGACAATAGCATTCCTCACCCAATGTGACATTGTATATTTGGTGGCTGCCGCCCCCCTGTTACGGCCCTATGACAAACAAATAGTTGCCCTGACTTACGCCACTGGCTAGTGCGGTGGACAAGGGCATGGACTGGACACAGTCTGTGAAATTTCTCCTGATACAGTGTTGTAAACGGCGGGGGACAGAAGGCTTCAAGAGTGACCGGATGTACGGCCGAGAAAGGAACCTTAGGCAGGTAGTCAGGATGAAGATGCAATATTGCTTTAGCCATTGCTGTGAAAAAATCTAAGCAGGATGGCAAGACAGAAAGAGACTGCAGATCCCAAATTCTTGGGAAGTAATTGCCATAAGAAAAACCATCTTGAGAGTCAGAAGCTTATCAGACGCTGACTCTAGTGGTTCAAAAGCGGTCTCAACATGACCCTCAAGGACTATCGCTAAGTCCCATGAAGGGATCCTGGTCCTAACAGGAGGTCTCAATCACATGGCCCCACGAACAAAGCAAGTGAGCAGAGGATGTTTACCCAATGGCATCCCGTAAATCAGGGCGTGGCAACCCGATAGAACGGCCACATAAACACTGAGAGTGGCGTGACATGTGCCTGCTGATAATTTTTCCTGTAGAAAGTCCAGAACTGAAGAAATCTGGCAGTTAACTGGATCTGCATTATGTGCAGTGCCAGTCTGTTTAGTTGGCTTGACCGTAGACCTCCTTGATGGTTTATGTAAGAGACTGCCGCTGTGTTGTCCACCCACACCTGGACATGGCATCCTCTCAGATACTGGAGGAAGTACTTCAGGGCCAGAAATACAGCAATCAACTTGAGACAGTTGATGTGCCAATCGAGCTGATGACCCTCCCATTCCCCTTGAGCTGGACGACCACATAAGACCACTCCCCAGCCCGACAGGGAGGCATCTGTCATTAGCAACTTGCGATGGCAAAACGCACCTCAGAGTGGGACCCAAGGTGAGGAAACAGGGTCTGAACCACATAGAGAGGGTACATAGCCTGTGGCGCGTAACCCTAATCTGCCTTAGGGGACTGGCACTTGGATGAAATCCGCTGGCTTTGAGCCACAACTGAAATGGTCTCATGTGCAGAAGGCCAAAAGGGATCACCGAGGACACATATGCCATGAGACCTTGTATTCGTTAGTACTGAAAAACTGTGCAATCTTGGCTTAGCCTGACTTTGCTCAGGGTGTTCTGAATGGCCTCGATTTGAGCGGGAGACAAATGTGCCCACATCGGGATCGAATTCCATATGATCCCCAGATACGTAGTTCTCTGAGTAAGAGAGATAACGCTTTTCTTGTCGTTGAGATTCAAACCCAGAGAAACCAGATGAGCTAAGATGATATTCCTGTGCTGTAAGGCCAGTTCTTGTGGCTGTGCTAGTATAGTGTCAGTCGTCTATTATAATTCAAAATCGAATCTCTTGTGCTCACATCCGGATAAATTGAATGCAATAGCTTTGTGATGAGCCATGAAAGAGACCCACACTCAATGACCAAAAATGTATTTGATTTTCACAGTGTAATGATGAACAAGAATTAAAAGTAATAGAGTCACCCTCTTTTTCAAATAATGATAGACTCAAGGAGAAATTAAAAGGTAGAGAGAGATGGAACATATAGGTCAAAATGAAATTAAAGCAACACATAGAGAGGCAGGTTACAAGCAAATAAAGAGGACTATACCCATGGAAAAGTGTGTGTCTGGGGCTGCCATTTAAGCCTGCAGACATGATAAATGCTGTTATATTTATTAATGAGAGCTATGCCAGCTTCACAGCACATAACTTGCATGTTATTGTACAGATAGAATTTTTAAATGTTTGGTACTGCAACCAATCTCTCTGACAAATAGCTATTGGTGGGATAACAACCTGATGTAAAGTAACAATTACAAATACTCTTTTTAATGTAATTAAGTAGTTTTCCGGCAAAGACGCTGACTACCACCCCTGGAGTTCGCGAGTTCGAATCCCAGGGCATACTGAGTGACTTCAGCCAGGTCTCCTAATCAACCAAATTAGCCTGGTTGCTAGGGAGGGTAGAGTCACGTGGGATAACCTCCACGTGATAAGATGCGTGGGTTGATGGTCACAGACACGGTGGGAACTGAAATTCGTCTTCCACCACCCGGATTGAGGCGAGTCACTACACCACCATGAGGACTTGTAATGCATTGGGAATTGGCCATTCCAAATTGGGGAGAAAAGGAGAGAAAATCGGAAAATAAATAAATAAATGGGTTACTTTTACTTTAGTACATTTTAAGGGCTGTATCTGTACTTTTACTCTCATCTGGGTTCATTACATCCCTGTCCTGATTACATTTTTATCCATCAACGTATGAGAGTCTTGTGACTCCTGCCAAATCAAATCATGCATTGAAAACTTGAAATCATGGATGTAGAGGATGCCTCAAGCAGCAGTACAATACCTGAGCATCCACGGCCAAACCTGAAAGGGCTTTTCACAATGATAGTACAATATTAGCAAACAGTGCTAATATTGATTTCATATTGACTTTAAAGACATTAACTTCTAAAAATATTGATTAAGGTAATAAATCAATTATCAATCAATAAATCAACAAATCAATCAATGTGTTGTCTATATGGGATTGATCATGTCCACTGGAGTAAAGGCTAAATTCTAACAAACTAGTTTGCATTATTGTAGCAATGAGAGTTTGTGTGACTATTGTGCCCTTTAACAAGGCTCTTAGTCCCAGGATGCTTTAGGAGAACTGTCCCTGCAATTAGTGCACATTAAGTCACTTTGGATGAAAATGGTGTACTAAATAGCAAGTTGTTCGATGCAGCTTGATGTTATAGTTACATATTTTGTGTTAATGAGTATTTTAAGCCACAAAGTCTTTAAAGATTGCAGAATTGATTTGCCACTAACAAGGTATGCATAAAAACTGGGGAACATTTTCTTATATGGGATATGATGTGCATAAATTTGGTACCAGCTTTTTATATTTAAGTTTTCTTCAAGTGTAATTCAATCAATGCTCATTTATTTCACCAGCAAGAAATTCAACTACACCATGTTAGATCCTTCAGCCTATAGTGTGCAAACTGTACATTGGTTTTATTTTGTGCAAATGCTTATAAGATTAGACATTTGCTTTCATTTGGCAAGTCGATTATGCAAATTAAATTACTGCTCATAATACTGTTTGTTGTTGCTAAGATGACACTAGTGCACACTAGACTCTGAAGTAGCATAGACATGTAAATTATATCCAGATGATAACATTGATATATGAGAGGTTTTGACGGTCAGTCTTATAAGATGTTTGATGTGTCACTCTCGTAAGATGCCAGCATTCCAAGTAATGCATGTGATTTGAAAGTGACCTTGTCACTGTTTGTACATACACAGTACAGTATATGAGACCATTCAAAGGAATCAGTCAAAGTTTTGGACATTAAAACATGAAAACAGTGTTAAATAATAAAGAAAATAATAATAAAGAAGCTAATGAATGCTACTGGCCCTTGCAAAGTCACCCCTGATGTGTGTTCAATAGAAGGGCCCATGAATTATAGTGCTACTGTTCTGTATAAATACCTGTCTGTTTAAACTATGTTTAATGTTTACATGTCCAAATATCCTGGCAAAAAGAATGTGTATTCTAAAAGTCTGAGAAATGGGGCCATACCAAAAACTGAAATTTTGAAATTAATTTAAATTTCTCAATTTAAATTTTCACTCAAATTGTTAAGCTGATAATATAATTTTAAGTTAATTAAACAAACAAAATAAAAGCATTTATAGGCAATATTTAGTTTTAGACAATTGGACCCCGCTGTAGGTTGATGATAAATTAACATTTAAAATTCATTGAGGATAAAAAGTAAATAAGTATGATTTAATATAAATAAATAATAACTAAATCTGCTATAACAAATGTTGGTCTAAACAATTGCCCACTCAACCATTTAACGTGTCCTACATTGCAGGGACGCAATCTAAATGAATGCAACATCCCACTGTGAAACATTCTGAACAAAATATAGTGGTGTCATACAGTTCATCATGGTTGACAGATCTGCACGCATCACTGCATTTAATATATGGACAAGCTTCCACTAGCAAATCAGAAAGCAGGACATCACCATCTATTCTGTAACAATGCATGCATAAATAAACATTCTTATTATGTATCATCATTAATAAATTATGTTTCCATTAGGTTTATATGTCAGGGCTTATCCAAGTAAACCATCAGTGGTCTCCCTGCATGTCAAACCAAATTAGTTCCAAAAGTTAATACTTGCTGGCTCTCATTCCTTGGGACGTGTTAGTAACTGTTTGGATGTTGAGATTTAGATGGGTGATTATAATTATCTATTTCATGACATGGGTTTCCCTCTGGAATTTTCAATAGGTTTATTTTATGTGTTAAATAAGGTAGGTGGTTAAAATTACTTGAAGAGACCCTCACGTTTTTTCTACAACCAGAGGTTGGTAGAGTACCAAAAAACTGTACTCAAGTAAAAGTACAATTAATTTAAAAATAATTACTCAAGTAGAAGTAAAAGTAATAATATAAATAATTACTTGAGTAAGAGTAAGAAAGTATCCAATGAAAAGAGTTCTCAAGTAGCGAGTAACACATTACTTTCACAAATTACATAATAGATGTTATCTCCCCTATATTCCACTACATAATACACATTTAACATGTATTACAGAATTATTAATGTTAATGGAAATTCTGTCATCATTCACCATCATGTTGTTCCAAACCTGTATGACTTTCTTTCTTCCATGCAACACAATAAGGAGATATTAGACAGAATGTAGGTTATGATAATTTGGTCAGATGAGGGTGCTATGAGCCAAGAAACGCTATACAGCTTGTCTTTTAGTTTAAGGATACTAAAGTATAACAAATACATACAATAATGTAGATTATTAAAATGTGTTTACTCTTTATATTAACATATGTATTATTCGCCATACAATCGCCATACATCTCTCACGTGCGCACCTCACGCACCGCGCTGTGCACACTCAGAAATGCTATCTGTAACGTGAACGGCAGAGCAAAAGGCATTTAAACTTAACTTGGATATTGCCATAGTTGCCAGTGCGAGGTCATGGGGGAAATGCATAATTACTGCCCATGACATGCAGGACAATGCACACTGATATGTTGCTGCACTGATTTAATAATGTACACTTAAAAATGTATGTCATAAGAGCCCAGTTACAGAACCACCCTGAAAATGACATCACATTACACAGAAAAGCCTGCATTAGCCTTAGAGCCACAACCATCCTCAGCGTTCTTCCTTAACTTGGAGCAGCAATTTTAATCTTTAAATATCTACTTGTCTTGGTGTTAAATTAAGGCATTGTATGACGAAACTATTCTTTTTTTGCTGTGCGGAGTGAAAAAAGTGTTTCACTATGTTTAAAGAGCTCTATGCTGCAGCAGTGATAGTCTCTGCTTGAGTGACAGTGAGCAAAGCTATGAAATTCCACTGTCTTAAAAGTCCCATTCCACAATCCCTCAATAAATTAAACATGAACTAAAATTAAACCCAGTAATGTAATGACAGGAACGTTGCCCATTGTAATGAAGTAAATTTATTTTTTTTTTCATTAGAAATTTACTTGAGAGTAAAACGTACCCACTTTTAAACCTACTCTAAATTGTTTTTTTTTAAAGTTACTCAAGTAAATGTAAAAGAGTCAATGTAGCATGTTACTACCCACCTCTGTCTACAACATACATTGCACACAGTAGCGGTGCATCTGAGGAGGTAAGGGAGTCTGAGTCCCCTCAAAAATGTATTCAAAACGAACATAATTAAATACAGTTTTAATAAACAGTTGTTTAACAGACAATCATTTTTTTCATGTTGAGGATAGAGCTGCTGTAGACACGATTGAGCAGATGTTTTTGAATTGAATTGACACTCCATTCTTTTGTAAATATTTATAATTTTTATTTTCATAATTGTGTATGTGTTTAGAGTCCCATGGACACCCTTCACCCACCTGTTTCTCTTAGTATTATTCATCATCTTATTATTATTATTATTATTAATATTATGCAATTGAATTCTGCCTGCCCATAGAAGGCGTATGTAGGAAAATGTTGAAATTGGGCACACTGACAGAGGACAACAGTTCAAAGTTGTACTCACGTTTATACTCATAACTTTTGAACCGTAAGTCCTAGAATAAACATTAAATGCCTGACTAGATTTTCCACCATTATGAATTTTCCAAGAAACCTATTTTTTCAAATTCCTAGGCCATATGTTTGATTTGCAAAATGTTTTGCATGTATCATCTAGATGATAGACCAAACCATTCTTGTATACCACATCAAAGAATTTGACTGCGAGCTCACTGTAGAAGTGAGGCTGTATCTTTGCAACACTTTAGCATATTGACACGAAACTTACTATGTGTCATCACAAGCATGACCTGAGGATACCTAGTGGTCAGAAGATATGAAAAACTGTTATTTTTGCTTATAACTTGTGAGTAGTTTGGCCTATAATTATGAGACTGATCTCTTAATATTCATTAGGTCATGCCAAATAACAAATTTATGAGGGTCGTCTATACTTTATGTCCAATTCACATGAAATGTGTTGTGTATCATCTAGGGACACCCACGACAAAAAGCTTTTGATAGACGAAATGGTTCTTTAAATAACATTCTAACGAATTTGATGGGAAGTCGCCAAAAAGCATTAAGGCTGTATCTCTGCAACACTGCCATATTTTAAATGAAACTTTTTTTGTGCCATAATGACAACACCCTGACCTGTCCATATACATTTAGTGACAATGCCAACTACTGGTCAAAGTTATCATAGATTGTATTTAAATTTTAGCAATTCTACCTGATTTTATTATGCTTCTTTTCTTAAAGACATAATTAATTATGTCCAGTGACACTTCCATATATGACTTTGGTGTGCTTCGCCCCGGTTTTTCTGATTGCAGCTATATTTCCAATTTATTTCTAATTTATTAATGAGGAAATAACAAGAGTGGAGACAGTAAACAGGATGGGAAAAACTGGGGAATCAAACCCGGGTCGTCCATATGGGAAAAACACATTAACGGTGTCTTTGCACACCATGCCATTGATGCAACATTTGGGGGAGCAGTTTGTCAAACATACTATTTTATTGCAAATAGCCACACTGTGTGACAGGTGCTATTTACACCTAATTCAAATAGTCACTTTGATTATAAAATATATAATAAAACTGAATGTAACTGTCATAAACTCTCTTTGAAGGAGGAAGCGAGGGCCAGGTGAGCAGTCAATGTAAATCTTTATATTTTTTAACACAGGTTGGCTTTTCAACGTAACACACATAAATAAATGCACACACCCATACTGCTGTGGGAACAGCAGTTAGAGATAATTTCCCACAGGTGTCAAACCTTACCGCTCTTCCTTGGCAATATAACGATCTCTCTCCCGCACTATCCTCCGCAGTTGGCCTTTATCCCTCTCGGAGGCTTGATTAGCCTGATAAGGGACCGGGTGTGTAGAATCACGACCCGGCCCCACCCTCCCCAAAACTGATACAATCTTTTTTAATAAACAAGTCCCACAAGGCATGGAATCATCCATAAAATCAGAATTTTCTGAGAATTGTATACATTTTTTTTATTTTGTTTTATATTTACTGAGTGCAGTGTGTAGCTTTTGGGTTGTGCTCAGACCACAAAACGTCTAGGTTACGTATGTAACCTCCGTTCCCCGATGGAGGGAACGAGACGTTGTGTCAGAGAAGCGACACTAGGGGTCTCTCTAGAGTGCCGATATTCACCTCTGAACTATGAAAAAAGGCCAATGAGAGTTGGCACCCAGTATTTGCATGTCCCGCCCCCGGACATACAGGTATTTAAGCGGCGCAAATACGGGAGTTCATTCAGGATTTTTCTGAGGAGCCGGAAATGGTCAGCGACGTGGCAGGGGAGACACAACATCTGGTTCCCTCCATCGGGGAACGGAGGTTACATACCTAACCTAGACGTTCCCCTTCTGTCGCTAAAGCGACACTAGGGATCCACTTATAAAAGTGCCATGCGCTGAGCCATGTACGTGAACTGCTGATACAGGAGCGAGCAGGTATTCTTACGTGCAGGATGACCAACTGTATCAGGCTGCACGTACCCTTCCCCAATGCCCCATTTAAGCCATCAGGATTCCTTATCGTTACCCTGGAGGGGGGAACAAGGTGCTGGCCGCCAATCTGGGAATGGGCCTAGCCTGGCCGGGCCTCTTTTCTCTCTATGTTTCTCGCATAGAGCAACTAAGGCCGGGGCCCTTACACGCATTGAGGGAAGGGGGTCTTAGCCCTTATTCAGGGCGGAGAAGACCCTGCGGAGGCCACGCCTACCCGAGAGGGGAGGCAAGTTTAAGTGGCAAAACCATCAGAGGCCTGACTTAGGGCCTATGTGGAAAAGTTGGTGCGGTGGTGGATCCAGCCTCATAGAGGGGGGAACATAGAGCACGGCAACCGAGGCAGCCGTGACTGCCTAAGGGAAACACAGGAGTCCGCTCACCAGAGGGGACAGAACCGTGGTGTTACACACAGGGGGAGTCCGAAGGAGGCCTTACCTGTGGAGCATCTATACCAGTACAGGGTAGCTTGCGGTACCCGCAGTGGCTTGGGTCGGCGAGTTCCTCCGCTGAACTGCGACCCACGAGGACTAGGGAGGAATCAACCAGTGTCCCAAACCTGGGATCTCCTGGGAATGAAGGCGCACTGTTTCCCCTGGTTAGGGGGAAGGGCGCTAGGTGCAAGCGATTCACCCGGTCAGATCGTGGGCGTGCTACCGAGTTCTACGGGCTCTGTACCTGAGAAAACACGGGACGATACTGACTCAACTCGGAGATTGTAGAATCTCGCAAAAGTGTTAGGTGTTGCCCAGCCCGCTGCTCTACAAATGTCTGCTAGGGCAGTGCCCCTAGCCAGTGCCCATGAGGACGCAACACTCCTGGTGGAGTGAGCTTGGACCCTCAAGGGGGGGGGCACGGCCTGGGTGTGATAAGCCAGGGAAATGGCGTCGACAACCCAGTGGGCGAGTCTCTGCTTGGAGACAGCGTTCCTTTCTGCTGTCCCCCAAAGCAGACGAAGAGCTGCTCAGAGCGTCTGGTGCTCTGTGTCCGTTCCAGATAAATATGTAAAGCACCTACTGGACACAGCAGTGAAAGGGCTGGGTCTGCCTCCTCCCGGGGCAGCGCTTGCAGATTCACCACCTGATCCCTGAAGGGCGTGGTAGGAACCTTGGGCACATAGCCCGGTCGCGGTCTTAAGATCACGAAAGTATCTGCCAGACCGAACTCCAGGCAAGCGTCGCTAACAGAGAACGCATGCAGGTCCCCAACCCTCTTGATGGAAGCAAGCGCGATCAGCAGGGCAGTCTTGAGAGAGAGGGCCCTGAGTCCAACTGAGTCAAGCGGCTCGAAGGGGGGTCTCTGGAGTCCCGTAAGGATGACCAAGAGATCCCAGGAGGGGAACAGGTTAGGCCAGGAGGGAGTTATCCTCCGGGCACCTTTTAGGAACCTGACGATTAAGTCGTGCTTACCAAGAGACTTGCCGTCTACCGGGACACCTGCTGCAAGGGTACTCCTGCCCTTAGGGTTTGAAGGTTTGGCAGCAGGCAGAGGTAACTTTTACATTGTGCGTGCCACGGCGCCATGCTCGTCTTGGGACTCAAGTCCGGAGCCAGTGCTGAAGTGGTCTCATATGCATCAACCCCAGCGCGGAGGATGCCATATGCCCCAGGAGCTGTTGGAAACATTTTAGCGGGACCACGGCGCCTGGCTTGAAGGAAGCGAGGCATTTCAGCACTGACTGAGCGCGCTCGTTGGAGAGACGTGCTGTCATTGGGACTGAGTCTAACTCCAGACCGAGAAAAGAGATGCTCTGGACCAGGGAGAGCTTGCTCTTTTCCCAGTTGACCTGAAGCCCCAAACGGCTGAGGTGGCTGAGCACCTGGTCTCTTTGTGCGCATAGTAACTCTCGGGAGTGGGCCAGTATGAGCCAGTCGTCGAGGTAATTGAGTATGCGTATGCCGGCTTCTCGGAGCGGGGCAAGAGCTGCCTCTGCGACTTTCGTGAAGACGCGAGGGGACAGAGACAGGCCGAAGGGGAGGACTTTACTGATACGCCTGGCCGTCGAACGCGAACCTTAGGAAGGGTCGATGTCGAGGGCGAATTGAGACGTGGAAGTACGTGTCTTTCAGGTCTACTGCTGCGAACCAATCTAGATGCCGGACGCCAGATAGAATTTGTTTCTGGGTGAGCATTTTGAACGGGAGTTTGGACAAGGTCCGATTGAAAACTCGCAGGTCCAAGATCGGTCGTAAGCCACTGGCTTTCTTGGGTACAACGAAGTAAGGGCTGTAGAAACCCTTCTTCTTTTCGGTTGGAGGGACAGGCTCTATCGCATCTTTAATAGAAGGGAGGCGATTTCTTCACGCAGGGAGAGGGCATGTTGGCCGTGTACTGCGGAAAAATGTATGCCCACGAAGGGGGCGGAGACCTGGCAAACTGAATTGCGTAACCGAGTCGAATGGTCTGGTGCAGCCAGCGTGACGGGTTGGGCAGTGAAAGCCACACCTCTAAACTCCGTGCTAGGGGCACCAAGGGGATGAGTTTTTTGGACGTACCCGGCGGGGCTTCGCAGCGGTGCGGAACAGGTAACGCGGCGTCGCGAGGCAACGTGGCATCCCGAGGCTCTGGTGCTGAGAATAAACTCAAAGCACTTACCTTGCTCCGCGCATCTGGCAGGGGGCGGGTTCGTGACTGAGGAGGAGGTCTGATGCTGGCGTCCTCTGGACTCGTCTGAACCGGCCGGCTGGGGAACAGTCGTGGGGCTGAAGGCGGGGACACCGCGTCCATGGAGCCGGGACTGTTGAGGCCTGAAAGCAGAGTGCCGTGAGAACGGCATTTGCGGGCCAGGTGACCCCAGAGACAACAAGGAAATAGCTCTATAGAGTGTAAAGAATTTAACAAAAAATTCTCCTCCCGGCCCTCCACCGGGGAGCGGAGTGGTCTTAACAGCTCCGGAGCTAACGTCTCGATCTCTGGGTCTGTCATCTCAGGAGTGCCTGGGAGTCTTCTGGGTCCTCAAGGGGGTCCGTGAAACGATGGGCGTCCAACTTCTGCGGGGAGCTCAACGTTGGGGCTGAGAGCTAGGCCCACTCACTTGTTAGTTGAGGCGGAACACCACTTTCTTTCTTTCTTGAAAGCCGCAGGAGGACGCCCTCGGCGAGCAGACAGGGCATGGCCCCTGGCGGCAGGTTTGTGGCATGGCAGGATTCTTTTTTTTGCTTGAAAATAGCCTTCGTCTGTTTCTTCACCACTGAGGACTGCTGGGTGAAGTTGTCAAGTGGTGTCGCCGAATGGACGGAGCTGGGAGATGGGGGCGTTTGAGAAAGCGTGCTTTTTCTGCCTCCCGTACTGCCTGTCCATCATTGTGTTTCTGGACCACGGAGTGGCCATTGCCTGTTTGAGTGCAGTTCCTGCAGCACGTCAAGAACAGGACCACCCAAGTGCAGATTTTGAAGTGCCCTGGCCCGGTGGACTTGCAGGAGGGGGCCATGGCGTGCAGGGGGGAGCGGTCTGGGACCGTTCTACCACCGAGGGTAGCGAGAGCGGAGGAGCGAGGAAGCTGGGCTTGCTCAGCTCGTCATGCACATCCGGGAAGGAATCCGGGGGGGTGCGGCTGTGAGCGGCGCACATGCCCGCGGAACCAATTAAGCCCGGGGAAGCATAGCGGACCTTCTTGCGTCAGGCTCAGACTGGGTGGAGACCCGAAGGTGGCGACCCAGGCGAGTTATCCGCATCCGACGCCGCTGTTACGCTCTCCGATGCAGCGGTGATGTCATCATCCAATGCCGGGGAGCTCGAGGGACCGGACGGTAGGCTGTTAAGCGGACCGCACTAATCCCGAGCTTGGGGGAAGCAGGCAAGCATGCCGGGGAGGCGGGAGGTTTACGAGGGGATTTACCCAGCGAAAGCGTCCCGTTATTCTCCCCAGATCATTCTCCATCGCCCGCGGCGCCTGCCTCAATCCCGTAGGAAGGAGGCGAGGCGCGGCTGAAATGGCCCTCTCTCACTACAAGAGAAAGCAGAGATCGCAAGCTGCCGCGGTTATGTTCTCACACTGAAAACATAACCCATTGGAGAGAATGCTCATCCCGAGCTCGGACAGAAACAAGCAAGCATGCCGGGGAGGCGGGGGGTTTCGAGGGGGTTCACCTGGCGAAACGGAGCCCATCACTGTCCCCAGATCATTTTCATCGCCCGCGGCGCCTGCCTCAATCCCGTAGGAAGGAGGCGAGGCGCGGGGGGTGGCTGAAGCGGCTTTTTCTCACTACAAGAAAAAGCCTATGACCGCAATGCTGTCATGGCTATGTTCTCGTACTGAAAACATAGACCATTCATAAAAACGCTGCCTGTGTGTGATCGCAACCCAGGAATGCAAGGCAGTTTTTATGGCCGTCAGAGGTGGGGAGAATCAACGCATCCAGAAACTACACAGAGGCGGAAAATCGTCTTTAAAAAGACGCATCCTGAGAAGGACGCTCAACGGCGCTGTGTTTTGCTCTTTTAGAGCAAAATTCACTCTTTTAGAATAACTCTTTCGAGTTGTCTGCGCTGTCGAAGCGCCCAGGGGCAAGAATGCACAGCTGTGCACGAATGAGAAAGCCGCTGTTATCCGCCGTCAGATCCAACAGCATGCAGAGCGTCAGAGGATTAAACAGGAATATGGTGTGTAACTCGCAGCAGACTGCATGCATGACCATCGGCTCCGAAGACATTTTCTGAATGAACTCCCGTATTTGCGCCGCTTAAATACCCGTATGTCTGGGGGCGGGACATGCAAATACTGGGTGCCAACTCTCATTGGCCTTTTTTCATAGTTCAGAGGTGAATATCAGCGCTCAAGAGAGACCCCTAGTGTCGCTTCTCTGACACAACGTGGAGAGAGCGACAGAAGGGGAACTGATAGAGGAGTTCCGGTGGAATACAGTAACTGGACAGTAAACCTCTGAGTTTTACACATCTCTTTGAGAATTACTGAAACCCCACATTCAAGACAAGTCTATGTGCAGTGCGGTGCGTGGCTACTCCATTGTATGACAAGTCGGACAGCTAGCTGTTACATTCACACAGCACAGTACTCTCAAAGTTCAGTTGTGAGTCCTAAAAAAAGTGTCTAGTTTATTTACAGAAATGTGGTTGACACGGTTGTTCATAACCAAATTGTTTGTGAAAGTAACAGTATTTAGTAAGATTATCACACAGGTGATCGAAATGCTGCTTTCAAATATCCATATATCCTGAAATTGACCACATTCTGCCAAATTACTGAGAAGCCCCATCCCATAATCCCATAATTACTGACAAGCGAGTGTTCACCTTTACTTGTGGTGCTACGGATATTGAGTTTTGTTTGTCCAAGACACAAAATCTGGTCCCATGGAAACTAAGATGTAATTGCATTCAGTCCATGACATGGATTCGGATTCCTGTGGAAACCAGGATATAATTGTGTCCACATATGTAATGGTAAGCGTAATTCTAGGCCTGCATTTTCAGTTTCAAATAAACGTTTTAGCCCACTGACAGTTAGGTTTAGAGTTGGGGTCTGGGTTAGGAGGAAGAACTAATCAAATATGCATGCCAGTTTACTGTATAACATTTACAAGTAAAAATACTTGTTTTCGGTGCCACCCTCTGGATATTTCATCTCAACAATGCTCTAGCTTTGGCAACTGGGGCAGTGATTTTTATTTTTGGTAAGCAAAGATCTTTTGACAACCTGACATCAAATTCACATTGAAATCAGTCTGACTAAGCACTTTAAGACACAAATGACAACCATTTTTTTTCTGTTTTGTGAAATCATGCCATTTCAATGCCCTTTAGCCATAACTGTATTCACAAACTATCATAACCTTATTGCTTAGTTAAAAAAAAATATTAAAACAAAACACAAAAAAAAAACAATGTCTAAATGAGGAACTTTCTTTTAAAGATTGCCCTAAAGCTGAATGCAACGAAAATTATTAATTGGCATAAACACAATGGTTTTATTTTCTTCTAGAAAAACAATGCAGCAAATTGTTTTGACAAAATAAGCTTTCTGAGGAACTCTAGCCCTCATGTAGCATCACTGAGGACTCTTCTGTTGTTCAGTGGGTTCTGCTTGCTGAGTTGTGAGTTGCTAATTGCATACAACACGTCAAGAGCATGAAGTATGCCACAGGTGGGGGGAATTACATTGGCTGTGAAGGGAGAGTGGGAGTCCTGCTGATACACAGCACACACATACACACTCACACACTCAAATATGCAGTACATATAACCAGTTTGCACCCAGTCGTAGGTGTGCATATTGTGTATTTGGCAATGTTTTGTCAGTCACAGCAGAATGTACAGTATTGTTTATGCAATTTGTTTATGCACAACTGTATACACTCATAAAATCTGAGTCTAGAATGAAAGAGAATGCCTCAAAGCACATTGTAAAATGTGGCAACTTGCACTTGTTAGCTTTTTGAGCTTGATCAGGTAGAAATAGCTCCTTAAAAAGCTAACAAGTGCAAGTTGCCACATTTTACAATGTGCTTTGAGGCATTCTCTTTCATAAAAATGTGATAAAAAATGTGATTAATGTGGTAACATCTTAATTAACGAGTCAAGAATATTATATTTCATGACTGAATCATCCTGACTACATTAATCAGGATGATTCAGTCATGAAATATAATATTTTTGACTGGTTAATTTAGATGTTACCACAGTAATCACATTTTTTAGTTGAACATGATGATCTATGTTATCCAGCATGATTTGAGAATATTCCAAAGAGCATATTATGTGTTTCAAAGGAAGCAATGAAATCTGACCTTTTGTACAAAAGAGTTAATATGGTCAGTGTCACAAATTTGCTTACATTTTTATCAGTGCTGCATTTGATTTAGTTGACCGTGCTATCCTTCTTAAACGTTTAAGGGACGAGGTTGGCATCAAGGGCAGTTTTAGATTGGTTTAGATCATACCTCTCAGATAGGAATGTGATGGTTAAGATTGGAAATTCTTCCTCTTCCTCTCCATTGCTCACTTGTGGGGTACCCCAAGAGTCCCAAGTGGGACCTATTTTATTTTCTCTTTATATGCTCCCTTTGGGTTCTATCATGAGGAAATGTAATATTTCATATTATTGCTACACCGACAATACTCAGCTATATATTCCTCTTATTTCTGATTACTCATGCTCTGTGCTTCTAAAATTTAAATTTTGAGGACAGCTGCTGGACTGCAAAAAACTTTCTCCAATTCCAGCAAAACTGAGGTTGTTGTGTTTGGTTTCCCTGGTGCTGTCTCTGATATCACTAGGAACCTAGATTGTCTGTCTTCAAATGTTCATCCCAAATCTAGGTGTAATTTTTGACTCTGTGATACATTTTGGAAAACAGAAAATGCTGTGGTGAGGACTAGCTTTTTTCAACTAAGGCAAATAGCCAAATTAAAACCTCCATGCCTTCATCTCATCTAGACTTGAATATTACAATGCACTGTTTATGGGTCCAAATCACTCATCTCTGTATCGCCTGCAGTTGGTTCAAAATGCAGCTGCTAGGTTGCTTACTTGTGCTAGGAAGAGGGAAAACATTTCACCGGTTTTAGCATCTCTCCACTGGTTACCGGTGCAATATAGGATCCATTTTAAGATCTTGTTATTTGTTTTTAAAGCTTTAAATTGTGTAGCCCCTTCTTATCTGTCAGAACATCTGAGCTGTCAACAATCCCCTAGAACTCTCAGATCCTCAGACAAATTTCTCCTGCAAATACCTTGCTCTCGCCTAAAGTTTAAAGGGGATTGTGCTTTTTCTGTTGCTGGCCCTAGATTATGGAACAGTATAACTTTGGACGTTAGGTCTGCCCCTTCCCTTCCAAATCATGCCTGAAGACGTATCTGTATTCTTTGGCTTTTATATGAATGTTTATTGTAGATTTAATGGGTAATTTCTTGTATTTTTGTTATTTTTTTTATTAGTCTTTTATTCCTCTGTATCCTGTTATTGATTAATTTGCATTATGTACAACATTTTGGTATACACTAGCTGTTCTTAAATGTGCTATATAAATAAATTGACCTTGACCAAGTGAGATTCATAAACATTGCTTATCCATTTAATGTTTCATTGTTTAAATTATTTCTTTTAAATCCTTAAATTTAGTTACTATTATCCAAAATAACTTTTTATATTTCAATATATTTCGCCCTAATTAGCCTCACATACTGTAGCTATAGTGTAAAGCACCACTCTCTTTCGCTCTGACAAAAACTATCTTGGGATCAAAGTCAGCACACACGATCTCTCTCAGTTTCTCTCTTTCTCTTGCTCACAGACACACAGACACACACACACCCTTGTTATTCTAATGCTGAAAAGCAGCACATATTCTGTTGCTAGTTCTAAAGTGACGTTTTCGAACTAGCAATGAAGGCTTGAGCTGTATCAAAGACTTTGATTAGATACACTTGATCAATACACCAGTTTCTATATTATCTGAAATATCTGTGGGAAACACCCTTGCGCTCCCCCTCCCCCTCTCTTAAGGTCTTTCACAGACATCGATGCACATACATATATGCATTACGCACATACTTACTCTTGAGCAAAAAATAGAGCCATCATGTCAGCGTACATCGGCTGCTGCTGAGAAGTGCTACATCTGACGAGAGCTGAAACAAAAAAGGTAATCCCAGAAGTGATCTCACTCAGATTATGAGTTTCTCTCTTTCGATCCCTCAAAAACAAACTCACACACACACACACACACAAACACACTACCTTTTTACTTGTGCTCCTGTAAAGCAACGCAAACCTCGCTATCCTTCGTTGCTAGTTCTAAAGTGACAATTTGTAACTAGCAATGAAGGCTTGGACTGTAACAAAGCAAGATGCTGAATCTGTGGCGGAAGAAAGTAGTTCCAGAGTGTTTTAGGGACGAAAATATAAAACCCTGAATGATGTCTTAAGGTATGGTAACCATGGTATAAGTGGAATAACTGAATCCAGGCCCATTTAGTTATTGAAAAATAATGCACACCTCGGATGTGCATTATTTTTCAAAAATTCAACCATTTTTCATCAATAATTCCTATTCCAATTATTCCTGAATACTTTACTATTCCATAATCCCTCCAGAGCTAAGGAGACGTCACTACCAAAACTGCATTTAAAAAAATAAAAATACAAATAAAAGGCAGAGAACATGGAATGAAACAGTATGCAGGTGTCTTTAGACTTTTGTTAGTAGCTTGGATGATTAGTTAACTGTAAACTAGCATAGTCTGACCCAGTCCAAATGCTAAAGATGCAGCCAGTATTTTTTTCCTCATTAAAATTTTTTACCCCTAAACAAATTAATAGTATGTTTTAAAAACATGTTTAAATCATGTACATTCAAACTGAGATGAAGACTCGTTAGTAACCTAATAACAACTTTTTTATTTTTCATGGAGCTAGGCTGTCTCATTTGTGCTGACTTTTTGTGATCACATGACCAGCCGAATACAACCAGAGACAGTTTTGCAGAGATGGAGCACTTGTATTAAAATGGAAGGAATTGGAATGCCAAATGGCCAACAGACGTAGAAAAGGATGTCCAGCCTTACAGGTAAAAGAGCCAATCACCTTAAACATACAGACTTTGCCTGTCAGTAATCTCGACAGCATACAAGCACAGAACCAGCCTGAAAAATTGAATGTTTTAGCATGATCTGAGCTAAAGAATACTAATCATGACCAGTTGTTTTGGAGATTTTGGTCTTTCCCCATTCAAGTAGATAGGCGCTGTACTTTTATGCCACTTATTTACATTGAAAATAGCTGCCCAGCCAGCCTGGGAGAGTTCCAAAGATAGCCATTGAGTGAACTGACTTGCCATGAAAGGGACTTTGATACAAGTCATTTTATCTCAGTTAGTCCCTTTAATTGAACACTTTCGCTCAGTGAATTAATGAATCATGGTTGACTTTTACATAATTCTGCATCCACTCCACTAAGTGTCAGGATAGTTCAAGACAACTGCCAGCACAACATAACCTTCCTGAGTTTTTATTTAATGGTGAAGTATGTAATTTTTTAATGTCAATATACATTCTATCCAACACACGCTAATGGTGAAATCGTCAGGGTTCTAACAACTTTTCTAAATTTGGCTCATTTGTATGATATCGTGCGACTGCACTCTTTTGAATTCCTACCACTTTCACTACAGTCAATGACGTTGCTGGACATCGTTTCCATCTAATACGTGACAATTACTTGCTTATATTTTGAGCGTCCCCATCAGCTCCACCCATCCCATTCTAGCTCAACCTATAGCATGAGTTTGGGGCATGGCAACAACCATGGCAGACATCTTCCAGAGGAAAAGATTAGCTTCGACCTACCAATGTCAAAGCCAAAATTCAAAGACTTACTTAAAGACAAAGAAAATGGAGTAAAACCAAAGTGAATATTGGCTAGTTGCATAAGACCCCAAGTTTGATTTCTGGTTTAGACTGTGGGCATAACCACTTCTGGTTTCGCTGGATGCGGGTCCAGAGACCACTAAATATTGCATTTTAAATTAGGTGTTTATGCAAAAGAGATTTAAAATGTATTGTAGTGCCGCAATGAAGATATTTGATGGCGTTCTCATAAATAGTGTTGTTATTTAAGGCTGTTGTTGACCACAACCATGCAAAACACTGTAATTGTTAAGAGAAGCACACTAAGCAACGGTGTACCCCTTCTGCCAACACTCTCCCCCGTGCACACATACGTACAGGAAAAATTCAAGAACTGCTATTAATGCAAGACATTTCAATCCAGTAAAATGCACCACTAAACAAATTCCTCTTAACAGTAAGAATAAGATAATAAACAACATTTCAACACTTTACAGTGTGTATTCAGTTACATCAATGAATATCAAAGGATAATAAACATCAGAAACAACAGTAGCTCATCTAAGTTTCTGTGAACCTAATGAATAATGCTAGGCTTGGACACAGATTCGGAAAGGTATACAACTTGAAGCTGGATATACAACTGCAGGGTAAATAAGGCCACAAGAATCCTCTGTTGGACAACATCCAAACACATTTATTAAGTTGCAATTTCTGTTTGCATCTCAAGTCTGATCACACATGCAAAATTTGCATGTAACAATAAGGTTAATTTCTTAAACAGTGTTTAATAAAACATTTTTATTAACAGGCTTTCTTGTGCATCTTGTGCAACTAGCCAATTGGCATCACTTTTACAAGGTCAAGGACTTGGGGGTTTGATGGAGATGCCAAACTTGCAGAGTTGCTTCTCGACATGTAAGCTTACACAAGTTAGTTCATTACTGTCAGGCTCCAGATAAATTCACAAGCTACTCGGAATATGTATTGCTTTGCTTACTAGTTACCAGAAGAACCCTCCCACCTTATGTGCTCGATCCCTCACACACACACCCAATTCTGCGATGTTATCGACTGACCCGATTCTCGACCCAACAGTAGTCTTGTTTGTTGCGATTTTAAACATTTATCACCTTTTATTTAGTATGTCCTATTTGTTAATAGCGAATCAGAGAGCGCGAGAGTGCATGATGAGTCTAAGTGGTGTTGGCAAAAGTTGTTAAAAACATG
Source organism: Xyrauchen texanus (assembly GCF_025860055.1). Classification (NCBI taxonomy): domain Eukaryota; kingdom Metazoa; phylum Chordata; class Actinopteri; order Cypriniformes; family Catostomidae; genus Xyrauchen; species Xyrauchen texanus. Next base: position 11,891,185 of record NC_068317.1, read on the forward strand.
CTTTATTCTTGTAAGTTTGTATGGTGCCACTAGTAGTGCAGAAATTGCATACTTCACCTTTAAATAGTTATATTCCACAATGTCAACTAGCGCCAGAGCTAACAAAACCTGCAGAACTGATACATAGCAGAGTTGAAGGGGTTTAGCTGTTTTCATAAGCTATGCTCTCTATCTAAGACACACTTGAATAAGATATGCTTAACGATAAATCTGTCAGGCATAATGTCATCCCATATTTAATTCCTTATGCCCAACACTGGATTATTTATATAGAATATAATGTATAACTCTGATGGTCTAAATCTCATGAAATCATCACGTTCAAGGTCACCCAAGAGAAAAGCTGAGGATTCTTTATTCTAAGCTCACTAAAGGAATAGCAATGAGGGATTCTATGAATATTCTAGCCACGAAGGTATGTAAGTTTCCTTCCGTGCCTGGAGACAATGATAGCGCCAGTGTGCCGAAGGGGAACAAATTTTGATTTCACCTTTTTCTGAGAATGAAATGAGCACTCTGATCAGAAATAAGACCAAAAATTCTCAAAGCTGAGCTGCACCAGAGCGGGACCGGCACCATGGGATAAGTGACATTAAACAGGAAAGATTAGGTCACTGGAGGGCAGGGGGAAGAATGGAATGAAATGTGGTTGGATGGACTGAAGAAGAGATGGACAGGGAGATGAACTCTATGGATTAAACTTTGAGGCCAGGTTTAAGATCACAGTTTTACATTAAAAAGGTGGTGAACATTCAGTTGACACACCCACGTCCTGTTGCATCCAACTTCCAGCAGTTGTTGTTGCCAGAAATCGCTCTCCTCTCATTAAAAGTAAATAGTCTCCGGTCGATTTGTCACTGCGAGACGCTGGCAGTGTGAACAGGGATATAGGGTCACATCACAGTAAATTGTAGATATTAAAAGTACAAAACAACATCTCAGATTACCCTAAAGCACACTATATTCAACCTTTTAACTTCTAGTGATGCATGTTAATTATTTATGCTAATAATAAAACAAAGCAACTTCTCTTATGAAACAAACATATTTTTCTTCTGTGAAACAAAATAAAAATATTAAATTAGAACTTTGATTGATGGTTAGTGAATTTGTTTTTGTCTCCGTTATTTCCTTCAAACAACAGTGGACAACAGGCATCTCTTGTGCACTGTATAACAATACAGTCGAGGGTGCCAATAAAAATCAGATGTCTAATTTGCTCATGAATACTATTTGCATATTAATTGTTGCACACAGTAATCAGGACTGTCAAATCAAGGAAGAGCAATGGTTTCATCTTTCCAACAAACACAACGCCTCTAGTGTGTGTTTTCAAGTTCAGATCAGACTTGGTAGTTTGCATGATATGAATCTTTATATTTTATTGTTGCAATATTTGATCACTAAGGATTATCAGAGGCTTATTGTTTTGTCACTATGAAAACCCACCACATTAAATTTGATATTTTTTTCATTTTTGCCTTTAGTCGAATCAGAATATTCAGCATGAATAAAAATGATTTTAAAAACATGAAAAATGTGTTGCATTACCCTCCTATTGATGTCGAAGTGATAAACAATGACACTTATTATGGAATCAGTTTCAGTTAACAATGTTAATAGCTTGTCACATTGGCCTGTTTATGAAATAGCAGTAAAATGATAAAACAGATATTTGTGGAAAAACTAGCTGAGAAGAATTATATGAAGATATGTAGATTTTATGATTCCTAAATGAAGATTGCCAATTTAAGGACATTGGACATGGACCAAGAAAAAGCTAAATGCTGTGTTTTTCTTCTTAATTTAATTTCTACTGAATTTAGTATTTTTACCCAGTTACCTTTTACCAACAGGGCTTTGTTTGATACCAACTTCTATTGTTTGAGGCATTGAGAACCTCAGTGCTTGTCAATCTCATACCCTGAGCATTCTTGCCCTAATGAGCGTTCATGAGAAGCAATATGTTCTTGGCACATTGAGCATGAGTATTAAGTAAAAAAAAAAATACTGAATGGTAAAAACTGGAAACTAAGAGATTCATTGAAATGAATGACAGTTCTCTTACGAGAGGTTCTCTCGTATTGCGTAAGCTAGCTTACGCTACGGGAAAGTTTCATCTTTTCTGAGATATTGAAGCCAAAAAATTATCCTTAATTTTGTATCCATTGTCAACGCAGTGCAGCAGCTGCATACCTAGAGCGGGCTAGCTAGCGAGCTCATTGCTTGCTCTGCGGCAACTGCTGCAGCCTATAGACGAACTTGAGTGAACTCGCGTCCAATGACAGGCGCCCGTGCCGTCACTGTATCAAAGCCCGCCAGAATGGCCGTGGCTAGAGTGCATATAAGCGTAAGTTCGTAGGCTGGAACCCCGATTTTCATCTATTCAGCGAAGCTCTTCGCATCTCTGAACTGCAGAAGCCGTTCGAGGGGCATCTAGCAAGCTTGGACAGCGCTCGAAGAAGCCGGCCGTCTTCGCCACCTTCAGCCATCCTGCGAGCTACGCCATCCGGCGACGTATCCTTTTTAGAGCAAGCTAGTTCCTCAGCGAACTTCACAAAAAGAGCAACGAGGGTCTTTTTAAAGATGCCTCGCACCACCTGCGCCTCATGCCGCGCCCCTCTCAGCGCCGGAGACCGCCACCTCATCTGTGCTCTCTGCCTGGGATTAGAACATGCAGAGCTCGCCCTCGCTGACGGCGGATGCGATCTCTGCGAGGAGCTTCCGATGTCGACCCTGCGGGCTCGACTGGAAGCACTCAAAACCAAAGCCGCCACGCCGCCTTTCGTTTCGCCGCGCAGAAAGAAGCGCCGCTCCCAAAGGCTGCCGGAACCGGTGTTAGAAGCGACTACCTCGCAGTAGCCTCTCCCTCGAGCCTCGCTTTCACCCTCCCCGCCCCCCTGGGACGCGCAGTTGCCGCCGAGTGGCCGCACTGTTGCCATCTCGGATGACAAGACGGAGGAAAGGGCTGCTGTTCCATCAAGGCTTTGGACAGCGAGGAGTGGTCAGGCTTCCAAGCCTCCTCCTCGGCCCAGGAATCCAGCAGGACCCGCGCCGGAGTCGAGGAAGAATTAACGTGCCTCCTCACACAGGCCGTCGACCGCCTCGGGCTCGAGTGGTCACCACCCTCTGAGCAGGCTCCCAACAGACTCGACGGCTGCTTTCTTCAGAGCCATCGCCGCGCGGCACCCGCGGCCCGGGCCGCTCCCTGCCGGAACTCCACGCCGAGCTCTCTAAATCGTGGAACGCGCCTCTCTCGGCCAGGAACCGATCCCATGTCTCCACCTCTCTCGCTTCGGTGGACGGCGCCACTGAGAGGGGCTACTCTTCCATCCCCCCGGTCGAGGATTCGGTAGCAGCACACCTTTGCCCGCCCTCCACGAGATGGCGGTCTAAGCCAGTGCTCCCGTCTAAGGCCTGCAGAACTACTTCCGCCTGTGTTGGCCGCGCCTATGCCGCCGCCGGCCAAGCCGCATCTGCTCTGCATTCCATGGCTGTTTTACAGATCCTCCAAGCGGACCTCCTTTGAGAGTGGGATGAGAAAGGCAGGCACCCAGAGGCTGTCTCAGATCTAAGGAGCGTGACGGATCTCTCCCTTCGCGCCACCAAAGCTGCAGCTCAAGCCCTAGGGAAGTGCATGGCCGCACTGACTGTGACCGAGAGACACCTATGGCTAATGCTAGCCGACATGGGAGACGCTGAACGCTCCACATTCCTCAACGCGCCGCTCTCTCTGTCCGGTCTCTTCGGTTCCGCGGTGAGTGGCATTGTTGACCGTTTCTCGGAAGTCCAGAAGGCCACCCAAGCCATGAATCTCTTCCTGCCTCGTCGCGCTAGCTCCTCCGCAGGCCGCCAACGTGACCAGCCTCCTGCACGAGCCTCTTCACAGCGCCCAGCTCAGCAAAGCCAGACTTCTCAGCGTCGACAGGGCGGGCGCCCTAGAACGCGCTCAGACAGCCGCCGCAGACCGCCGCCCCCCCGCGGGCCTCGGCCTAAGATTGTGCTGAAACCTAAGCAACCGAAGTCCTCTTAGCTTTGTTGAGGAAACGACGGATCAGTCCCGCCGTGGCCGGACCACCGTCAAAGCTTCGCCCCCTGTCAGTCCCCTTCTCTCAGGCTACTGCAGTGGTGGATTCAGCAGCCAACAAGCCGGTGATACTGCCCGCTTGCCTGCACTCAAATGCCGTTTTCACGGCAACCCAAAGAAATCTTGTAAAAAGCAAACATGCCTTATGTGTAGAAAATGTGCCCACAATCCAGTGTTCACCCCTACACACAAGCATTACACTTCCCGTGTCCCTATCAGAGCCCACTCACATAAAGCGGGCACAGCCAGCTCGAGTGTTAGAGTTAATAAACGCGCCCAAGAATCCGTGCGCGCGCCCCTTCTCTGCCCGCTCTGTCACACGGCCAGCAAACACCTCTCTGTATGTAAGTCCCATGCCCGTGACTATGCTTGCGCATCACTTCACAGATGTGACTCTTTCCCCATTCACCTCAATCGGGAAGTCACTCACAGAACAGCCTGTCCCTGCTGTCTGCGAGCAGTCATGCATAAGCACAGTAAGCGCGCTCACACATTCTGTTCAGCTCGCTGTGTGCGGCAATCAGGGCGACTTGGCCGTTCACCCTCTAGCGTTACGCTTCAAAGCGTGAAAAGCTATCCCAGGGATATCCAAATGGGTGTTAAGCACAATAAAACAGGGCTATTTGCTACAGTTCGATCGCCGCCATCCCCGCTTCAGAGCGCGGCTCGAAACTACTGTGAACACGGAAGCAGCCTGCATGCTTCGTTCAGAAATAGCAAACCTTCTGTGCAAAAGGGCCATAGAGAGAGTACCACCTTCTCTGAGCGAGTCGGGGTTTTACAGCCATTATTTTCTTGTCCCCAAGAAAGACCAAGACCCTCAGACCAATATTAGATCTCAGGGTTTTGAACAAGGTGCTCGTAAAAAGACCGTTCAAAATGCTTACAATCAGGAAACTCCTCGCGCATGTGCGCCAGGGGGACTGGTTTATTTCTCTCGATCTGAAAGATGCCTACTTTCAGATTCAGATAAATCCCCGTCACAGGCCATTCTTGAGATTCGCCTTCGACAGCCAGGTTTATCAATACACCGTCCTTCCGTTCGGCCTGTCTTTAGCACCCCGTACTTTCACGAAGTGCATGGATGCGGCGCTCGCACCCCTGCGGAGTCAGGGCTTGCGAATTCTGAACTATTTGGACGATTGGCTGATTTTGGCACAGTCACATACGGAGCTTCTGTCTCACAGGACAGTTCTCCTCAGTCATCTGAACAGTTTGGGTCTTGCAGTCAATTGGACCAAGAGCTCACTACAGCCCAGTCAGGCAATTTCGTTCCTTGGAATAGAACTAGACTCCATGGCGATGACGGCTCGCTTATCTACACAGCGCGCGCGCCGTGTTCAGCGACTAGCCGCGTCCTTTCAGATGAACAGCCTCACGCCTCTGAAAAAATTTCAGAGAATGCTAGGTTACATGGCCTCAGCCGCAGCAGTACTTTCAGTTGGGCCACGGGCCGCCAGCCGATCAGAGTGACTCAGACCTGTATCTCAGCTCTGCAGCCCTGGGCAGTGGCCGAATGGTATCAGCGGGGAGTGATGATGGGAGCTGTATCTCGCCGAAAAGTCATCTCGACAGACGCGTCCAACACGGGTTGGGGCACGGTCTGCGAGGGCGCTCCGGTTTTTGGCCTATGGTCAGTTCAGGAAAAGCTCCTTCACATAAATTGTCTGGAAATGATAGCGGTCGAGTACGCGCTCGTGCGCTTCCTCCCGGTCATTCAGGGTCACCACGTCCTGGTCCGTTCGGACAACAGATCTGTGGTATCCTATCTAAACCGTCAGGGCGGTGTCAGATCCAGGAACCTCTTCCATCTGACAAAACGCATCCTGAATTGGTCCCAGTGCCACCTGCGCTCGCTGAGGGCAACGCACGTGCCATGCCACCTGAACGACGGCCCAGACAGACTGTCCAGAGACAATATTTCCCCAGGGGAATGGTCCCTGCACGCTCAAACAGTCCAGAAGTTATGGAGCATATTCGGCAGAGCAGAGATAGTCCTCTTTGCGTCAGAAGAGAACTCTCACTGCCCAGTATTTTTCTCGAAAAGCGAGGACGCGCTGGCCCAGGACTGGCCCAACCGCCCGCTCTACGCCTTCCCTCCCGTCTCGCTATTGCCACAGGTAATGCAGAGGATCAGGGAAACGCGTCACTCGGTGCTCTCATAGCCCCGCTGGGAGAATCAGACATGGTTCCCGGAGCTTATGCAGCTGTCACTGATAGCCCCGTGGCCCAGTCCAGTGAGAACAGATCTCCTCTCTCAAGCTCGCGGCACGATCTGGCATCCCCACCCAGAGCGCTGGGCGCTGCACGCATGGGTGATCAACGACTACCCGTCGCTTTGCCAGGAGTAATAAACACTATCATACACACTAGAGCCCCTTCCACGAGAAGACACTATGCGTCCAAATGGTCTGTGTTTTCAAAATGGTGCACCGACAGAGACCTGGACCCACGGACATGTGGGTGTCGTCGCTGCTCGTGTTTTTACAAGAGCTGCTGGATAAGGGCAGATCCCCATCCACGCTCAAAGTGTACGTGGCGGCCGTCGCGGCGTTCGCTGAACCCCTGCACGGCCAGTCACTGGGAAAAAATGAGCTGGTAATCCGCTTCCTCAGGGGAGCTAGAAGGATGAAACCCCTCGCGCCCCCATCGGTTCCTATATGGGATCTTTCCGTAGTTCTCGAAGCTATGAAAGCCCCCCCTTTCGAACCGCTTCAGTCCGTGGATTTGAAATACCTTTCACTCAAAACCGTTTTTCTAACTGCCCTGTCATCAGTTAAACGTGTGGGAGACCTTCATGCGCTGTCTGACAGCGCTGCGTGTCTTGAGTTTGGACCAAATGACTCCAAGGTCATTTTAAAGCCTAGACACGGCTATGTCCCCAAGGTGATCGGTACTCCTTTCAGAGCACAAATTATTTCCCTAACGGCGCTGCCAGCATCCGATAGCGAACGCGACGCCAATCTCCTTTGCCCAGTCAGAGCACTGAGATTGTATACTGCGCGCTCCGCCTCTTTCAGACGCTCTGAGCAGCTTTTCGTTTCGTTCGGAGGGCACACCAAAGGTTTCGCCGCCTCGAAACAGACACTGTCTAGATGGATAGTGGACGCTATTGCTGCCGCGTATGCGTCAAAAGACCTACCATGCCCGTTAGGCATTAGGGCTCACTCCACGAGAGGCATGGCCTCCTCGTGGGCATGGTCCAGCGGGATTTCCATTCACGACATATGTGTGGCAGCGGGCTGGGCTTCCCCCTCCACCTTTGTCAGATTTTACAATCTGGAAGTGCCCACCCTGCAGGCAAAACTACTAGCGGTTTAATACGCTACAGCTCCCCTGGTGAGCTGCACTGACGGGACACATCCCGCACAGACCGGCACCGCCGCTCTGTCTTTCCCTTCCCACTATGTGCTTATGTATTACACACACACTGGCCCGCACTCTTGCCACGAGCGATTTTCGCTTCATTCAATGAAAACCAGGGTTCCAGCCTACGAACTTACGCTTATATGCACTCTAGCCACGCCCATTCTGGCGGGCTTTGATACAGTGACGGCACGGGCGCCTGTCATTGGACGCGAGTTCACTCAAGTTCGTCTATAGGCTGCAGCAGTTGCCGCAGAGCAACCAATGAGCTCGCTAGCTAGCCCGCTCTAGGTATGCAGCTGCTGCACTGCGTTGACAATGGATACAAAATTAAGTATACTTTTTTGGCTTCAATATCTCAGAAAAGATGAATCTTTCCCGTAGCGTAAGCTAGCTTACGCAATACTCGTTCCCTCATCTAGAGAGAACCGAGGTTACGTTAGGTAACCGATTCGTTATATAAACTGTGTTCACATTATTTCTCTGTTTTCTCTCAGAACATTGTGTAGATGCTTCATGTCACCATGGGTAGCTTTGGTGGTTCTGGCTTGTAGGGGTGAATAAATGCCGACAAGGAAAAATCTGTGCATTTATTTCGGGAATCAGACAAGATTTGAACTATAATCATTATACAATATAATTAATTATTATTACTAATAATACACAATATACTATACAGTATGTTAATTTCTCATTGTAAATACAATTCTTGAAACATTTTTAGTTTTGATAACCTTATTCTGCTGCACTGCTGCTGCTGCTGTAGGCCTGGTACTACAAAAAATACAACCTGAAGTGATGGATTCCAACAGCCTGTGAAATTCATGGCTACGTATTCCCATCCATCATAAGGGGAAAGAGGAGGGTGGTTATAAAAAGCCCTTAAAACACAACAGTCCAGCCCCTCCCAAGTATAAGCAAAAAGGGAAGTAACATAATTTACAAAGAGAGCAGTGAGGCAAACACAACAGCAAGCTGAAGAAGTAATGCAGAGAAAACCATTTGCCATGTCTCTTTTTGACTGCACAGGCCAAGCTTATAAAAAAATTTCTTTTATGAAAAATCTATACAGCACAGTAGGAATGCTTGGAGGGGAGTCACCAACACTAATCAAGAACAAATCTCAGTTTTGGCTTTCTCTGAAAAAAAATTAATAAATGCTCATTGTTCTGAATTGGATCGCTGACATTGTTGCCACTCTTACCCTCAATTTTAGGGTCGGAGATGTCTCTAGATCTTCAAAGGACAAAAGCATGTCAGTTTGAGAGGGGAGTTCACTTGATGCACTGATATATTCAGTATGATCTCCATCAACTTTTTAAGCCCTCAAACAAAACCTTGGATATATGTTCTTCATATTCCAGATGACTAGTGATAGTTTTAAAATGGAACTGAGAGATGAATAACAAGTAGGGTTTAGCAGACTTCCTCTTGAAAATATATTTTTGACACATATATAGTACTGACCCGCCGCTTCAATGTGGAACCATGAACTTTGTATCCCTAAGTCATGTTTTGATCTCTCAGAGAAAAATGAGTCCAAAATAGCTTTCGAATGTGGGTATGCGATAAGGAAGGAGTTTTATATTTGACACACTTTTGCCAAATTGGTTTTAAAATCACTTTCTGTTACTGGAGCACTGTCTGTTTCAGAGGGAAGTGAATTGTATATTCTGCAATATTTCAGAGTAATGTTCAAAGTTGGGGTGATGCCAAAATCTTGAGAATCTGTCTCAGAGTTGTTATATTTCAAGTCTTGGAACTGAAACAAAAGACTTCACATAAGACTTACAACTTCTTTGAGACATTTGAACAAGATAGGCCTTATGTGAACTATTTGGACACACCTAGTCATTCTTTATTGTTAGACTGATCACACCATGAATTCAGTGTAATGAGGTTGAAAGTTCTCAAGATGATATTGGTCTGTGTTTATCGAAATGTGAACCACCGCCCCTAGTGTTTAAAGCTGAAAGTTTGTTGAGGTGAAATGTCTACAGTGTGGTGCCAAAAGTAATTTTTGCCTGTACTGTTGACTGCAGTACTGTCAACAGGAATGCATATGTTTCAAAATCTTCCCTAAAACAAACCCAACTCCCAACCCTAAACCTAACCATCAGTGAAGTAAAATTTTTATTTTAGAGGAAAACTAGTCCTCACAACTGTGCCCAACACTATCTATGTGAATGCGATTACTTCCTGGTCTCCAAAATCTTTTCTTTATTCTTTTATAAATGTATAAATTATTTTACATTTATATATTCTACTAGGTGAGAAAGTGAAGGAACATAAATCGTTGCAATATGTATACATCATACAGTATCTTACAAGGTTAAAATAAGTCAGTGTCATTCATTAAAATTAACAAATTGATTGAAGTTTTTTATAGAAAATGTATGCTCTTTCCAAACAGATTTTGCACTATACACTAAATTACAAGTTTGAGTTTGGTCCCAATAGTAGTTGAAAACATGCACTGCAGTTGCATAAAGCACCTTAATTGAAATGTTCCCTTAATATCGCCAAAATACCTAAAGTACTACCTTCAATTTAATTGTTGTGAATTTAAAAGTTTTAATTAAGATTCTTTATAGGTAAAACATAATAATCCCCTACAATTTCCCCTAAATATATATTTTTTACTTAAAGGTACATTCAGTAGTTTAGAGCCAATTTAAAATATTTTACACATTAACTAATGAATTGTGTTTTTGTGAGGTTTCATCCGGATGGTGTACACTCACATGAGATGAAGACTGTACTCATAATAGTTTTCAATAAAAAAGTATTTTATCCTACATGGTGCGGGTCACCCCCTTCAATGTGTTTCGCCATGTTGAAATCACATGACCCGCAGTGTTTAACTAAATGTCGAAGAAAAGAATCCTCACGCTAACTAGCTGTCGCTTGTTTAGATAGATGCACTTGGCTATGCTTAGAACATTATTGTTTGGTGACGCAAAGAGCGAAAAGAATCAGAATGAGCTTTAATGCCAGGCATGCTCAAACACGCAAGGAATTTGTCATGGTGACAAAACACAATGTAACATACTTATTTACCATGCTTTAGCAGTGGAGACAATGGGAAATCCAGTAGCTGTACAGCCGAAGAAGCAAAAAAAGGTCTGAAGCAACTTCCTTCAAGCAAGATGATAGAAAGACCGGCAAAGGTAAAAAAACGGTAATGGTAAAGCATCTACGTCTTCATTAGTTTGGTGCAAAGTATCTTAGTACAGCGATTGCTGTGAATTTTGTGAAAATGATGTTGGTTGCTTGGAAATAAAATTAGTTATTCAAATACAGTATTCATGAATATGCAACAATTTGCCTGGGTAGCTCAGCGAGTAAAGATGCTGACTATCACTCCTGGAGTTCACGAGTTCAAATCCCAGGGCGTGTTGAGTGATTCCAGCCAGGTCTCCTAAGCAACCAAATTGGCCTGGTTGCTAGAGAGGGTAGAGTCACCTGGGGTAACCTACTCATGATCGCTATAATGTGGTTTGCTCTTGGTGGGATGCATGGTGAGTTGGGCATGGATGCCGCAGTGGATGGCGTTAAGCCTCCACACGTGCCATGTCTCCACGGGAACACGCTCAAACAGCCACGTGATAAGATGCGCAGTTTTATGGTCTCAGATGCAGAGGCAACTGAGTTTCGTCCTCCGGCACCTGGATTGAGGTGAGCCACTATGCCACCACAAGGATTTAGTGTGCATTGGGAATTGGGCATTCCAAATTGGGGAGAAAAAGGGAAGAAGATGAAAAAAAAAAAACTATTCTAATCATTCCTTTACCATAACATTCTGTATTGCTAGACAATTGAGGTTTATGTTACGCTAAGCAGTTCTCTAATAAGGTAATAACTGTCTTTAGAAATAATGTGAAACGTAGACAATTTCCAAAGATTATTGATATGAGGGACAATAATAATCTACTCTTAAAGGGTTAGTTCACCCCAAAATGAAAATTTTCTCAAGCCATCCTTGGTGTATATGTCTTTCTTCTTTCAGCCAAACACAATCAGAATTATATAAAAAAAAATCCTTTCTCGTCCAAGCTTTATAATCAGAATGAATGGTACCTTAGATTTTGAAGCCCAAAAAAGCGCATCCATCCATCAAAAAGGTAATCTATATGGCTCCAGGGGGTTAATAAAGGCCTTCTGAAGAGAAGTGAAGAAGAAGAAAATATCCATATTTATAACTTTATAAACTATAATAACTGGCTTCCAGTAACGGCCGTTGGCGCATTCACTGGCTTCCTCTATCCTGATCCACGTCGAAAGATGGTAGTATAGCATCTTACACCACTGTCACACTGGTACTTAAAATACATGAAGAAGAGCAATGATAACGCTAGCTAGAGAACTACTGAGTGCCTTAAGTGTTGCATAAAGCCCATTAACTTCCATTTTCCTAAGTAAACCTTAAGGGTAGTAAAACTTCACCTTAATTTTGGCTAAGAGTTACAATGTTTCCAAAAATGGAAAAATAGAACCAGTTGAAGTGTACATCATCATACCAATTCTGATTTTTCACGATAGGGAGAGCTCTATAGATCATTTTAACGACAATAAACAAGTGCAGGATTACTATGGGGAATCGCTAACATGTTGAAAGACAATCTAATATCACATCTAAAACCTCACATTCACCTCACTACTCACTACTCAGATGTCATCCTGAAGTGGACACTTACTGGCCATAAAAGCAGAATCCTCCATTAATTGCTCCATATGATAAACTCAAGATGTTTTTAATTCACACAAAAAAATAAAAAATGTACTCACATACAAAAAAAGTGTTTAAATCTATTCATTTTGAGGATTGTACGTGAGAAACAAATTAAAATCTGCCAGTGTAACCTCCAGAAAATGAGTTTTAGAAATGTTTATGCAGCAATCTGCAGTAATCACAAATGACAGTAATTGGTGCATCTAGAACAGTGCTGAGAAAAGTAACAGGTGCCACGTGACAATGCCATTTATGCGCAAATTCGGAAGAGGTCGGACAATAAATATAAATAATGACACTGAGAAACATTATTAGTCAATAAAATGAAAATAAAAAAACGTGTATTCTTTGTGTTAAAATTTCTGAAATGTCTCTATTATAGATCGGTGGTAGGGACATGATGAACGTGTCCATGGGAACAGTAGGATTGTATTATGGTAAAACATGGCTCACTGAAGTAAAACCCTTAACGGTTTCCCTTACCTAAGAGAAGTGTAAAAGGGATTATATGCAACACCCTCAAGTCATTCCATTGTTAAGTTAAGTGTTACACTTAAGGGAAAAATGTAAGGTTCTTTATGCAACTGGGCACATGTCTTTGGCTAATGATGTTCAAGTCCTCATAGCTGCCTTCAAAGAAGTCAGTGATTAAAATCTTTGTCTTGTTTTTATATTATTTTTTGTATGGAATCAGTAAGCAATAAAGTGGATATAAAACTTGGCACACGCCCAAGAGGTTTACTCTACATCTTTTAATGGTACTGTGATTCCAAATAGGATAAGAGGAACTGAATTATGCCAAATGGATAGGGAAGATTGATGGGCAATGCTGAATAGGAAATACCTTGTCTGAATTTGTAAGTCACAGACATTTGGAATGATCTTAAATGTAGAAATCATTCCAACCACTCAACCACATTATGAATTTATTGTAAAATTATATTTGACTTCTTTTGATTCCTCCCTCCTCATCACATAAAAGATGAAAACATCTTGATGGAATTGTATTTCTCCTCTCATAAATAATATTAGGATTAGATACTTCAATCCTAACGTCAATTTTTCATTAAGGGTTTTTGGTCGTGACTCAAAGTCTTGACATGAAAGCAAATGCACTCCTTCAGTCTGACCCTTCAAACAATTGTTTTATTTCTCTTCGGCAATGTTAATCTACAACATATTTAAAATGAACATCACCATCCTGTGTTTCTGTGACAAAAGATGCATGATTGTGTTATTATTATTAAATATGTTTAAAACTGTTCTAGAACCATACTGTTTGTATAGTTAACCAAAACCAAAAATGTTGTATTGTCAAAGCTGGTATTTAAAACTCTAACTCATATAGAATACACAGGAGATGATGATAAAGGAATATTTCACCCCAAAATGATAATTTACTCATTTACTCACCTTTATGCTGTCTCAAACTCATATTATTATAATAATTTTTTTCTGGAGATACTAGGGCTTTTCCAAAACTTAGTGAGCTGCCAGTCTTTATGGCAGCATCCTACCTGAAATGATGCTTCATAAGAGACTGATATGGAATGCTTTACAAAGCAACTCCATGCATCTTTCAAATAGCGCTTCACATGCACAGCACACAGGATACTCGACTTGCAAATGATTTCAACCAGAGGAACGACACAACAATATAATGAGCATACATTTAAATAGCATAGACATAGCTCATTTGTGGGTAAAATAGTCAGTTTTCTATCACATTAAACTATTTGTATCAATACTTTTCAGTAATGAATGGATTAAATGTATGTTTATAACCAAAAGTTATCTGGCTTCTTCTCCCATCTTGCATTTATTTTTCCACTATGCTCATCAGAGTGCATTATGGGATCGGGGATCGCCTACCCGGGGAAGTATAAATATGGTGCTACCTCAGAATTTGGCCAAAACAAGACATCTTAGGAGGCAGCAGAATTAAGATGCCTACCATTTGGAACTGTATTTTGTTGGGTGCTACTTGCTTTAAAACACTCCTCAGGAAGCTCAATGATGTGTTTAAATCCATGCAATGCAAGTTGATGAGACACAACACTTTCAAGCTCCAAAAAGGACAGAAAGGTAACATAAAGGTAATCCATACAACTTGAGTGGTTTAATCCAAGTCTTCTGCAGTGATTCGATCGGTTTTGGGGCGAGAAACTACATAGGATTTTAAAAGTTTGGGATTTCCATCAAAATATCTTTGCTTGTGTTCCACAGAAGCAAGGAAGTCATACAGTTTGAGACAGCATAAGGGTGAGAAAATTATCAGTTTTGAATGAACTATTCCTTTAAATGTGTACTTACTGTATGTATCTGTTGTGTATTCTTAGTAATATAATATCTCATATATTTACATGAGATATTATATATTGCTAGGAATACACTACATCATTTCTGATTGAGTATTTCTGTGAGTATTCCTTGTTGACAAAGCACTGTTTTAGTTATTTAATTGGTTTGTAGGAGTGGTGGTGGCATAGTGGGCTAAAGCACATAACTGTTAATCAGAAGGTCGCTGGTTCGAACCCCACAGCCACCACCATTGTGTCCTTGAGCAAGGCACTTAACTACAGGTTGCTCCGGGGGGATTGTCCCTGTAATAAGTGCACCGTAAGTCGCTTTGGATAAAAGCGCCTGCCAAATGCGTAAATGTAAATGTAAATTGGTTTGTTCAGTGGAATATTTCAGGGTTGATATTTGGGTAGTCAAGCTTTTATTGAATTGCAAAACCAATTTTTTTTGGCGACTGGACACACAAATTGTTCCTTTAAAAAGTCCACTGACTTTCCTCTTTTGGAAATTGCTTAGCTCTAAATGGTCACCCATTCGTAAACTTTCATTATTAAAGTTTATTCTGTACATTCTTGCCAATGGAGGCAATCTGGATTGCAGATGCTTTCATAACATTAGAGAAGAATGTGTTTTTTAAATAAATAAAAATAAAAAATAGTTAAAAAACTTTTCCTTGCAAGAAAAATGAGGATTCCTTGGTTTAAAAAAGTAAACAAAATATCTCCACTAATTCTAGGCAGAACACTGAATGAAATACTAATTGAAAGAAAGAAATTAACTTAATGTGGTACCGTCTAAATGAACTGATCTAAAATAGTTATTTAACATGTTTGAATCAACCTAAATGCATTAAGTAACAACAACAACACTCATTTTAAGGATTTTATCACATAAAATAGCTCCTTAGGGGTAAGAACTACCACTTTTACATTATGGTCAAAGGTTTCTTTTTTTTGGGGGGGGGGATTTAGGGCAATAAAATTGACGTGTTACAGTAATTTTAAGGTTTATGAAAATCCTGTGGTACCACTTCAAAATCCTATTTGATTTATTTTTATAGTATAACTAAACAGAATTAAATAACAGGTCATTGATATATGTACTCAAATAGTTAGAATTATGGTGAAATGTAATATATTGTCATTTATTTATTGTCTTTAAAATGGTTGCTAGAATGTGACATGATTTAGTGGTTTCAAGAACATTTATGAGCTCCATATGGCCAGAAAGTAAGTTTAAGGACACACAATTTGCTATATTCACATAGAAATACATAATTTAAAACCCAATGAAAACATGCTCAATGTATTTAATGCTCACTTTCATGACACATACTTAAGGCATCTGAACTCAATACTTTGCTGCCCTTTCCACCTTTTCTATGTTGATGTCTATTATGTGATATCTAAGCATTTATATATATATATATTAGTATAAACAGTGTGTGTGTATATTGTCTTTGTGTTTGTTTTTGAGTTGCCACAGTATGCAATAGACTGGCATGTCTTAAGGTCAATATTAGGTAAAAAATGTCAAAAAAGAAACAGCTTTCTTTTGAAACTCATTAGTCAATCATAGTTTTGAGAAATGAAGGAAGATTTCATACAAAGGTGTACACTACAGTCTTCAAAGACAAAGAACAACTAGTTCTAACAAGGACAGAAAGAGATGTGAAAGGCCAGATGTACAACTAAACAAGAGGATAAGTACATCAGAGACTCTAGCATGTCCTCAGCTTACAGCTTCATTGAATTCTACCGTCAGCACTTCTGGATGCTTCCAGTGTAGACAGCATCATTGATTATAATGGGTTCCATTCCTTTTGACGCTACGTGGCGTTCTGCTCACGCCTGGTGTAGACAGGGTGCAAGGGTGCCTACACACTAGAGTTTGCACAAGGGTTTCCGGCCGATGCACTTTGGGGCCAATCAGGGGCAGACTGGCCATCGGGAGAACCGGGTCAGCCGCCACATAGGCTGCGATAAGCTAAAATGAGCCGCCAAGTTATTCAGAATGGGCAAAAAAAACTATGCCGCGATATGCCAAAGGGGGCAGCGATATGCAGAAATGGACAGCGACAATTCCCTGATATGTGAAAGCTGTGTGGTATGTGTAAACCTCACTCCCCTGGCCTCAAGAGGCGCATTAGTGACTGACACTAGAGGCTGTAAACTTTTGCCTTATTGTTAGCATGTCCGCCTCCTATGCTGGCTAACGCCGGTTCAAATCTGCTCAGAGCAGATCGAGCAGGACAGGTTACAGAGGTTCCATGACCCGGATGGGAGTGCGGTTTAGGGGGTGAATGTAATGGGTGCCAGCTGGTATGTGATAGCTTTGCGGTATGTGTAAACCTCATTCCCCTGGCCTCAAGAGGAGCACAAGCGATTAATGCTAATGACTGTATCCTTTAGTCTCCTAGTTAGCATGCCCGTCTCCCACTCTGGCTGACACCAATTGGAATCCCTCTTGAAGCAGGTTGAACAGGACATGTTACAGTGGTGTCGTTGACCCGGATGAGAGTGAGTGTAGCGGGAGCCAGGCGGTACGTGATAACTGTGCAGTATACATGAACCTCACTCCCCTGGCCTCAAGAGGCGCTCTAGCGACTGAGGCTAAAGGCTGTAGCCTTTAGCCTCCTCGTTAGAGCGTTAAAACCCTCAGAGTTTTATTCAGAGTGGCTCGAACAGGACTTGCTACACCTCTCCTTTATCTTTCTCTGTCAGGCTAAAAAAGATGAGAGAGAGGAGTCTGGAGAAAAGTTTCAGTGTTTACTGGTACATTGTCATTAAGATATATTTTAAATAGCCATCTCTATCCATGACTGCCTCTTTTCTCAGCAGTACATGCCTTTCAAACAGACCTTACGTACTCCCATGCACCCGTCTAAGCTTTCCATAGTGTGCAAGCTCAGATGGAGCAGTTGGCACATTGGAGTGCGTAAGTTCGGTTTGGAATACGTTAACTCTAGTGTGTAAGCCCCCGAAGGCAGGAAATATTGAGGACAGGAAGTGATAGGTACGAAAATGCAGAAATATGTGTTAAAGTTGCCAGGAAATTAATTCTGAGTGTAGGGCATCTGAGGACAGAGTTTTATCATGTATCAGTACGATCACTGCCTTGACTCATTTCAGTGGGGTCTTGTCCAATTTACACTTTCAAGTTTGAATCTCCACACCTTAGGATGTATCAGTAAACTACAGCTACTCATTCGTGATGTTTGCCCTTGTTTAATGCTTTATCTCATCAAGAGAGCTTTATATTCCTGAGAAGTGCCATTCCTCTAAAAATAGGGCGATCCGTGGAGACTGCTGTCAACGGAGCAAGACATATCAGCTAAGACAGGTCAACCTTGTGTATTGCGTAACAGAACTAGGTCATTGGGACTCTACTTTTGTTATAGGCAACAGGATGGCTGAGTTATTCTGTGTCAGGAATGGTTATGGTATGTTCGTCAGACGACAGAAGCCATTGTATCTGAGCAATTTGCCCACCTGACATTGGGTATGTTGAAATCTGGTCCGTAGTTTAGTAATAAGCATACTGCCCAGGGAGTCAGACATTTCTAGGGCTTTCCCATTTTCAAAATTGTTCCAGTGCACTGAAGCATGTGCTCCCTAAAAAAAATCCCCCAGGATGTACTGTAAAAACCAGTGAGCATTGGCTCCTAACTACTGTATATTCACTCAAAAGTTCTCCATATCTTATTCTGTCTCTCAAGTCATTGGAGGACGAGCACAATTGTTATGTCCCCACAACAAGTTGTGGTATTTATAATGGTTAATTAGAAAACAATAATAAAACATTATTGTTTATAATGTTGAAAACAATAAAGGCTATTTACAATGTTACACAATGTTGTGGGTCTCACAGTCAAATTGTAAATAATATTGTAATTTCCTTATGTCCCCAGTGCTGCATGTCAAATACCTTTGTCAAAAATAAGTGCTAAATAATTGGATTTCTAGTCTATATTTTTCTATACAATTAAGTGTTAAGTCTGTCACTAATATATTTTTGGCTGTTGTGTAATTTTAACAGTTATAGCAGAGTTGTATTTATTTATTTATTTGTCCCTTGATTTATGGCCACCCTGTTATGTCATGGTACTCTGTCCTTTAATTGAAGATATGTTACAAAATGTCATCACACACATAAACATCAGACAGTCTGAGTAATTTGAAGTTTAGTTCTAATTATGTTTTATTTTATTGCATGATAATATGTGGTAAAGCATAATATGTCTCCTCTGTAATGGAAAGATATAGAAGAACTAAATGTAATTTAAAAAATGTCAGTAAATTTATGCCAGAGAAAATAATAGTTTTGAGATTTAAAATTAAGCAAATTAAAGTTCAGCATTCAATATATTTTATATCTGTATGCATAGTGTCTAATAATGCATTTGTAATGTACACTTCAGTTTCTCTTGCCAAAGTTTGATATGAGTTGATTCAGCCCATAAGAAAAAAAAAGAACACTGGAAAACTCCAGAAGATTTGGCCAAATTGTAGATTATAGTAAAATAGTAAATGTAGTCTACAACATAGTCACATTTTAGAGGTCTGCATTCGCACAGAACTCATGCAGGACCTGTGGGACCCGATTAGATTTCTTAGGGAGTGGGATAAAATGTACAAGTTGAAGACGGGAGCGGATGTTACTGTCACTTGTTGTCCGCCCCGTGTTTCATTGTCTGTGTAAACAAACTACATTTCCCATGGTTCCCGGCCCTCATCACCACTGCCACAGCGTTATATAGCTTTTGATTTATATAAACACCGCTGCAAGTAGATCCTTGTCCCTTGTCTGCCTTCACCGTCAATCGTGACAGTTACTTCCATGAGATGTGGATGGGAGTGGGCGATCAGAGAATAGCCGAAAAATCAGTTGTGGATCTGTAAAGGATTAAACTTTGACTCACGATTAAAAGTTTTGTGACAAAACAACGTAGTCACAGCAGAGTTTGTCTTTGGGAGAAACACCAACAAAACTACATCTGGTAAGAAACCTACTTACGTTTTTACACTGAAGCCAAAAGACTTGAGTCTCAAGTCAAGTCGTCAAATTTATTTGTATAGTGTTTTTCACAACAGGTGTTGTTTCAGAGCAGCTGTACATGAAGTTATGCTAACAGAAAATGAATGAATATAATGTCAGTATTAGTTATATATGTTTAGATCTATTAGTGGAGCCTGGCTGTAGTTAGATACACTATCCTTCCATGCACTGGAAAATACCTACAATTTTGTATTCTTCCACTTGTGCTCCATTTTTCGAGCTGCTCTCTTGAAAGCAGGAGTGTGATCATTGTACCATAGTGCGGGATTTTTCTCTTTAACTTTCTTTAATAGAAGGATGCAACACTATCTATACAGCTGGAGAAGACTGTATACATATTTTTTGAGACGACATCAAATTCTTCTTAACTCTCTAGTTTCATCCAATATGTCATTTCAAAACGTTAATCGATTTATAGAGAAACGTCATGCTGTTTAATACAGTGACTACTTACGTGGACTATAGGCTTTTCTCCCCTTAGAAATCCTATATTCACTAATAATTATCACATTGAGAATCAATGAGTTCATCCAAAAACTGAAAAATTATGCTTCCAGAGCTTCCAAACATTTTTTTAGGAAAACTATTTGCTCTAGTTCTTTTTTTTATTTAATTTTTTTATGTTTGTTATTTACTACTAGTTACAATTCAAAATGGGAAATAAAAAATGCATATAAATGTCATGCTCTGGTCTCAGGAGGTTAAATTTAAACTGCATTTATTATTATTATTATTATTTTTTTTTATTTAGATTTTTTACTTTTATGTAGCCTATTTCAAAATAATTAAAATTGTAAGAAGATTTTGTTCTGCAATCTCATTTTCATAATATTTATTTAATGTCTGAATCCTATTTAATCCACATCGTCAGATTATTTAAAATGCAGGAAAAGCACATATTTCATATTGGCACTGTACTTTTTTAAAAGCTGCAGCAAAAAGTATGATGGCATGTTAAACTGCGATGTTGTTAATAAATACCAGCTACAATTTAACCAGAGCATGTGAGCGAAGTGTAGCGGTGTGACACTCTGCTCAATAACCCGCTCCATGTGTGTGCGCTCCGCTCATGGCCAAAGCAATCGCTCCGCTCACGTACCGCTCACGCTCAGTGGTAAAAACAATGTGAGCGCAAATCCCGCTCCAACACGACATTTCTCTGTAGTAGGCTATACTTGTTTCCAGGCACGTACACATGCCTGAGCAACTGTCCCTTTGCCCACATGGACTGAGGTGCCTCTCTGTGTGAAATATGACAACATTTATTCAGTTACGAAATGCTTGCATACACACCCGAAGTTATGTGATTCTATTGTTCTGTTTTAGTATATAAAACCTCACTACTTATTTTGTACTGCTTTACAACGGCTGTTAGATAATCAGGTCTAACAGACCTTCCTTATCATTTGAAATCAGTCAAATATTTCTCTGTTAGCACATATGACATTGAACATCTTCAAATAATGCCTTAGCATTTCAGTTCAATTATCTTTATTTATTTTAAACAAGTCATCAAACATGCTTCTACAAGTGATAAAACATGTGCGGTGGAACAGAAACTCACATACGCACAAATTCATGCTTTCAGATTAAACTGGATCTGAGTGACACAACCAACCTAGAAAAGAATCTTTTCAAATGTAAAATTGTTTTCGAGTCGTTTATGGAAATAATGAAAACATGGAATGATACCAGGCAAATATTACAAGTAAAAGTGAAATTCATAATTGTTTTTCAGTTGTCTCCGCAGAATGATTATACTGTAGATTTGATACACTAATAGGCTTCTGATTTCATGCTATCAGACTTTGGGTCTGTAAATTAAAATGAGCAATTTCTTATCCTAATTTTGTGTTCAGTTTTAAAGGACGTATTAAGTCATCCAGAAAACAGCAGTGAAGGTTTTTCTCTTTTTCATTATCGTTGCATGATTAATAGCCTATTCCCTACAATTTTGTATGTAGGAATTGTATGCAATCTAAAAGGACTGTGGTTAATTATATAATAATTATTATATTAGTAAATACCATATGCCCCCTTTTGTTTTTCCTTGATATTTTATAGCAGCATAAAGTGAATCTGGTCTTGATATGCGTCAAACGATATGTTGTCCATGTGTACAGCAGGGTTTAACCATGGATTTACAAATAAAAAAAATATTCGTCCTGCATAATGTGAGAGTTTGTCCAATATATATATATATATATATGTATATTAGATGATATCATGTTTAATGATCCCAAACAACATCAAAAAAAATTTTGGATCCATGAATTACACTGCCTTGGTTTAAGAAAAGATTATGTTATTTTTTTCTAATGTAGGCTATAATCATTTATAGCTTTTTTCTCTGTGCATGAATGCAGCAAGCTATGTCGGAAGATGGAATCCACAACCTCTAATCTAGTGTCAGTGGTTTTATTTCATTTTTGTTGTTGTTGTTGTTGTTTTTGTTTCACTAGTCATTAAGGTGTGGATTTGGCTTTGGGAATCTCACAAGCAGTTATGTGCCACTTTATCCAGCAGCAGAAATCGAAAGCAACAGGCGGGCGATTAAGGGAGATAATTCCGCTATGAAATTATCTATGCGAGAGCAGAAATCTTTGCCAATCAAATGCTCAATTGAACAATGAAAGCAGAATGCTGCGCCTGTAAATAAGGACACACTGATCTGCAAGATCATACATGTTTATTAGTTTTAATGCAGGGATTTTTTGTGTGATCGCCGGGATTCAAGGAAATATGTTTTGCCAATATACAGTATAATTAAGCTTACATATTCAATTGAGGGGGCTCTAACATTCGCACCCCACGCAGAACCGGGCCTGCATCTAGCTGAGAGCTGCACTGACATGACTGCAAAATAACAAGATAACTTATTATCTACTTATCTATTCATTTATTATTGAATGGTAGTGTAGCCTACTAGCTCACCTTTTGCTGCACTGCCATGTGAAAACTTCCTTTTCTGGCAATGAGATGATTAAGATTCTAAAGGGAATCTTTGCGAACTCTCACAGTCTCTTCACTCCCTTTCAATTCCTCATCCTTCCTCGTTCTTAGCTTTGATTTTTTATTTGCATTTATTTATAAGGTTTGCAACTACACTAAAACAATGTTTGAACTCCATAACCTCAGGCCTATTGCTTATTTAACAGATTCCCAAACCAGCATATCACAAAGCGCATTCTGGGTTGAGCGAGCAACTCTGAGCAGCCTGGGCGAGCGGAGCTGAATCTTCAAAAAAGTGCTCTCGTCTCAGGTGAAATTATCACCACTCAACGTTTTGCTCTTGCTCTGCTCATGCTCCACTCACATGCTCTGGATGTAATCCGCAACCTTGTAATCTCTCTCGCAGTTAATTGAACATCAGTGTCCCATTGTTTAGTGAATCAACACCCTTGCTAGTGCCCGAATTAAAATGCTTTGAATTTGACAATAAGGGAGCAGAATGAGACACAGCCATCACTGACAGCACTACGTCCTCTACTCCCTTTTCCCCTCATTATAGGCTCACTCTGGGGGAAATGCAAAATGAAGCAATCACTTTCAATGGAGCATTTCTTTCCGCAGATCCCAGATTAGTATGCAGCACGTAGCAGTATTTATAAACACAGACAAAAGAGGAGATTAATGAGTCATCGATGAGCCCCATGGCGCAGGAAGAGAGTCGTTAGCGTTGCTCCAGCAGGTTCCGCCACAGGCCACCAGACACTTCAGGGTATTCCAGCTCCACCGCTCTTCACACGTACGCACACGGGAAGACAGAAGTCTCTTGTGCAACACTGGATGAGTGCAGGGAAGCATAGAGAAGTGTTTGGAAAATGAGCATGATGACTGAAAGTGTTGCATGCCACTGAATAATGTGAAGTTGGGGAAAATACTACTGTAGCTAAATAAGAATGCTAAGTTGCACTCAGTAATTTTTTTGCTTACCGTTAAACTTTTAAACAGAAATAGTAAATATAAAAAGTAGAATGTTGATTCTATTCATATCAGTCTTAGAGAAAAAACGGCTTTGTTTTACATGATGCTGGGTGTCCCATGGGTGTTCCTGGGTGTTGGGGAAGAAATCCATATCTTAACACTTTATTTTACTTTACAGTGTCCCAGTTGCAGTGTAACTGCCCAAGTAAGCACATACTTACAAAATAATGTATTAACATTACAAAATAATGTAATAACATAAAACAACATTTACTTAATATATAATTAATTATGGAGCATCATGGACTTATGCATTGTAAGTTGTAGGTGAAATAGACAAATATTATTACATGTCTGTTACAAAGCTAAGTACACAGCTGGATACATAAAATAACTTCATAACTACATTTAAATTACATTGTAGTAAGAACTGTAAAATAAAGTGTATCTAGACTGTACTTAAGTTTACTTAATTTGTAACTACATGAAAACAATATACTACAATATACAACAGTTTTGTGTTAAAACACACACACAGCACACAATTTGTCAGATGAGAAAAAGGATGAAGAAGCAATAAAAACGTACTCATGGTTTGGGCAGATGTAGCACCAGCCCAAAGATTCATCTGACAGGAAACTCGTTGTGCTTGGGCAAGTTAACATGTTGTTCCAGAGCACCTTTAGGCTGGAGACAGTGAGCCAGAGGCATAAACAGTATATAAACTACAGCAACATCCTTGAAGCTCGTGAATGAATTAAGCTGTATTTATTTTATTTTATTTTATTTTTTTCTGTTAAAGCAGCTGTTTTAACTTAATATAAACTGTTTATTATCAATATTACTCTGGTCAGTTAGCTGTTATTATCAATATTACTCTGGTCAATATCATATATTTAGATATATAGCCCTTAAATCAAAGAGTAATACATGTGTGCTGAGCCAGGACATATTGTTAGGATCCTTTCACTTTGTCAGTCATGTTTATAGTGGTGACTGGCAGTGGCGGTTCTAGCTTGTATGGTGCCCTGGGCGAACCCCCATACTGCTTTTTTGATAACACAAATTATCAAAACTTTTACAACTATATATTAAAATATATACAAAAATAAAAAAGAGAATCTAATTATTACACTATTACCCTATTGCTAACAAAAAACACATAAATAAAACTAAATTGCACAAATCCTATATCACACAAAGACACAAATAGAATAACACACTTTTAAAGAAGAGAACCCGATTTTTCCTAAACTGGGCACCTGATGGCTTAGACCTTTTCTTATCCATTTGTGTTGATTTGGCTCTCGAGCATCAATAATAACCACTGTCAACCAATCAAGACTAAGCCAATTCACCTTGGGGATGTGCAGACTTTCTGGTTTTATATTATTCTTAACGATTTCACACAAACCAGAAAAAAATGCAACAATATGTCTGTGAAACTATATATTCACAGTATTATGAATGAATTGTGTTTTATTTTGTGACATTTTGTAGTGTGACTTATTTTCATTAGTATTGTACAAAGTTAGAGGTGCGCTATTTGATAGATTCCCTCCGCTCCCCCTACCTTGGGCTTCCAGTGGTTAGACCTAAACTGTGAGTGAGTGTGTGAGTGCACATGGCTGTGTTTGGTTTCCCATCACCATGTACACTCATGTTTGTTTTAGTCTTGTGTGATAGCACATGGCTTTGCGTTTGTCTACCATGTGCTTCCCTGATCCTGCCTCTTCATTACCCTCATCCCTCTACCTCGTTTAGTCCTTGTTATGTAAAATGTCTTCACCTGTTCCTTATGTGCCTTACCTGTATATATTGTGCTCCCTTTCCTCTTTTGTTTGTCGGATCATTTTGTTCTCATGTTGTTAAGTCAGTGTTTTCTGCTAAACTATTTTATTAAGACATGAGGCCATGAACCTCGCAAACTTTGCAAAGTCTAGCAAATATTATTTTTTCAGCAGATATTTTAGCATATTTACAGCCTGCCAAATACAGCCTGTAAAGTCAAAAAACACCAGATGAATTAATAATAAGCTACAAAACTGTCAGTTGTACACAATGTGTGGTGAACTACGGAAAGGCAAAAGGGGCATATTACTGTTTTTTGTTTTGTTTGTTTTTTACCACATTTTAAAATACATAGTATTAAAAACTTGGGGAGGTCTGACCCCCCTAATTAAGGCATAATTTGGCTTAGTTTAGTTCTTCATCAACACATGCATAATTACTGCATATCTCCATGGATGGGGAAATTCTGTAAACAAATATGGAAAGAAAAGCAAAGAATGCCATACAACCTATTTGAAGACTTAAATACCATGAAATCCCATAATTTTGCCATAGAAGAAATGTTTTGCAAGAAGGTGATACTCTTGATACAAATGACCACAGATCCTCACTGCCTTGATTTCTGTCTTCTCTGATTAGACCCTGTGTTTTGACCCTGATTGCACTTTGATAAGTTTTATAAACTGCAGAAGAGTGATGCCTCATGTTTATTATGTCAACATTGTTAAAAATAATTTCTAGAACTTGGACATCTAAGTTCACTGATGTCTAGCAACTGTTCTTCTGTTTTTTTTGTTTTTTTTTAGATACAACAGTTTTGGTTTGATTAATTGGCCAAATATGATTCCCTTTGTTATGTTGCTAGTTAAAAATGGCATTATTTTAAAGAGAGCAACCCTCCCTCAATATTTTGATATGCTTTTTCCATGGCTTTTTGGAATTCTTGGTTTTGATTAGTCAATTGCAGCATTACGCTGTGAAAAAAATATATATATATATATATATATATATATATATATATATATATATATATATATATATATATTTAAGCTATACCACATGAGCAAGAGTGCGATATGGCTCTACATCAGCACTGCTGTGATTCAGCCGCAGGCACGAGGCTGGAGGCCGAGTGCCGTAGGTAATCACAGCAGTGCTGATTTAATTCCATATAGCATGGTTGCAAGTGTGATATTGCTATTTTCTATCTTTAGTAGTGTAGTGTAGTAGTCAAGTCAAGTCAAGTGGTTTTTATTGTCGTTTCAACCATATACAGTTAGTACTGTACACAGCAAAACGAGACAACGTTCCTCCAGGACCATGGTGCTACATAAAAACAACAAAGGACCAACATAGGACGACATGAGACTACACAACGAAATAAAATACCTATATAAACTACCTATATATACCTATATAAAGTGCACGTGCAAACATGTGCAAAAAGAACAGGACAGTACAACAAATTACTGACAATGAACAGGACAATAGACACAGTGCAGCGCCGACCAGTACTCAGTAGTGCAAAATTATGACAGTTTCTAAAAATGTAAACATAACATACTATGAGATAATGTTCTATGCACATAGCAGTTATTGAGGTAGTAGACAGTTATAAAGTGACAGTAATTAAAGTGCAACTCAGGACACGTGTGTGTCAAACCAGTCTCTGAGTATTGAGGAGTCTGATGGCTTGGGGGAAGAAGCTGTTACACAGTCTGGCTGTGAGGGCCCGAATGCTTCGGTACCTCTTGCCAGACGGGAGGAGGGTAAAGAGTTTGTGTGAGGGGTGTGTGGGGTCGTCCACAATGCTGGTTGCTTTGCGGATACAGTGTTTTTTGTAAATGTCTTTGATGGAGGGAAGAGAGACCCCAATGATCTTCTCAGCTGTCCTCACTATCCTCTGCAGGGCTTTGCGGTCCGAAACGGTGCAAGTCCCAAACCAGGCAGTGATGCAGCTGCTCAGGATGCTCTCAATAGTCCCCCTATAGAATGTAGTGAGGATGGGGGTTGGGAGATGTGCTTTCCTCAGCCTTCGAAGAAAGTAGAGACGCTGCTGGGCTTTCTTGGTGATAGAGCTGGTGTTGAGGGACCAGGTGAGGTTCTCCGCCAGGTGAACACCAAGGAATTTGGTGCTCTTGACGATCTCCACAGAGGAGCCGTCGATGTTCAGCGGAGTGTGTTCACCTTGTGCTCTCCTAAAGTCAACAACCATCTCTTTTGTTTTGTCGACATTCAGGGACAGGTTGTTGGCTCTACACCAGTTCGTCAGCCGCTGCACCTCCTCTCTGTATGCTGACTCGTTGTTCTTGCTGATGAGACCCACCACGGTCGTGTCATCGGCGAACTTGATGATGTGATTCGAGCTGTGCATTGCTGCGCAGTCGTGAGTCAGCAGAGTGAACAGCAGTGGACTGAGCACACAGCCCTGGGGGCCCCAGTGCTCAGTGTGGTGGTGGTGGAGATGCTGTTCCCGATCCGGACTGACTGAGGTCTTCCAGTCAGGAAGTCCAGGATCCAGTTGCAGAGGGAGGTGTCCAGGCCCAGCAGGTTCAGCTTTCCAATCAGGTGCTGGGGAATGATTGTGTTGAATGCTGAGCTGAAATCTATGAACAGCATTCGAACGTATGAGTCCTCATTGTCTAGGTGGGTGAGGGCCAGATGGAGGGTTGTGGTGATGGCATCGTCCGTTGAACGGTTTGAACGATATGCAAACTGCAGTGGGTCTAGTGAGGGGGCAGCTGGGTCTTAATCTGCCTCATGACGAGCCTCTCGAAGCACTTCATGATGATGGGTGTAAGTGCGACGGGACGGTAGTCGTTGAGGCAGGACACTGAAGACTTCTTTGGCATGGGGATGATGGTGGTGGCCTTGAAGCACGTTGGAACAATGGCGCTGCTCAGAGAGATGTTGAAGATGTCGGTAAGAACATCTGCTAGCTGGTCTGCACATCCTCTGAGCACTCTGCCAGGAATGTTGTCTGGTCCAGCAGCCTTCCGTGGGTTGACTCTACATAGAGTTTTCCTCACATCTGCCGTGGTAAGACAGAGCACCTGGTCGTTGGGAGGAGGGGTGGACTTCCTCGCCATCACGTCGTTCTGCACTTCAAATCGAGCGTAGAAGTCGTTCAGCGCATCTGGAAGGGAGGCATCTTTGTCACAGGCAACTGATGTTGTCCTGTAGTTGGTGATGGCCTGGATGCCCTGCCACATGCGCCGCGTGTCACCGCTGTCCTGGAAGTGACTGTGGATTCTCTGGGTGTGTGCGCGCTTTTCCTCTCTGATTGCCCGTGA
The DNA here is from genome assembly GCF_025860055.1 of Xyrauchen texanus. Taxonomy (NCBI): domain Eukaryota; kingdom Metazoa; phylum Chordata; class Actinopteri; order Cypriniformes; family Catostomidae; genus Xyrauchen; species Xyrauchen texanus. The sequence goes on from NC_068317.1 coordinate 11,919,740, forward strand.
CAGTTTGGCCCTAGCTGTTCTTAGGGCTGCCTTATCGCCTGCTCTGAAGGCGGAGTCTCGGGACCTCAGCAGCGTGCGCACCTCCGCAGTCATCCACGGCTTCTGGTTGGAGCGTGTGGTGATGGTCTTGGAGAAAGTGACATCATCAATGCACTTGCTGATGTAGCTGGTCACTGATGCTGTGTATTCCTCCAAGTTGGTAGAATCGCCATATGTTGCAGCCTCCCTGAACATGTGCCAGTCAGTACACTCAAAACAGTCCTGAAGAGCAGAGATGGCTCCTGCTGGCCAGGTTTTCACCTGCTTCTGAAGCGGTTTTGTGCGTCTGACGAGCCGGACTGTATGCTGGAATTAACATAACAGAGATGTGGTCTGAGTAGCCGAGGTGGGGGCAGGGATCCGCCCGTGCAGCGCCTGGGATGTTAGTGTAAACAAGATCAAGCGCGTTAGCCCTCTCGTTGCAAAGTCCACATACTGATGGAATTTAGGGAGCACTGTCTTGAGATTTGCATGGTTGAAATCTCCGGCGACAATAAACAGTCCGTCGGGGTGAGCGTTCTGCAGTTCAGCTCATAGCCCCATACAGTTCACAGAGCGCTTCCTTAGCGTTAGCTGGGGGAATGTAAACTCGGTTATGCAAACAGTGGTGAATTCCGTGGTAGATAAAAAGGTCTGCATCTAACAGTCACAAGCTCCAACAGCGATGAACAGTAACTAGAGACTAGCATAGAGTTCTTGCACCATTCCGTGTTGATGTAAACACACAAGCCACCACCGCGAGTCTTACCGCAGAGAGCTGTATTTCTGTCGGCACGAAACGAGGCGAGCCCGTCTAGCTGAATGGCGGCATCCAGAACTCTGTCGCTGAGCCACGTCTCCGTGAAAACAAAGACGCAGCAGTCTCTAAACTCACGCTGCGTAGCCTGCTGGAGTCGGATATAGTCCAGTTTATTGTCCAGGGAGCAAACATTTGAGAGCAGGATAGACGGAGAGCCGGCCGGCTAGGGTTTGTTTTAGCCTAGCATTGACCCCGCCCTCTTTCCGCTTCCGCTTTCTGCACACCGCTTACGACATCCTCTCCCCCGGCCACCGGCATCAGGCGACGCCGAGGGCTGGAGGCCTGGTCTCCGCAGCAAGCCGAGTACGCGTAGCGCCTCCTCCAGGTCATCATGCAGCTTGGTTTTTGCATGAGTCTTATATTTCAGTAGTGTCTGGCGATGGTAGACACGAACACCGGTTGCTCCGATGTCCATGTGTTGCAAAAGTCGGGCTTTTTTAACAAAAATAGCACCATTGTGGATCCGGAGTGGCCGCTGCGTGCTACCGCGCCGCCATCTTGGATTTTTTAGTAAGTGTAGTAAGCATTCATGAAGAGCTGTTGTATATAAATGGCTACTTCACTTCACATCACCTAACTGGCTCATATTACACACAAAAATTATCTTTTGCCACCACCTGCTGGCTAACATATGTAATGTAAAAAAAAAAAAAAGACAAACCATAGCTCTTAACAGATCTGCACTGCTCTTACACTTTAGTTTAGAATAGCACACAGTGAAGTGTCCAAGTGCTGATGGTGTCAGACCATCTGTGCTCATGGAATGCCTCTCGTTCAATCAGATTCGAGGACCGGAACTAACTGTTGTATATATTTATATGTATGTATGTCACATATAATGATTGCTACACTGTAATATTGATTGTTGTTCCAGGCAACCAATCTCCTCTATGGTTGTGTAAGTTACATTATTATAGTGTGTTACTACTCTAGTACTAGAAGTAGTAGTGATGATTGTGTTGAGGTCTCCCTGATTCTGATCAAAGGTTTTTACCAAATGAGTAAATTTAAGTAGTTGCATTCATGTACATATCTATAAAGTCTAATAAAAATGCCTCCTGCATTATTCCTCATTAGTCTTTTTCTTCTCACATAATAAAATAATTTTAATTCATATCAATATTTCAAGTCCATTTATTTATTTGTTAAGTAACCATGTAATAAGTGGATGTAATGCACACAAAATTAGCTGTAATGCACCTTAACTTTACTTATCCAAGCTACATCAATGCCCCAATCTACATTTTAATATCTCAGGCACTTTCAAACCACCTGCTCAAATTCACTCACCTCCTGAAACACATGGTGACTTGATTTAATTTACAGCCTTCATAAAATTAAACTCCCTCCCTCCTAAGTTGTTCCTTTAATGCCAACTTGAAGGGCTTGTTAATGGATATGCTGCTATTTTGTGGCTTTTTTAATTGTCCGGTCTTTATAATACTGGAGGAGAAGCAACATTGTGAACTACATTTATTGTGCAGATAGCACAATAAACCTCACTCCAAAAGTTTAATGACAACATTGATGGCATTTTCATTATATTCCACTGGAAAAGTTAATCAAAAGCTTATCTGGCCACCTCCAAGCTTATAACTGCACTGAGACCACTATTCATTTTGTGACTAAATGCTTATGTGTTGTAAGCAATGAACCGTGGGCAAACATTACCAGTATTAGTCAAATCAATTGAGGGGGGGTTTCTAGGTAAATTCACTTAAAAAGGAATTGCACCTGCAACACCCAATTAACTAAAAGATTTATACAAATCAGGTAAGAGCTCAATTCCTGATCTTGCGAGTCGGTTCTGCAGACTAACACAATTTGGCACATTTTACTGGGACTGTTCAGCATTGCCGTCTCATCATGCAGGTGCTGCACACTTGTGGTGTTTGAGAAAAGTCCCCCCTTATCACTATGTAAAGCACTTTGAGTGTGGTATCAGAAAAGCGCTGTACAATGTTCATTCATTTATGGTGTGTTGCTACTTCGTCACATTTGGTGCTTGTTTTAAGGGCATTGCGGTTTCTAAGTTAATAAAATTCATGTTTTGTTTGTGATTACACCTGTATGTAGCGCACACAAGTAGTGCCACTGTTTAGCAAATTCACCCCTGAGAGTTTCTGGATTTGAAAATCTTAATACTAACCATTTAGACTAGGAAAATGCATTTATACTGACTGTTTCACACATCAGCTATCAAATGTTTCACTTCAGCTTCTATTCAGAGATTCAGAATGATCTAATGATTATTATGGCACGATGAATCTGATGTGTATCCTTTCATTAGACTTGTAAAACACAGCCTGCTCCCTTAAAGCAATGCTAGATCAAGAGATAAATGGCTCAGCTTACATGAGCAGGCCATGCTTGACAGGAAAGCGCTCTGAGGTTATTGCCGCTCTTTCAGGACCCAATGATCCGATTCTATTTACACAATCATGTGCTTAATTGTGTCTTTAATTAGGCTCTTGATGAGGCTGTTGAGGTCAAAGTGAATGTTTGCTTTTCTGGCACAACTGCTTCATCTAAAAAAAATACATCTAAAGTTATTTTGAGCGAAATCAAAACACATGACAACATAACACTTACAAACAACAAATTAAACACTTCCCTTCCTTGTAAAACATCAGTTGAAATCACCCATTGAATGATTAGCAAAAGTCCAATCTTCCAATGTAAAAATGTAAATTACACAAGGTTTCTTGGTGTTTCCATGAACATTTGTTAGGTTTCCGTTTGCATTGCCATTCATCTCTAGGGCAGTTACTTGGTTTATTCCTTGGAAGTACCTATATGCAAATGGAATCCTACCATATTTTGTCATGTTAACTCAGTTCACTCAGATATAGGTTGTTTTAACCAATAACCAAATCACTAAATATCATGTGATTAAAAATGAATAAGCCGCAGATAAATTAATCCTGACATGCTGACATTGATTGGCTAATGGAACCACAAGATCATGCACAGTCCCAAGACTATTTCTAGTGACTATCCTGAGCTGTGACCTGACAGGCTACAGACAGGGAAAATATGTCCATTTCATGCTTTTAAGAGCCTTCTGAAAACTTGTTCATTGGCAATTTCAAAGCTACTTTTGAAGGGTTGTCAATGGAAAAAGATTCCTTAAGTTCGAACCAGGCAAACCTGTTTTGAAATTAAGGAAGAGAAATGGCAACACTTTACATCACAGCAGGGACACTCAAGGTCCAAGGTTATCAGTCATCAACCTCGAAGACAGTATGTCAATTATAACGTGTCAACACTGAGAGTGAACGGTCTGATACAAAGTAACAGAACTCCACTGCAAGTGTTTATAATGGAAGTAATCTTGTTTTGTTGCGTTGTGTCATGGTGTGTTGCATCACGTGTGTGAAGTGCAGACATTTACACTGACATCACTGTGCACGGTGGATTTTTTATGCAGAAACAGCAGCAGCAAGTTTAACAGCCACCTCCCCCAGAAGACACTGATCATCATAAAGTGATTTGATTTGATTTGATGACACAAAGCAAGGTGCACATAAGTTACAAAAACAAGCTTATTTAAAACTCTCTGGTTATTATGTCAAAATGGGTGAGAGTAAAACACTTGCACACATGTTATAAGCTGGTAATAACACTGGTAAAGTTTACATGCAATGTGAAATGTGGGAAGAGGCCAAACAAATTAAGTGTGCCAATCGGTTTTTGCTCAAGCTGCTAAATAATATTGGATTATGTACATATATAGTAAAGCCAGAATTCAGGTTCCTCTCTGTTGTTTTTTTTATTTTTAATACACACACACACACACACACACACACACACACACACACACACATTTATATATATATATATAATTATATTGCACTTGACAATAAGGTTCCATTTGTTAACATTAGATAACAACATTAGCTAACAAGAACTAAAATGAGCAATATTTTGCAGCATTTATTCATCTTGGTTAATGTTCATTTCAACATATACTAATACATTTTATAAATAAAAGTTGTACTTGCATTAGTTAATGCACTATTAACTAACATGAACTAACAATGAACAATTGTACTTTTATTAACTGATTCCTAATGTATTAACTTATTTTAACAAATGGAACATTATTGTAAAGTGTTACCATTATATGTTTATTAAGCCCATTGTAACATTCTATTTTCAGGTCAAAACAGTTTCTGTTGTTCCCTGCAGCCTTAGACCATGCTGCTGAAAAATAACCAAGTTGTCCTTTCCAGATTTTATTTAACCGTCCATTTATTTTAATATTTCTGACCATCATGAGTCCTCATTAATCTTTGTCAGTGGGCAGGACAAGCTGTGAATGTGAGTAGGTCGTAGGGCTTTCTACCAGGAGCTGAAGTCTTGGGTGGGAGGAAGCCACATTGTGGGCGCAAGGCCGTTCCTCATCTGTCTCCCGTGCGCTCAAGCATGCCTAAAACCTCCACAGCAGTCCGGCTTGACTCCACCACGATGACATTTCAATTACATACAGCTCCCTGGGCTGCCCGACAAGCTGCTATCATACGACAATGCACCCCTACGCACTCTATCTTCGAGCTGAGAGTATAGAAGCAAGTGCTGCTTCAGCACACAGGATGTCCCACCTCACTTAACAAAGAACATTGTTTTATTAAGGTGGTCTGAGGATAAATAACAGATCACATGATTTCAGTCATGAAAAAAAAATTACCATTTTAATTAGTGCTAACTCAGTTTGGGGGAATGTATTTTGAAATAGACTTGTCCTGACTGTCTGACTTGTGGATTTAGTGCTTTTAGTATGTCAATAAGGGCTTACTGTGTTGTTGACTTTGTTTTCTTGTGATCACTTGATTGATAGCTCATATTAACTGTGATTAAGTCATGTAGAATGTTTTAGATACATCATGCTGATCTCTCAAATGTCCTGTGATGTCTGCTTAAGTTTAGAAACTTTAAACACAACTGATTTCTAACTGATGACATCATTTGCCACTTCTCAAGTTATGAAAGGGCAGCTAATGTGGCATCATGTTTTCACTGTCCCTTCATAATAAAGATTGTAAAATGTTCAAAATGATATAATATGTGCACATTCTTGAGAAAGAATAATGTGTTTTTTTATGAACCATTGTTAACTTTCTTAACATGTCTGAATTTCATCATGCAATTTTAGCGAAATAAGAAAATATACTGTAGTTTTACAAATCACCAGTGTTAAATACCAAATAAAAAATATCACAAAATTATTATTATTATAGAAATTTGTCACGATCCCCTGTTGTCTGCCCCATGTTTCGTGTCACCGCCAAAAACTACACTTCCCATGATTCCCGGCCCTCATCACTGCCAGCCCTGTGTCATTGTTCTCACCTGATTGTCGTTTGTTATCATCATGTCTCCTGTGTATTTAAACCCTGCTGTTTCTCCATTCCCCTGTCGATTGTTGATGAATGTGGATGTTTGGATGTAGCGGTCTTGATATGTTTATCTAGTTTGTCTAGTTTACCTTTGTCCACCGTGGATGTTTCTTCAGCCTGTGTTCCCTTTGGATGTTTTCGTGTTTTGTTTTGTATTCCCATCTTGGACGTTTCCTTTGTTCCAGTCTTGTTTGTTTTCACTTTGTTTTCAATAAAACCCACACTTGGATCCTCACCCCTCATCTGCCTCCTCCTGCCTTCGTTACAAAATTAAATGAAAACTCATACTGTATGACGATATATAATGGGGATCTATTGTCTTAAAAAAACAACACTAAATATGAAATTTAGGCAAGCAATTGAACCAAGGGCATGGCCAGGAAATTACTTTTGGGTAGGCCTCAATAAAAACGAATGGACCAATTTTATTTTATTTAATTTTTTAACCAAAAATAGATAAGTGGACATTCAAACAGCTCTTTCACACATTCAGAAATCAGAATTGATGCTTTTTTCTTGTCTACTATGTTATCAATGTATATATTTAAAGTTAAAGAATAATCTCTAAGATTCTGGGTGCAGTGGCCACACCACTGAATTGAACATATAGTGAATTTGACTTGAGACCTAAGCCAAGAACAATACTGAGGAGATAAATCTTGCATTTTTTTTCCTCAAACTAAAATAATACTAGAAATACATATAAAAAATTAAATAGAGTATAATTTCAAACTCAAAACATCATTGCACTTGTCAATGTTTTTATTGATTCTATCAGTTTTAGTAGTGTTATAAATGTATGTAGATAATACAAATAAAATAATAATAGCTTTTGTAAGAGGGGGTCCACCTATTGGTCCAATGGCGGCTTCTAACAGTGTGGCTGAAGGTCTCCTGCGTGTTCTGTCTTATTATACTTATTCAGTTAAATTTATTTCATTCCAATTACATAACTATATTTTTCATTTTATGATCCTCGTTTATTTAATCTGACTCCAATTATAAAAGTTACTAAGGATATATTAATGTTCTGATCTTAGTTATTATTATTAAATTTGATTTATCACTGAATCATCGTATTTAACTTTTTAATAATGTACTCGTTCATTCGGATTCCTGTCGCTTAGAGAGTCTCCCACCGGCTGTGTACGTGGATCTCACGGTCACAAATACGCCAGTATTGGTCATTAAAACAGCAACTGACTAAATACTAATTAGATGGCTGCTCATGCTTGCCCTTTTATCTAGAAGTATTTTGTTTAGTCCCCTTAGATTGTAAACACTTAATTAGAGTAACATTTCTATCCAGAGGTCATAACCACTAAATTTACAAAGATAGACCAACATACCCAAGTTAAAATAGCTTTATATGATCATGTCATATTTTCCTATGTACACTTAGCTAGAAAATATTACAATAACCAGAGGTTTAGACTTCACCCTATTTAGTATTGGTCGACACTAAACGGAAATTATCTGTGGAGCCTGTACACACTAAGTACACTTGAAATAATGCCAATTAGTTAGTCGGAGCTCTAAAGTCTCAGTCGGTGTGCCCCATGCTCCACTCAAAACTGAGCTTTAGTCCACTACTAACCTGGTCAAGGATTTGTGGAAACATGGACTTAACGTAATCTACTAAAGACAATATTTTCAGAGTTAATTCCAATTAGACAATAATAAGTCAAATTTAGACATTTTATCAAAACATAAGAAATTCAAGTTGCCATTACCTGATATAAACTACACACAGTAAACTGTGTTGTAATGGTTAGGTTTGGAAGTCCTGGGGACATACCTCATTAACATACAGGCAGGGATGGGGACAGACCTCCAGAATTATACAGTATTTGGCAAAGACTTTATCAACATGGGAAAGGGACCAAAATACCAGTCGCACTGAGACATTTTAAATGATACCAAACATGCCAAGTCACATTATTTGTATACATCAGACATGATATTTTGTTGCATGTAGATCTTAGGTGAGTTTGAAGTGATTCTGAGCTGAAGGGGAAGGAGGATTAGAGGGGGGCAGATGTTTGTGAATTTTAGGAGAATAGGCCTAAATTGGCCTGAGGTGAGATAGAGGTCAGATGTGAGATTTGTGTTTTATTGTCCTTGCTCAGTAGGATGTGTTGACTCGGGTGAAAATGTTCTTGTGTGTGAGAGTTTTTATGACTTGGTCCTCGCAGATTTCTTTGACATTTACTGTTGTGCAGGTAAGTGAGGACCCAAAAGCGATATAACAAAAATAGAGTCTTTAATGACAGTTCAATGCAGCAATAATGAAGAACACAAATCTTCTCCTTGAGAGGTAAATGGCAAAGACAAACTACCCGCAGAGAGGGCGATAAATAACGGAAACTTCTTCTGATAACTTTCAGTGAGAGTCCTTAGGCAGCAGTCAGGGGTAGCAGTGAAGCGGCAACAGGCTGCATGTTCTCCAAGGGTAGACAAGGGTCGAGGCGAGACTGTAGTAACCAGACCACTCGCTGCGTAGGACGAACTGGACAGAATACAAATATCGAGACGGTTAGCAGTGAACAGGTAGTGTGGTAAGGCGGATGCCAACAGGACAGGACTGGACAGTGACAAACGAGACAGTGGTTTGCTTCTTGCGTGTGAAACTCTAGTGAGACTCAGACAACGAAAGCAGCAAGAGCAGAGAGAGAAGTAGAGACCTAATCAGCGGGGAACGGGAACAGGTGGGAAGGGAATTAACGAGGACTTAAGGGGAGATGAGGAACAGCTGGAGGAGGAGAGGAAGGAAAGGAAAAGTAACCTGCAAAGGCCAGCAGAGGGCGACAGAGTAAAGGGAAAGAACAGAAACAAGACATACCATGACGAGACAAGACAAGACATGACAGTACCCCCCCCCCTACCTCAACGAGCGCCCCCTGGCGCTCCCAAGGAGGAAACCTGGCGGCTCTGGAGGAAATCATCGATTAGCGAACCCAACTTCTCTCCTCGGGTCCGTATCCCTCCCAATCCACCAGAAACTGATGACCACGACCCCGAGAGCGCATGTCCAGAATCTTGCGGACCCTGTAGATGGGCGCGCCTTCAACACAAATGGGGGGGAAGGGGGACGAGTGGGAGCGTGAAAAGCGGGCTTGACACAAGAGACGTGGAAGACGGGGTGGACACGGCGAAGGTAGCGGGGTAGAAGAAGTCGCACCGCAACGGGACTAATGACCTGAGAAATACGGAACGGGCCGATGAAGTGCGGGGTCAACTTGCGAGAGGCAGACTTAAGGGGGAGGTTGAGGGTGGAGAGCCATACCTTCTGGCCGCGACAGTATCTAGGGCTCTTAGTTCCACGCTTGTTAGCAGCTCTCACAGTCTGGTCCCTATAACGGCAAAGGGCTGACCAGACACCCCTCCAGGTGCGCTCACAACGTTGGACAAAAGTCTGCGCGGAGGGGACGCAGGAATCGGCGAGCTGAGACGTGAACAGCGGGGGTTGGTACCCGAGGCTACACTGAAAAGGAGACAGACCGGTGGCAGATGAAGGAAGCGAGTCATGGGCGTATTCTGCCCAGGGAAGGTGCTCGGACCAGGACGCGGGGTTACGGAAAGGAAGGCTGCGCAAGATGCGACCAACAGTCTCATTGGCCCGTTCAGCTTGACCGTTAGACTGAGGGTGAAAGCCGGACGAGAGACTGACAGAAGCCCCAATCAAACGACAAAACTTCCTCCAAAATTGAGACGTGAACTGCGGACCTCTGTCCGAAACGATGTCGGACGGAAGGCCATGATTTCTGAAAACATTTTCGATGATAATTTGTGCCGTCTCCTTAGCGGAGGGGAGCTTAGCGAGGGGAATAAAATGGGCCGCCTTAGAGAATCAATCGATAACCGTGAGAATAACTGTCTTGCCCGCCGATGAAGGAAGTCCGGTGATAAAGTCTAGGGCGATGTGTGACCACGGTCGAGAGGGAATAGGAAGTGGTCTGAGAAGTCCGGCAGGAGGGGATTTCCCAGACTTAGTCTGCACACAGACGGAGCAAGCCGCCACGAAACGACGCGTGTCACGCTCCTGAGTGGGCCACCAAAAATGCTGGCGAATGGAAGCGAGCATACCCCGAACGCCGGGGTGGCCAGCCAACTTGGCTGAGTGAGCCCACTGAAGGACAGCCAGGCGGGTGGGGGCGGGGACGAAAAGAAGGTGTTTAGGACAGGTGCGCGGCGAAGGAGTGTGAGCTCCTTCGTCTAACCTGCCTCTCAATTCCCCAGACAGTCAACCCGACGACACGTCCCTCAGGAAGAATCCCCTCAGGGTTCGCGGAGACTTCTGAGGAATTAAAGAGACACGATAAGGCATCAGGCAACGGTAGGAAATAACAAAATCAAATCGAGCGAAAAACAGAGCCCAACGAGCCTGACGCACGTTAAGTCATTTAGCAGAACGAATGTACTCAAGATTCCTATGGTCCGTCCAAACGACAAAAGGAACGATCGCCCCCTCCAACCACTGTCGCCATTAGCCTAGAGCTAGGCGGATGGCGAGCAGCTCGCGGTTACCCACATCATAGTTACGTTCAGACGGCGATGAGAGAAGTATGCGCAAGGGTGGACCTTGTTGTCAGAGAGAGAGCGCTGGGAAAGGATGGCTCCCACGCCCACCTCTGACGCGTCAACCTCGACAATGAACTGTCTAGATAAATCAGGAGTAACAAGGATGGGCGCGGATGTAAAGCGATTCTTGAGAAGATCAAAAGCTCCCTGGGTGGAAACGGACCATTTAAAGCACGTCTTGACAGACGTAAGGGCAGTCAGGGGAGAAACCACCTGACTGAAATTACGGATGAAGCGTCGATAAAAATTAGCGAAGCCGAGAAAGCGCTGCAGCTCGACGCGTGACTTAGGTAAGGGCCAATCTATAACGGCTTGGACCTTAGCGGAATCCATCCTAATACCCTCTGCAGAAATGACAGAGCTGAGAAAAACTACGGAGGAGGCATGGAAAGTGCATTTCTCAGCCTTCACGTAAAGACGGTTCTCTAATAGGCGCTGAAGGACGCGACGAACATGCTGGACATGAATCTGGAGTGACGGCAAGAAAATCAGGATATCGTCGAGGTAAACGAAAACAAAGATGTTCAGCATGTCTCTCAGGACGTCATTTATCAGTGCCTGAAAGACCGCTGGGGCGTTTACGAGACCGAAAGGAAGGACCCGATATTCAAAGTGCCCTAACGGAGTGTTAAACGCCGTCTTCCACTCGTCCCCCTCCCTAATGCGTATGAGATGGTAATCGTTACGCAGGTCCAACTTAGTAAAAAACTTGGCTCCCTGCAAGATCTCGAAAGCTGATGACATAATAGGGAGCGATTCTTAACTGTTATGTCATTCAGCCCTCGATAATCTATGCAGGGGCGCAAGGACCCGTCCTTCTTTTGAACAAAAAAAAACCCTGCCCCGGTGGGAGAGGAGGAGGGGACAATAGTACCGGCATCGAGAGCTACAGATAAATAATCTTCGAGAGCCTGACGTTTTCCCTCTCCCCTTACTGGTGAGCTCTGGCTTTTACTGGACAGGAGGTAACAAAGTGCGTGGCAGAACCGCAATAGAGACAGCGACGGTTGATGATTCTTCGCTCCTTCTCCTTAGCCGAAATGCGGATGCCCCCCAGCTACATGGGCTCTGAAACCAAGGTGGCGGAGGAAGATGGTAGTGCTGCGGAGAGGGGAGCAACGGAGAAAGCGGACTCTCCTCCACGAGCTCGGCGATGAAGGTCGAACCGTCTCTCGATGCGAATGGCGAGTTCAATCACGGAATCCACACGGGAAGGCACCTCTCGGGAGAGAATCTCATCCTTTACCTCCACGCAGAAACCCTCCAGAAAGCGGGCGAGTAATGCCGGCTTGTTCCAGTCGCAGGAGGCAGCAAGAGTGCGAAACTCAATGGAGTAGTCAGTGACGGATCGCTTACCCTGACGTAAAGAAGACAGGACCCGGGAAGCCTCTTCGCCAAAAACAGAATGGTCAAAAACCTGTATCATTTCCTCCTTAAAGTCCTGATATTGGTTAATACAATCAGCCTCCGACTCCCAGATGGTCGCTCCCCACTCTCGAGCCCGTCCAGAAAGGAGAGATAATACGTAGGCGATACGAGCTCTGCTCTGGGAGTAAGTGGTGGGCTGGAGAGAAAAAAACACATCACACTGGGTGAGAAACGCGCGGCATTCTGTGGGCTCACCAGCATAGCACGCCGGGTTATTGACCGATGAATCAAGCCGAAGAAGGTGTATCTGTCCTGTGAGATCGGCGACATGAGCAGCTAGGGTCTTGATGGCATGTCGCGCAGCAGATAACTCCACTTCGTGTCTGCCTAACATCGCGCCCTGGATCTCGACGGCAGACTGAAAAGGATCCGGAGTCGCTGGGTCCATCTTGGTCTGAGTCTACTGTTGTGCAGACGAGACAAGACATGACATTTACGACATCTTGATGTTAGCCTTACAGTTTAAAGCTATGACATGCTCCTTATAAATCTACTTTATACAGAAGCTTTTATCCAAAGCGACTTACAAATGAGACACTTAGCAAGCAATTTGTCATACAAAGTTTAACAACATCTGCAATATAGGACTGCCAAGTTCTCACAGTGGCTGGAGTAGTAAAGATGCTAGCACAGAAGAAAGAGACAGACAATGTTTTTTTCTTTCTTTTTTTCTGTACATTAAGTGCAGGTTTAGTGCAGTTGGTTAGTGTGGGTTGGTTAAGTTCTCGCAAAACAGATGTGTTTTCAGCTGGTTCTTGAATGTTGAGAAGGTAACAGCAGATCATGTGGAGGTTTTTAGCTTTAAAGCTATGACATGCTCCTTATAAAACTACTTTATACAGCATTTTGTTATTGTATTTTAATATTTGTGCATGCAATTTCCATTACCTCATTGAGAAAATTCATAGAATATTAAAAAATATATACAAATTTATACAAAATAAAATGAATGTCATGCTGCAGGTCTTTTGAACAGTCAGCGCATCTAAAAACATCAACATTCCCTTATTCACATTAGAATGTTTTAACCTAAAATATTTACGTTGAAAACAGTTCTTGTCCATGTACGTTGGTTAACTACCCATAATTGAGATCACAGTGGTCTGCTGCATCTTCCACAATATAATGCTTAAAACTGGCTTGCATGATCGAAATTGCATCGTGCACATATTCAGGTGCAAAAAGCAATGCAGACAAAGCATGCAAATAGCCATCACTTTTACCGGGCGCAATTCATTCTTAGTGAATTCCTTCCATTCTTGTCCACACGCTGGTCGATAGTCTGTAGAAACTGTCAACATCAGCGTAATGTGAGATGATCCTTCGATCATGGGATTTGGTATTATCTGGAATTATATTGTTCAGTAAGAATCTGAAGCCTTGAACTGATTGAACATATCTGATGACATAACAGATAGAACTTTGCCCATGCACAGAAGTAAAACAAATAGTAATTCCTTGCAGGAGTTCAGGGAGAACTGACACCTGCAATGCCAAATGGAGACCTGATATTGCAGCAACTTTTGTAATCTTTAATAATCTTTGTACAAATCAGTAATTCCCATTTTTGACTGCTTTTCTGGTGTTCATCTTTAAAGTCCAACTGCTCAATGACTACATTTAATTGGACACCAGAATGTGGCTTATTGCAAGAAAGTGGGTAATTGCGAAAATAGCGTTCCTGTTTACATGCACTGTACAAGCGTCATTAGTCTTTACTCCCTTATACATGCAGCTCAGTCAGTAGCAGTTTTCTGTACAGCAAATAATTTTCCCACAACACTTGTGTAAGTATGTGATACGAGGAAGACTTTGCTATTTTATTATCCGTTGCTTCACTTTATTTCCAGATATTCAAGAGTTGTTGATTATTTTTTCCCTTCCCTTTATATCGTAACCTTCGGCAGAATTTCACCACAATAGTGGGGGTTTCCTCTTACATAAAACTCTGGGATTACCCAGTGTATGAGCACATATACGCGGACATGAAGAACAATCGCTAATTTACATTAGTGTTTATAAATGGGTACAGTTTAGATTTTGTGATTTTCTCACTTTTCTCTCGGAAAGGTTGTTGCTGGGGTCCATCCTATTACATGTGTCATCCCGGTCTGTTGCACACACATCCACTTTTCAAACACCCTTTAGAATGGCACTTAGGTGTTTAAATGACCAAATTAAGCAGCGCTTTCTGAGAGAAACCTTAGTGTGTTAAATCGCTTTCTCTTAATCCCTTAAATGGCATGAGGACATCAGTGTTCTTGTTTACATGATGTTTCAGAATGATGCTTTCTGCTAAAACCATGGAATAAACTGTTTTTAAGTGCATGTAAACATGTTCACTGTGTAATTAATTATAATTGGTGAACCCTGGGATGAGTCCAATGATCTGATTATTTAGTTCATTTTATTGCACTGAAAAACCTCTCACTGAGATGATAAATGGCATCCTAAATCAAAGTACGGATGGGGCATATGGCTGATGCTTTCCTAAATGGATCTGATTAAGGAAACGCAAAGACCCTAGATGCATACCCTGTGGAATCTCCATGTGAAAGTGCCAGAACAAATTGTATTGGTTCTCACTCCAGAATTCAGCATCATAATATCATAATAAACCCCAGTAGTTAAATGAGATGAGGGTTTAATTGAGATAATTCATGATTTATGTATTCGAATTTGCCTTGTGATAATTTCACACAAATTGGGCATCACTTACTAATAATTGCGTTCTTTTGTGTGGAAAAAAATGGGTCTGGGTGGTGTCCCCCTCAATCATTTCGCTGTTCTAATATAGGACAAAAGGTGAATTGAAGTTCGCAAACCTGGTACGCATTGTTAGTGAATGATACTCATAGTGTGTGAATAAAGTGAATGGACACATTCACAAATAAATAAGTCACTTTTTGAAGTTCTTGTCAAGTTCAATTTAATACTTCTCACTGAAAACATATTCAGTGTCTTGACCATAGGGTTACGTGTACCTGGACTCTCTCAGTGTATTCAGCATACAGCTCCCTATAGGCTGCCTTTTTATATTATTTATTTATTTTATTTGCAGATCCGGGCTCTGCGCTGTAGGTGTCTGCCCCCCCCCACAGAGAATTACGTGCCACTTGCATTGCTTTCAAGATCTTACAGAAACAAGAATTGTCAGCTCATTTATCAGTGTTCCCTATGGCTTGTACACTCTGTCACACTGACTATTTCTGGAATCCAATTCCCAGGAAATACATTTATAGAGTATGTATACAAACATAACATTCACCAGAAATTTAATCATTTCGCAGATTGTCATCATGGATAGTTGTTGCTTGATGACTTTAACATTACAGTATATAGTTAATATAGTTTGGGACATGGTATATGGTGTTTAATATTTAACGATGCAACAGTTTTACTATTAAAGATACTAAATAAATGTTGAAAACTTGAGGAGGTTTTGAGGATTATTTTTAGAGAAACAAAATGCATACCAAAACATACTGTAGCTATGGATAATTTGCATGAGTTTATAAAAGCAATATAATTTAGAAATTGTGTAATGTTTCTTTCTATAATATCAAATTCAAAATTCACTTTAAGATGTTACAGTAAGTACTGAATCATACAGAGGCAACACCAATATATACATTCTTGTTCAGTACCACCAAACATATTCATATACATATTTATTCATAAAGGGAAGCTTCTCTCTTCTCTCTGGGGGCTGTGTGGCGTATGCTTAATCCCACAGGAAAGATATTCTCCTCTTTCACATTTTCTTCAATCTGCTGGATGTCAAAGGATTGATACAAGAAAAGAACACTACATGAAGTGCATTCTAATGGCTGCTGACGCTGTGGGCCAAACATACTCTCAATACATATCTCAAAGATACTCATGATTCATTCTCATTGCACCCAACAAGAATATTCTCATTCAGTCTGTGGCGGCGGTGAGTCTGAGCCAAGTTTTAGCCATTTTAAAGGTGTTGTTTCATATAACTCATTCAGGGACCCAGAAAAGAGGTTTAAGAGGACTGGAACTTGCATTGGTAAATGACAATGTCTGTTTAATAGACACACAACATATGTTAATTATTTCAATTGACTCTAAAGGGCATTTAGTAACAGCAATGCAGCACACAGAAGCAATGTCACACCGTCCTTGAAATATTGAATGATATTTGTTTGCTTCTACAACAGCCATTTTGATCCTAGCATACATAAATCTGAATTCTTAAAGCAACTGTTCGGCCAATACATATAAACAGTATGTGTATATATATATAAATATCAGTGACTTTTTGATAATGCCAGAAGGTGGGTACAAATAAGTGTCTTGTGTGAAATCAGTTAGTCAGTGAATCAATGATTCAAATAAATTGTTATTCCTTTAAAATCAGTATGTCTACAGATCTACAAAGAGACTTTGTTTTAAGCATTATAAGAACATAGCAAATCTATAATTTCCCTACAGTTTGTGAGCTACTGAGCATGACATTTAATATGATTTTAAATAATTATGTGTTTAATAATGTCCATTCATTTTCATGTATGAAAAGTGTGTCTACATACAGTATCAATTCACTTTAGTAAAATGCACAAGTGCTCTAAGAACACAGCAGATCTAGATTTTTTCCTACAGTTTGTAAACTGCACACCAAAATAGAGGTAAAAAACAGGATCTGGTATTAAAATAGCTTTACAAGTTTAACACAGATCTAGTAATCTGCTTAAATTAGCAAAAACAACCAATCAAAATATTACCTCACAAACAATGTAAAAAGCATAACTTAATGAAGATTGTCCTTTGTTTGTTTGATTTTTTCTGCAGAGCACTTCACATAATGCTGCCAATCAAGAATGATATGCCGATAAATAACTCTCATTTGTGTGTTCCTCATCTCTAGATTATGAATCTAGATCAACATTAATGTCGATAAAAAACATGCATAAATGAGCATTGTTGAAAGCAACTTTGTAGAAATGAATGGAGCCATGTTGATTAAACTGAGTCACCTTTATAAAGTGTGCGGGGGATGTGTCCCCCACATCCCCCGTGGCTGCTACGCCCTTGCATTTATATTGCAAATGGTTGATGCTGCCTGTAATCTGAAGTGAAGTAATACTTTTGCAAGTACCAATAATTTCATTAGCCAAACATGCCTAATTAGTGGCTGTGTAAGATGTGAGGTGATGGATATTGGCATCAGAGCAACACCGCAGTACGTAATATATATATTTTTTTCCAGAAACTATTCCAAGACATATCTGAATAATGGAGGCTGATATTATTATGCCAGGCTCATAAAATTTTGATTTCTTTTTCATTTAGGTTTTTTTGTATATTCATTTAGCTTCTCCTTGTTTTCACTCTATGGTCATTAGATTTAAGTTAGTTTTATATATATATACAGTACATCCGGAAAGCATTCACAGCGCTTCATTTTTTCCACATTTTGTTATGTTTCAGCCTTATTCCAAAATGGATTAAATTCATTATTTTCCTCAAAATACTACAAACAATACCCCATAACCACAACGTGAAAGAAGTTTGTTTGAAATCTTTATAAAAAATAAAAAAATAAAAAAAATCACATGTACATAAGTATTCACAGCCTTTGCTCAATACTTTGTTGAAGCACCTTTGGCACCAATTACAGCCTCAAGTCTTTTTGTGTATGATGCTACAAGTTTGGCACACCTATATTTGGGCAGTGTCTCCCATTCTTCTTTGCAGGACCTCTCAAGCTTCAACAGGTTGGATGGGGAGCGTCAGTGCACAGCCATTTTCAGATCTCTCCAGAGATGTTCAATTGGGTTCAAGTTTGGGCTCTGGCCGGGCCACTCAAGGACATTCACAGAGTTTTCCCGTTGCTACTCCTTTGTTATCTTGGCTGTGTGCTTAGGGTCGTTGTCCTGTTGGAAGATGAACCTTCACCCCAGTCTGAGGTCCAGAGCGCTCTGGAGCAGGTTTTCATCAAGGATGTCTCTGTACATTGCTGCGTTCATCTTTCCCTCGATCCTGACTAGTCTCCCAGTTCCTGCCGCTGAAAAACATCCCAACAGCATGATGCTGCCACCACCATGCTTCACTGTAGGGATAGTATTGGCCAGGTTTGCCTCCAGACATGACACTTGCCATTCAGGCCAAAGCATTCAATCTTTGTTTCATCAGACCAGAGAGTCCTTCAGGTGCCTTTTGGCAAACTCCAGACGGGCTGTCATGTGCCTTTTTACTGTGGAGTGGCTTCCCTCTGGCCACTTTACCATACAGGCCTGATTGGTGGAGAGCTGCAGAGATGGTTGTTCTTCTGGAAGGTTCTCCTCTCTCCACAGAGAAACGCTGGAGCTCTGTCAGAATCACCATTGGGTTCTTAATCACCTCCCTGACTAAGGCCCTTCTCCCCCGATCGCTTAGTTTGGCCAGGCGGCCAGCTCTAGGAAGAGTCCTGGTGGTTCCAAACTTCTTCCATTTACGGATGATGGAGGCCAGTGTGCTCACTGGGACCTTCAATGCTGCAGATATTTTTCTGTACCCTTCCACAGATCTGTGCCTCGATACAATTCTGTCTCGGAGGTCTACAGACAATTCTTTGAACTTTATGGCTTGGTTGTGCTCTGACATGCACTGTTAACTGTGGGACCTTACATAGACAGGTAATTTACCACAGGTGGACTGCAATCAAGTTGTAGAAACATCTCAAGGATGATCAGTGGAAACAGAATGCACCTGAGCTCAATTTTGAGTGTCATGGCAAAGGCTGTGAATATGTACATGTGATTTTTTCGTTTTAAATACATTTGCAAAGATTTCAAACGTTGTCATTTTGGGTTATTGTTTGAAGAATTTTGAGGCTGCCAAAGTTAATGTGCAAAGTGATATCATTTAAATACGTTTAATACATTGAATCCATTTCTCAGCCATATACTGTAGTTTTATCATTATATAGTGGCATTTTCCTGTTAAATAAAACTGAGATTTAAAAGTATCACATTTTATTATATAGCACATATTAAAACCTGTGCCTGGTTGTATAAAACATCCTAAGTTTTTAACACCTTAAGTATAACACTTTAAGCAAGATTTCCTCTTACCCGAGATAATGACTTGAGGTTGTTGCATATAATGCCTTAGACATTTCTCTTAGGTAAGGGAAATCGTTAAGGGATTTACTACAGTGAGCAAGGTTTTACCGTAATACAATTCTGCTGTTACCATGGACACATTCCTGTGTAAACGTCTTGAGTTTCGCATGCAGACCAATAAATGGAGGATTCTGCTTTTACAGCCGGCCAGCAAGTGCCCTTTTGAGAAAGACACCTTTGAAAGACTGTGCCAGGTATTGGTGGATTAGAGGTGAAGATGCTTGAAGATGCAGGAAGATGCTTGTAAAACTGTTCAGAGAACTGATTGCCATTCCAAAATAAGAATATTAGTGGTGGTCATTGGGGGTGTATAGAAAAATGTGTAAAATATTGCAAATTACCTGGCGATCTGATTTTAATGCATCCATTCATACAGTTTATAAAGATACAGAGTGCAAAAAAATGGTTTGTGTGTGTTCCTATTAGATCACCCTCCAACTTGTTCACACTTTATTTACATTGCTATAATGGTCTAAACTTTGTTCTCCCTACTGCTAAAAACTTACCTTGGCACACTATACTCTTCAATTTGTTGTACAACAACAAACATTTCTTCAGTTTTAAAAACCTTGAAACTCTAAACCTATACTTAAGGTGAAGTTTTCCTAACCTTAAGAAAATGGTAGTTAATGGGGTTTATGCAACACTTAACAGGTTTTAAGGGCATAGTTAAGCCTAAATAATTAGTGTTATTTCCTGTAACAGCCTTAATTTTAAGGGTAAATGTAGGGTGATCTTAAGAGAAAATTAAAATGAAGGTGCTTAATGCAACCAGGCAGTGAACCTATTTTCAATCTAGTCTCATAAAATCACGTTACCCTAAATACATTTTGGCACCCCCCACACTATATTTTCTGGCCACAGCCCTCTCTTTTTGCCTTTGTTCATATGCAATCATATTGCATGGTAGCTCAAATGATAGAGCGTAGCATGTGAGTCGACACTTACCTGTAGATCAGACATATTGCCTAAATTATGTGTTTGCTTCAGCAATTACATTTTTATCCTACATTTGCTTTCATGGATCTGTTAAATTTACGTTTAAAACTCACCTTTTTGGGAAAACACTTAGCTCGCTTTTAGCGATACACAGTGAAAATTTCACCACAGAACTGCCACGATACATGTAAGAAGCCATGTTAGATTATTGTTAAGAAATGTCAGTCTGTGTATGTTGCGTTTATTCATTTTTGGCTTCGAAATTAAAAAAGAAAAAAAAATCTATCATGCTTTGAATTTGTTTTTTCATTTCAAAAGAAATAGGTATAAACTGAAAATGGCATGTCCTTTGATTATAATCTTTTTTTTTTTTTTTACATTTAAAAGTGAGAAATTAACTAATTTCTCATGTGTATTGCTTATGGATATAAAATTAATATACAGATTGAATATTTGATTTGCACAGGTGGGTGGATCTTAAATGTGATTGGTCAACCTGTGCTGTCATTTTTCCTGCCTCAATCCTGTCCATCAGAATAAGAGTTCAACACGATACAGCTCTGAACATTTTAATTAAGACCATTAATATTCTGTCAAATGTTTGGTAGTTTATTACAAATCTACTCTCTTACATAAAGCAGCTTAACACTGAATTTATCTGACAGCCCAACAACTGATCACAACATATATAATGATGTAGCTTGAATACAATTATTGTTGTACTACAAATAACAACAAAAATGTGTCTAAAAGTATATAGGAAAAGTGGGACACTTATGTTTTTGTATGTGATACATTTTCATTTTCCTATGTATAGTGATCTGGAGATCTTAAGATATTTAGAAGGAAATATGCACAATGAACTTGAATTTGGCTCAACCATGTTCAACTTGCACTGGCGCTGCATTGCGGTTTTGAGAAAGATTCACAGACTTTTATACATGTATACTTATAGTTTGTATAATGAATTGTCATTGCTGATTTGGCTCATCGCTTGTTTTAGCTTTTGTGATTTTTGTTCTCACTTCAGTTTCCCACAATCTGACAATTTTAGACAGACCCTTATTAGACACTTTATGGATGGACTCAACCATTAGCAGTTGGTGTTCAAAGAATGAAACATTCGGGAGTGACGTCACTCTGTTTACATTTA
The DNA here is from genome assembly GCF_025860055.1 of Xyrauchen texanus. Taxonomy (NCBI): domain Eukaryota; kingdom Metazoa; phylum Chordata; class Actinopteri; order Cypriniformes; family Catostomidae; genus Xyrauchen; species Xyrauchen texanus. The sequence continues at coordinate 11,941,211 of NC_068317.1, forward strand.
ATATATAATTTAACGTCTATATACAGTATGTAATTAATGTTAACAAATTATACATCTTTTCAAAGGTCTAAGGTTCAACATTGATATACGATCTCTGTTTCAAGATAGAAATGCTCCAGAAACAGCAATTTAGTTATTTGTGCCAGGAGTACAAATGAAAATATGCAATATCAAATTGGGACTTCATATCTTTGTCATGAAAACACGATCGCCAGATGAATCCAGTTCGCCACACTTGGGTCAATTGTCCATGACAACATCCAATAGCACTTTTTGTCCATAAAAGTCTGAATAATCTGAGAAATATTGATTTATTCTATATTGATTACATGCGATCTCGCCTGAAAGAATAACCCTTCGTTGTAGTTCTTCAACAAACTATGCAATTTGAGCGCCATTCATGTTGTAAAACTGTCTATTATCTTACTGTGTATATTAGAGTCTCATAAACAAAATGAGCATGACTCCAAAGCTTGCAGGAACCTCATTTTTTGTTAGATCATCTTCAAATGTGAAACATAACTTCTTTAGACTTGTGGCTTTGAGAACATTGTATTTCTGGGTTGTCTTGGCACTTTTATTTATTACAAAATATTTCCATTACTATAAATTTCAGCTTCTCTAACTTTAAAAAATAACAACATATATTAATTCTGAAACTTGGATAAATAAAGCCCAAAGTGTCTTCTTTCAAAATATACTACAACTGTGTCCATACACCAAAGGGTCCAGTAAATACAACCATTTAAGTTCAGGTATGTTATTTTCATTGTTTGTGCTCAAAAAGGGAGTGCGTATCAACAGGTTAACCAATAACTAAGACTTTCACCCAATGTTGCACTTGTGTATATGGTTGAGTGACAATAAAGGGATTTGATTTTGTTTTGAAATATATTTAGGGGAAAGGGAGCATTGTTGTGCAATACCCTTGAAAAGGATAACAATGCTTGAGGAATTATGAGGGAGGGCAACATTGTTTGTGCAATACCCTTGAAAAGAATAACAATGCTTGGAGGAGTATGAGGAGGGGGTTGCATAGCTTTTGTGTGTGTGTGTGTGTGTGTGTGTGTGTGTGTGTGTGTGTGTGTGTGTGTGTGTGTGTGTGAGTGTGTGAGCGTGTATTTATCACTTTGTGGGAACCTAATATCCCCATAAGGATATTAAAACCCAAAATGTTAGACCTTGTGGGGACATTTTGTCGGTCCCCATGAGGAAAACAGCTTATAAATCATACAAAATTATGTTTTTTGAAAATGTAAAAATGCAGAATGATTTCTGTGAGGGTTAGGTTTAGGGATAGGGTTAGGAGATTGAATATATAGTTTGTACAGTACAGTACAGTACAGGTATAAAACCCATTATGTCTATGGAAAGTCCCCATAAAACATGGAAACACGTGTGTGTGTGTGTGTGTGTGTGTGTGTGTGTGTGTGTGTGTGTGTGTGTGTGTGTGTGTGTGTGTGTGTGTGTGTGTGAGAGAGTGACTCTACCACCACTAGAGTTTTAGGAAAATTGTACCTTTGATGCATTACTTACTATGAGCTGAGCTTGGTAGATTGAACAAAGGTTGGGATGTATGTAAGGGGAGAGACCGCAGCATATTAGTGTGTCAGAAAGATGAGATGTGAACCAGTGGTGAGCAATGGGTCCCCAAAATAATTAATAAATAAGTGGGAGGCAGCTGAAATGTGAGACATATGGACAAAAGGAATTATTGGGAGTTTTAGATATTGATATGGAGTGACCATGATCTAAACTATCTGTTTATAATGTATAAGAAATAAAATAGGTGTTTTGTTTGTTTGTTTTTTGGTGTGTGTGTGTGTGTGTGTGGTGGGTGGGGGGGCTATTACTAAGACTAAGTAATCATATGGATACTACAGTAATGCTGTAGAAAAACCATGGTTAATTGTATCAAACCTTGGTTACTGCCAAAAAGAAGAAGAAAAAACATGGTTACTACAGACATGGATACCAGTGATGGTTAAGTAAGGGTATCATTTATTTATTAACGAGGATAAAGATCACTATCAATGGTTTAACAACTCTGACTTTAAATAATTGCATTGCATTGCACTGGTAATAAAATAAGCTGTTGAAAAATGGAAATGTAATGAGCAGAGCCTGCCGCTAGGTGTCAGAGGTCCGCAACAATAAGTGGTGCTTCCTTAATTGAAGAACGCGGAAGTAGACGTATGAATTAAGAAACACTTCATGATTTACAGAAAATAGGAGTGACCAACAAAACAATACATGATTTAATAATATGTACTTGAGCATACGACATGCATGAATAATAGATCTTGATTTCCCCAATAGGGGTACATGGTGACTGAATCATGCATTGTGAACCTTAACTCAGTTACCCGACATGGCACGGCTGTCACACTGTGAAACGCGTGATCGCCAACCATGAACTAATAGAGCAGAATGCTCTATATAAATCACATATTGCTGCTTGAATGTGATATTGATGCAGATGTGGGTTGTGATGAACAGACAACATTGCAGCAGAAAGCCTAAGACCTGTAGGTTTGATACAATTTGAGATGGAGCGGCAGCATTGTCGAGGAGGTCTGGAGAGATCGGGGTTGATGGAGATGCCTCGTTAACATGTATTATATTATTCCAAGAGGGCCGTGATCCCACTGAGACTCCAGAACAGACATGTGCTGCGGTGAGGAGCTGCTGATCCTGGATAAAAGGTAAGGAGCAGTGATTAAATCCATATTAGCTCATCAGGGAGCAAAGCTGACTGCATGCCGGACATAGAAGTTGCAGAAATAATTGCCACATTGACATCTGATGGCAGCAGAGTGGTTGGATGCTGGCAGACCTTTAAAGCAAGAGGTGAACATTGGTTAAAGGAAATTCTGAATGAACCGATGACGTGTACCGCGGAAGTTCCCCTGGCAGAACTACCACTTACGCTTCCATGGTTTGAGATTCAGCTGTTTTGCATGAAGGTAGAGAGAAGGTAAGACAAGGCAAGATTATTTAAATTAAAATATGATAAAAAATGGATGCCCTGCTCATCAAGTGTGCTAGAGGGCACCCGCGATCACACATCGCTTATTATTGCTTTGAATGGTGACATAAAATGCAGTCTTTTGCGGTGTAGTAATCGTGCAAGGCCACATTGCGATTTTATTCTTAATTCAATCAATTGTGCAGCCTTAAAATATATCATATGGATGTCTCAGAGGACAAAGTCTGCAAGATTACAGAATTTTGGATGATTTTCTCCTCATAATAAACAGTAAGTGTTACTTTTACAGCTGTCACGTCAGCAACGCCAGTTTGTCCTCATTAATGTGAAAATGATAAAGAATAGGAATTAAATATTACATATACTGAGGAGTGCCAACACTTCTACATTATGTGGCCATTATTATTTCTGAATTGTGTATTTAAATTCACAGTTTTTAAAGAGAGATTGGCCTACAAAAATGTACACTCACCTAAAGGATTATTAGGAACACCTGTTCAATTTCTCATTAATGCAATTATCTAATCAACCAATCACATGGCAGTTGCTTCAATGCATTTAGGGGTGTGGTCCTGGTCAAGACAATCTCCTGAACTCCAAACTGAATGTCAGAATGGGAAAGAAAGGTGATTTAAGCAATTTTGAGCGTGGCATGGTTGTTGGTGCCAGACGGGCCGATCTGAGTATTTCACAATCTGCTCAGTTACTGGGATTTTCACGCACAACCATTTCTAGGGTTTACAAAGAATGGTGTGAAAAGGAAAAACATCCAGTATGCGGCAGTCCTGTGGGCTAAAAATGCCTTGTTGATGCTAGAGGTCAGAGGAGAATGGGCCGACTGATTCAAGCTGATAGAAGAGCAACTTTGCCTGAAATAACCACTCGTTACAACCGAGGTATGCAGCAAAACATTTGTGAAGCCACAACACGCACAACCTTGAGGCGGATGGGCTACAACAGCAGAAGACCCCACCGGTACCACTCATCTCCACTACAAATAGGAAAAAGAGGCTACAGTTTGCAAGAGCTCACCAAAATTGGACAGTTGAAGACTGGAAAAATGTTGCCTGGTCTGATGAGTCTCGATTTCTGTTGAGACATTCAGATGGTAGAGTCAGAATTTGGCGTAAACAGAATGAGAACATGGATCCATCATGCCTTGTTACCACTGTGCAGGCTGGTGGTGGTGGTGTAATGGTGTGGGGATGTTTTCTTGGCACACTTTAGGCCCCTTAGTGCCAATTGGGCATCGCTTAAATGCCACGGCCTACCTGAGCATTGTTTCTGACCATGTCCATCCCTTTATGACCACCATGTACCCATCCTCTGATGGCTACTTCCAGCAGGATAATGCACCATGTCACAAAGCTCAAATCATTTCAAATTGGTTTCTTGAACATGACAATGAGTTCACTGTACTAAAATGGCCCCCACAGTCACCAGATCTCAACCCAATAGAGCATCTTTGGGATGTGGTGGAACGGGAGCTTCATGCCCTGGATGTGCATCCCACAAATCTCCATCAACTGCAAGATGCTATCCTATCAATATGGGCCAACATTTCTAAAGAATGCTTTCAGCACCTTGTTAAATCAATGCCACGTAGAATTAAGGCAGTTCTGAAGGCAAAAGGGGGTCAAACACAGTATTGGTATGGTGTTCCTAATAATCCTTTAGGTGAGTGTATATCATCACACTACTTTATCTCTGTGTCTGAGAACGGGTAAAACTCTAGATCTAACAACCAGTAGAAAAAGCTAACCATAATTGTTAATCTTCCAGAAAAAAATGTGTACTGTAAAATAAAATGACAGCTGTAAATAATCAATGCTGGCAAATGACCATGGTATAAGCAGGATAAGTCACCGCTAAGTGTGCATGAAACAATTTTAATGCACTCCGCTTTGTGTTGGGTGGTTCTTACCTTTCACATCATGCATAGTTTAATGCACACCTAGCCGTGAATTACATAATGTATAGAAATTTGCAAATTTGTGGTTATGTTTGGTAATTTGCATCAGAAGATTTTAAAATAATCTATATATGCCTTTTAAAACCGGAGCTATACAGCATAGTAAAGCAAGTTATTGCAGCATTCAGTTGGTGAGTTACTAGATAAATCAATTTTCTATTTTCTGAACAAGCAACAGCAGAGTTTTAATAAATATACAGTTCAACTGCAGAAGAATGTTAATATCCTTAATTTAAAATTAGTTCTATTGTGTTATTATTCTATTCTATTATTCAAATGGACTTGATTTAGGCAGGACAGATGACAGCGCATGTTGACCATTCACATTTCAGATGCACCCACATGTGCAAACCAAATATTTTAGTTGTATATTAATTTCATATCCATGAGCATCTGTATGTGAATGAATGCAACATACACTGACCATAAAGACATTTTTTTTTTTTGCTAATTATATTTCAGGTAATGACTTTTGTTTTTTTTCAATAAGTTTTAATTTTTGTTTTTGTTAAAGATAGCATCACTATCTTTACAGTAACACAGTAATTAACACGATACTCTTAAAATAAACACTCAATCTGTCAGTTAACATAATACGAATATTCACTCTAACGTACAGTATCACAGTCTATTTTTGGAAGGTAGGTATCACTATCAACATGATATATCTTCATAATTAGGGCACTTCAAAGCATTTTGCTATAGCACAGTGGTGCCTGCACTATATTCTTCCCCACCCAGCCAAAATGCCACAAGAGCATCTCCAATAACACATCTGGGACTCTAAACTAATGGCAATATTATATCTTAAACACACTTCAGTGTGTCCACATCAATGCACAGTAATTTTCAATCTTGGGATCCAGGCACCTGGTTGTTAACCATGGTAAAAAATAATGGAGAACCACCCTCGGAGTGGGCTGAATACGTAATTGACGTGTCTGATCTGACTAATAAGATCCCCAGTGAACTCATCAAAGAACAAGAGAGATAATTAGACTGTTTTTTATCAAAATGAATAATCAGGGTTATTACCTCCTCTACCTCTCCTGCTCTGGTTGAGTGGAGCTCACATTGCGGAACTGCCTCTAATTGGCACAATTGAGTTTTTGGGTTCATTTCTCCTCCTTCAACATATGATCAATGGAAAACGTCTTGGTTACTGATGTAACCTCTGTTCCCTGATTGAGGGAACGAGACGTTGTGTTGATGTAGTGTCACTAGGGTTTTGCTTTTGAGAGCCCCAATCACCTTTACTTTATTCAGAAAAGGCCAATGAACATTGGCAAGTGAAATTTGCATGCCGCTCTCTGTCCCGGACATACTGGTATAAAAGGAGATGGCATTTATCACACATTCAGATTTGTGCTGAGGAGCTGTGAGAGAGTCCCGGCCATATCAGCGGACGGTTCAGTGCTGCGGCAGGAGGGACACAACATCTTGTTCCCTCCTTCATGGAACAGAGGTTACATCAGTAACCAAGATGTTCTCTCTCTGTCACTCACTAGACGTTGTGTGGATGCAGTGACACTCTAGGTTCCTATACAAAACACAGCAGGCGCTGAGCCATGTCACGAGGTATGGGGGAGTTGACACTGGCAACCGCTTGACCATGTTGTGACCTTCCAGCAAGTTAGGTAAGGCGTCTCCCTGGTCCTGTTGAGGGTGGGAGGAGGGACTTACCTGAGGAGACTACAGGCAGTGGCCTTTCCTGATTTTTGTATTAAGCAATTTCCCGCCGAGCACCTTCTAGAATAGCGCTGGGGAAGTGCTCTTCCCTCTCTTGGAAGGAGAGTACTACAGACACTACATCCTACCGGAGGGAGGTTAACATGTGGACAACATGGGGACTTCTTCCTCTGAAGGAAGTGCTTGCAGGTTCACCACCTGATCCCGAAATGGATTGGTGGGAACTTTGGGCACGTAACCGGGCCAGGGTGTTAAGATCACATGAGTGTGTGCCAGCCCAAATTTCAGGGATTCGCTGGTGACAGAGAGCGCCTGCAGGTCCCCAACCCTCTTGATAGAAGTGAGCGCCAACAGGAGGGCCATCTTCAGAGACAAAGTGCTGTGATCGGCCTGCTCCAAGGGCTTAAAGGGGGCTCTCTGTAAGGCAGGTAGGACCACAGAGAGATCCCAAGAGGGAATCAGGCATGGTCAAGGAGTATTCAATCTCCCTGTGCCCTTGAGGAACCTGGTAGGGACAACACAGACCTGACCGCGCATCTTTGTGGATCTTCCCTGTGGGAAGAGCAACAATTTGTGAAGAGACAGCACTTCAGAGCATACAGCCGCCTTGTTGTGTCTATCACTGCTGGCGGAAGGCCTGCTAGGTCTTCCGCGTCCCATCCAGGAGCCAGACGTTGAGGTTCCAGAGGTCTGGCCGTGGGTCCCGAAGCATGTCCTGTCCCTGAGTGAGAAGTTCCTGCCTCGGGGGAATGTGCCAGGGAGGGGCAACTGCCAGGAACATCTGGTCTGAGAACCAAGTCCGGTTGGGCCAGTACAGCATAACCATCAGGACTTGCTGCCTATACTCCATGACTTTGCACAATGTCTGTGCAGCGAGGGTCACTGTGGGAAACACGTACTTGCACAGCACCCAAGGCCAGCTGTGCACCAAGGCATCCATTCCGAGGGGAGTACCAAAAGGGGCAAGAAAAATGACTCTCGGGAGGTGAACAGGTCTATCTGTGCCTCCCCGAATCTCTCCCAAATCAGCTAGAATGCATAGGTGTGGAGTCTCCACTCTCTGCGGAGCATTACCTGTCATGAGAGCGCATCCGCTGCATGGTTGAGGATGCTCGGAAAGAGTGGGTCGCAGAGACTTCAACGTCTGCTGATTCCAAAGGAGGAGGTGGCAGGCGAGTTGTGACATGCAACATGAGCGTGCACCGCCATGGTGGTTTAGGTCCGTCCGGACCAACACGTGCTTGCCCCGAATCAACAGCCGAAGCTTTTGCAGGGTCAGCAATACTGTCAGCAACTCTAGGTGGATTATGTGCAATTGCAGGCGGAGCCCTGTTCAGAGCCCCGATAATGTCTGCCAGTTGCACATGGCGGCCCAAATTTGAGTCATGACCATGACGCTCCTTAAACTGATAAGGGAACCCCTGCCTGTATAAATGCCAGATCTGACCAAGGGCTGAATGTATGGAGGCACCATGGCGTGACAGTCCCACAGTGACCTCGGGACTCTAGTCTGTAGCCAGTGCTGGAACGGTCTCATATGCATCAACCCGAGGGGGAGTACTGCCGCTGAGGATGCCATATGCCCCCGGAGCCTCTGAAATTGTTTCAATGGCAACGCTACCTTCCCGCCTGAAGGTTTTCAGGTAGGCCAGCATAGAGTGTGCGTGCTCACTCGTAAGGCTTGCCATTATGGTGACCGAGTCCAACTCCATTCCAAGAAAAGTTATGCTCTGCACAGGGGAGAGCCTGCTCTTTTCCCAGTTGACCTGAAGCACAAGGTCCCTGTGCACACACAATATATCTTGCGAGTGAGTTTGGATCAGCCAGTAGTTGAGATAATTGAGGATGTGAATGCCCTTCTCCCTCTGTGGGGCCAGGGGAGCCTCTGCAAATTTGGTAAAGACATGCAGACATAGGGACAGACCGAAAGGGAGGAACCTGTACTGGCACGCTTGTCTCTGGAAGGCAAACTGAAGAAAGGGTCCTTGTCAAGGAAGGATCGATACGTGAAAGTACATGTCCTTCAGGTCGATGGCCGCGAACCAATCCTGATATCGTACTAACGCATGGATGTGCTTATGCATCAACATATTAAACAGAAGCCTGTGTAATGCCTTGTTAAAGGCATGCAGATCCAGGATTGGGTGCAACCCCCCCTCTTGGGCACAGTAAAATAGTGGCTGTAAAAGCCCTTGTGCGACTCTGTAACCTGACCGGATCTTCTGTTTTTGGGGTAGCATTTTAGCTCTCTCTTTTGGGGTAGGCTCCTCACCCCTGCCTCCTATCTCTTGAAGTATCTGATGGTTCAGAGCACAACTTCTTCAGACTGCAGATGGGGCTTATGCCAAATAGAGACATTACATTCCTGTTTTATATTCTTTAAATAAATGTAATCTAAAACTTTACTCAAGTCTGCACGTCTTCCTGATAGAACTGCAAGTTACTTTCAGAGAAACACTGTTTTGGTAATTACCTGGCTTTGGTTCAGCTCTTCTGCGGAGATGAATCTGATGGTTTGAGTAGTACTGGTGTAACCATGGTTACATGTGATTAATTTATCATACTGAATGTCACTAACAATAACAAAACTTGCCCCTCTCCTAAAAAAACAAACAAAAAAAAAAACATAAAAATAACAAAAGGAAGAAAAAGACAGATATATCTGAAAAATATGTCTTATGAGCAGGTAAGTACTATTCCACTACCCACAGTATATTCCACCATTGTTTTGACTAATTTAAAACAATTATTTCAAAATAAAATAACGTAACAATAGATAGGCAAAGCAAACATTAGACAATGATTGCTAGCCATAGATGATGTCAAATGGTGGAAACTATTATAACTTAGCTATTAGGCAAACAGACTAAGAAAGTAATTTGTTTAGATATTGTATTGTTACCAGCATTAAATTTTGTTTCCCCCACTGTCCTTCCTCAAGAATGAAATCAAGCACTGTAGTACCACAGTTCAAAATAAAATGCCCCATTAGAGTCGCTAACTTTATCTAATGATCTACTGTGCTAAGAGAGCAACCTGGCTAACTATCAATAAAATAAAATATCTTTATTTTACATTTTAAATATCAAGAAAAAAACTGCATCTCTGGGTCGGTTTTAAATCCTTTAAGATATCTGAGTTGTCGCCACCTCTGAAAAAGCAAAGCTGATGTTGATTCATGATTTATTATGGGCTCTGTCGCTTTCCATTTTTGCTTGCAGAATCTTTTAAAATGAGTGATTCCCCAAATGGTTGCCATTTTTAATGATCCATGGTCAATGTTGCTCATTTGTTGTGGCTACAAGCTTTCAGCTTCAAACTACTACCACACCTATCACCGCTCATATATGTACGCTTTCTTTATTTACGTACATGAAGTAAACACGCATGGATGACTGAACGAAGTATGCAATTTTCCACAAAATCTGTTCCGACAGCTCTAAAATATAAATAATTATTATAGGCTTACCGTGGTGAATCAGGGTAAGGCAAAAACATCGTTTGGAAGACAGATTGTTGGTGTACTTGAAATGTGGTTAGTTTCTAACAAATACATCTAACAAAGTGTTAGGGTGTCTCTGAATGAAATGTAATGATTGAACATTTCATAATATTTTTATATTTTGAAAGAATCCACTGGGTCAATTAGACTCTATGTAATGGAATCTCATTTGTGGAGTCTTGTAGTTCTCTGGTGACTGAGGGTGGTTGAAGAAGGGAAAATACATTATGACTTTTAAATATGTGCATTGCAAACCATTGAGAGGAAATCTATAAACATGATTCACCCAGTATCTTGCCTACAATCTATTTCAATTGTCCCACCCCATTTCCTCAGCATAAAAACTTATTAAGTACATATTGTTTCAAAAGCATAATAAAATTAAACCACAAAAATGCAATTAAATCTAAGCCAGTTAAAATCACAATGGGGGATAATACATACAAAAAGTGCTGAACATGGAAACAACCATTTCCACTCAGTTGGTGATACAGTGTGAATATCGGCCTGATGAAAATGTGACCACATTAAAATTTCAGCAATCTAATTACACACCAGCATGCAATAGTTGGCATGTGGCATGAATAATTATGTGAACATTCATTTACAAAAAATGCCTTGGAGTTTATCAGACGACAATTAGTGGATTTCAGTTTGAATTAGACATACAGTAAGCACTCTCTTCTGCCCAAGAAAAAACATTAAATGAGCTTTGGTTTGACCTAAAAGGCTATTGTAAATTTTGTTGTTGTTGTTGATCAGATATACAGAGCAACGGAATAAAGACATATTTATAGTGTTGTGCGCTACATTCAGGAGCGGGTTTGGTTATTAGCAATAATTAATAAATATCAAAGATAATGATTACAGTTTTTCTCAGTCGCTTTGGTACGTTTCTCTAATCATCTTTGACATTTGCAAAACAGTAAGTGCATTTCTCAAAACAATTCGTACAAATAGCAAAACACAATGGATTACCTGCAAAAGCCAGTCTCTTGCTCAAAATCCTTAGTTCATCTCTCAAAAGTAAATATCTGTGTCAATGAACATGTCAGTGCCATCAGAATGACAAGTCCTTGTGTACGGATAAGACAGTCTAATTGCTTAGTCAAGTTGTCAATATAACAGTGTACTCTGGAGGGAAGTTCCGATGTAAAATATGGCTAAAGTTGTAAATTGTAGGTTACACCTTAGTGCATGTGGGAGTTTGATTGCAAACGACTGGACAAGATTCACATTTACACACACTGTAATTTGTTGACAGACAATGTCATTGCGATACAGAAAGGAAAAGACAGCACTGCATAGCACATAGAAAAAAAAAACAAAAACAAAAAAAGTAGAAATGTGAACATAGGACAATCTCCTTAGGGAAAACTGTACATGCAGTGCTGTAGGAATTACAGTACAGTCTTCCTACACCTCCTGACGTTCCTGTCTGTTGGGCCACAAATTCTCATCCACATCACAACAAATATCTTTTCAGCAAATATCACCTGCAGTACCCATGGTTATGTTCCCGCCCCGTTGGCCTGGCACATCAACTGTAGCTCTGTGGCCGATGATATTTCTCGCCTTCTGCGTTTCGTTAGGCTGAAGCCAGCCTCATCCATGTAGATGAAGCTGTGCAGTGGTTCACTTGCTTCCAGTTACACTATACGCTATATCCAGAAGACACAAAATGAATCTTCTTTTCTACAGCCATAGAAAATGTGTAAAGGTCACACTTACTGTACTGTATATCACTATACGATGTTGTACTGTTTACTGTGAGGTACAGTTGATGCATGCTCATACATGTTTTACCTGTACATACTGGTAGCGCAGCTCCTTCACCATTTCTTTCAAACGGAACAGTGTACAGCTGCTTCATATTCATTTGGTGTCTTTTCAGCACCCTGTCAATGGTTGAGATTCTGACTGTTTGGATGTTTTCAAAGATGTTGTTGTCCTCTATAATGGCACTCTTTTATCTCCCTTAGTCTTATGGCATTGTATTAAACAACCATGGTGCAAATAGCCTCCTCCTGTTCAGGTGTGAAAAGGGGCCCTCTGCCACCCCTGTGAAGTTGTCTTGCAGTCCTACGTGGAAACAATATAGTACACAAAATTGAGTAAGATAAAATGTCACTGTTTACATGTAAAGTATACTTACTGTATATTGTAAATTGCAAGCGGAATACTGTAATATTGTATGAAGCATTACAGAAAGTATACAGTATTACAGTGCAGATTGTTAGATTACATACCTGTTCTGTCGACGAAAAGTCTGAATGATTGAGGACACAGTTGTTCTCCCAACATTTGGCTGCACCCTTCGACCAGCCTCGGCCATTGTAAGCCCATGATTGAGAACGTGGTCTACAAGTGTGGCTCTTATCTCATCAGGAACACGCATATGTCCTCGTCCTCTTCTGCCTCTTCCTCTGTTTTGCCTCCTAACTCCTCCGCCACGCAGCCTCACTCCTCTTCCTCTACTTCTTCTCTCTGGCTGTTGACCCCGTCCAATTCCTTGTCCTTCCATTGTCAGACATTGTGTTGTGCTCCGGCTATATATATACTTGCCAATTGATGGTTCATGAGATGCACCTTCGTTAGAGAAAGTCAAGATTCACCTGGGAGCAATTTACCAATGAAAATGTATAGAAATATGCTTGACATATTTTGACAACTTGTTCAACCATTTTGCATGTAAATACTTATGCTATGAACAAATGCCTAAATGTTGTGGGGGGTGAGACTATTCAACAGAGACCCATTAAAATACATCTGAGAAATGTACCAAAGTGACTGAGAAAAACTGTAATTATTAAAATAAATAGAAAATTGCTTTTTAATTTTTAATCCTAAAAGTCAACAATCATCAAAGATAAGCATCAATTATCAAATTCAATAGAATATTAATAAGGATTAATATCACCGGGGCACCATCCTAGAATCAGGGACTAACAACCAGGCAGTATATCAGTCTCAATATAGGACTGTTCTCTCCTGAGAACATCGACATTCAAAAGGAAAACAATGAAGGCTTGACTCCGAGCACTGACATCCCCTGCCAGCCCTTGACACAGGTGTATGTGAAACAAACCAAAAATATTCTCCTTAAAGTATAACCAAGATTATTGTTGCTGTAATATCAATTAATAATCAATACAATCGATCGATCATTTCCTTAAGGAGTGCCTTTTGCCCTGTTGTACCCTAATCATTCTGTGACTGTGTAGAGTATCCCAAGAACACCTCTGTTTTACTACAATAAAACAGCAACATCTTCATACTGTGATGATTACATATTTCTAAACAATGCCAGTTTTTAATTACTGAAGGAATCAAAGATCTAATTCTGAACAATTTTCAGTGTTTAGTTTGCATATAGAAAGGAAATGATGAAAACAATGCTTTAAGTATTCTGTAGGACAGAATAACAAACTATTTGGGCTGAGTGATTGAGTATATCCAGAGCTTACATTTGTATTGATGTCCCTTGCTTTTCAAATGGCAGGAGTTTGTTGGGATTTGATTACTTGCTGCAGTTTCAATTTCATTTCTCCTCCTAACTGGATTCTCTCTAGAATGGAATATTTGAACGCAGTCTCAAGAAGAATGACTCCACATTGTATCAAACATTCCCTGAAACACATGATATTATATAACAGAGATAACAGCATTTGTTTGCTGGCTTTCTTCAGTGAGCTTTGTTTTTGTAAAATATTGATTTACGCATAGACAAACCCAAGGGTGCCTGTCCATACTGTTATGGAGCAAGTCTGTGAGTCCTTGCAGCCCAGATGTACCTATTCAAGTGACTGATAATAGCCAGAGAGAGAAATTCACCCGTTATGATCTCTCCTTGTGCTTTGTCTCATTTTAGGGCGGCCACTACATGCCAACAAGCTAGAGTGCTTTAATTTGATTAAACACATGTTTTGTCTGGGAACAATAGGTCCTGGAATATTTCCATGACAATGCTCTCTAATTTTGTTTGGCTTAATTCTTTTTAATGGCTCTGGCATTCTAGCTCAATTACACTGCTAATGTATCAACTGTGGCACTGCTGCTTGGGAGGTGTGTTGTATCAAACACTTTTGCTCTTAAAAGTTATTCAGGAGTGTCATTAACCCTCATGACTTTTTATTGTGTTTGCGCTTCCCCACAGGAATGAAATACCAACTCATTTAGATTATGAATCAGTAGAGCTCCTTTATTTGGTTTAGATGGAGGCAAGTGAAAGCTGATTGCAAGGTTGTTGGTCTTTACTGTGGAATAAGATTAAAGGCAAACCCAAAGATAATATAGGTTTCCGTTTGACTTGCATTGCAACAGACGTGGCGCAGCGCTGATGAAAAGGAGGGCTTTGGTCACTTTCCAGTTGCCACCGTAACCCCAGGGACCAGCATCAACAAACCTGTAAACAAAACACAACACAACAAGGCCCAGAAACAGACTAAGATCTAACTCCAAGACCCAGACCAGAGCCAGACCCCAATGAGTCAGACCAAACCAGACCCCCTAACATCCAGATCCAAACCAATACCAGAACCTCTAAGACCAAGAATAAACTTCCTAACACCCAAATATTACCAGAACTCTAATACTCAGAACAATGCCAGAATCCTAAGACCCAGAACAAGACCAGACCCTCGATCACCCAGACCAATACCAAATTCCCTAAGGTGGTTTTCATACTGGGAACATTTGGGTCAACTAGGTTTAAGACCCAGACCAAGACAACACTCTTCAAGGGTCAGATACAGAGCAATACATAACCCCAAGAGCCAGACCAATGCAGACCCCTAAGACACAAACAAAGACCAGACCCCCAAACACCCAGTCCTAGATGAATATCTTTCCCCCAAAGCGGGGGGAAAAGATATCTGCGGCTGCTCCTGGGTTGGCTGGTAGTGGCGAGGACTCCACAACAGCACATCCCTCCCCCTTCCCGGGCTTCGGCACCAATGTAACAAAGGGTAAAATGGAAAGGAGGAGGAGGCGGGAACTGGACAAACCATCAAAATAATGTTTAATAAGAAATTAAAACATAAACACAAAACATAAACACAAACACACACACTGCAGCTGCATGTGGATCTCTCTCTCTCTCTCCAAAACTGCCACATCCTGCTGCATGTATCCCTTTCCACAGCTGATTAGCCTGATTAGGGGTACGGGCGTGCATAGTCACGGCCCGGCCCTGCCCTCCTCCTCGTCACATAGCTGTTCTGAAATGTATGCTATTTACTTGTACTTTTGGTACTTGTAATGTAATGTAATGTAAAATCATTTACTTTAATAATTGTACTTATTATTTTTTCTCATGAGCTACTTTAACTTTTACTTGAGTCAGTTTCCAAGAAGGTATCTTTACTTTTACTTAAGTATGACAAATGTATACTTTATACAACACTTTATGCTTTAGCTACAATACATTGAAAACAGCTGAGCAACAGTCCCACTGCAAATAAATAAATAAATAAAATAATAATTGTTAGTATTGTCACTACTTTTAGTTAGTTTCTCCCAAAAGTGTTGACTAAAAGTGTTTTAATAAATTAGAAAATAACGCAAAATAGAAGTAATTTCACTATTGGTCTCAGACTTTTGGGTCCTGTCTGTGTGTGGTTTGCTTATAAAAATAATAGGCATAGTGACAATGTGATGGAAATGGTGGTTGTTCCTGACATTTTTCTCTTAAGATCTGATTTATTCAGGTTAGCTTCAGTAATTCTTCTGACAGTGCTATAATTCCCCTGTAGCTATTTACTCATAGTGGAGATCAGTCACCCATGGCTTCATTGCAAATGTAAACTTATGATAAAAACTATGGGTCTCTTATTGTCTAGCAAGCTGCAGTTCTTCATAAACATGTTTTGAAACTGTCATATTAAGGAGAGAAAGGAATTGGAATGTCTTTTCAGTTGTTTGCTGGTGTTTGTGGGTGATTTTGACTAGTCTATTCTAGTAAAGGGGACAAAAGCAAATAAAAATAAATGCATAAACAATTAGCACATAAATGGCATATTATTTCAAAACTAAAATGATTTACTCACCTCATGTTGTTCCAAACACATTTAACTTTTTATTTTCTTCCATGGAACACAAAATAAAACATTTAAAATAAACCTTCAGACATCTTTTGGCCATATAACTCATTGGTTCTTGTGCAAATTAGGTTTTATTTAATTTAAATGTCATCATATTTCATTTGTCCACTTGTTACAGGAGTTAATCTCTCTCTCATATATATATATATATATATATATATATATATATATATATATATATATATATATATATATATATATGTGTGTGTGTAAGATGACCCAAGTTTGCGACCAACATAAGAAACCATAACATTTTAAAACGTCTCGGGTTACATGTGTAACCCTTGTTCCCTGAAAAAGGCGGAACAAGATGTTGCGCTGCTAAGCGCTACGGGGAACAGCTTTCACTGTGAGCCGAGCTGAATAATGTGTGGAACACGTCAATGAACATTGACCGGAATTTATAGCCTCGGCTGATGTAATCATTAGATGCACCTGAGGCCAGGCTATAAATGGATACGTCACCAGGTGTCGTCAGATACTTCTTTTTGAAGAGCAGTCCTGGGACGTCCCAGTGCGGCAAAGCAGCGCAACATCTCGTTCCGCCTTTTTCAGGGAACAAGGGTTACACATGTAACCCGAGACGTTCCCTTTACAAAAGGCTTCACTACAATGTTGCGCTGCTAAGCGCTACGGGGAACGCAATACCCACGCCGCCACACTTGGGGCTGTCCGGACCCCTACGGTTGTGCAGTGTACTCACAAAAACGCGAGAGGTCTCAGACATGAGCTTGAGATGTCGACTCAAGGGCGTGAGAGCCCGGAGTAGCATAAACATCTAAACCATTAATTTTTTGATGAATGTGTGCTGAGAGGACCAGTCTGCTGCATCACAAACTTGTTCAGGCATGAGCTGAGATGTCGAATCAAGGGCATAAGAGCCCAGAGTAGCAAAGCATCTAACCCACAAAGTTCGATGAATGTGTGCGAAGAGAACCCTATCGCAACACAAACTTGTCATAAAAACTGATGAATGTGAGCGGAGAGGACCAGCCTGCCGCATCACAAACTTGTTCAGGCATGAGTTGAGATGTCGACTCAAGGGCATAAGAGCCCAGAGTAGCAAAGCATCTAACCCATAAAGTTCGATGAATGTGTGCGAAGAGAACCCTATCGCAACACAAACTTGTCATAAAAACTGATGAATGTGAGCGGAGAGGACCAGCCTGCCGCATCACAAACTTGTTTAGGCATGGGCCGAGATGTCGACTCAAGGACATAAAAGTCCGGAGTAGCAAAGCATCTAAACCATAAAATGTGATTAGTGTGTGCGGAGAGTGCCAACCTGCCGCACCACAAATTGTTCGGTGTCAACTCAAGGGTGTAAGCGCCAAGAGTGGCAAGAACATCCAAACTATAAAAGTTTAATGAATGTGCGCGGAGAGGACCAACCTGCCGCACCACAAACTTGCTGCAGAGGGAGACCTCTAGCCAAGGCTTTAGAGGAGGAGAGCCCTCTGGCAGAGTGCGCCCTAAAACCTACTTGCAAAGCTTGACTGCGCACCTCGTAGGCCCGGGCAGTAAGGTCCCTCACCCAAAGTGACAACCCGGTCACGGCTTCAAAGTGAAGAACTGCTGCCCTGACTTTACGCCACTAGCAAGTGCGGTGGACATAATTCTGAAGGGCACAGACTGGACAAAGTCTGAGTAGTCTTTAGCTGCTCCGGCATTTACAAACAGCAGGGAGCAGAAGGCTTAGAGAATGACTGGCCAAGGGTCGAGAAAGGCACCTTGGGCAGGTAGTCAGTGTGATGGTGCAAAGAATGCTCTTGGTCCTACCTGGGGCAACTCAAAACAGGCCAGCAAAAGAGACAGAGCCTGTAGGTACCCAAGTCTCCTTAGAGATGTAATTGCCATATGAAAAACCATCTTGAGAGTCAGAAGTCTACCAAACACTAACTCTAGAGGTTTTAAAAAGGGGGGTCTTACCCTATGAAGAGGTTCTAGCAAGGATGCCTCTTAGAGGGCACCCCGCCCACCAAGGCGTGGCAAGCCGAAGTGGAAGCCACATAGAACCTGGCAGTGGCGAGGCAAGTGCCCGCTGACAGTTCTTTCCACAGAAAATCCAGAACTGAAGCAAACTGGCAGTTAGCTGGTTCTGTAATTTGAACTTATTAGAAGGAAACGCATGAAGGCGCATTTGTGCCATGTATGCGCCACCACGATCAGCACCCCCGAGGGGGGGGACTGGGTGACTCGGGAAAAAAGTAGAGGAGACATTGCGCTATCAACAGAGGCGAAGAGGTCCTCTTCTGCCCTGTAAAATCTACCCAGATCAGTTCCAAGGGAGGGAGCCCTAGCACTTGCAATGGTCTCGATAACTTCAGGAGAAAGCCCTGTGAACCTCAGTTGGTACCCTACAGGGGCCATGCATGAAAGGTTTCACAATTCGGGCTGGGGATGAATATGCCCCCTGCGCCTGAGAAAGAAGGTCCTTCATGTTCGGAATCGCCCAAGTTGAGCCGTCGAGGACAGATATTAACTCTGAGAACCATATCCTGTTCAGCCAGCGCAGCGCCATTAATAGGAGGCAAGACCCTTGCTGGTGAACATTGCCAAGACTCCCGGGAGCAGAGAAACCGGGGAAAGAAAAGCATACAGACGCATTCTGGGTCATGTATGTGTTTTAACGTCCAGACCCAAGGGGGCTGGGTGATTTCAGGGAGAAGTAGAGGAGACATTGCGCTATTCATAGAGGCGAAGAGGTCCTCTTCTGCCCTAAGATCTCACCCAAACTTGTTCCAAGTGGAAAAAGCCCGGCATTTAAAAAGGTCTCGATAACCTCAGGAGAGAGCCCTGTGTCCCTCAGTTGGTACCCTTAGGGGCCAAACATGAAAGATTCCACAATTTGGGGCAGGGATGAAATATTGCCCTGTGCCTGAGACAGAAGATCCTTCCTGTTCGGCATCGCCAAAGGCGAGCCGTCGAGTGAAGAGATTAGCTCTGAGAACCAAGCCCTGTTCGGCCAGCGCGGTGCTATCAGTAAGAGGCAAAAACCCTTGCTGGCGAACTCTGGGCAAATTCTACCTTAGGGTGGAGTTCTTAACTCCCCCGTTGGTATTTTCTGTCTGGACCTTAAATCTGCTCCCATATACGGGCATCCAGGGATATAACTGACCTGAGTGACAGGAGCTTGCCCTGGGCCCTAAGGAGAACCCAACATGTCAGAAATACAGCTGACAAGAACGATGATTTATGTAAGAGGCTACCGCTGCATTGTCCACCCGCACCAAGACATGGCAGCCTCAGGAGGAGGTATTTCAGGGCCAGAAATACAGCCATCAACCCGAGACAGTGACTGTGACAACCGAGCTGATGACCCTCCTATCCCCTTAAGCTGGACGACCACTTAAGGCCGCTACCCCGCCCATCAGGGAGGCGTCTGTCGTTAGCAGCCTGCGACAACAAGATGCGCCTAGAGTGGGACCCAAGGCAGAAAACCGGGGTCTGAACCACATAGAAAGGGAACGAAGCCTGAGGCGTGCAACCCTATTTAGCCTAGGGGTTTTGGCCCTTGGAAGAAATCCCCTGGCTTTTGGCCACAATAAAAACAGTCTCATGAGCAGAAGGTCCAGAGGGATCACTGTGGACGCATTTGCCCTGAGACCTGTAAATCATTGATACTGATAACAGTGCAACCTTGACCTAGCCTGACTTTGCTCAGGGTGATCTAAATGGACTCAATCATAGCGGGAGACAGTTGTGCCCACATTGAGATTGAACTCCATATGATGCCCCGATAGACAGTGTTCTGAGTGGGAGAGAGGACGCTTTTCTTGGCGTTGAGCCTCAACCCCAGAGAAACAGATGAGCTAAGACGATGTCCCTGTGCTGAACTGCCAGTTCCTGGAACTGCGCTAGGATCAGCCAGTCGTCTACATAATTTAGAATGCAGATGCCCCAGAGTCGCAAGGAGCCAGCGCTACATCATGCATTGTGAATGTGCAGGTAAAAAGGGCTAGGCTAAGTGAAAGAACCTGACCCTGGAAGACTTCGCCCCCAGAAGTGAACCTCAGGAACTTTCCATGTTGTGGCAGAACTTCTAAATGAAGTATAGAAGTGCGTCATAAGATCGATGGTGACCCGCCAAACGAGTTGTAGGGCTTGAGACACAACCGTCTTGACAGGCATCATCTTGGACTTGAACACCCACGGGTAGTTCAAGCTTTAAGATCTAAGCCAGACGCCACCCCTCACCCTCCATGGGAAACGGGAAGTGTTTAGTGTAATAACCTAACTCTCTCTCTGGAATAGGAACACATACCATGGCCCCTTTAACCAGGAGATTGAGTTATATATTTTTTTTTACATAAAAAGAAATCCGGTTCACGGTAGTGAGAACATGCCGTTGAAACACGGAAAAGCGGCGAGTGAATTAAATCCTGACGCTCTTATAAGACCCACAGAAAATAATATATCCGGCAGAAGTTCCCACGCTGCCAGGATCTCTGAGATGGGTATTATATTTTAACACTTCCTGTTGAAGGGTTGTCAAGTGTTTCGAGTCCTGAATAAAATGCAGGAACAGCGAAAACACCCAACTGGGAGGAACAGCATAGTGTGCAGAGCAGCATAGTGTGCAGAGCAGCACCAGCCTGACCTGCTGCTTGATAAGCCCTTACCACTAAAGTGAAGGTTGTCCTACAAGGCTTTGAGGGGAAAGAGGGCTTCTTAAGTGACGATGCCGAGCCCGGCGAGAGATAGCCCGCAAGCGTCTCTTCGACCGGCGGCATCACTGAATACCGCCGTGCCTCAGCACCCACGATAGTCGAATATAATGACGTTGAGGGTATGTGAACACGGGAAGAAAATATATATATATATATATATATATATTTTTTTTTTTTTTAGGGGTTCTCCATGAGCGAAAAAGCTCTTAATGGAGGTTATCAAAGAAGGGAAGGAACCCATGAGGCGTTCCCTTTCTTAGACTGGAAGATAAAATCTATCCCCTAATTTGGAGCGTTTGGGGGTCTCTTTTTCGCATGGCCAGACCAATCTGGCAACCGCACGAGTAACAACATCGAGCAATTCCTCCGTAGATTTTTTATCGCGGACGGAAAGCTCGGAGGCGGGAAGAGAATAACGATCCACCTCATGATCCGAGAAGCGTCGAGATCATGTGAAGAAACAGCTGGGTTTGGGGAGAGAGTGAGAGAAAGGGATCAACCCGTCTCTTGCTCCTCAGCCAAAACCATGCAAGAGCCCCACGAACGATCTTCTTTTCGAGAGCGCTGACTCCCGGAAGCAAGCGAGGCGAGCACGACGCACTCTGCCTGTTAAAGCAAATCGCAGTGCTCGCACACACACTGCTGCCACACGAGAGCAGCGTGCTCCCAAATAAACAGCAAAAACTGATGTGTGTCGTCTTCAGCTATAGAGCGAGAAGAGGGGAACACGCACCGTTTGCGGCTTTCAGTCATTCTCTCTTTTTTAGAAATATATATATATAATATTTTCTAAACAGAAGAGAAAAGAGAACAATTAACAAAGTTCACTGCACACTGTCTAACTGATTCTAACTCCTAACAGAGGAAAGAAAGTTTTGACAGGGATTGTGAAACACACAGAAACAGAATCGCTCTGAAAAAAGAGTTTCTGACGACACCTGATGACGTATCCATTTATAGCCTGGCCTCAGGTGCATCTAATGATTACATCAGCCGAGGCTATAAATTCCGGTCAATGTTCATTGACGTGTTCCACACATTATTCAGCTCGGCTCACAGCGAAAGCTGTTCCCCGTAGCGCTTAGCAGCACAACATCTTAGTGAAGCCTTTTGTAAAGGGAACAAAAATATTGCAATTGCCATTGTATAAAAATAAAAATAAAAGTGTTGTTTATTTACAAAAATAAAGAAACCAGCAGTAAATAAACATGCTAAACAAAACAAGGACAAGTGAGCTGACAAAATTAAACTATCAATTAACTACAGGATCAAGAAAGCTTACGAACTCCTGATAAAGAAAAACAAAGACAATTAATTAATTAATCTTCCGGATCAGATTGTTTGCCTACACTGACTATTGAAATTGTAATCTAACTAAATACAACATACAAACATAAAAGAAATAAAAACAACAGCCAACAAACAGTAAACACTGCAGTATATTTCCTAGGGCAGCAGCAGCCATAAAATGCAGCCAGCGCTTCTTAAATAGGCAAGAATTCAGGTGTAGCTGGTTAGAGTCTCCATCCCCATCTAATTGGCAGTCTCACAAAAGGAAACACAAAAGCAAAAGAGCAAGGGCTTATAACAATATATACAAAAAATATTAATATATACACTGTAGAGTATGAACGGAAAATCATGAACTCATTAATTCTGAATGCAATGCACACATTTTTGCGAAGGGTCCTAAAACCCACACACACTGTGACTCCCCATCTAAATCACCAGGTAGCGCCAGCAAGTCTGGGAGTTAGAATGCTTTCTTGAGGTTTTTACAACCCAAAGAGCCTCTCCAGAGACACTCGTGATATCGCCATCTACACACTGAAAATCTATACACACACACGTTCCTACCATTTAAAACCCAGAAATGGCTTATTTTTAAGGAAATATGTTTTATTCCCGTATGCTTGGGTATTTCTGCTGTTATATCAAACTAGTTAAGATTGTTTAGTTGTGTAGTTAAACTCTGAGGGCTTATATAAAGAGTCTAAGAGTATATATTCACTTTTAAGTGTACCAAATACAAGTTTCTTGGTATCAAATTAAACCTTTTAACTCGCCCTTGCTGAATATATATACACTCACCTAAAGGATTACTAGGAACACCTGTTCAATTTCTCATTAATGCAATTATCTAATCAACCAATCACATGGTAGTTGCTTCAATGCATTTAGGGGTGTGGTCCTGGTCAAGACAATCTCCTGAACTCCAAACTGAATGTCAGAATGGGAAAGAAAGGTGATTTAAGCAATTTTGAGCGTGGCATGGTTGTTGGTGCCAGACGGGCCGGTCTGAGTATTTCACAATCTGCTCAGTTACTGGGATTTTCACGCACAACCATTTCTAGGGTTTACAAAGAATGGTGTGAAAAGGGAAAAACATCCAGTATGCGGCAGTCCTGTGGGCTGAAAATGCCTTGTTGATGCTAGAGGTCAGAGGAGAATGGGCCGACTGATTCAAGCTGATAAAAGAGCAACTTTGCCTGAAATAACCACTCGTTACAACCGAGGTATGCAGCAAAGCATTTGTGAAGCCACAACACGCACAACCTTGAGGCGGATGGGCTACAACAGCAGAAGACCCCACCGGGTACCACTCATCTCCACTACAAATAGGAAAAAGAGGATACAATTTGCAAGAGCTCACCAAAATTGGACAGTTGAAGACTGGAAAAATGTTGCCTGGTCTGATGAGTCTCGATTTCTGTTGAGCCATTCAGATGGTAGAGTCAGAATTTGGCATAAACAGAATGAGAACATGGATCCATCATGCCTTGTTACCACTGTGCAGGCTGGTGGTGGTGGTGTAATGGTGTGGGGGATGTTTTCTTGGCACACTTTAGGCCCCTTAGTGCCAATTGGGCATCGTTTAAATGCCACGGCCTACCTGAGCATTGTTTCTGACCATGTCCATCCATTTATGGCCACCATGTACCCATCCTCTGATGGCTACTTCCAGCAGGATAATGCACCATGTCACAAAGCTCGAATCATTTCAAATTGGTTTCTTGAACATGACAATGAGTTCACCGTACTAAAATGGCCCCCACAGTCACCAGATCTCAACCCAATAGAGCATCATTGGGATGTGGTGGAACGGGAGCTTCGTGCCCTGGATGTGCATCCCACAAATCTCCATCAACTGCAAGATGCTATCCTATCAATATGGGCCAACATTTCTAAAGAATGCTTTCAGCACCTTGTTGAATCAATGCCACATAGAATTAAGGCAGTTCTGAAGGCGAAAGGGGGTCAAACACAGTATTAGTGTGGTGTTCCTAATAATCCTTTAGGTGAGTGTATATGGTTACATTCAAATGTATTCTGCTATGTTTTACCATCTTTTGAGTGATTCAAACCACATCCGGACCCTGTTGTAAATTAGGCAAATGACGAGCCTTGACAAGACAAAGGGAACCATCTCACGCCAAAACTGAGGAGCCTCATTGGGTCATTCCTCCCAAAGGAGGTGTGACCTCCCTACCTTAAAAGTCAGGATCTGGTGTTGAATTGCTCTTTTGTCCTCTCTTGTCCTCTTGCTCTCTTGTCCTCTTTCTCTCTTGTCCTTACATCTCTCTCTTACACTTCTCTCTTGCTTTGTCTTCTGAACCTCTTCAAGTTTTCTTCAACTTCTCTTAAAACTCTCGTCAGACATGTCTTTTGTTTTATTTGGCGTTTATCTCAGTCTGTTTCTTGTATTCGGACAAAGCTCAACACTCTACGTTTTTGGAGCAGTCTGATATCCTCCGGGTGAAAGGACTCTCTCTCAGTTTCAACCGTAACTCCTAAGATGCTTTGAACTTCCCGCGAGTGATCCACGCTCCGGAAGCACCAACAGAAATCCTCCAGCTCACGGACGCAACGAGGACATTCACGCACACACACAGTCTTGTTCAGCGACACAAAGGTCCATTTTGCAAATACTATTCCATCTAAATTCAAATGCGTTAAAGTGTCTAATTCCCTTGCTGGCTCTTAAGGTTTAACTGTTGTAACAAGTTTGCTATCCCTATTTTCCTTACTGTTTTACTTTGTTTGTTCTATGTTAAATGATTGTTGTTAAATGTGTTCTATGTTTGTTTAAGTGTAGTGATATATCCTAGTTCCTTGTATTAAACCCAATTATACGCTTGATTGTCTGTGTTTGTTGGTCATAAAGCAAAGCCTCTTTAATGTGCGATCTAAAGCTACGAGCCGATATTATCAAAGTAAGTTAACGTGCTTTGATTAAGTAAGCTTATACTAAGAATAAACCTTCTGGAGAATTGATCAAGAGTATCGAGCAAAGTGGTTTGCTGGATGAACTGGTTGGTTGCGGTACGGTTGTTCTGAAAATTAATACAGCCTGTCTGCATATGATGTATATTCCTAATTAATTATAATTCGTTGTGTTTAATTATCTATATATATCTGAAGCAGACTTTTGGGCTATAGAACCCCTGTTTTGGGGCAATTTAGAATGTATTGTTATCTAGTTCAAACCGTATGATTAATCATTGATTACAATCATTAATATTAATTGTACATTCCCCAAACCTGAACCAAGAAACCCTACAATACACTGATCAGCAACATCATTAAAACCACCTGCCTAATATTGTGTATAGGTCCCTCTCGTGCTGCCAAAACAGTGCTAACCCACATCTCAGAATAGCATTCTGAGATGATATTCTTCTCACCAAAGTTGTATAGAACAGTTGTCAGAGTTAACATAGACTTTGTCAGTTTGAAACAGTTTGGACATTCTCTGTTGACCTCTAATCAACAAGGCATTTTCATCCGCAGAACTGCCCCTCAATGGACTTTTTTTTTTGTTTTTGGCACCATTCGGAGGAAATGTTGAGCGTTAAAATCCCTGGATATCAGCAGTTACAGAAATACTAAAACCAGCCCATCTGGCACTAACAATCATGCCATGGTCCAAATCACTGAGATCAGATTTTTTACCCTGTTCTGATGGTTGATTACATTAACTGAAGCTCCTGACCCATGTCTGCATGATTGTATGTACTGCATTGCTGCCACACGATTGGCTGATTAGATAATCGCATGAATGATAATTGGTGCCAGATGGGCTGGTTTGAGTATTTTTGTAACTGCTGATCTCCTGGAATTTTCACACACAACAGTCATTAGAATTTACTCAGAATGTTGCCAAAAACAAAAACAAAAAAAACAGTTTTTGAGTGGCAGTTCCGTGGACAGAAATTCCTTGTTGATAAGAGAGGTCAACAGAGAATGGCCTGACTGGTTCGAACTGCCAAAGTAACTCAGGTAAATGCCCTGTACAATTGTGGTGAGAAGAATATCGTCTCAGAATGCTGTTCTGAGATCCAGGTTGGTGCTGTTTTGGTGGCACAAGGGACACCTACACAATATTAGGCAGGCAATTTTAATGTTGTTCTTTAAGTAATGTTAACAGATGGAACCTTATTGCAAAGTGTAATGAAAACAGAATGTTGCTGTGAATTTTAGTGTGGCTGGAAAGCTGTGTTGATCAGCATTAAGCATTCAGGGCCAGAACTCTCTTTATAATTAATATATTATAAAATTAATATATTATCATAATGAATATATTTTACAATAAAAAATTTAAAAAAAACATATGTGTGTGTGTGTATGTGTTTTCATTGTAAAACGGAGAGTTCTGATTTATATAGAATGGATTGCAAAACTAATTGAATGCAAAATTGACATAAAAAGTGCAATTCCCCTACATGTAAAACCAACTGCCCATGTGAAGTGAAAAAGTATGCCAGTATGTTGAGAAAGGTGAAGTGTAAAATGTGAGCTTGAGTTCATTCAGCCATGAAGCTTTCAACAACTGAAATGTCACACGCCGCCCCACTTAAACCTTCCTCTCCTGCTTTTGCCTCACTTTTACCCTTATCCTGTAAAGCAGGTCAAGCAAAAAGCAGGTGTTTGAAGAGAAGTTCATTGCTGGCACACGGACACACCTGTCAGAGAGCGTTACATGTCTTACGACAGATCCTTGGCAAGGTTGCTGTGGAAATGTTGGCTCATTCATTGTGTCTGTGATTAAGGTCAATGCTGTCAACCGAGAGTGCACGCCAGCCACTAGGAGCTGCCAAGGCAGGCTTCTGCACTCCAACTGAATGGCTCTGGCACTGGGGACCATGAAACCCAGGCAGGATGTATTCAACAGCCACTCGTGTGGCAGATGGATGAGAATGTAGCCACCTCATTGGGGAGAATTGGATGGAGGGTTGCCATTGGAGGGATGTGTATAACAAAATTTAATGTGTATATACATGTGTGTATATATATATATATATATACACACAAAATATTTTTGCTTTACACTTTTTTTTATTTATTTTATAATGTCTATGACAGCTGGTTGTAGACCACTTAGATCTTCCGCATCCCATCTAGGGGCCAGACGTGGAGGTTCCAGAGGTCTAAGCATGGATGCCAGAGGGTGACCTGTTCCTCAGAAAGATGGTCTTTCCTCAGGGGAATTTCGTCCTCTCTGACCTTGCACAGCACCTGTGCAAGTAGGCTCACTAGGGGAAATGCGTACTTGCGCAGCCCCCGGGGCCAGCTGTGCCAGCGCATCAGTTCCGAGAGGAGCCTCCGACTTGAGGGAGTACCAGAGCGGGCAATGGGAGTTCTCTTGGGAAGCAAACAGGTCTACCTGTGCTCTGCGATAATGGTCCCATATCAGCTGAACCACCTGGGGGTGGAGCCTCCACTCTCCGCTGAGCGAAGCCTGTCATGACAGCACGTCCTCTACCGTGTTGAGGCTTCCTGGGATATGAGTGGCGTGCAGTCAGTGCTGACTCCAAAGGAGGAGATGGCGGGCAAGTTGTGACGTGACGAGAGTGCATGCCGCCTTGGGGATTTATGTATGTTACTGTCGCAATGCTGTCTGAATGGATCAAGACGTGTTTGCCTCGGATCAGTGGGAGAAACCTCCACAGGGCAAGAAGTACAGGCAGCAACTCTAGGCAGTTGATGTGCCAAAGACACCGCGGGCCTGACCAGAAGCTGGTGGCTGCGTGCCCATTGCACATGGTGTCCCAACCCTGTTTGGAGGCATCTGTGGTGCGTCTCGACACCTACTGTAGGGGGACTCCTGTTGGCAGGAAACAGAGGTCTGTCCAAGGGTTGAACAATTGGTGGCAGAGGTGGGTGAAGACTTGAGTCTGAAGCCAGTGCTGAAGCGGTAACATATGCATCATGTATGATGAAAGGCAATTCAGCATTGACTGCGAACACTTGTTTGTGAGGTGCGTCATCATTGAGACGGAGTCTAACTCCATGCCGAGAAAAGATAAGCTCTGAATCGGGGAGAGCTTGCTCTTTTTCCTAAATGGCTGAAGTGCCTGAGCACGTGGTCCCTGTGAGCGCATAGTGCCTCTCGAGAGTGAGCTATCATCAGCCAGTCGTCGAGGTAGTTAAGTATGCGGATGCCCACTTCCCTTATCGGGGCAAGGGCGGCCTCTGCGACCTTCATGAAGACGCGGGGGGACAAGGACAGGCCAAAGGGGAGGACCTTGTACTGGTGCGCCCGGCCCTCAAACGCGAACCGAAGAAAGGGCCGATGTTTGTAGTCCAACTACACAAAGGCTGAAAGGCATCTTGAAAAATATGCATCTTTAAAAAGACATTCATCTCCAATGTGTTTACTATTTTAGAGGTCTATTTGCTCTTTTAGGAAACTCTGTCGAAGCGCCCAGGTGCGTGGACTGCACTGGCATGCAGAGAAGGGAGAAAGCAGTGTACAGAAATCTTTTTCTTCTTTCTTCTTTCACTTAACTCTTTCCCCGCCAGCGTTTTAAAAAAAAAGTTGCCAGCCACCGCCAGGGTTTTTGACGATTTTCGTTAAAATTTAATGGCCCGCAGAATATTTTCTTCCATGAATATATGAAGATGCTATATATCAAAATAAAGATCTGGGCCTCTGCTTTTAGGCAAAAAAAAACGATTTTATTTTATCTTCATTTGTTCTTTTTTATTGCGACTTGAACAGAGGTAGGTTTTGTCAAAAACAACATTTCAGACAAAAAGCTGAGAAAAAGGCATGTTTATGTCTGATATTTTGAGCTTCTCAATACTCCACTTCTTCATGTTTGAGACGATCGCAGTCTGTTTCTTTGATCAAAGAGTTGCGTACTCTTTCAAAACATGCGCAGGGGTCTTCCTTACCGTATAACACCTAAAACACGGAAACCCGGAAAATTCCGTGTTTGGCGGGGAAGCGTTTTTTCATAAAACACGGAAAATTCCGTGTTTGGCGGGGAAAGAGTTAAGTGTGAAAGACAAAGAGAAAATTAGTTATAAACAAAGCAAATGGTGTGTGTTTCCGTGTTTACGCCATATGGCTGAATCAGACACACACCAGTTATGTTTTGTTTGTTTGGAGGAAGAGCATGCTGCTCTTGCGTTAGAGCGAGGCGGGTGTGAGCATTGTGAGGGGCTCACGTATGGATCTGGCTGAGGAGTGAGAGACGGGTTCATCCCTATCACTCGCTCTCCCTCCAGATCCAACCAGTCCCTCGCATGATCTCGAAGTGCGCCTCGGCGGCTCTTCAGTTCATGAGAGGGACGATGAGTTTCTTGGGACTGCAGATTCTGAGTTGCCTATCTCTGAGCATTCCTCGCGTAATAATAAAGCCTTTGAGGAATTGCTCGAGGTAGTTACTCGTGCGGTGGCCAGACTACAGAGGAGACTGGCCACATGAACAAGAGGATATCAAAATTAGAGGATAGATTTCTGTCTGGTGGCCAGGGAGAGGGAACTCAAAGTCAGTCTCTCCCCTTCTTTGATGATCTCCACGACGAGTTGACACATTCATGGATGACACCATATTCTTCCTGTGTCTTTGTGCCCTAAACGTAGACATATTCGACTATTGTGGGTGCTAAGGCTCTGGGGTATACGACGATGCCATGGGTAGAAGACACGCTCGCGGGCTTCTGGTACAGCATCATCATTAAAAAGGACCAACTCTCCCCACAAAGCAGTGTAGGAAAACCTCAACGCTTGTGGGGAAGGCTTATCAAGCTGCAGGTCAGGCTAGTGGCACTCTACACACCATGACGGTGTTACAAGCATACCAGGCTGATCTAGTGAAGGACCTGAGTGCGGGAAGTACTGTCGACAAGGAAGCGTTTTCAGAGCTTCGTCGAGCCACAAATTTATCTCTCCGTGTGACCAAACAGACGGCCCGTGCCATCGGCCGTTGTTGCTGCTTTGGTCAGCACGGAGAGGCATCTGTGGCTAAATCTTTCGGGTATTAAGGATAAGGACAGAGTGTTCCTCCTTAATGCCCCAATTTCACCTTCTGGCCTGTTCGGTGACTCTATGAGTACAGTCATTACCAGGGTTCGGGAGGTAAAAAGAAACGAGGAAGCCTTTGTGCAATTCCTTCCCCGCCGCACTCAGAGAGAGGGGCTGTTGGCCACCCAGCTTCCCCCTGGTCCTTCTAGAAGGGAGGTCCAAAAGCAGAGTGTGGCGAGTTGCGGGTCCGTGTACTTGGCGGCCAATGGATTTTCGTTTTGAAAGGAAAAAAACAAAAACGAAAAATGGCCCGTTTCCCAATTACCATTAGTAAATAAGAAAACAAAAAACAGAAAACAACCCATTATTCGTTTTTTGTTTTGATATTAAAAAACGGAAAACGAAAAACAATCTCGTTATCCGATTGTCCTTGATGTGATTCTAACTGTCTATGGTCTCATTGATGTTCAAATGACTTCCGCTCATAGGTGTATCTATGAAAACTGCTTACTACTTACGATCGCTTCCGGGTCACGAAAAAATACCAACGCAGAATTAAGGATTACGACGTATTTTGATTTCCGATTTCCATCTGTAAACACATCAAGGACAATCGGATAACGAGATTGTTTTTAGTTTTCCGTTTTTTAATATCAAAACAAAAAACGAATAATGGGTTGTTTTCCGTTTTTTGTTTTCCTGTTTACTAATGGTAATTGGGAAACGGGCCGTTTTTCGTTTTTGTTTTTTCCTTTCAAAACGAAAATCCGTTGGCCGCCAAGTACACGGACCGTTGCGCTACCCCAGGACTGTTATTTCTAAAAAGAGAAAGTCCTGATGGTCTTGTACCCAGCCTTGTAGGGGTACAAGACCATCTTGACCCCCCCACCCCGGGGACAGCACGCAAAACTTCTGCCGGCACCTTCCCAACACCCCTACGGAACCTCTCTATTCCCGCCACCTCTGGTGTTTCGAGAGATTTCCAGCGAAATGTTGGGTGTTCCGCTGCTTCCTGTTGTCACCTAGGACATGGAACATCCAACATTCCCTCAATGGGAAGTATCAAAATTAGTACCCATTTCAGAGAACCTGGCAGCTTGTAAGCTGCTGAGGAGTTTTTCTACGTGGGTCCTATGCCCAAGCTCATGTCTGAGACCTCTCGCGCTCTTGTGAGCACACACAACCCAACCATAAGGGGTCCAGACACCCACAGTGCGGCGGCGTGGGTATTCTCGTTCCCAAAGCACTGAATCAGCGCAGCATTAAGTGCAGCTTTTGATAAGGGAACGTCTAGGGTTACTTTGCTGTAACCCTTGTTCCCTGAAAAAGCGGAATGAGATACTTCGCATCATTGCCGCACTGAGGATGTCCCAGGACTGCACTTCAGACAAAAGACCTGACGATGCTCCTGTGGCACATCTATATATAGCACTGCTACTGGCGCATTCGGATGATGTCACCAACAGAGGCTATAAATTCTAGTCAATTTTATTGACGTGTTGCACACATATTCACAGCTGGTCACTCCTAAAAGACGTTCCCAAAGAACTGAATCAGCGCTGAATAAGCACAGCATCTCGTTCTGCTTTTTCAGGGAACCAGGGTTACAGCAAAGTAACCCGAGATGATCTTCAATGAGGAATGTGCCATCTGCTGTCCTGACAGGTGTCATTGAACAAGCTTTAGGGACATAAAGGTTTGCATATCATGTATGTCTGCAAATGTCTGAATTTCATCACCATTCATTTTGCAGTGTTCAGAGGATAGATTGGGCTTCATTTCTGAGGGTCTGCCATCACTTTTTCATGGCATAAGATTGATGATTGTTAAGAGTAGCTTGATGAACTTTGTGCATGTCATCTAGAAGGCAGCTGATTGTTCTGGAGTTTTCATTAGACCAATCTTTATGTTTTTTTTTAGTCTGAAACCCAATGGTATGTGCAGCAGCATCATAAAGAGCAGTGCTGAGTGAAGACAATTTTCCTACTATGCCAACACCTGACATCATATAGTCTGCTACTGCTTCTATTTTTTTTACCCTACAGCATGGCAGGAGTTGTTCAGGATATTGACATTACCAAGTTTGTGGCAGTTTAGCTTCCTATTTTGTGCTGCTGCCGTGCACTTGGTGTCTTACTTTTGCCAGTACCAGACAATGGTCTGTCCAGCATTCAGCTCCCCTCATTGCACGGGTAAGCACAATGTCCTTGATGGCTGCCTGCCTAACTGCCTAACTATGAAATAATCTATAAGATGCCAATTTCCTAAAGTGCATCCATTATTTTTTTACATTCTCTGCAATCAGAGTAAGAAGTCTTATGCCATTACAGCTGGAATGTTAGATGCATTGATGTCTTATCACTCCATCCCAAGTTTGCATGTTCTTCCCCACTCTTGCATTAAAGTCACCTAACAGGATTGTTGGGCCTCATGGACTCAGATAGGAGACAAATGCAGACCTACATACAGTAATAAAACCTAACTGTGGACTGTAGGAACACTCAAAGCCTGATAACACAAATGGCACCAAAATCAAACAAAGGGAATCCAAAACATACTACAGATCCCATCAAGCCTTGCTCACTTTGCACCTAGGTGTGAAATTCTGAAGGATCGAACTCTCAACTCCTATTGGATGAAATGCACGACAGAATGCCTCCCTCAACCATGATGTTTTCGAGAGTATAAACCTTGAAGATCCTTATAAGCTTTGTTTCCAGAAACAGTATGAACGGTGTCTTGTTGCAGCCCTGCTACACCCAGGTGTAGCCTCGTTGCCCAAGGAAGTAATGTCCGTACAAGAACTTTGGCCATACATTTCTCCGTGCTCCACCAAGCACGCTAACAGATATGAAGGAGACTGCAATCCGCATCTCACCCTTTTGCCTACAGAAGTGTAGAAGATTTCTCTTCCTTCTTCAACCGAGTCGACTTCACTGATATATCCGCCAATCCACCGAGAATCATCTGCTGTACTGTCCGCCAACAGAGTGAGAAAACAGCCTCCCATCATCACCCGAGCTTCGAAGAAACCAAGTTCGAGTCAAACGATGGATGAACACACATTCTACTCTAAGTAAGAGGTTTAGATCTTGGCAGAGATAGATTATTATTAGATTATTACCATCACTCAGTTTTTTCTCTCTCGTACTAACCGCACACACACACAACCCCTCAAAAATATACCCGCACACACATTTGGCTGATACCTTGGCAATAGAGCCCAGCCTTGTCCCTAAGTTATCACACCAGCGGAGACACGAGTTAAATGGGCAGACGCCATTAGCCAGTCTCTCCGCCCGCATTTGCGGCCACATTCTCTGGCCGGAAACCTAGCAGGACGTACTCTCACCGAGAACAACATCTGCCATTTTGTGCCCTCCTTCTCTCCTTACACACACAAACACACACACCCATTCACACACAAACACACCTACCCTCCATATGTATTATAGGCTTATTTGTTAACTTATCTAATCATGTTACTATTTAGTTTGTAATTGGAATTCGGAAGACTGCATTATATTGATTATTAATTGATA
Source organism: Xyrauchen texanus (assembly GCF_025860055.1). Classification (NCBI taxonomy): domain Eukaryota; kingdom Metazoa; phylum Chordata; class Actinopteri; order Cypriniformes; family Catostomidae; genus Xyrauchen; species Xyrauchen texanus. The sequence continues at coordinate 11,974,929 of NC_068317.1, forward strand.
TTACTGCATTAATAAACTTTAAAGAGAAGTATTTTGGTATTGTTCTGCATACACCTGTGCCAAGGGCTGAATCAAGTCTTAATTTTTTAACTTTTGAAAGCTGATGTTCTCCAGACATCGACTTTCCTAAGAGAACAATATATTGTCCTATATTGAGACTGTTCTAAAGTCTGGTTATTAGTCCCTGATTCCAGGGTGGTGCCCCAGCAATATTAATCCTTATTAATGTTCTATTGATTAATAATGATTAATTATATTTGATGATTGTTGATATGAAGCTAATGTTGATTCTAATCAATCTTCTATTGATTTTAATAATTCATAATTAGCTTTGATCATTATTAATTGTTGTTAATAACCAAACTTGCTCCTGAACAAAGTACCCAACAAGATGCTTTTTTCCTGCTTTGATATTTTGCTAAGTGCTTCATTCAGTGACTGATAAAAACAATCCTTGTGCTCACAGTCAGATGGCAACGATGGTGCATAACACACATGCACTCATGCACGCTTGCACGCACACACGCACACACACACACACACACACACACACACAAGCTGCCTCAATTTAATCAAATACTAATTTTGAATTATCAGTAATAATATATACATTATTTTTATTTGTACTTTATCAAAATCAGTCTTCTGCTTCCAGAAGAGCACAGAAACCTTCATCAAGAGGCAAAAGATATGTAATACATTGCATATGTAATACAGTGTCCATCCTGTTGATTTAAAGGCTTTAGTAAATCATGTAGAAAATATAATATGTACAGTTTTATAAAGTTAACATTTTCAGATATTACACATACATAATGTTCAACTGCACAATGTTGATTTGACAATTCTGACAATGTATTTATTGTACAATAATTTATTTATTTTGCATTAAACCTCTGGTTGTAATTTTGCTAAATATAAACAATGATTTTTTTTCTTTCAAAATGATCACATTTGCAAGTAATTTAACTACTGTAAATCCTTAAAGGAAAGTGTGTGTTTTTGATGAACAGAAACACAGAAACAGTCTATAGAATTTTTTCACCACTGATTTTTAGGATTAGGGTGTATGTTATAAAACAAAACATTCATGTTGACTGTATTACATTATTTACAACTGAAAACACCTTGCTTTATAACTCATTTTTGGTGCCACTGTGTGGATATTTCACCTACAAACAGGAGTTCACATATGTCTTAAAGTTCAACAATACTTTCAGCTTTGGTCACTGTCGGCAGTGGTTCAAATTTTGATAAGAACAGTCCGATTTCAGCTGTAGAACTTTCAACCTACTCTTACTGAATTAATAGTGAGATCAGTCTACTAATTATGCAATATTTTATGCTTCAAAATCAATTAACTTACATTGGTTTACTTCACAGACACAACTTACAGTACATTTAAGTTACTACAGCATTTTATCAGTATGTAGCCAATTTAACTGTAGTCATAGATTGGAGGTGGCCCTTTAAGGACTGGAGTTTCCTCTCCTGTTAGAAGCGTCAGAGTATGCGTTGTGCAAGAGAGTTCCTCTACCATATTTCATTATACCATAATTTATTTTTATATTTCATTTCACATAAAGTCCATCAAACACAGTTTTTTCTCTTTTTTGCAAACAGCCATAAGAATTTCTGTGTTGTTTCTTCACAACCACCAGCTACATTTTTGGTACAAGGACTCTGTATCTGACTGTTGGGAGTCTGTAGGTAATTTTGTAAAAAAAAAAAAAATTGCTGTATATTTAAATAGGGTTAATATATATGGGTCATTCTACAGGAGTTGTGCAAAATGATGACCCCCTCATGAATGGGCGTTGGCCGTGGCAGGCGAGGGCGTTGGCTCGTTGGCCGTGGCAGGCGTGGAGGTATGAGGCATGGAAGGCTGGGGAGCGGCCACTGTGAGAGGAGAAGCCCTCTTCCTCTACGCCCACAGTGAAAGGCGAGCCGCTAACTCGGCAAGCATCCAGTGAGGATCCGCTGGATGCAATATCTCCTTTAGGGCACTACTGAGTCGCGCCCTGAAGAAAACCACCAAAGATTAGTTTGGGTAGTGCACTAAATTCGCCAGCTCTAGAAACTAACGGACTTGATCTTCAACTGGACGGTCCCCTTGCTCGAGAAGGAGAATTCTGGCGGCTGCTAGATCCATCTTTGGGTCAGTTCTTCTGTGACAAGGCAGGCGAGGAATGAGGATCTGTACGCAGCTTTATTCAAATAAACAAGAAAGCACAGAATTCAAATAAACAAGAAAACACTGAATACATCAAAAATGCAGGGACCCTAGCACACAGCATAACCAATCATGCAAGAACTGACAAATAAACTGGGGGAAACAAGGGCTTAAATACACAAGGGAAAACAAGGAACACCCGGGGAAACAATCAGGGAGAACCAATCATAAAATGAAAATACAAAGAAATACAAAAACCTAACAGGAAACAGGAACTAAACAAGAACTTCAACATAAAAGCACGAAAACAAAAGACAACAGGGAAACAATCAGGGAGAACCAATCATAAAATGAAACTACAAAGAACTACAAAAACCTAACAGGAAACAGGAACTAAATAAGCTTCAGGCCATGTAACAGCCACACCAGAGTCAGCTCCAGGCCATGTCACAGCCACGTCAGTAGAAAATGTCAGATGAATGTTCTACAAGACTATTAACTATCAGAACTATTTGTCCAATGCTGAGTTCACTTCCAGAAAACTAGCTTTTGAAAATTAAAAAACTTTTAAATAGTTTTAATCTAACCCTCTTTACCTTTACCTTTACCTACATCGCATTGCTGAGCTTCTTCAGAAAATGTACATTTCATTATGATGCTAAAATGAATTTTAGATGACAATCAAGTTCAGTTGGTCATTATACGTTGCTGGACAAATATGCAGGACATAATGAAGATGTCATGGCAATGCTTTAGATTAGATGATTGTTCAAAATAGCCTATTGAATATCAGGAATGTAACATGTAAACCCTGATATTACACTGCATCAATTTTTCTATAATAGCTGTGCACACAGTATATACACATCGATAAATAGTCCTTAAACTAAGACCGAAAGTTTCCCCCACTACTTGGTGCTAGTTGCCAGCTTGAACAGGGCCATGACGATCTGCTTTCGGGTCGGAACCGGTGGAAACCTGCGATAGGCGCAACATCAGGAGGACCAATTTGAAAGGAAACAGGCAGAAGACAGATGTTTTTTACGCATTTTCACTTTGTTGATAACAAAATACCATGAGCAGTGGATGGAAAATAGGCTATTGATGCATTGTCCTTTGTTAGTTGGCTGATGAAGGCTTTTGTTGGCAATTAAATGATAGTCTATGTATTCCATTTCAAGAGTGTAGTCCATCAATAGACAAAGATGATGCAGGCAGAGATTAATGAGGTGCATCACCGTTCAACCTTCAGGTCATTTCGGTGAGGTTCGGTGGGGTCCTGCCTAAATCCAAGGTTCAGGCAGTGGCATATTAATTATCCTATGTCTTATAGTTGGAGTTGGCATCAGTTCATCCTCTGAAGTCAAAAGACTGAAGTGATGTCTGGCTAGCACCAGCTGTAGTTTGTAGTCATCTTTCAGTAACATGTAGCAGTGGAGTCCGACACCAAGCAGGAACGGAGCTGGATCTGGCTGGCTCTGTTAACCTCGGGATATGACTCCCAAGGTTGAGACATGGAAACAAAAATTATTATTATTATTATTATTTTAGCGCAGTTGCCATTCATTTTATGCATAGATATAGGTCATGATGGATGTTTCTACTTCCTGCAGACCTAACTAAAGCAGCCTAATTGTGAGTAGAAGGATGAATCAGGTGTATGCCTGGCTAAATAGATGAGTCTTTAGTCTAGACTTAAACTGAGTGAGTGTGTCTGCATCTCGAACAGTGTTAGGGAGACTATTACATAGTTCAAGAGCCAAGTATGAAAAGGATCTACCTCCTTTTGTGGATTTTGATATTCTTGGAATTATTAACAAGCCCGAATTTTGTGATCATGTTGAACGTGATTCAAATCTTTGTGTGTAGTTAACAGAATTTTAAAATGAGTATGAAATTGAACATGAAGCCAATGCAACAATAATAGAATGGGACTAATATGATCATATTTCTTTGTTCTAGTGGCAACTGCCATTTGAACCAATCTAGAGGTTTGCTAGAATATGCCTACCTGGCAGCTTTTAGTGCCTGTCTGTAGCTAAAGACACTATCATTCCATACACAGCGAAAGACCTCTAATTTTGTATTCTTCCACTTGTGCTCTGCTTTCCGAGCTACTCTCTTGAGAGCATGATTGTGATCGTTGTACCACGGTGTGAGGATTCTTTCTGTAATTGTCTTTAATCGAAGGGGGGCAACACTCTCAAGAGTGCTAAAGAAGACTGTATTTATACTTTAATAATTTGTTATTTGTTTATATTCACTATAGCAAGTGATTTATTATTGTTTAATAAGTTTATAGGCAGTTTGATCATGTTTTTTAACAGGCATGAATTCATAGTAAATAAATAAATTTTATATGTAATTAATTGGATTTATTTGTAAATATAATTAATGTATTTGTTTCTGTTTTAGTAGCACTTATTATTAAAGCAAATATTAGTTAATATATAGGTCACTATAAAGCATTGACTTATTGCTAACTAAGTATTTTGCGTGACCTAATCTAAAGTGAGAACTGTATATGCCTAATTAAACATTTATTAATGATCCATTACTCTGAAAACTTGGCCGTGAAATAACCATCTCCAAAGCATCTCAAACACCAATTCTCAAAACAGACAATAAATCTTATAAAATAAAACAAAACAATAAAACAGACACAACACAAAAGTACAGGAATAATAGTGAGAGAGGAAAGTCCAAAGTTTAATAAAAGATATCATCTAATTGCTCAAATGCCTCTTTAGAATTGTCCATCCTATTAAGCTTTATGAGCAGACTTGTTCTCATTATTGCCAATTTAAATTGTTGTTTAATTCAGTTTCACCAGTGGATCTACTATAAATTTTTAATTAAATTTAATTTAGGGAAAGTCCAAAAATCCTGCTACAGCATGCTCTGGAAACTGCCAGCATGTCACTACGGTCACATGAAAATGAAATGTAAAAAAAAAACAAAAACAAATGAAATAGGAAAGAGCATGTATAGTTATATAATTGACTTACAATTATATTCCTTTCAAAAAGCTACACTTATGATGCTGCACTGAATTAGCACTTTGGGAACAACTTTAGGGGTGACCAGTTGTGAATCTGTTTGCAAAACATCAATGAAAATTGACCGGAATTTATAGCCTCTGCCAGTGACATCATTGGATGCACCTATAGCAGGGCTATAAATAGATGCGTCACAGGTGCATCGTCAGATCATTTGTCGTCAGATCACTCTGTGTGTGTGTGCTTCATGAGCCTGTCAGAAACTTTCTACTTTCCTCTGTTAGGAGTTAGAATTGTTAGGCAGTGCGCAGAAACCTTTCTCTTTCTCTTTTCTTTAAAAAAAAAAAAAAAGAAGAAGGAAAAGAATGACTGATAAACAAAGCAAGCGTTTTTTTGCTTTGTCTGTTTGGGGGAAGAGCATGCTGCTCTTGCTTTGCGGCAGGGCGGGTGCAGGCATTGCGATCTGTTTACAGTCAAAATGCTTCACACTCGTCTCGCTTCCAAGAGCCAGCGGCCACTCTTTCATCGTGGGGCTCTCGCATAGATCTGGCTGAGGAGCGAGAGATGGGTCCATCCCTATCGCTCACTCTCTCCCCAGATCCAGCTGATCCTTCTTGTAAGCCTGAAGTGCACCTCAGCACCTCTTTGGTTCATGAGGGGGACGCTGAACCTCTGAACATTCCACGCACAATAATAAAGCGGCTGAGGAATTACTCGAGGTGGTTACTCGGGCTGTGGCCAGACTATAGTTATACTGGCCACGCGAACAAGAGACCCCCTCCCCAAACGCTCCAAACTAGAAGACAGATTTCTGTCTCATGGCCAAAAATAAATATCAGTCCCTTCCTTTCTTCTATGACATCCATAACGAGCGTTCTCATTCATGGAGGAATCCTTATACTACCCGTGTCTTCGTGCCCTGGACTTTGACATATTAGACTATCGTGGGTGCTGAGGCTAGGGGTATTCGATGATGCCGCCTGTAGAAGAGACACTTGTGGGTTATCTCTTGCATGGCTCAGCATCATTGCTAAAGAGACCCACTCTCCCCACAAAGCTGTGCAGGACCACCTCCACGCTTGTGGGGAAGGCTTATCAGGCAGCAGGTCAGGCTGGTGCTGCCCTGCACACTATGGCAGTGTTACAGGCGTACTAGGCTAATCTGTTAAAGGACCTGAGTGCGGGTACCACGGTCGATGAAGAGGCTTTCTCTGAGCTTCGTCGAGCCATGGATCTGTCTCCCTGCAAGACCAAGCAGACAGCCCGCACCATTAGCCGGTCTATGTCTGCTTTTGTCAGCACGGAGTGACACTTATGGCTTAATCTATCGGGCATCAGAGACAAGGACAAAACTTTCCTTCTCGATGCCATGTTTCACCTTCTGGCTTATTTGGTGACGCTATGAATATAGTTATCATCAGGTTCCAGGAGGCAAAAAGTCACGAAGAAGCCTTCTGGCAATTCCATCCTCGCCACTCTCAGGGGGAGGGGCCGTTGGCCACCCAGCCCCACCCCTTCTAGACGGGAGACTCAAAAACAAAGCGTGGCAAATCGTGCTACCCCTTGTAAAGACCGGGGGCCGGTTCGTCACACTCAGCAGCCCCCAAAGGAAGACCTCAGGGCAGTTATTAAAAAAATTTTTAAAAAACCCTGACGGTTTTGCACCCAGATTTGTGGGGCAGCCCCCCCGCTTCTGTCTCAGGGGACAATATTTCATCCCCAGCCCGAGCTGTAGAACCTTCATGTTTGTCCCCTGAAGGGTACCAACTGAGGGACACTGGGTTTTCACCTGAGGTTGTCGAGACCATTTTAAGTGCTAGGGCTCCCTCTAATAGAATAATCTACACCAATAAATGGGGTGTCTTTGAAAGATGGCGCAGTGCACATAATGCAAATCCAGTTAAATGCCAGATTGCTTCAGATCTGGACTTTCTGCAGGGAAAAATTGTCAGTAGGCATATGCCCCTCCCACTCGTTGGGGAGACATCCTCTACTCGCTCGCTGGGCCACTCGTTGGGGAGACATCCTCTACTCGCTCGCTTCATTCATGGAGCTATGCCACTGAGGCCTCCTGCTAGGCCCAGGACCCCTTCATGGGACTTAGCAATAGTCCTTGAGGGTCTGGTTGAGACCCCCTTCGAACCTCTAGAGTCAGCGTCTGGTAAACTTATGACTCTCTTTTTTTATGGCGATTACCTCTCTAAATAGAATTGGGGATCTGCAGTTTCTGCTGTCTTGCCAGCCTGCTTAGATTTTGCCCCAGGAATGGCTAAAGCAATGTTGCACCCTCATCCTGACTACCTGCCTAAGGTGCCTTTCTCGACCTTACAGCTCTCGAAGCCTTCTGCTCCCTGCCGTTTACAATGCCGGAGCAGGAAAGACTTCACAGACTTTGTCCAGTCCATGCCCTTCAGACTTATGTCCACCGCACTAGCCAGTGGCGTAAGTCAGGGCAACTATTCGTTTGCCATGGGGGCCACAACAGGGGGCAGCCACCAAGCAGACTATGTCACATTGGGTGAGGAACTGTATTGCCCTGGCATACGAGGTGCAAGCTTTGCCAGTAGGTATCAGGACTCACTCTACCAGAGGGGTCGCCTCCTCTAAAGCCTTGGCTAGAGGTGTCCGTCTGCAGCATGTTTGTGATGCGGCAGGCTGGTCCTCTCCACACACATTCATTAGATTTTATAGTTTGGATGTTCATGCCACTCTGGGCTCTTATGTCCTTGAGTCGACATCACAAGCTCATGTCTGAGACCTCTCGCGCTCTTGTGAGCACACTACACAACCGTAAGTGGTCCGGACATCCACAGTGCCGTGGCGTGGGTATTCTCGTTCCCAAAGCGCTAATTCAGTGCAGCATCAAAGTGTAGCTTTTTGACAGGGAACAACTCGCGTTACTTAACTGTAACCCCTGTTCCCTGATAAAACCAGAACGAGATGCTGGGCTTCATTGCAGCACTGGGTTGCCCCAGGACTGTTCTTCAGACAAAATACCTGATGATCCACCTGTGATGCATCTATTTTTAGCCTTGCTACAGTTGCATCCAATCCTAAATTCCGGTCTATTTTCATTGATGTGTTGCACAAATATTCACAGCTGGTCACACCTAAAGTTGTTCCCAAAGCGCTAATTCAGCGCAGCATCTCGTTCCACTTTTATCAGGGAACAAGGGTTACAGTCAAGTAACCCGAGACATTTTTCCAATTCAGTGCCTATTAAACATTAGTGAAAATGTCCTTACTATGCTGTTGAAGTGTACAAGCAATGTTGTCAAGATGTACATTACTTTTCACAGTGTTTGGACATATGGAACAATAACAGTAGTTTGTGGTTACTGAATATGGAATTTTATGTTATCATTTTCCAGAGATTGCAAGGGCTTATTTGTATATCAGGTTCCAATCCTTGTAGCAAAAAGATACAAGCACAATATTTAATGTACAAATGTCTGTAGTATGATAAAAAATGTTCTAAGATTTGAACTTTCATTATTCAGGCCGGGAGGTGTCCCCATCATGCCATGTTTAAATGTGTTTATGTTCATGTTTTGATTCCATGTCTTTTATTTTGAAAAGTTTAGTAAAGTTTTCCCCTAGTAATGTAATGTCTTTTCATTGGTTTATTGTTTAATTATCTTGTTTAGAGTTCTGTTTTATCATTGGTTTATATTCCCCCATGTCATGTATTTAAGCCATCATGTTTGCCATTGTCCTTTGTTGAGTATTGTTTAGTGTAACGTAATCATGCTATGTCAAGTCAAGTGAAGTTAAGTCAAGTTTATGTATAATAATTTATGTCAAGTCAAGTACAGTCAGGTACCATTAAGTTATGTTTATGTTTTAGTTTTATTCCACTTCACGTTGGATTTCACAACTGTAAATAAACTGTACCTGGGTTTCATTATCATCATCTGCTCCTGTGTCATTGCCTGCCAGCAATGTTACAGAATACTCAACCTACAACAATGAACCCAGTAGTTCAGCTCCTCAGCCAACAGCAGGGTCATCATCCCCTGGAGGAATACGTGGATTTCTGCAATCTGGCTAGCAAGGTGGGCTTTGATGAGGTCGCCCTCAAGGACATTTTTCGGTTGGGACTTAATGAGCCCATCTCCTCCTTGATGCCTGGCGGTCGCAGTCCCCTCAATCTGGCCCAATATATCGACCTCGCCCTGCAGATCACACGTTCACTGTGGGGGAGGCAGATACCGAGCCAGAGTTCCACGGCATGGCCGCCGATGAACCAGAGTTCCACGACATGGCCGCCGATGAACCAGAGTTCCATGACATGGCTGCCACCGAGCCAGAGCTCCTCGACATGGCCGCCGCTAAGCCAGAGTTCCTCAACATGGCCACTGCCAAGCCAGAGTTCCTCGACATGGCTGCTGCCGAGCCAGAGTTCCTCGACATGGCTGCTGCCGAGCCAGAGTTCCTCGACATGGCCGCCACCGCAAACTTTTATTTTGAAGCATTACTGTGTGATGAAACTGGGAAGGACAAGACGAGAGAGTGTCGATCCAATTGCAATAACTAATTATTAAAGAACTAAGAAGTAACTAAAACAGTGGAGCAAACGGGAAAACAAACATAACAGCAGCTAGCTGGCTAAAATAACATAAATAAACTAACAGGTAAACAACCAAGCAAACTAACAAACTAACAAGACTAAGGGAAACATGAGTGCTATATATACACACATAGAATGATGAGGCAACAGGGAACAGATGTGAACAAAGATCAGAGATGATTGGGAACAGGTTAGTGAGATCATACATGTGCATCATGGGAAGCATAGTTTAATAGTTCAAACATAAAGGCAAGGTGATGGGACAGCACAAAGGAGTGTGTGACACATTGTGTCAGTTTCTGTGTCTGTTTGACAGAAGTTTCACACTTCTGGAGAAGTAATTAGCTATGTGGTTGTTTGGTAGTTACACTGTAAAATGTTAATTTCATTAAATAAATAGTCTGGAATGTGCTGCACGCTTTGCATTAAATGACAATGTGAAATCAAATACACAGATTACAGAAGTCATAATGTTATGTTTTTAGCAGGTCAACGCATTCACGCATCACATTGAAGCATGCTACACAAGAGAATTGGATATTTCTTAAATGAAATTGCAGGCTGCTGTGGTTTAATAATCAGTCTAGGAGACATGTACAACACATATACACGATTAACAGAAGATTTAGTGACAATGCAGTACTGGTCTGAATGGGCAAAAATGTCACACTGCCCCTGGGCCAGCTAGCCATGCTGTTGAACCATGTTAATAAATGCTTAATTAGACACATTAAATGCTTAATAACCACATACCGTATATAGTTCTCACCTTAGATTAGGCTGTACAAAATGCTTTGCTAGACATTAGTAAGTTCTTTATTATGACATTTATTTAGCATTAATTGATTTAATAGTAAGTGTTACTAAAACATCAATAAATGCATCAATTAAGCAGATGTGTATCCATTCATAAAATATTTAATATCTTAATTAACTATGAATTTATGTTTTCTTAATGTTCACATAAACACTTTTTACCACTGGTTTGCATCAACTAAAATACATCAGTTAGGTATAAGTTGTTTACTAAGGATAAAAAAAAAACATCAAACTGCCTATATATGAACTTAAATTTGCTAAAGTGAATATAAACAAATAACATACTATTTATGTCGCTTATTAATGTATTAATAATGTAGGAACAAAAAAGTATAAATGATCAATTAATTATAAACTAATGCTTTACAAATACTTTATACCATGTAGTTATTATCAAGTGTAACCCATAATCCTTATCAAAGAACATATACAGGAAAATACATTAATCAGTTTATTAAAATAACATAATTATGAATTAATAATAAATAAATAACCAGTGTTGGGTAAGTTATTTTCAATAAATTGTCCACTGCTGATAAATTATTACTTATCTAATATTGTAATATAATTACTTTACTTATTACTACTTGGGAAAAGACTACAGACTACAGATTACGTTACTTTGATTTTACTTTCCAAAACTAATAGAAAAATACACTCATGACACTAATAGCTCTTTTAGTACTTTAATATTGACTGAAAACAATAACAAAATTACATGTTAAAATGTACGTTACATGACAAAGACAGCATTTGACTTGTTTATCTGTGTTTATGTTGGTGTGAAAGACAGAAAATTATACTAATGAGCTGAAAAATTTCTGAATACCCAGTTGCAGACAGTTTGATAGTAAAACTATTGTGTTTTTTAATGCTTGTTGTTTCTTTTCGGTGTGAATATACAGATTTTCTTGCGTGTTGCTTCATGCATGTGTGCATGGATGTCTGTTTGTGTGTGTACATGTGCAGCATGTATGTGTTTACATGACTTTACAGCAAGTGGATTATTTCTACCTCCCTGCTTGTGCTTGAACAAATTGAGTATACTTTATCACTTGCACATCTGTAACGCTATTGCATTGTGTTTGTGTTTTATTGTGTACAGTACATAAAGAACATAAAGAGTCGTTTGCATAGCAAGTGCGTTTTCAAGACACCGTTCAGCAAATGTTTCCACATTGTGAGCGATATATCCCTCTGTCAGGCATTCACCCGAATCCAATCCCTTCTCCTCCCGTGGCAGCTGCAGGCAGTTAAGGCAGTCCAGGAGTTCAAACAGCCATGGAGTTAATTGCCTTTCAGTTCATCCAGTGGTAGGACTGACCTATTGCGACTAAAAAGTTAATTTACATTGCATTTGACTTGGACAATTTTAAGCTGAGAGAGAGAGAGAAGAAAGAAACAAGACAAGGGAAAAAAAAACTTAAATGTGAATTGTGTTCTCAATTGAGTAAATGTGTTTTGTTTGTGACACTATTCAGTGTTAAGATTTTATTTCAATGTAAGAGGTTGGAAATGTGATTCTTTGAATGTAAATTGTGATTTACAATTATATTGCTTGAGTTTAACATTGTGCTGGGAAAAAAACAGCGTAAAACTATTTTAGGATCTAAATAGGGAACTACAGTACAAACCTAAACTAAATACATCCAACCACAAAAAAATATATAAACTAGACATAAACTAAATTAGAGTTAGTTTAATAAGATTATTAAACAATCTTAACTGAGATTATAGATCTATAAATCAATTGAAGGATTTGAATTATATTTTTTTTTTTATTTGTCTCCTTTATTCCTGTTTACTTTTGAACCCTATTGTATACATTTAAAAGTGTATTGTATTATTTATTTTCTATTCTTCTGCACTAAAAAGAAGGAACAGAAAAATTAATTGACAAATTAATAACAGCAAAGTAAACATGCTTTTAGTTGTCTCAATGTATCTTTGTTTGTGTGTTTACACTACTGCTCCCAGGAACCTAGCGTGCTGGTCCTTCATGATCCAAGGTTTCTGAAGTCTGTGTGATCAATGCACACTGAAAACAACAATTTAAGCTCATAGGTTGGTGTGTTGTCATATTGATTGGTACTTAAATAATTACATCACAGTATAGTGCTCCGTATGAACCAGATGTACTTGGTGTGCATTTACTTTGTGGTACTGCTTGTAACTATTTTTATGTATTATATATGTTTGCTTGTATATTGTGCATGTGCACATATATGCCACATGTGGCATATAAAGTTTTACATTTCTTTTAATGACAATAGAATTTGTAAAAAAAGCATCACTTAAGTTCCAGGAACTGTTTCTATATAAAACGCTTTTTCTGAAAATATATGGGGTGAGTTACTATGGAAATATATGTGTGTGCTGTGGTTTTGACAGCATTTGTGATTGTGAAATCACAAACAGACTGGCAGCCATATAGCAGCTGCAGATGATTATTTTAAATCTTAATGAGCTGTACATATGACTCACGCAGCGGCCATGAGTTCGGAGAGGTATTCTTGTCTTAATAAATAGAAGAAAACATCTTCAGAAAAAATCAATAAATAAATAAACACTCTTTATCTGCTTCTGAATTTAGTTTATTACATAACATTATAGCCTTATATATTGTCTACTGGTTATTCACTGCAGTTCTTCAGTACCTATACTGACTTGGGGAAACTGTACAATGATAAGATTATATGATAATGTGTAGCTTTCCATGACTTTTAATATGATTGTGTGCAAGTCGTCATTTGTTCGTGATAATTAAAATGTTCCACATAAAACAGATATAAAGCACACCACACTTAGTTTTAATTGCCTCCCAAGGCTACTCTTTTCTGCCATTTTTATGCTTTTTAACAGGCTGCATTTTGTAAGCTATTGAGATTTCTTATTCCAGTAGGGCATCTCAACTGCACTCATTCAGGCATATTAAAATCAGTATAATTATGTCAGAAAAAAACAAGTAACAAAAACCAGTCAGCACTGTAGTTTGGCATTACAAAAGACTAATACTCTCATTGGACAAATTATCAACAAGGGAATGAAAATGATAGTAATAGTGGACTGAGGATGACATTACACTAAACCATATGATGCTTGCCTTCAGCGTGTGTAGAAGAGCTGTCTCCTACAAGTACCATCAGTGAGACTCGTGCCACTGAGCTGTGGATCACTGGCTCCAAGCTCACGTCACTATGAGTTATGAGCCTTTCATATCACTCAGTGATGCTCCTCAACAAGCAAACCCTCCAGGCTAAGCCCATTGAACCCATCCACTGAGAAATGCATCTGCCCTCCTTTAGCTTCCAGGGGATGACTTCAATAAAAAATAGCAATAAAAGTAATTTGCTCTTTGGTGCGTCCCTTCTGTTGAGTGGTTCCCTCTTTATGTTATTATTATTATTATTATAATTTCTGTATTGAGCAACTCTTAAATTAGTGGCACTTTTGACTACTTGAAATAAAAATTAAAGATATTTTTAAAACATTTATTAGATGGCATGGCATAAAGATCTAATCATGGCCTTGGTCACCTATCAAGTGGATTTTGGTACAATGTGTGATTTATGTGATTTTGTTATGTTTTTTTTATTTTGTGTGTAAAATAATAAAATTTTGTGTGATGGTAATTTTCACTTCTATCAGGAAGACTCGCAGATTTGAGTGACATTTAAGATGACATTTATTTGATGAATATAAAACAGAAAAGTAATGTCTCTCTCTTTGGCATAGGCCCAGTCTGGCGGTTCGAAAAAGTTGTACTCGGAACCGTCATATCCTGCCGGAGATAGGAGGCAGGGGCGAGGAGCTTACCCTCATGCAGGACTGTTAAAAACAGTTAGCCTGAAGACAATTAACTTAATTTATAAAATAAATTGATAATTTCTGAATCTTTGTTCTCAAATTATAACATATTCTCACATATCAATATATATACTGCATATTCAAAATGTACATACAAATTTATTCCTCGGGAGAAATGTATAGTAGAATTTTAAGAATTATAAATTATAATAAAGGGGAAATAAAAAAAAAATATTTAAAATTATCTCAGAAGATACACAAATTTCCCTAATTAAAGAATCATTCAAGTTATGCTGGAGCACCAGACTTGTCCTCGTTGTAAAATACACTATTTGTTATCTAAGTCATCATCAAGTTTACATCATGATCTGAGCTGGAAAACCATAAAGCAAAGCCTCGTGGCACAGTCAGTCCCATCTCCAGCCTTATTGTGCTAAAGTCTGTTGATGATAGACCAATCTCTCATGTGCTGTGTTAATGGAAGTATCGTCTCTGTTTATTTCTATTTCTAAACCTTTCGTTCTCTAACACAGCATGGGATTTTCTTTCATATGCCTTGCATTTCCTCTGGTTGTGAGTGCACTGAGGGTGAACCCAAAACTGCATTCCTCTTGATTGTCATCTTCAATCAAATGCAATTGATTTTATTTAAGTGCAGCATTGATTTATATGACACTTCCGCTGAAATGGTATAGAAGGAGATGGTGTGCTTGGACTAGCTCTCGAAGCGAGACTTCTGCTATTTTGCTGACAGCCAGCTAAAAAAAAAAAATCCTCAGTGAATCAGACAGTGTTATGAGCAGCCTGCATTACTCATGTCTTCAATAGTACCGACAAGAACATTTGGAGCCAGTGGCAAAGGTATAACAAAACACAGATCCTCTCAATTATAATTGTTTTTAAGTGTACTATCAGAGATGCTGTTTTTGTAAACATGGATGTGGAGGCCAATTTAGGTGCCATAAACTGTAAATATAATTAACCTGATTGTAAAGTAATGGACACAGAAAGGTCCATAATAATATGGTTGGTAATCTCTATGACATCATTCCCAAAAGCATCCGTTTGTAAGTTGAGAGTATATTTACAAGAGGCTTGTAATTCCATTACATGCAATAGATCTGACATACATTTGTCCTGGGCACATATTCAGTGATCCACTCTGTGTGAGCATTAACATATGGTATTTCTCAAACCTGTCTTAGCAAAGACTAGGGCTGTTAAATCAATTACAATTTTTTATCAAATTAGTCACATATGTCCTGACATATGACAGGCTCTCATTGCTTGTGAGGTTTTTTGAGGCACGCAGACTGCCCCCTGCTGTTGTGGCTAATAAAAACACAAAGATATGCCTAATTCAATATTTCATTGCTCCAAAGTTAGAAATATGCAGATTTTTATTTACGGAATCTGCTTACAGTTCAGTAGGCTTTATTAATTGCTATGGCGATGTGAGCAAGAGACAAACACAGTGAGTGTGATGTCAGGATCTGAGGAGGCATTTTATTGGAAATACTAATTCATATAAAATGTCCAAAAAGGGGAACACAGTGTCAATGGGAGGAACTGTGTCCTAAATAATGGGGGATCTGGTGTCCTCAGGGTGAAACGGGTTTTGTGAAGGATGGGGAGTGACTAAAAGTATAGTCCACGACAGGGGCGGGGTCCGATGACCGCAATGCGCTTCCCTCCATGGTACGAGGGGCGGCAGCTTCTGTGGGGGCCTGTATTCCCAAGGGCGATGGCAAGAGTGAGGGGAAGGCGGTTCGTCATCCATGCCAGTCGGCTGCAAAGTGAACAATACTCCCTGTCGACTTATCTAACCCGTGCCTGGGTTCAGAGGGAGTGGGTACGCATCTAATTCGGTCAGTTCTCTCCTTGCTCTGCTCCTGGACATGCGAGGACACCAGTGTGTGCACAAAAGAAGATAGAAGCCGGGTCTCCAAGTAGTAGCGTGCTCTGTGTTTTAATGGCAGCAGCGATGAGGCTATATTCACATCAGGTGTGCCTCATCATCCACTGCCCAAACGAGGCTAATTAAGTTGCACCTCTTCTCTCTCCAGCCCACTCCCATTGTGAGCCTGGCTGAATGACGCCCCTAAGAGGCGGAGTGATGATGATGAGAGGGAGGGGCGGGTCGTTCTGCCACAACTGGGTTTATTTTTTATTTATTTATTTCCCATCTAACACACTAAATGAATAGCCCTAGCAAACACACAATTTTGTTTCTTTACACAGTAATTTTTAATGACTTTTAATATCTTGACAATATAACATGCCATTTCCATTTTTGGCAGTATGTTTGATCAAGTGTTGGAAATTTTGGGAAAAAAATCAGCATTGTTGGACCACGTAGCTCCTGTAGCAATGCACTTAAGCTGACAAACAATTTATGTTCTGGTTTTGGAAAAGAACATTGCTCTATCATAAAATAATGTACAAAATGGATTAATATGTTCCTAAGAAAGTGATTTGCAATGAAACTTGTCCATGGACTGCTTAAGAATCGTTTGATTACGTATGTAACCTCCGTTCCCCGAGGGAGGGAACGACACGTTGTGTTGGAGAAGCGACACTAGGGGTCTCTCTTGAGCGCCGATATTCACCTCTGACCTATTGAAAAGGGACAATGAGAGTTGGCAGTCAGTATTTGCATACCCCGCCCCCGCATACGGGTATTTAAGCGGGGCAAATACGGAAGTTTAGTCAGGATTTTTCTGAGGAGCCGGAAATGGTCCGGCCACAACAGTGGCTCGGTTCAGCGACATGGCGGAGGAAAGACACAACGTGTCGTTCCCTCCCTTGGGGAACGGAGGTTACATACGTAACCAAACGTTCCCCTTCTGTTGCTCTCTCCACGTTGTGTTGGAGAAGCGACACTAGGGGACCCATTCCAATCTTGCCATGTGCTGAACCGTGTACGTGAACTGCCGATACAGAGGCGGGCAGGGATTCATCCAGTGCCGCGCATCGTCTGTACCTGGCTGCACGTACCCTTCCCCAATGCCCCATACGAACATCGGGATCCTTCTAGTTACCCTGAGAGGGGAACAAGGCGATGTTTGCCAACATGGGAACGGGCCAGCCTGGCTGGGCCTCCTTTCTCTCTATGTTTCTCGCATAGAGCAATCACACCCGGGGCCCTTACGCGCATATAGGGAAGGGGGTCTTACCCAGACCCTGCGGAGACCACAACTGCCCTTTTTCTTGGGGAGGAAAAGTGGTAGACACGTCACACGGCCGTCTTAGGGCTCGTGTGGAAAGTATGGTGCGGTGGTAGATCCAACCTCGCAAGGGGGGAGTTGCTACAGCACGGCGACCGGGGCAGCTGTAACTGCCTAAGGGAGACACGGGGGTCCGCTCGTAAGGGGACAGAACCGTGGAATTACACACAGGGGGAGTCCGAGCAGGAGGCCTTACCTACGGGCACCTATACCAGTACAGGGTAGCCATCAGGGTACCTGCAGTGGCTTGGGTTGGCGAGTTCCTCCGCTGAACCGCGGACCCGGAAGGGCTGGGGAGGAATTGACCAGGGTCCCGACTCGGAGTGGGGCGCCCTGGTAAAAAAGGCACACTACTTAACCTTGACGTCAGGAAAAGGGCGCTGGGCGCAAGCGATCCATCCGGCTGGTCGGTCTACGTGTTACCGAGTTCTACGGGCTCGGACCTGACAAAACACGAGACGCAACCGACTCAACGCGGAGGTTGTAAAACCTTGCGAAGGTGTTGGGTATTGCCCAACCCGCAGCTCTACAGATGTCTGCTAGGGAGGTGCCCTTGGCCAGTGCCCACGAGGACGCAACACCCCTTGTTGAGTGAGCTCGGACCCGCAAGGGTAGGGGCACGGCCTGGGTGTGATAAGCCAGTGTGATGGCGTCAACAACCCAGTGGGCGAGCCTCTGTTTGGAGATGGCATTCACTTTCTGCCGTCCCTCAAAGCAGACAAAGAGCTGCTCAGAGTGTCTGGTGCTCTGTGTGCGGTCCAGGTAAATGCACAGGGCACGCACTGGACATAGCAACGAAAGGGCTGGGTCTGCCTCCTCCTGGGGCAGCGCTTGCAGGTTCACTACCTGATCTCGGAATGGTGTGGTAGGAACCTTGGGCACATAGCCTGGTCGCGGTCTTAGGATCACAGACGTATCCGCCGGACCGAACTCCAGGCAAGTGTCGATGACAGAGAACACTTGCAGGTCCCCGACCCTCTTGATAGAGGTGAGCGCGATCAGCAGGGCCGTCTTAAGAGAGAGGGCCCTGAGTCCAATTGATTCAAGCGGCTCGAACGGAGGTCTCTGGAGTCCTGCCAAGACTACCGAGACGTCCCAGGAGGGAACTAGGCCTGGCCGGGAGGGATTCAACCTCCGGGCGCCTCTCAGGAACCTGAGGATCAGGTCGTGCTTACCCAAAGACTTGCCGTCTACAGGATCGTGTTGGGCGGCAATGGCGGCAACATACACCTTGAGGGTGGACGGGGACAGCCTCCTGTCCAGCCTCTCCTGTAGGAACAGGAGCACTGAATTGATCGCGCATCTCTGCGGGTCTTCAGTTCGGGAAGCACACCAATCTGCGAACAAGCGCCACTTTAGGGCGTAAAGGTGCCTGGTAGAGGGGGCTCTGGCTTGGTTGATTGTATTCACAATGGTCGCCGGTAAGCCGGCTAGGTCTTCCGCATCCCGACCAGGGACCAGACATGGAGGTTCCAGAGGTCTGGGCGCGGGTGCCAGAGCGTGCCCCGTCCCTGAGAGAGGAGGTCCTTTCTCAGGGGAATTCGCCAGGGAGGAGCTGTCACGAGAAGCCTGAGTTCCGAGAACCAAGTCCGAGTGGGCCAGTAGGGGGCCACTAGCGTGACTTGCTCCTCGTCCTCCCTGACCTTGCACAGCACCGGTGCAAGAAGGCTCACTGGGGGAAATGTGTACTTGCGCAGCCCCAAGGGCCAGCTGTGTGCCAGCGCGTCTGTCCCGACCCTCTGTTAGGGCGTACCAGAGCGGGCAGTGGGAGGTTTCCTGGGAGGCGAACAGGTCTACTTGGGCCTTGCCAAACCGTTCCCAAATCAGCTGGACCGACTGGGGGTGAAGCCTCCACTCCCCGCTGGGCAGGCGTTGTCGTGATAACGCGTCCGCTACGACGTTGAGCTTGCCGGGGATGTGAGTGGCACGCAGCGACTTGAGTCGCTGTTGGCTCCATAGGAGGAGACGGCGGGCGAGTTGTGACATGTGGCGGGAGCGTTTGCCGCCTTGGCGATTTATGTACGTCACCACCGTGGTGCTGTCCGATCTCACGAGGACGTGTTTGTCCCGAACTAATGGGAGGAACTTCCTGAGAGCACGAAGGACGGTCAGCAACTCCAGGCAGTTGATGTGCCAACGCAGCGGGGCCCCTTTCCAATGGCCCGCTGCTGCGTGCCCGCTGCACACGGCACCCCACCCGGACCGGGAGGCGTCGGTTGTGACCAGAACGCGTCGGGACACCTGCTGCAGGGGCACTCCTGCCCGTAAAAAGCAGAGGTCTGTCCAGGGTCGGAGTGTTTTGAGGCAGGCGGGGGTGATCCTTACCCGATGCGTGCCGTGGTGCCATGCTTGTCTCGGGACTCAAGTCTGGAGCCAGTGCTGGAGTGGTCTCATATGCATCAACCCCAGCGGCGCGACCGCCGTGGAGGACGGCATATGCCCCAGGAGCCTCTGGAAAAGTTTTAGAGGGACCACTGTGCCTGGCTTGAAGGAAGCGAGGCAATCCAGCACCGACTGAGCACGCTCGCTCGTGAGACGTCCTGTCATTGAGACTGAGTCTAACTCCAACCCGAGAAAAGAGATGCTCTGAACCGGAGTGAGCTTGCTCTTTTCCCAGTTGACCTGAAGCCCCAAGCGGCTGAGGTGCTGGAGCACCTGGTCTCTGTGTGTGCATAGTAACTCTCGAGAGTGTGCTAAGATAAGCCAGTCGTCGAGGTAGTTGAGAATGCGGATGCCGGCTACTCGTAGCAGGGCAAGAGCCGCCTCTGCGACCTTCGTGAAGGTCATTTCGGTTGGAGGGACGGGCTCTACCGCGCCCTTGGCTAAGAGGGTCGCGATTTCCGTGCGCAGGGAACTGGCATGCTCGGCGTGTACTGCGGAAAAGCGGAGGCCCCTGAAGGGGGGCGGGAGCCGGGCAAACTGAATAGCGTAACCGAGTCGAATGGTCCGGTGCAGCCAGCGTGATGCGTTGGGAAGCGAAAACCACGCTTCCCAGCTCTGCGCTAGGGGCACCAAAGGGACGAGTATTTTGGACGTACCCGGCGGGGCCTCGCAGCGGGGCGGAACAGGTAATGCAGCGTCGAGCGGCTTCGTTGCGGCCTGAGGCTGGGGTGCTGAGAATAGACTCAAAGCACTTACCTTGCTCCACGCACCCGGCAGGGGGCGGGTTCGTGACTGAGGAGGAGGTCTGCTGGCGTCCTCTGGACTCGTCTGAACCGGCCGGCCGGGGGGCAGTCGTAGGCAGGCGGAAGGCAGGATCGATGCGTCCGGTGTACCGGGACTGTCGTAATCTGAAAGCAGATTGCCGTGAGAATGGCATTTGCGGGCCAGGTGACCCAGAGGCAAAGGAAGTAGCTCTTTTATTGAGAATGTGGGTACCACAGCCACCGTCAGGGGGTGTGGCAAATGAAAAAACAAAGGATTCTCTTCCCGGTCCTCCACCGGGGGACGGAGCGGTCTTACCACCTCCGGAGCTAACGTCTTGGGCTCTGGGTCGGCTGTCTCAGGAACACTTGGGAGCCTTCCGGGTCCTAGAGGGGGTTCGTGAGACAGGGGGCGTGCGCTGGGGCTGAGAGCTGGGCCCAGGTTGAGGCTGAGCAGGAGCTGGTTTCTTTGCAGGGGGACACTCTCGGCGGGCAGACGGGGCAGGGCCCGTAGCGGCAGGTCTGCGGCGGGGCATGATATGGGAGATGGCCTCCGTCTGCTTCTTCACCGCGGAGAACTGTTGGGCGAAGTCCTCGACGGTGTCGCCGAAAAGGCCAATCTGGGAGACAGGTGCGTCCAGGAACGGTTCTTGTCGGCCTCACGCATCTCGACCAGATTGAGCCAAAGATGGCGTTCCTGGACTACTAGGGTGGCCATCGTCTGTCCGAGTGCCTGCGCTGTGGCCTTCTTCGCTCTCAGGGCGAGGTCGGTCGCTGAGCGCAGTTCCTGGAGCACATCAGGATCAGGTCCACCTCCGTGCATGCTTCTGAGAGCTTTGGCCTGGTGGACTTGCAGGAGGGCCATCGCATGCAGGGCGGAGGCAGCGCGTCCAGCCACACTGTAGGCCTTCGCGTTGAGCGAGGATGTTGTCCTACAGGGCTTGGATGGGAGTACGGGGCGGCCAC
Organism: Xyrauchen texanus; assembly: GCF_025860055.1. Lineage (NCBI taxonomy): Eukaryota > Metazoa > Chordata > Actinopteri > Cypriniformes > Catostomidae > Xyrauchen > Xyrauchen texanus. The sequence continues at coordinate 11,996,633 of NC_068317.1, forward strand.
GCCAGGAGGTAGGGCTACCGGGGCATAGATGGTGCACAACTGCCCTATCGACCTGGGGAATCGCCTCGTATCCATGGCGCTCTCCGCCGTCGAGGGTGGAGAGAGTGGAGCGGGTGGCACCTAGACGAGCGGAGAGCGGGGCTCTCCACGTAGACGTCAGCTCATCATGCACCTCCGGGAAAAACGGGACCGGGGGATGTGAGGCCGCGAACGGAGATTTTTTAAGAGATTTTTTGTTTGTTTGTTTGATAAAGTCAGTGTTTCTTAATTAATTAATCAGCATCTTAATGCACTCTCTTAAGTGAACAATTGTATTAAAAACATTTATAAAACAAATTGCAAACAAATTTAAGCTCAGAATCACAATACACTACACTGTATGATGTAATAATATACAGCATTTCTTCTCGATGTCAGTAAGAGTAAATGTCTACCCATAACACACCTGACTTCAGGGTATGCATTTAGGAACAAAGGCCATATTAATTTTAAGTTCAGGATGCTCGGTATATTACCTTTAATGACAGACTTCATTTTAGTTTCACAAATTGTATTAATTTCTACTGACACAATATGGCATTAAATCTCCAAAAAACAAAACAAAAACACACAAACACAAAGATGCAACAATGTTTCACAGCCTATATGTTATTCGTCCAATTAGGCAATTTAACCTGTATAACAACACAAAGCTTTTTTTGTGTGCACTCTTGTCGACTTCTGTTTTACAATAGAATCTATATTCACTGATTACTTGCTTAAGCTAATCTTCAACGTTGTAAGCCTTTTCATACACACTGTAGCCTGTGTCCCCCACAGCAGTAGCTGTTCACTTTGAAAGAATTTGTAAGGTGTCAGCAGGGGTGGAAAGAGCACTGAAAAATAATACTCAAGTAAAGGTACTGTTACTTCTTAAAAATGCAGTTTGAGTAAAAGTAAAAGTACCTGTCTTAAAAACTACTCAAGTAAGAGTAAAAGAGTAGCTTATTTAAAAGTACTCATGAGTAGTGAGGATTGAGTTCTGAGTTGCAAAATCTATGCCCCTTTATAATAAAAACTCTATACTGCAATATAAAAATGTAGCACACATACTGTCATTTACATTCCCTTTTATGGCTGTTTGCCAGAGATAATAAAAAATGTAGGTATTTTAAAGGTTTGTGACTTTTAAAATACATCACTTCTCTATGATACTGTAAACACTACATGAATCTGATGGAAAAATAATAATAAAAGAGCGACATGATTACAGAAATGAAAAGATGAAAAAGTTATTTTCAATACAATGATGCCCATTTTATATTGTAATGTATGAAACAATAAAATCAGTTTATGTGTAATATCTATATTTCCCTTAATGTCAACAGATAGAGTTAATGTTGCACATAAAACATGTTCAAAACAATTCAAGGAATGCAAATAAATCCTGCACCATGTCCCGCACAACAGAGGGGGTAGGACATTTGTTTGGTACAGGGGCAACATCAGGCTTCAAAAGAAGAATTCACACAAAAATGGGTGCCAACATTTTAAATCTCCAAAAATAACACAAGTCAGCATAAAAGTAGCCTACTCCATGTGACTCCAGTGGTAAAATCCATGTCTTCAGAAGAGATATGATAGGTTGGGTGAGAAACAGATAAATATTTAAGTCAATTTTTACTATAAATTCTCCTCCCTGCTCAGTCAAGCTCCACATTAACTTTCACTTCTTTTGTTTTTGGTGATTCACGTTCTTCATGCATATTGCCATCTACTGGGCAGGGATAAAAATTTCTAGCAAAAATTTACTTAAATATTGACCAATATGAAGTCATATGGATTACTTTTGTGCTGCCTTTATGTGCTTTTTGGAGTGTCAAAAATGTGGCATCCATTCACTTGTACTGTATGGACCAACAGAGCTGAAATATTCTTCTAAAAATATTAATTTGTGTTCTGTTGAAGAAAGAACGTCATACACATCTGGGATGGCATGAGGATGAGTTAATGATGAGAGAATTTTCATTTTTGAATGAAAAATGTCTTTAAGAAGCACATAGCCCCCCCACATTGTTCTCTTTTTAAGATACAGTGTTCCACATTGATTTAGTTCTTGTATCTTTTAAGTCCAGAAATAGTTGTGTTCTCATTCTAATGCATGATGCACAATTTTCAGAATTTTGTGGCTGGTGGAATGTTCTGCCTGAAGTATTGCTCTGCAAATGTTGATACTTTTCTATCAGGCATTAGAAAAAACATAGCATAATTATACATTATGTTATCTTCTCTACTTTCCTGGTAATTTATTATACAAATTAACACACTCTCTACATCAGGGGTCAGTATTTAAAAAAAACATTCAATTTTAAAACCAAACCCACTAAGTTTACATTAATGCCTCACCAAGATGGATATTAGCGAAATTATGAAGTGTATTTGACCGTTTAAGCGTGTACTATTAGCCGCATTAGCGACAAACATTGGCCATCTGTCAGTCAAACAAGTTGCAGCTACAGTACAGACGTCAGGAAATAAAAAGTCAATCTTTTATATTTTATCTAGATCAACCAACCAGTGATTGTCTTGTTATTGCGATCGATGTAATGAACACCCCTGGTCTAGATGTAGAACATAGGCAAAGTATAGAAAATTGTTCAAATGTTTTTCATCGATATCGAGAACATCTCTCTCTCTCTCTCTTAACAGATAAACATCAAGATTGTTTTATCACCCAGCCCAATTGATAACAATGTATATTGATAACATTGCCTGGTTTTATCACCCAGCCCAATTGATAACATTGCCTCAATCTCTCACATCAGCCCAATAATCTCAGTGATAAATTAAAGGCTATGTAGCCCAGGCTTAATAATGGAAAAAAACTATTTAGCTGTCTGACAAAGTCACTAAGGGTTAATTACTTTTTTCTCATCTTTGATGGATTTGTTAGTGAGCAAATGGGTGAACTCTATGAGGCTGTGAGCTGACCAATCAGCTGTCAGCTAAGCTCCGTTACAGTTACGCCTCTAGGTTTGCGTCTCCATTGTTGCCAACTTAGCGACTTTGTCGCTATTTTTAGCGACTTTTCATACCCCTTTAGCGACATTTTTTCAAAAAAGCGACTAGCGACAAATCTAGTGACTTTTTGGACAAACCTTAGCAACTTTCCAAATTCCAAATATCGCCAGTACTGCAAGCGTGAGGTCTTACTTCCCCGCTGCGTCTGCTCTGTTCAGTGAGTGGCTGAGAGGACCAGCACATTCCGTTGACTGCACGCCAGCGGACATAGACATGAATGAGCTGCGCATGTGCACGCTGTGTTAGCAGGAACCAATCAGTGATCACATAGCAGCTGCCTTCTCCTTTGTTTTAATTCAAAACATTTAATTTGACCGTTTTTTCTTGGCATGCGCTTATATTCACTACTAATCAGTTCATTCCGGTTCGGTTTCTGAACTCTCCGACTTCAGATCGTATATTTACAGACTCTATACATTTTACTTATCCAAACACAACAATAAACCTTCTTCAAACTCATAAACATGTAACGTTAGCTAAGTTCCGTTCCGTTGTCTAACAGAAAATATGTAATTGAGAACCGTTTTACTGGACATTCGGCTATATACTTATATAAAAACAGTATGAGCACGGTTTAGGGGAGATAACCGTTATTATAAACTGAAGTAGGCTACAGTACCGACAAATTAGGCAGAATGCAAATACGACGCGATGACGTCATTAATATGCTAATGACGCATGACGTCATCTGGCGACATTTAGCTACTTTTCGAGCAGGCTTTAGCTACTTTCCATTGAAAATAGTTGGCAACACTGTGCATCTCTGCACGTTCTTTTTGGCGCTGCATCTGAGCATAGGAGGCTGCGTTATTTATTTGGTAAGATAGAAAAAAAACGACAGAGTGAATTAAATATATTCTAAAAATTAGTATTACATATACTGACTATACCTTGTTGTACAGTAGAGATTAAAAGAGAGCTGTGCCTGAATCCACAGTTGTCAAGGAGTTAAAAGCAGTGAATTCCACTAAAATGGTGAGTTGGTTACCTGGTTACCCAACTGTGAGTTCGCTAGCATTTATGCTAATCGGCGCTAATGGGTAAAGCAATGCAAAGGTGCTAACTGTGTAAAGCTAATGTGAGCCTACTGTAGTCATATGCTAATAGGGAAATTAGGCACAATAGGCTAGCGGAATACAAGTTACTACCTGTGAAAGGGACTAATGTTTTTGGTTGTGTGTTATAAAAAGAAATGGTACCTTTCCATACTGTGCTTAGTGTTAAATAATAATGTTAAAAACTTAATTGTGGTTACTGGAGTTACAGAGGTAAATTTTTAGTGCATTCTTTCCACTGTTACCGGTGCAGAGGGGGATAAATAAGCACGCTAATGTCTTAATGCCTCTAATTTTTAATATTGTAGTTTAAGTGTAAGGGTATTAATACCAGTTGATGAATGTTTACATGCAATTGCAGTTTTATTCCTTATACTGCTAAAGTTACTAAGGTTCCATAAAACTTTTATTAGAAATGTGTGTTTTTAGGAAGGATGTCATTTTTGATGTAAATGTACTTTTGATATTTGAGAGAAATGTATATACTTTGATACCTGAGAAGAAACAAAAGAGCTGTTGTACAATGAGGGAGATATTTTGATATTGCATTATAGGTGTACTGAAATATGATTTCATTTCATTTTATAGTAGCCTGTAGTAGTCCATTTAAACACTGAATGGTAATTGAGAGAAATGATCTGGCCTTATTTTTAGGTCAGGTTTTGGTAAAGAGTTGGAAACATCCTGTATCTGAGATCCTTTCCACGGAGTGATACAGATCCAGACGATCTCCCAGAGATTCCTAGATTCCCAGTCCAGGTGGCTGGGTGGCGAGCCAACTGTGTTTGATTCTGACTTTAGACGGATTGTCAGGATCTCCTTCTTCATCCTTATGGTGGTAGGACAAACACTGACATAAACTCAAAAGGGCCCCAACGTTGATTACTGAACTCTTGTCAACGAAGGCAAGTGGAACTGAGCTCAAAGAAATTTAAAGACAAGGGATTTATTTATGTACGCACTTTATTATTTTAGTTTGTTATTTTTCATAATTGTTTTCTTATATGTATGTACCAGCCATATGTAATTAATACACTTGTTACAAACTGTCATTCTGGTGTGGTATTCTTTTTTATTGACATTCAATTCTCAGGCTCTCAACAATTTAGCATCTTCTGATTCTGGTCCAAGTTCACATTAATGATAACCTCTAAGACTACTTTAGACTACTACACCTATGTACATTATTACTACCTCATAATAAGGGTTACATAAAATGGCGAGCCAGCCCAGGAGCCAGAGACATTGAGTATCAATATTGAAAGAATATGCAACATGGACTTTATACAGAAGTCAGGTGTTAAAATTCCCAATTCATTGATCGTTAGTGGGGTAACCCAGGTAGCAGATCAGGATGAGCAAGTTCTTGACTTCCTTAAGAAGTATGGTTCCATCGAAAGAGCCCTTTTTGTTGATGATTCTAAATCAGAATTTTACCAAAACCTGATCATTGAGTTTTCGAGCGGTTCAGATTTAGAGAACTTAGAGCCACTTTTGCCATACACATACACCGTGCAGGGTGATCCATGTGCTATTTATGGTGTAAAAGCATTAAGCAGTGTGTACACTACTCAGATTGGCAGTAATGTTACAAAAACATACCTAGCTGAGTTAAAGGGCTTAGCCAAGCTAAGTGGCAAAGATTATGGGGAGCTGTTGAAAGAGATGATGTCTCAGATTGGTGAAGATATTGAAGCTATGAGACCCGTAATTACAGAAATCTCCCCTTCACAAGTTGAGACCCCAGTTGTAACACTTCAACCTCCTACCCCTGAAGGTCAACAGCCCCTTGTATCACTCTTGGATGCCCCTCTAGAAGGCAATTGCGTAGGTGCCACTGATTCAGTCCTGTTCACTAAAGGAGGGAAAGCTCCATCCCTTTCAGTAAGTGACATAAACCCATCAGAAGTACAGAAGGTGGTGGTTGAACATATTGTAAGAAGGGAAAATGTAAGCTCACACTTGCAATCTCCGGTAAGGCTTCGTTCCTTCTCTGGAAAGATTCCCAGACCCAATAATGAAGCTGATTACGACACTTGGCACACACACATCGAACTGCTTTTAAATGATCCCAGCATGTCCCATCTCCAGATCTCAAGAAGAATTCTTGAAAGTCTACTTTCGCCTGCGGCCGATGTGGTCAAAGGGCTACGGCCAGGATCACCCCCCACCGCTTACCTGCAGCTCTTGGACTCAGCCTTTGGTACTGTTGAGGATGGGGAGGAACTGTTTGCCCAGTTTATGAACACACTTCAAGATCCGGGTGAGAAGCCCTCCACTTATCTTCATAGATTGCAATTAGCATTAAACTTAGCCGTAAAAAGGGGTGGGGTGTCACCTGAAGAAGTAGATAAACACCTACTCAAACAGTTCTGTAGGGGGTGCTGGGACAATTCTTTGCTCTCTGGCCTGCAACTTGAGCAGAAGAAAAGTAACCCCCCGTCATTTGCCGACCTCTTGCTGTTACTCAGAACAGAAGAAGACAGACAGTTAGCAAAAGCTAGTCGCATGAAAAAACACATTGGCACCACCAGGCAACGTGGCCAACTTCAACTTTAAAGCATTTGGACCTGTGCAGAGTCGAAAGAGAAGTCAGAGGTCAATATCAGTGTTATTGAGGATCTTGGGAGGCAAGTAGCCAGTCTCCAAAGCCAATTAACCTCTTTTATGGCACAGAAAAAGACAAAGGGGGCTGATAACAAGGGAGCAGCAGGGAAAAGTCCGGGAAAAGTACCGAAACTAGACAGTGCTAACATAGACATGCTAAAACAGACAAAGAAAAAACATACTAACAGACCCAGGCCTTGGTACTGCTTTAACTGTGGGGAGGATGGGCATATTGCTTCATTTTGCACAGACAGGGCAAACCCTGCTTTAGTAGCTGAAAAGAGAAAACAGTTAGAGGAGAAGCAGCACATGTGGGAAACACAAAACAGACTCAACTCACCTTTAAACGACTAGCAGTTCCTGTTGTGGGACAAACAGGGGCTGAAGAGAGTCGACAACGTCCCCAAGACGTAAACAGTAAAGGCGATGCTCAAATATGTGCCAGCCTAGATCATTCAAGTAAGAATCACCCTTTTAAACTTCCTAAAGGGTTGGTTGGCACCAAGAGTACAGCTAGAGTCAATATAAAAGGTGAAGAATTCAACTGCCTACTTGATACAGGTTCACAAGTAACAACAATTCCCCGGTCATTTTATGAACAGAACTTTTCAGAGCAGGAGATTAAGCCACTGCATGATCTCTTGGAGGTGGAGGGAGCGAATGGACAGTCCGTACCCTACTTAGGTTACATAGAAATGACTGTAACCTTTCCAAAAGAGTTTATTGGAGCATCAATGGATGTAAATACACTCGCTTTGGTTGTTCCTGACATTCGAGCCACCTCACTGTCTCTCGTGCTTATAGGCACCGATACCCTTGATGTGTTGTATGACATGTACTCCGAAGCCAGATTGACACACCATCAACCCATCCCAAATGGCTATAGAGCAGTTCTTAAATGTCTTGAGCTCAGACAAAAGCAGACCAACAACAGTCACCACGGTGTAGTGATATTGCAAGGCAAAAACTCTAAAGTAATTCCAGCTGGTGAAACCGTAGTAGTTGGGGGGTTGCTGTAGCTAATTGCTTTCAGAGTGAGAAGTCTGTAGTTATTGAGCAGCCATCTTCACCCACCTTGCCGGGTGGCTTGCTGGTAACAGCTAGCCTAGTCAGTATTCCCCAGCAGCGGTCCTGTAAGCTACCAGTTGTCATCAGTAATGAGTCTGACCATGATATAGTCATTCCCGCAAAATGTGAAATTGCAGAAATAAGTGCTTACCAGACCATCTTGTTACAGGAGCACAGTGTAGTTAAACCATCAGATTCCCTCCAAAAGTTGCCAGAGGCTCAGTTTAACAAAAAGCACAACCTAAATTTCAATTTCGGTGAGTCCCCAATTCCATCTGAATGGAAGGAACGCATCACTCAGCAGCTCAACAACATGCCCAACGTGTTTGCGCAACATGACCTGGATTTTGGCCGAACAGATAAGGTAGCACACAACATAAAACTCTCAGATGAAACTCCTTTTAAACAGCGTGCTCGACCAATACACCCACAAGACATCGAAGCTGTTCGAAAACACATTCAGGAGCTTCATGATGCAGGAGTCATCAGAGAGTCAGAGTCACCGTACTCGTCACCGATAGTGGTGGTCAGAAAAAAGAATGGCCAGGTTCGGTTGTGTATAGACTACAGACGTCTGAACCTTCAGACCATAAAGGATGCATATTCTCTTCCAAAGCTGGAAGACACATTCTCAGCGCTCAGCGGTTCCCAGTGGTTCTCTGTCCTTGATTTAAAGTCTGGTTATTACCAAATCAAAGTGGAGGAAGCAGACAAACCAAAGACCGCTTTCGTGTGTCCTCTTGGGTTCTGGGAATTTAACCGAATGCCTCAGGGAGTGACGAATGCGCCGAGTACATTTCAAAGATTAATGGAAAAGTGCATGGGGGATATGCATTTAAAGGATGTGCTAGTCTTTATTGATGATTTGATTGTGTTCTCAAAGACTCTAGAGGAGCATGAAGCAAGGCTGATGAAGGTGCTCACACGCCTTAGAGAGTTCGGGTTGAAATTATCTCCTGAAAAAATGTGTCTTCTTCCAGACGTCAGTCCGCTATCTTGGGCATGTGGTTTCCAGGAATGGAGTCGAAACTGATCCGGAGAAGATCACTGCTCTTAAGACTTGGCCAGTCCCTCACAACTTACGAGAGTTGAGATCTTTTCTTGGGTTCGCTGGGTACTACAGGAGGTTTGTTAAGGGCTACTCTAACATTGTGAAGCCCCTCCACAATCTAACCTCTGGTTACCCACCTTCTCACAAGAAATTAAATTCAGGAGAGAAAGCAGGTCAGTACCACAACCCAAAGGAGGTCTTTGGGAGTCGCTGGACACATGCTTGCCAGCAAGCATTTGACCTGGTTGTTGAGAACCTTACCATCGCCCCTGTGTTGGGGTTTGCTGATCCCCAGAAGCCCTATGTACTCCACACTGATGCAAGCACCACTGGGCTCGGTGCTGTTTTGTATCAGGAACAGGAGGGCCAGCTTCGAGTCATAGGCTATGCAAGTAGAGGGTTGTCAAGGAGTGAAAGTCGCTATCCAGCACACAAGTTGGAATTTTTGGCACTCAAGTGGTCAGTGACAGAAAAGTTCAGTGATTATCTTTACGGCAACCACTTCACTGTTGTTACTGATAGCAATCCGCTGACATACATACTGACCTTGGCAAAACTTGATGCGACAAGCTATAGGTGGCTGGCAGCACTGTCCACGTTCTCATTCAAACTCCTCTATCGTCCAGGGAAGCAAAACGGAGATGCGGATGGATTGTCCCGCAGGCCTCATGGAAAGCTGGCTGATGATCTTAAATCTCAAAAAGAAAGAGAGCGCATAAGACAGTTCACTCAAAGTCACCTCTCTGATCCAGAAAACATAGATGCAGTAGATCAGGCTGTTGTGCAAGCAATCTGTGAGAGACAGCTCATCTACAGTGTCAGTCATGATGACCAAGATTTTACAGATGGTGTTGCCTTAGTTGAAACACTTGCCATCTCACCTACTGCTGTGCCTGACAGTTATGGGCAAGAAGGTCACCTTGGTGGATTGCCAGTAGTCCCCCACTTAACTGAGGCAGAACTTGTGAGTAAACAAAGAGCTGATCAGAGTATACAGCATGTCATTTCCCAGATCGAGCAGGGAGATAAACCACCCCCAACTTTGCGACATGAACTCCCTGAGCTTCCACTCTTGTTGAGGGAGCTAAATCGCCTTGAACTCCTCAATAACATCTTGTACCGGAGACGTCAAGTAGGCTCTCAGACCTTTTATCAGCTGGTGCTCCCAGCTGAACTTCGTGACACAGTTTTGACCAGCCTACACAATCACATGGGTCATATGGGGGTTGACCGCACACTGGATCTTGTAAGGACCAGATTCTTTTGGCCAAAGATGGCTTTGGATGTTGAGAGAAAGGTCAAAACATGTGGCAGGTGCGTACGGAGGAAGGCGCTACCTGAGAGAGCTAGCCTTTGGTCAACATTAACACCACTAGACCCCTTGAGCTCCTCTGTATGGACTTCCTCTCTCTTGAACCTGACAAAAGTGGGACCAAAGACATACTAGTGATTACAGATCACTTTACCAAGTTTGCTATTGCCATGCCAACACCTAACCAAAAGGCCCACACAGTGGCAAAGTGTCTGTGGGAGAACTTTATGGTGCACTACGGAATCCCAGAAAAGCTACACAGTGATCAGGGACCCGATTTCGAGTCCTGCACGATAAAGGAACTCTGTCGAGTGGCCGGCATACATAAAGTAAGAACAACCCCATACCACCCTAGGGGCAACCCTGTTGAGCGATTTAATCGCACCTTACTAGACATGTTAGGTACTCTTCAAGGCCCAGAGAAGTCTCGTTGGCGTGATTTTGTAAAACCCCTGGTCCACGCCTATAATTGCACCAGGAATGATGTGACAGGATTCACACCATATGAACTGATGTTTGGACGTCAGCCTCGTCTGCCGGTTGATCTGGCGTTTGGATTGCCAGTGCAAGGGGGTCAGCATATATCACATTCAGAGTATGTGCAAAACCTCAAGTCACGACTTGAAGACAGCTACAAGATAGCAACTGATAATGCTGCAAAAATAGCACACAAGAACAAAACGAGGTATGACAGGCTTGTGACTGCTTCAGACTTGGAAACTGGAGACAGAGTACTGGTCAGAAATGTTCGTATTCGGGGGAAACATAAGATTTCAGACAAGTGGGAGTCAACTGTCCATGTAGTGGTGAGGAGAGCAGGTACTCTACCTGTCTACACAGTCAAACCTGAAAACCAGGACGGTCCTTTAAGAACACTGCATAGGGACTTAGTACTTCCATGTGGATACTTGTCTACAGAGGTCAACCAGGAGCCTGACCAGCAGCCCAAAAGGCAAAGGCCAGCAACTCGTGCAAATCCCACTATAGAGGAAAATCACTTCTCAGAAGAGGAGGATGAAATCATTCCTGTTTACTGGTTAAGAGAACCTCCAAATGCTGAGTTTCCTACAGGCCGTGACAACCTGGTGCAGTTTGATTCAACTATGTCTTCTTTGCAGGATACACAGCATACTGAACCTCCAGGTGGTTGTCCCATTGGGAGTCCTTTAAATGCTCAAAATGTTGATTGCACTCCTGAAATTGACAAACCACCTGATATGTCTGAAGGTACCTCAGACAGTCCCCTCACTTTGAGTGAGCCTAACTGCCATCACTATGACACTGAGTACCTACCTAATGAAAAAGTAATGCCTGCTGAATGAGTGGATGAAATAGTTATGATTGAAAGTAGCTTACTTGATAATGACCAACCTGTGGGAGAACAAAACTTACCTGAAGAAGACATCTGGAATGAGCAGCTTCCAGTGTTCCCGGACATGTCAGAGAGTGAAGAAGAGAAGAGCTGCGCTGGAAGTGGAGAACTAGAAGAGGAAAGAAATGATGAGACAGGCGAAATGGAGACAGCAAGTCAAGAGGAGACACAGGCGCAAACAGGCACAGAAATCCCTGTCAGAAGATCAGAGAGAAATCGACAGCCGTCAAAAAGACTTGACTATACTGAACTTGGAAACCCCTTTGTCACAGTTGTTAAATCATTCTTTCATGGGTTAACCACAGTTGTTGCTGACATTTTAAGTGAGGGTGAAAACTCCTTATATCCCCCTGTCCTGTCCCCTCAGATAATAGCAGTTCAGCCATTGCCATGTACAGGGACGTACATGAGTTCAAGGGGGGAGCGTGTAGCCCAGGCTTAATAATGGAAAAAAACTATTTAGCTGTCTGACAAAGTCACTAAGGGTTAATTACATTTTTCTCATCTTTGATGGATTTGTTAGTGAGCAAATGGGTGAACTCTATGAGGCTGTGAGCTGACCAATCAGCTGTCAGCTAAGCTCTGTTACAGTTACGCCTCTAGGTTTGCGTCTCTGCACGTTAGGAGGCTGCGTTATTTATTTGGTAAGATAGAAAAAAAACGACAGTGAATTAAATATATTCTAAAAATTAGTATTACATATACTGACTATACCTTGTTGTACAGTAGAGATTAAAAGAGAGCTGTGCCTGAATCCACAGTTGTCAAGGAGTTAAAAGCAGTGAATTCCACTAAAATGGTGAGTTGGTTACCTGGTTACCCAACTGTGAGTTCGCTAGCATTTATGCTAATCGGCGCTAATGGGTAAAGCAATGCAAAGGTGCTAACTGTGTAAAGCTAATGTGAGCCTACTGTAGTCATATGCTAATAGGGTAATTAGGCACAATAGGCTAGCGGAATACTAGTTACTACCTGTGAAAGGGACTAATGTTTTTGGTTGTGTGTTATAAAAAGAAATGGTACCTTTCCATACTGTGCTTAGTGTTAAATAATAATGTTAAAAACTTAATTGTGGTTACTGGAGTTACAGAGGTACATTTTTAGTGCATTCTTTCCACTGTTACCGGTGCAGAGGGGGATAAATAAGCACGCTAATGTCTTAATGCCTCTAATTTTTAATATTGTAGTTTAAGTGTAAGGGTATTAATACCAGTTGATGAATGTTTACATGCAATTGCAGTTTTATTCCTTATACTGCTAAAGTTACTAAGGTTCCATAAAACTTTTATTAGAAATGTGTGTTTTTAGGAAGGATGTCATTTTTGATGTAAATGTACTTTTGATATTTGAGAGAAATGTATATACTTTGATACCTGAGAAGAAACAAAAGAGCTGTTGTACAATGAGGGAGATATTTTGATATTGCATTATAGGTGTACTGAAATATGATTTCATTTCATTTTATAGTAGCCTGTAGTAGTCCATTTAAACACTGAATGGTAATTGAGAGAAATGATCTGGCCTTATTTTTAGGTCAGGTTTTGGTAAAGAGTTGGAAACATCCTGTATCTGAGATCCTTTCCACGGAGTGATACAGATCCAGACGATCTCCCAGAGATTCCTAGATTCCCAGTTCAGGTGGCTGGGTGGCGAGCCAACTGTGTTTGATTCTGACTTTAGACGGATTGTCAGGATCTCCTTCTTCATCCTTATGGTGGTAGGACAAACACTGACATAAACTCAAAAGGGCCCCAACGTTGATTACTGAACTCTTGTCAACGAAGGCAAGTGGAACTGAGCTCAAAGAAATTTAAACACAAGGGATTTATTTATGTGCGCACTTTATTATTTTAGTTTGTTATTTTTCATAATTGTTTTCTTATATGTATGTACCAGCCATATGTAATTAATACACTTGTTACAAACTGTCATTCTGGTGTGGTATTCTTTTTTATTGACATTCAGTTCTCAGGCTCTCAACAATTTAGCATCTTCTGATTCTGGTCCAAGTTCACATTAATGATAACCTCTAAGACTACTTTAGACTACTACACCTATATACATTATTACTACCTCGTAATAAGGGTTACACTATGTTATAGAAAGAATCTAGTAAGCAGAAATATGAAATTTACCTTGATATGTTTCATCAAATTAGAGGCAGGATTAATGATGATATCTGGCTTGAGCAAGCTAAACTCACATGACACAGCCTTTTTCATTATGAAAAACCCTTTAAGGTGCGGCCATGATGTTCAGGTGTTGAAAATTGTCATCCACATCCATAACCAGCATGTTGCCATAACAGCTGTCACCGATCTGCAGCTGCCATTCAAGTTTTTTACATGTGATTTGATTTGACAGGAGTCACGAACATGTTGATAGATAAAAATAAAATAAATGCAGGGATGTAGCGAACACAGACGGTGGGAAAATAGTGCATTAAAAGTACAGTTACAGCACTTAAAATGTACTCAAGTAAAAGTATAAAAATGTAATCTACAAAAAAAGTACAATTACTAGGAAAAACTACTTAATTACAGTAATGTGAGTATTTATAATTTGTTACTTTACACCCCTGGGTGTTAGGCAGCTAGACACTTTCATATATGATGCCATACTGAGTATAGATAGATTGGCATGTGGTTTCAGCTTTATCAAGCTTGCTATTTAAAGTTTTTCCCTAATTACAAATGTATGGATATTATTCTAAGCAAATTGTGCCTGCTAACAACCCATAGTTCCTTGGTAGTTTGCTTTGTGGACATAATTTCTATATCTTTTATTCCATATACAGTATATATAGTATATATAATTCTGTCAAGACTTTGATCATGTTTTCATGTATAAAAAAATACTTTGCAGTAAGCAAAATTTTGAAACTTAATATAAACTATAAAGATATTAAGAGAAAGCGATTTAACACAAACGGTTTCTGTTGGAGAACACAGCTTCTGTGTCCATGTGAACGCACAAGTGGCTGCATTCCAAATGTCATAAATCAGCCTCTGAATGGAGGGAGAACAATCATTATAGATAGCATCGAACTGAATTTCCAATAAAAATTGGCTTAATACGTGACTTCCAAATGACTTATTTTAGAGCCGCAAATCTTTCAGCCCTCTACTGCTCTCACAGCAGTACAGCCTTTTAACGCTTTGCCGGTCCGATGTGCCGCACACGACCCACGGTGTGTTTCAGAGGTTTATGTTTTTGAAAGATAAAACTCCCAAAAAAAAAAAAGTAAACATAATACATATATTTGGAAAGCTGAGATACTTGTGATTCGAACGATGTAAACCTTTTTAAGATACAATCAACACAGCGGGTACAATATGTCTCTTTGTCAGACCACCAACAGCCACATAAACAAACCCAAACTGGAAGAAACTCACCCATGAAGCCTCCTGTTAATCCACTGATCCATTACATTCCAACAAAAATGGTTTGGTTGCACTGTAAAGGGTCCATACAATCCAATTCAATGAAGTATTTAGTCCATAACACATTTACATATCAATAAACATCCACGGAATATAGTAGTAGCATTTCGCGTTAGCCGACAGCGCTATCACAACTTCGACGCATTCTATGATCTATCGGTCATAACTTCAGTTCAGATGTAAACATTTCCTATATCCGGTATCAAAATGGAAGCACGCACTCTGACCATTCGATTGACACCTCATTTGACCCAATAGGAGCTTCCATGTCCTGTCCAAAGCCTTCAATAGCCAACCACAGTCTGTGTCGAATGTAAGGGCCTCCCC
Organism: Xyrauchen texanus; assembly: GCF_025860055.1. Classification (NCBI taxonomy): domain Eukaryota; kingdom Metazoa; phylum Chordata; class Actinopteri; order Cypriniformes; family Catostomidae; genus Xyrauchen; species Xyrauchen texanus. The sequence continues at coordinate 12,011,928 of NC_068317.1, forward strand.
CATTTCCTTTGTTTCCTGATCAAACCAATTATATCCGAAAGTGTGAATGACAGGCAATTCGTATAGCCAATGAAATTCTGAAAACAGTGATATGCGGCTTTAGTGGGACGATTAGAGCACGGTTCTGTAATGTGTGTGCGCAAAGTTGCCTTGCCATTACCGAGTGTTTTGTGCGTCTGTGCGTAAAAGGTGAAGAGTGTTGTTTTGGAACTGTTTACACATTTGGAGATTTAAATATGGTGAAACGGACGCGAAAAACTGGATTTTCACTCCAGGATGTGATATAAGCAGGCATTCATTGTGAAAATGATGATTTTGGAGATGAAATTTCTGAAAACAATAGGGATGATTCAGAGGCAGAGGAAATGTTTATGGAGAGATGAGACATTGCTCTGGACAAGTAAGTGTTTTCTTGTGTTTTATAACATATATTACTGTATATTCCGCATAAATAAGCTTTAGTTTGAATAATGAATACACATTTTGTAATTACCCTTTGTTGTGTGTTTCCTCAGTGAGTGTTTGAACCGTTTGTGTGTGTTTTTTGTATTTGTTTGTGCGTGTGTTAGGATTTAGTTCATTGTTTGTTTCAGATCTATTGACATGCTATATAGATGTTTTGTATATTTACTGTAAATATGTATTTATATATATATAAATGGACGCGAAATATATATATAAATAAATCAATAAATATAAGTTGAAAATAAGAATATATGTTGTGTTTGAGAGTCTATTTGTTACAATGCTGAATTCATGGGGGAGGTGTAGGCCCATCTATTTGTTCCATAGTACATTGGCAAAGTATACAGTATTTACAGTAAATATTCATACAATAATACATATTTACACACTCGAAAAGAAAAACTATATTATATATATATAGAATACAGAAAAGATGGAAAAGTTGTGTCTAGCTTTGTAAATTACATTTATTTATTCTCACTGAATCAGATAGCGATTGGGAGCCGGATACTTCTCCCCCACTCAGCAAGCGGCCACATAAAGTGGAGCAGCAGGTCAGCATCTCATCAAGAGAGGAGCCCCATGAACCAGAAGGCTTTCAGAGAGACCCTTGCTGAGGAGCTGGCAGAGTTGGGGTCTCACTCCACAGCCAGACCCGTATCTCCTGCTCCACGAAGAGCACATCACAGGCCGTTGCATATCACCAAATCTTGCACAGCTGGTCATCTGAAGTGCAGGCAGTGTCATGCAAAGACACCAGTGAAGTACTCTTCCTGTGATGTGCCTTTGTGCTTTGTACCCAAATGTGACTGCTACAATGACTGGCATGTTGCTAGAAACATGTACAATTTTATAATGGTGTGTAAATACTTTGTGTAAAAATTCATGTAAATAGTTTGTTGTGTATTTTTTATATAAACAAATTGTCCACCATAGCACTAGTTTTGACTTTTTATATGCACAACATTTAGTTTCAAGAAGGGAAAAGGCACTCTAATGTGTTTATGGATCAGTTACTCTGTGTCAGCAAAACTAATAGTGGATCTGGATATGGAATATGATAGCTCTAAGTGTCATCTTTCATTAGAGCCCAAAATTATGACTGTACGTTGAAGCGTTCAAAAGTAGTAGCCTTTTTGTCCTAGGTTACCAAAGGGTCCTTTTGGAGTATCCAAAAGGCACATTTGTAAAACGCCTGGGTGTACCCTTACAAAAACATGGGTAAAATATTCATTTTTTATGGTATTGTTATAACATTTGAACTTGGACTAGGTAAGGCTTCATGCTGTGATCCCATTGTGTTCTCAAGCTAATAGCTACAAGTTATAGTCATCTGCAGGCATCTGTATGCAAAATAAAATTTCAGGCAGAAAAACAAACTTCTATTTCATTGTGTTCAAACTTCTATTACTCAAAATCAGTAGCACTTACAGTAATTCTGACTGCTGGGGAAAAAAACTTCAGAGTGTCCCCTTTCAAATGTGACCAAAACCATGCATGTACTCCAAAAGGTTCAAGAACAGCTTTAAATTTACTTTGGGTATGCCTTGATTAGGCGTTTTAGGCTAATTTTACAGGATTGGGAAGAGGTTGGGAATAGGGCATAGGGATGATCTTTCCTGAACATTTGAAGAGTGTGCTTGTGCGTTTATGCTCAAGTGCATCGGGGGAGCCCCGAAGTCTGATGTAGAAGAAAACAAAAACAGCGTAATGCATCAGGACACGTTGCACGCCAATTTCATGTCTTCAGCAGCTTTCTTGCATTAAAAGTCTTTCTGGTGAATGTGTAAATGAGCTATTATAATGTATTTATTTTTTGGGTGGCGAAGGACAAATCTCAGTTGCCTCTGTTGTCTGAGGCCGTCAATCCGCACATCTTATAATGTGGCTTCCTGAGCGTGTTGCCGTGGAGACCTAGTGCGTGTGGAGGCTTCACGCTATTCTCTGCAGCATCCAAAACTCACCAAGCGCCACACTGAGAGTACATTATAGCGACCACAAGGAGTTTAACCCAATGTGAATCTACCCACCCTAGCAACCGAGCCAATTGGTTGCTTAGGAAGCCTGACTGTAGTCACTCAGGACACCCTGGATTCAAACTTGTGACTCGAGGTGTGGTAGTCAGTGTCTTTACTTACTGAGCTACCCAGGCCCCTGATGAGCTATTCTAATTTAATTTTCACAGAAGTTATTACTCCACCCCCTGCATAACATCATTGACGACAGCTTTATGTTGTTGAACCAACGTAGTTAGAATGATGGATGTGCTACATAGTTACTATGGTTTCGGGAAACACTCGTGACTTGCTAGTTGATTTCTCCAATGATGCATCGTGCTTGTGGTTAAGCAGTGAATTACATTGTTGTTTGTGAAACACATCCCAGAACCAGAGAGCATGCTCAGGCATCTCGTTTTGATGATCATGGTACCTGTGTCTCATTTTCCTTTTTCTACTTTAGCTCCACTCATGTTCTGTCAGGATAACTTAACTCCTACCTGAATTTACTCTGTTGTGGACTCTACATTATTTATCTGCTGATTTTTCCTTTAACTGTTTTAATAAACATTAATTACTGCTGCTCTGCATTTGAGTCCAAATGTTCTCCCCTGACAGTTTACAGTTAAGAAATAATGTGGAGTTCTTTCTGAAATATCAGCAAAACAAGTTACAACTTGGTACAATGGGTCTGTATACTATGTCGGACATGTAACAGGTTGATAAATATACATCCTCACACGCTAAACACTTCTAAAGCCTGAAAAAATATGTATTTATAAAATATGCATGTGTGATAGTAGTTTTACTCCTATTAAATCTGCTTAAATTAGTAACCCACATACAGTAAATAATATTTGACTTCAATATCACCATTCATTGTATATTCAGATTTAATTTTAACAGCCGTATTCGATTGAACATTTGTTACTTACTGCATTCAAAAAATGACAACATTTTTATTCATATATCGTTTTGATTCCATTCACAAACAGTAGCCAATCCCAAATCCCCAATAAACTGCAGGAATGGGTAGTTTTAGCCCCACAAACAGCACCTTTGGTGCACTTTCACCTCAATTTCAGTGAAGCGCCCATAGACAGCAGTTATTTTGTTACCTACTAAAAGAACCCGGAAGTGGCAGGGCGGGGCATTGGTTTGTAAACAGTAACTTCATCTATTATTATGGTCTCACCTGTTTCAGATTTACCCACCCCTAAAGAGTGTGTAAAATAGGTTGTTCACTTTAGATGTTTATTGGACAGTCTCTTGCCAACCAAGTGCACATTCTTTGATCAGAATAAGCTGAAAGAATTAGAGGACTTTATGCCACAAGTCAAAAGTCTGGCATTACAAAACTACCATATTGATAGACTGGGTATGGTTCTTCAAATGCTAATCTTTATTATATGCATTTTTATGTTGCGCTCCGTTTGAGTTTACCCTACTCTAGGGAACGTTTTTATTAAAAAATTAGCATGTAATTTACATATTATGCTAATTTACAGGTTCATGATTTTATTTTGGGGGTCTACTACATAGAATAGGTTTACATGCTTTTATGTTCAAAAAACACATAATTTTTCTCATACTGTACATTTCTGCTAAACCTATTTCCATCCTCTGGCTCAAACGCTCTGATTTAGGTCCTGTCTCTGTAAAGCCCCCTTCCGAAAAGCCCAGTCTGCTTCTGATTGGTCAGCTGTCCTAGTCTGTTGTGATTGGTCAACCGTGTAGAGCATGTTGGAAATGTAACACACCTTACCATACGAGTTTCAGGCTTCCTGAGCAGCTATAAACACTATTGTAACTATAGTAACAGTGGCATCGGTTTTTGCCGTACCAGTTTGAGTCCAGTAATGAAAGTTTGAAAGAACAAGCTGACCCGAACCACCTTTGCAAGTAAGACTTGATGTTTCACAGTGGTAAGTTTTACTTTTGTAGCTTTCTTTCAAGTTCACTGTTGATTATTGTGAACCTAACAAAGCTTCAAGTAAAAGACACATAGTGCATCTAAGTTAGTCATCTTTTGCTGGAATGGGTTTAGCTGAATTTCTTTCACATAAAGCTATGAATGGAGTACAGAGGCTTACTCCCAGTTGGACATTACCAGCAGTATTAGAGAGTTAGTGAGCAAGTTAGCTCACTAAGATGTGATTACCTTGGACAGTGGCTGTAACATTACAGCTTGTAATTATATAATTATATAAGACTCTTGAGAGTCTCCATTTTGTTGCGCAGTTTTTGGCTAAAGCTGGCCCACAGCTGAATAGTAAACCCTTACCTAAACAATAACATTACATATCAAGTTAGAAGAGCACTACCGTGGATTGCAGACATAAAATTACCGTTGTAAAAATAAATCCATCTCCACACTTGATCACTATTCATGATGTAAGAATGACAAAACATCTGCATAATTCTACACAATTGTAGGTAAAAGTGGGCCCGCAGCTGATTAGCAAACTATTTCAACACAATAACATTAGCTAGCAGGTTAGCAGAGGCCTACTGCTGTGCACTGGGTGTATACCGTAGCTACAACACAAAACTCTGCATTTGAACACTCGGTAGCTGATAAATCCACAAATAACCAGGCATACTTACAGGTTGTGATTCTGAGGTGCCAAATTGTCCAAACAAAATGTGAACTGCGCCATCTTTCAGGATTAACTGCTTGAAAATCCGGCATTGGTTATGGTTGTTCTGCTAAATACTTCAAATCAATTGTAACCACTGTTTCTTCAATTTGTCTGCCTTTGCAGATCTTTAACATGTACAAACAGCTATATTACACACTACAGGAAAGGTAAAATCCCAAAAAGCATAAGAAAGCCTTTTTAAGAACTTATGGGAGTTCCTACGTGTATTTCATAATGTAATGACACCTGAGCCAAAACCTGTTGCCCAGGGATCAAAATGCTGTCCTGTATCATATTCTGCTATAAAATCCCCCCACCCCAAGATGATGGCCATAAAAGGCCAATATCGACTGCTGAATGAGCAATCATACCCAGACGAATAATGAGACTTGAATCACCAGAGGCATTTCCGCTCTGATATGTATCTAAGTGGGCCAGCACACCTATATTCTGTTATCTGCAACTGGAAAATGTCTAGAGTATTTCAGGGGAAGAGAGATGTTATTGCTGTAATGGTTGTTATTGGTTGGTATTACCTCAATTGATCGTGACTTGTTCAGAAACAAGTTTGCAATGTATTTGTAATCTTGTGTGACTGTTTCAATGGTAATCATGAGTGATGGTTCACAGATTGGTTCTTTGATCTTTGGTAAACAAAACTGAGCCAGTGAAAAATAGTTTGAGTTCAAAACTGTCTGAGCTCAGAACATATTTTATTTTATAGACTAGTTTTATTCTTATTCTTATTCTTATTCTATGAACACACATTTCCAAAAAATTTGATTTATTACATGTCTCTCTGGAATACTTGATTCTGATTGGTCAATGGTGCCATCTAGTGGTCTGATATTTTTTATTTCAAAAGATCAAGGAAAATTAGTTTTTCAATATAAGACCGATTTAAATAAGGAAATTTAAAGATGTCGTATCACTTGCCTGCCATTTATTGCCCAAGTATCTGTGGGCATGTGTGAGCAGTTTTTCCAGCATTAACCTTTATTATTCTCATTTTGAGAGTTTGGCCCTCCATAAATATGTCAAGTTGAGATATCCTAAACTTTGCAGAAATTGGTACTAGGGAGGTCGAGCTTGTTGAAGATCATATCTTTCTTCAGGTCAAGTGCATAGATTCAATTCACAGGTCAATCTCATTCAGTTCCGCTCTGCTGGGAAAATGGTGTGGGTTTGTCATTGAATTAATTTAATCACACACTATTATGAAGTTTTGGGCAAGAGAGAAGATTTGACCCTGTGGAAAATCATTAATGGTCTAAATGAAATTATGGGTCATCATATCGGATATAGGCTACCACTCCACACACTCATTTGGGTGTTCAAGGATGGAGGTCATGATCATAAACTTTGGCTTGAAGGGATGTTTTCGTTATGGGAATGGTGGAAAGAGATATGTTTATTTGTTTATTTATTTACATATGGCAATGTAATTTCAATATTAAATAGATAGTTCAATAGTAAATAGTTCTCTAATAATTGACTTACCTTTAAACCATACCAAATGTGTAGAACGTTCCTTCTTCAGCAGAACTGAAATAAAACATTTACAAGCAATGGCTTAAAGTTAGAAACTTTTTAATTATCAGTTTGTTTCTTACACCAACGTATCGGTGAGCTTCAGTAGACAATAACTGATCGACTGGAGTTGTGTGGATTACTTGTATGCTGCCTAAACATGCCTTTTGGACCGTCAAACTGCAAGCAGCCTGATGGCACCCATTTATTTGCATTTTATAGACAGAGCTGAAATGGGGTTTTATAATTCTCCATTTCGGTTCTGCTGAATAAGGAAAGTCATACACATCTGGAATGGCTTAAAGGTAAGTAAATCATGAGAGAATTTTCATTTTTGGGTGAACTAATCCTTTAACCCATTGCCTTTGTCGAAGATTTGAACTCTTGATTGTCAGTTGTGGATTTTTGGAGTTCTTCCATACTCATAATATCAGTTGGCTTATGCTGCAGTCTTTCCTTAAATTTTAACTTGGCTCTCAAAGTGGATGAAAAGAAAGCAGGTCATTTGAATTCAAACCTCATTATGTCCTGGAACATACAGATAGAGAGGTCCAATTTGCATTTAGATTGTTTCAGGAGAAGAAAATTAATCAGCACTTGTTTTCTTCTCTTTCTCTTTTGTTGCATATATGCATGCACATACAAACACAGGAAGTAAAAGAAAGCAAGGGAATGTGGATACAAGAGTTACATTTGGTCAAATCCATTATTCTGAGATTGCTCACCCTTAACATTTTTAAGCACAGATCACAGTATGCAAAAAATCACATCAGGAAAAAAAACATTTTCACTTATAGGGGCCAATTTTCTCATTTTGCCTACTAATGAAACTTTGTTAGGAACTGGAGATAATCAGTGATCCATCACATTCTAAAGTGTCTCTGAACTGTTCATTTTGAAACACTTTTTGGCCAAGAATTGTACACTTACATAGGAAGAGACCATCTATTTGAAACCTAAAGCGGCCAACCACAGTTTTTTTTTTTATTAAATTGTATTTATTTATTTGTTATTGCCATTTAAGGGAGAATTTATATGGGGGAAAAAAAATTATATAATGACACGTCAATATCAGTCCATGAACAGTTGGACAGAAAATGTCTTGAGTTAATTGACTGTAACACCTGTTCCCTGATAAAAGCGGAAGGAGATGCTGCGCTGATTTAGTGTTTTGGGAACAACTTTAGGTGTGACCAGCTGTGAATATGTGTGCAACACCTCAATGAAATTGACCAGAATGTATAGCCTCTGCTGGTGACATCATTGGATGCACCTGTAGCAGGGCTATATATAGATGCGTCACAGGTGCATCATCAGGTATTTTGTCTGAAGAGCAGTCCTGGGGCATCCCAGTGTGACAATGAAGCGCAGCATCAAAGTGTAGCTTTTTGACAGGGAACATCTCAAATTACTTGAATGTAACCCCTGTTCCCTGATAAAAGCAGAATGAGATGCTGCACTTCATTGCCGCACTGGAATGCCCCAGGACTGCTCTTCAGACAAAATACCTGATTTAGCGCTTTGGGAACGAGAATACCCACGCTGCCGCACTGTGGATGTCCGGACCACTTACGGTTGTGTAGTTGTGCTCACAAGAGAGGTCTCAGATATGAGCTTGTGATGTTGACTCAAGGACATAAGAGCCCAGAGTGGCATGAACATCCAAAATATAAAATCTTATGAATGTGTGCGGAGACGACCAGCCAGCCACATCACAAACAAGCTGCAGAGGGACATCTCTAGCCAAGGAGGCGGAGGAGGCAACCCCTCTGGTAGAGTGAGCCCTGAGACCTACTGGCAAAGCTTGACCGCGCGCCTCGTAGACCAGGGCAATATCGTACCTCACCCAATGCGACATAGTCTGCTTGGTGTCGGCCACCCCCCTGTTTCCCCACTGGCAAATGAATAGTTGCCCTGACTTATGCCACTGGCTAATGTGGTGGATATAAGTCTGAAGGGCGTGGACTGGACAAAGTCTGTGAAGTCTTTCCTGCTCTGATGTTGTAAACGACGGGGAGCAGAAGGCTTCGAGAGTGACCGAATATACAGTCGAGAAAGGAACCTTAGGCAGGTAGTCAGGATGAGGGTGCAAAATTGCTTTAGCCATTCCTGGGGCAAAATCTAAGCAGGCTGGCAAGACAGACAGAGCCTGTAGAACCCCAATTCTTTTTAGAGAAGTAATTGCCATAAGAAAAAACATCTTGAGAGTCAGAAGTTTATCAGACGCTGACTCTAGAGGTTCGAAGGGGGTCTCAACCAGACCCTCAAGGACTATTACTAAGTCCCATGAAGGGATCCTGGTCCTAGTAGGAGGTCTCAGTTGCATGGCTCCATGAATGAAGCAAGTGAGCAGAGGATGTCTCCCCAATGGCACCCTGTCAATCAAGGCGTGGCAAGCCAATAGAGTGGCCACGTAAACCCTGAGAGTGGCGGGGCATGTGCCTCCTGACAATTTTTCCTGCAGAAAGTCCAGAACTGAAGCAATCTGCCAGTTAACTGGATCTGCATTATGTGCACTGCACCCTCTTTTAAAGACACCCCATTTATTGGCGTAACTTCTTCTAGTAGAGGGTGCCCTAGCACTTAGAATGGTCTCCATAACGTCAGGTAAAAACCCAGTGTCCCTCACAAACATGAAGGTTCCACAGCTCGGGCTGGGGATAAAATATTGTCCCCTGCACCAGGGACAGAAGGTCCCTCATGTCTTGAATCGCCCACGAAGAGCCGTCAAGGAGAGACATTATCTCAGAGAACCATACCCTGATCGGCCAATGCGATGCTATCAATAAGAGGCAAGACCCTTGCTGGCGAACTCTGGCCAAGACTCCTGGGAGCAGAGAAACCGGAGGAAACACATACAGGCACATTCTGGGCCATGTATGTGCCATCACGTCCAGACCCAGGGGGGGCTGGGTGACACATAGAGAAGTAGACGGGACATTGCGTTGTCTGTTGGGAGGTGAAGAGGTCCACTATCGCTCTATAAAATCTCACCCAGATTTGTTCCACTAACTCTGGGTGGAGTTTCCACTCCCACATTGGTATTTTCTGTCTGGACAGTAAATCTTCTCCCACATTCAGGCGTCCAGGGATATAAACCGCTCTGGTCAAGTCAAGTCAAGTGGTTTTTATTGTCGTTTCAACCATATACAGTTAGTACAGTACACAGCAAAACGAGACAACGTTCCTCCAGGACCATGGTGCTACATGAAAACAACAAAGGACCAACATAGGACCACATGAGACTACACAACGGAATAAAATACCTATATAAACTACCTATATATATACCTATATAAAGTGCACGTGCAAACATGTGCAAAAAGTACAGGACAGTACAACAAATTACTGACAATGAACAGGACAATAGACAGTGCAGCGCCGACCAGTACTCAGTAGTGCAAAAAGATGACAGTTTCTAAAAATGTAAACATAACATACTATGAGATAATGTTCTATGCACATAGCAGTTATTGAGGTAGCAGACAGTTATAAAGTGACAGTTATTAAAGTGCAACTCAGGACACGTGTGTGTCAAACCAGTCTCTGAGTATTGAGAAGTCTGATGGCTTGGGGGAAGAAGCTGTTACACAGTCTGGCCGTGAGGGCCCGAATGCTTCGGTACCTCTTGCCAGACGGGAGGAGGGTAAAGAGTTTGTGTGAGGGGTGTGTGGGGTCGTCCACAATGCTGGTTGCTTTGCGGATACAGCTTGCGGATACAAGCTCTGATTGACCGGAGCTTGCCCTGGGCTCAAAGGAAAATCTGCCATGCCAGTCTGTTGAGCTGGCGTGAAAGTAGACCACCTTGATGGTTTATTTAAGAGAATACTGCTGTGTTGTACACTGGCACCAGGACATGGCAGCCTCTCAAATACTGGGAGGAAGTATTTCAGAGCCAGAAATACCACCATCAACTCGAGGCAGTTGATGTGCCAATCGAGCTGATGACCCTCCCATTCCCCTAGAGCTGGACAACCACTTAAGACCGCACCCCAGCCCATCAGCGAGGCATCTGTCGTTAGCAATTTGCAACATAAGACGCACTTAGAGTGGGACCCAAAGTAAGGAACCGGGGTCTGAACCACATAGAAAGGGTGCAAAGCACGCAGCCTTGGTTGAAATCCCCTGGCTTTGAGCCACAACTGAAACTGTCTCATCTGCAGAAGGCCCAAAGGGATCACCGAGGATGCAGATGGCATGAGACCTAGTATTCATTGATACTGATGAACAGTCTAACATTGGCCTAGCCTGACTTTGCTCAGGGTGTTCTGAATGGACACGATTCAAGCAGGAGACAATTGTGCCTGTATTATGATCAAATTCCATACAACGCCCAGATAGGTAATTTCCTGAGTGGGAGAGAGAACACTCTTTTTGACATTGAGTCTCAGAACTAAAGAAACCAGATGAGCTAAGACGATATCCCTGTGCTGAACTGCCAGTTCTTGTGACTGTGCTATTATCAGCCAGTCGTCTGTGTAATTCAGAATGCGGATGCCCCGGAGTCACAAAGGAGCCAGTGCTGCATCCATGCATCCATGTGATAGGGCTAGGCCGAATGGAAGAACCCGATATTGGAAAACTTCGCCCCCGAAAGCGAACCTCAGGAACTTCCTGTGTTGTGGCAGAATTTCTATATGAAAATATGCATCCATGAGATCGATCGTGATCAACCAATCGTGATGTTGGATTTGAGACACAACCGTCTTGACAGTTAGCATCTTGAACTTGAACAACGCCCTGATTGAGCAATTCAAGCCTCGAAGGTCTAAAATCGGACGCAACCCCCCACCCTTCTTGGGAACCATGAAGTATCTGCTGTAGTAACCTGACTCTTTCTCTGGAAGGGGAACATGTTCTATGGCCCCTTTGACCAAGATATTTAGCAGTTCTTTCCACAGTAGACATGCTTGTTCCGGTTTCACGTTATTGGAGACCATGCCATTGAAATGCAGAGGATGGCGATCTAATTTAATTCTGTAGACTTTTTCTACTGGTCTTAGAACCCACATAGAAACACCTGACTCTCTGAAATGGGTATCAATTTTGACACTTCCTGTTGAGGGGATGTTGAGTATTCAGCATCGTGGACTAAGGCAGGAAGTAACGGAACACCAAACATTTTGCTGGAAACCTCTAACTCCCGAAACACCAGAGGTATCGTGGGGTATCGGGAAGGTACAGGTGAATGCTTCACATGCCGCTACCCGAGGGGGACTACCCCCACAAGGCTGGGCGCAAGACCGTCAGGGTTTTTTCTTCTTAGAAATGACTGCCCTGAGGTCTTAATTTGGGGGCTGCTGAAGGCAAAGAGCCGGCCCCCAGTCTCTGTGAGGGGCAGCACGACTCGCCACGCTTTGTTTTTGAGCCTCCCTTCTAGAAGGACCGTAGCGGGGCTGGGTGGCCGGCGGCCCATCCCCTTGAGTGCAGCGAGGAAGGAATTGCCCGAAGGCTTCCTCATGTCTCTTCACCTCCTGAAACCTGGTGATGACTGTGTTTATCGAGTCACCAAACAGGCCAGAATGTGAAACCGGGGCATCAAGAAGGAATACTTTGTCCTTGACTCTGATACCCGACAGATTGAGCCATAAGTGTCTCTCCTTGCTGACTAAAGCAGACATAGACCGGCCAATGGCGCGAGCCGTCTGCTTGGTAGCGTGGAGAGACAGATCCATGGCTCGACGAAGCTCAGAGAAAGCCTCTTCGTTGACCATTGTGCCCGCACTCAGGTCCTTCAACAGATCAGCCTGGTACACCTGTAACACTTCCATAGTGTGCAGGGTAGCACCAGCCTGACCTGCTGCCTGATAAGCCTTCCCCACAAGTGTGAAGGTGGTCCTGCATGGCTTTGTGGGGAGAGTGGGTCTCTTTAGTGATGATGCCAAGCCAGGCGAGAGATAACCCGCAAGTGTCTCTTCTACCGTCTGCATCACTGAATATCCACGTGCCTTGGCACCCACGATAGTCGATTATGTCGAAGTTGAGGGCACGAAGACAAGGGAAGTATAAGGTTTCCTCCATGAACGAGAGAGCTCAACATGGAGGTCATCAAAGAAAGGAAGGGACTGATATAGCGTTCCCTTCCTTTTTTTTGGGTCTCTTGTTCGTGTGTCCAGACTAACTGTGGACTGGCCACAGCCTGCGTAACCACCTCGAGTAATTCCTCAGCCGCTTTATTATTGTGCGTGGAATGTTCAGAGGTTCAGCGTCCCCCTTTTGAATCAAAGAGGCGCCGAAGCTCACTTCAGGCTTACGAGAAGGATCAGCTGGATCTGGGGAGAGAACGAGCGTAAGGAACGGACCCGTCTCTCGCTCCTCAGCCAGATCTATGCAAGAGCCCCATGATGAAAGAGTGGGCGGTGGCTCTTGGAAGTAAACGAGATGAGTGCAAAGCATTTTGACTGTAAACAGATCGCAATGCTCACACCTGCCCCGCCCCAATGCAAGAGCAGCATGCTCTTCCCCCAAACAAACAAAACAAAGCTGGTGTGTGTCCGTTTCAGCCATAGAGCGTAAACATGGGAACACACACCGCTTGCCTTGTTTATCAATCATTCTTTTTTCTTCTTTTTTTAAAGAAAAGAGAAAGGTTTCTGCGCACTGCCTAACATCACCTTGTAGTCATGCTCAGAGTTGTTTTTGTGAACATGATAACTTCCTGGTTTCCATGGGACCAGAACATTTGTTTCAGAGGCTGCTCATGCAACATGCTATCTGTAGCAAAAGAGGAAACTACTTTGTTCCCTGTTTAAAATTGTTTCGGCACAATTGGTTAGAAGTTATCGCAAGTGGTTTATCTGACCTGAAGTGGTGCTCATGCAGGCAATGCAAGTTCATGTTTGGTTTATCTTATTTATTTATCCTGATAATTTATTGATCTTATGATCAATAAAAGCATCAAAAAAGACAAGACTCTTGCTAGTTTGTCTATGGCTACTATTTCACATTCCTCAAATAATGAGTTTTGGCTTCTCAGTGTCTGAAAATGTGAAGTGTGTCCATAATGTTGTGCCGGGTGGATTGTGGTTTGCCCCACAATGATTTTCCATGAGATGAGCACCCCAGAGTTTTGGTTGGTTGGTTGTGACAATTGTTTGTTCAAAAGAGAGGGGGTGGGGCAAGCTTGGCTTGAAATTAATGCATTATTTAAGAAACAGCTCAGTTAATGGACCCACCCACAGTGACCATTGCCAGAAATTCCTAATGGATGGACAGAGGATCAGTACAAAGCCCAAAAAGCTGGCCCAAAAAGAGCTAAACCATCTTCTATGTCCACCAAAATGTCTGCTGTTAGCTGCTCTTCATCTGGTCTAGTGGGTTTTCCAGCAAGGCCAAGCTGATGTTCAGTTGAAAAGTGCATAAACCTCTCTAAAACCAGCCAACATCCTAGCCTGTGAGACTATCTAAGCTTGTTTAAAATGTTTCTGTTTAGGGAGACTCATTATAGTGCATTTCATATCTGGATATATAGAATATTAAAATTATTAGTGGAATGAGAAAACATTCATCCTCCTGGGTCTCAAAATTGATCCCTGTCTGTTGTGAGCTGGACTGAGGCCAAACAGGTTGAATAATTAATAATTTAATGTTGAGTGTCAGTTCTCTTTCTATTGCAGTTTGTCCATCACAGAGTCTTTCTGAAAGGTGCCCTTGCTTAATGCCTACAGGTGTTTGGCTAGGCAAGACCAGACAAGAGAGAGAGAAGACAAGTCACCCAACAGATGGTGTCCCATTTGGACGGCTACTCAGATACCAATGTGTCTTTTACTGGAGTGTACATACAGTATGTGCCAAGCTAAAAATATGATGTTTTTGTAGGTCAGACTAGGACAAAATGGTAAACTAACACAGAGGCTCAGGAGTTGTCTGTTGCTTCTAATCATTTTTGGTCTCAGATTAAGACATTGCAATTGCATATTGTATTGCATATTGTATATTGCAATATATATTTATATATATATATATATATATATATATATATATATATATATATATATATATATATATATAAGAATCTGTGTTCTCTTAAAGGTCAAGTGTGTATTTTCTGCGCCATTAGCAGCACTAAAGGGAATTACAAAAATAGTTAATGTTTTCAAACAGTTTACCCCCAAAATATCACCATCTGCCATTAGTTGATCAAATAGATATTCCCGCTCCAAACTCATGCCATTGGTTGTGTCAATGTTTCTATGTTGTGCTTGAAGGGATGCTCAAACAAATGTCTGGTAGTGTCACAGAGCTAATGGTTTACAAATGGCTTACTTCTAGTTGTCTATCCACATTAATCTGGGAAAGGACAAATGATTTTTTTTTACATATAAAAATGACATACTTTACCCTTAACTTTGTGAAGCCTGTATACATTTCTTTAAATACAAGAAGCTATTTGCCCTTTTCTGTTTGCTGAAATTATGAAAAATCTTGAGAGGCTATTAATTAACTGCATTGTACACCAGCAGCCAGTGAAAAAACACATTTATTTTTTTTAAACATGAGTGGAAAAAGCAAGGTCATCACCAGCAGCTCCAAGCAGTACTAATTCCTTAAACCTTGTTTTCACATGAGACTGCTGACGCATGCTGACGTACACTGTAAATAATTACTGTAAATTTACAGCCAAATTCCTACAGCATTCTTGATACTGTGATTCTTAAATACAGTAGTTTGCTGTTAAAAATGTAGCATTCTGGGAGATCAAGAGCAGACTCACCTTGAAGTGACTAGTTTTACAGTAAATAGCTGGTCTATGCAAGGCATTAGGGGAAAATTAACATTTAAAATCATGATATCATCTCAAACTATAGTGACATTTTGAAACAAATATATATATATATGTTGTGTTTTTTTTTTTTTTAAATCACCATTATGGTGATTAGTGTTCTCTTGAGCTGGCACCTCGGACCTTCTTTACTTTAATATTATGTACTTCCGGCCAGTCAAATTGTGTTTAAGTAAAACACTAGATGATGCACTGTGCTAGTTGGAAGACTAAACGTAAGGTCAGACTAAAAATCTGATCCTACCTCGTAAACGGCACTAACTATGTCAATAGTTATGCATTACACATTAAAATATAAAAGCAAAAACAGTAAAGGATATTTCAGCAAAATGATATCAGCAAACTGAGTGTTTTATGTTTTTGATGAACTTACAGAATAACAGAAGTTGCTAACAAGACACACACAGATATCAACTCTCTGCATACAAAACGCAACAATGGTAACAATTAACAAACAAACTTTTACATAAAAAGTAAAAGCTGAACATGAAAATACAAGTATCTTAGATTGCAACAAAAACAACATCACAATAAACCAGCAAATAGTAAAAAATCTAAGTAAATTCTTCATGCCACAGTGCATGCTGGGAACATAGCTGTTAATTTCAACAACAGTAGACAGTAAGTAATTTAACAGCAATATGCAGCTAAATTGCAGATGTATACTGTAGCTGTCAAAAACAGTAACTTGCTGTTAATTTCAAGAACGGTAACAAACCGTATTTTTACAGTATAATGCTGGCAACCACAGCTGCCACTAGTTTACTGTTTTTTACAGGATTTTTTTTTTACAGTGTATAGGCTAGGGATGCACACGGATAGGCTACCAGAATCACTGGTTATTCGACACATGCAATAGAAGTCTTGAACCTGACCCAAGCCCAACGGCGCAGTCCAAACTGACAGGTTTTGACTCGGGTTTGGGCCATTTTACCATTATTTTTCCATATAAACATGATAGAAGGTCTTTGACCATTGCTCTGAATCTCGCTGTTGTTGTTTTTTTGGCGACTTTTTAGACATTGTGACAAATTAAAAAGAACGTCACAGTTACAGTTGTACATTCCCTGATGGAGGGAACGAGACTTTGTGTCGATGTAATGACATTAGGGGTCTTTTTGAGAGCCTCGGTTACCTCTTATCTTTGAGAAAAGGCCAATGAGAATTGGCGAACAGAATTTGCATGCCACCCTCTGGACATACAGGTATAAAAGGAGGAAATATTTAATATTTGTGTTACTGTGAAACAGATGCACACCTTTTGACACTAGGATCATAGAAGTGCTGCATGTAATTCCTCTGCTCACACAAGTTTTTGAATTGATGTGTGATGGTCTGTTACAACAGCACCAACTTTCCAACCAACAGACTCTAGAAACTCAAGGATTCTTAGAAACCCTTCGTTCCTCGTCTGTCGCTCTCTTCGACGTTGTGTCGGAGAAGCAACACTAGGGGTCTCTCTTGAGTGCCGAATATGCCTCTGATCTATGAAAAAAGGCCAATGAGAAGATGGCATCTAGTATTTGCATACCCCGCCCCCATACGGGTATAAAGGCTCTGCCTCAACCTGGGCCCAGCTCTCACCCCACGTGTCGAGCCCCCCCCCCCCATACCCGTATGTCCGGGGGTGGGGTATGCAAATACTAGCTGCCAACTTCTAATTGGCCTTTTTTCATAGATCAGAGGCATATTCGGCACTCAAGAGAGACCCCTAGTGTCGCTTCTCTGACACGTCTCGTTAGGGAACGGAGGTTAGACATTTTCCATCCTTACACTGCTTTCTACTTCATTACTCTGGACACAAATGTGACAATTAAAAGGCTTTTGGCGGAAGAAAGAATAAGGAATAAAGGATTCAGAAAATAACTTCAGATCATAAACTAATTCAGAAAATAAAAATGTTTTCAACCAACCTGTACAAGCTGAATATCCAAGACCCTGATGTGATCCAAACTCATCATAGAGTATGAGCCATACTTAGCACAGTGGCCTGTGGAAGAATAAATATATGCACATAATGTCAAGAAAAAGTGATTGAAGTAATAAAATACATTTATTCACTCTGTTATATAGCAACGTGGTGAGTCAGCTCTCATGCCATCTCCCAAGGTGACTGGTTTTCCAGCTTGCTTGATCCTGTCAGTGAGCTCTGCCTGATCAAGCTTCCATTGATAGAGGATGGCTGACTGGAAGCAAGCACTCTGCTGTAAGAAAAAAGTTATTGGACATTTGCACTGGAGCTGAATGGATGACAAAACTTAAATTAACAAATATAGAATGAAAGAGGGAATTACAATAACTGTTATTATTACCATCTAGTAATAATTAATGTAACCACTATATAACTAACACAATAGCAATTCAGCAAGACAGTCACTCATACTTGCCTTGTGGATTTTAATGAACGAGGCACCGTTGAATGCCACAGCAGTTGACAGTTGGTGGTTTCCTGCTGGAATGCTCCAAATGTAAGGCAGGATTTGCTACTGGGACTAGTGCAAACATTGAGGACATTTCTAAGGAAGAAAATCAAATAATTATACCCATTTAAACAATAACATTAGGAACTTTATGAATGGAAATATGTTTTAACCTGGGTCACAGACAGGAACATTCCAATGATGAACTTCTCCAGTGTGCATGTGCGTGTACACATAGAACATGCTTTCAACAACTGAAGCAAGATGTCTTCAAACACCAAGTACTTCCTTTTGGTGTACAGTGAACAACAAAACATTTATTTTAATAAAAAAGAAAAGAAAGAAATGGTACAAGGCCACATGAGAAAATTTAAAGCTAGAATTGTGCATGCACATACCTGAGCGGCTGAACGGAGAGTGATCAGGCAGGAAAGTAGAGTTTGGCTGCAATGGAGTGACACACATGCTGGCATGAGATGACAAAGGGATGAAATTGTCACCAAGCATTGATCTCTTTAACGACGTTGATGTGCACACCGGTACGTCCAAATCTTTGCCACAGTCAGCTGCATGACTCACTCTTGACCATCAGCTGCACGTGGATTGCTAATGCAAATGAAAAGGAATGCAAAATGATTTGTACTTTTCAAGATTTTCCTTAAAACCAAAGTCTTAAAGCAAATGGCCATAAAACAAGCATTAGCGTATAGCACAATACGTTATATTTGGCCATATTATATAGAAACTGTACTGTCAAGTTGCTTCTAAAACTATGACAGTGTTGTTATAAATACACAGCACAATACCTAAAAGGTTTTATATTATATGCTACCTTTACTCCTATACATTTTTGCAATCCTGACATGAAAGTCCATGTTAGCGGTCTTTATAGTTATAGTTATAGTTGCTGGCTAACATATGGAGTTTAGAAAATTCATGTTAGAAAATTCATTGATTTTTATTCCATTTCATTTAATAATTGTCACATAAAAAATATTGTACCAGAGGCGATGTCCCCATTGTGTAAAGGGTAGGAATGGTCATCTCTGCCAATTGAAGGTAGATTGCAAACCCTATATATATAAAGTGAGGAAAATAAGTATTTGAACACCCTGCTATTTTGCAAGTTCTCCCACTTGGAAATCATGGAGGGGTCTGAAATTGTCATCGTAGGTGCATGTCCACTGTGAGAGACATGATCTAAAAAAAAAAAATCCAGAAATCACAATGTATGATTTTTTAACTATTTATTTGTATGATACAGCTGCAAATAAGTATTTGAACACCTGTCTATCAGCTAGAATTCAGAGCCCGGTTGCATAAAGCACCTTAAGTTTTTCCGTTAAGTGTGGGACTTAAGGCGTGATTTCCCCTTAACTAAGGGAATGATTTAAGGGTGTTGCATATAATCCCTTAAACAGTTCTCTTAGGTAAGGGAAACCATTAAGTGTTTCACGGCAGCGATCCAGGTTTGCCGTTATAAAAATCTATTGTTGCCATAGATACGCTACTATACACATTAACCTAGGAGCTTTAAAACAACGAATAGCCTACAATAGATAAAGAAATGGATAAGGAAAACAAAAAAAGAAAGCCAAATTGGACAGAGGATGAGAAGTGTATTCTTCTTGATGAATATGGGAAAAGAAAAGCAATTTTAAGAAGCAAATTTAATCCCGTTATAACTGCTGGCAAAAAAAATAAACAGTGGGAGGAAATAACCGAGAAAATTAACGCACGGAACTTAGGAGTAAAGAGGACTGTTTCAGAGGTAATTAAAAAATATGAAAACGTCTCTGTGGGGGGCAAAAAAAGAAATAAGCCTTCATAAGAGGGAGTCCAACAAAACTGGTAAGAAAAAAAACACTCTTAGTTTTTTCCCTATTTTCTTCGCACACACCGAGTGCATTTTGTTACCATATCACAGAGAGCTAACGATAACAAAACTGCAGGTGGAGGACCACCGCCAACAGAATTGTCAGACACTACTAAACTGGTCCAAGACATCCTTGGGGCGGACTCGCCTGTCCTGGCTGGCATCCCTGGCGGCTTAGAGAGTGAAGCGATTCAACCAGAGGAATATAACACGGAGTGAGAGAACATTATTGTCTTAAATCAAATAAAATGTATCACTATGAGGATAAACGATATGAAGATCACGACAGGCGTAATAAAATATTTTTTTATTTGTATATAAATATCAATTTTGATTGGTATTTCTTTGTTTCACGTGTTAGACCTTTCCAGCAATCAAAGCAGCTTCAACACCGACAGAGCGCCAGCAGTACGCCAAACCAGGCAGCAAAGTGAGTTATTGCTTATTTGTTAACAATTATTTTAGTTTTGTTAATTTGACTTAGAACAGCCCCAATATTATTTATTATATTATATTATATTTCATAATTCCTCCAAAAAACTTGTGAATTTTTTTCAAGAAAAAAAGAGAAGAAGTGCTGGAACTGCAGAGAGACGTCCTACAGCTACAAAAGACAAAACTGCAATTAGAGATCGAAAAACTTAAAAAGGAGAAGGAAAATCAAGACCTTTACAACATCATTCTTAATAACAAACTTTTGCAGCTACAAAGTGATGGGAAAATAACAATCACATCAATTGACGAATAAATAAATTTTATGACAGATCTGAAAAGGTTTGTGTTTATTTATGTAATTACAAGGACAGATATATTAACAAAATACCAATAATAATAGCAAAATACAATATAGCTAATACATTCATATATAATATTAATACTAAATAGCACTAGCCTATAAATTACATTACTTTAAATTGCAACTGCTAGCCTACTATACATATTGTATCATTTACATTAATAATAATTATTGTAATAGGCTAATAATACATTTTAATATTAATATTACTACTGCTGCTAATAATTTTTTGTAAATATTAGCCTACTACTACAACTATTGGTCATACTAGGCCTAAAGAATGCATTTACGATGGCATCTCTGGCAACAAATCCAGCCTGTTGGAAATCTTGTTGCAGAAGATTTGCTTCCATGAGCCTCTTCTGCTTCATGACCCTTTTCTTCGAGATCATCTTCCTCTTCGAAGGCAGAATACATTTTGGACATGTTAAAAAGAACAACGCAGGCGACAGTAATTTTGCAAGCCCTTGGAGGCTCAACGCGCAGTTCGCTGTGGAGACAGTGAAATCTCCGTTTAAGCTGTCCGATCGTCCTCTCAACTATCGACCTTGTGTGTGTCAACGCAAAGAATAACCATAATTATCAACAAGTCACAATACATTTTTATACATTTTAATACACAAAAAAAGATCAATAAGTTAGACAACATATACGTTTTTACGTTAAAATATTTTTCAACTTCAACTTTTTTAAAGTTAGTAAAGATAAAAAAAAAATTCAAGTCAGTTTAATATCAAGTTGAAATGATTTGTACATCTAAGTTGTCTGTAACATTATTAAATACATGCCTGTGTAGCGTTAAGGCAATTCATGAAGGGCGTCATGAGCCATGGTCGGCAGGGGTAACCACTGTCCCCTAGCAGAAGACCACCGTACATTCCAGCTTCAAAATCTCTCCCGATCTTGCTCTCTGCCACAATCCTAGAGTCATGTGTACTCCCTGGCCACGATGCAACGACATTTCTTATTCTGCACAGATGGTCACACACTAACTGCACATTAACAGAATGGTAATTTTTTCTGTTCACATACTGATCTTCGTGCGTGCAGGGCGCCTGAATTCTGACATGTGTGCCGTCAATTACACCACTTATTCGAGGAAACCCCGCTCTCCGAAAAAAAGAGGTTTGAATGACATCCAGTTCAACACGAGATGGAAACGTCACAGTTTGGCTTAAATGACGGCAAAGGGCCCCTGCAACCCGGTGAATAACTCTACTGACGGACGACTTATGAACGTGGAAAACATCTCCCACTACAGACTGGAAACTCCCAGTTGCAAAGAACCGAAGTGCTATAAGCAACTGAAGCACAGAGGGTAGTGAGTGGTTGCGCTGGGTAACATGGTCAAGGTCGCCTTCCAGTTTGTCAGCAATTTCATAAATTCCGCGGCGATCAAATCGATATTCTCGAAGCTGTTTTTCATCGCTAAGATGGTCCAAAGGGTTCTCCCTATCCCTAAAAATTCTTCTTGGCACATAATGATCTTCAGCTGGTTCCATAAATTCAGCCATGTCGTCTTATTTTTGTCTGCGTTACTCTTAAGGTAAAGTTTTCCTAATCTTAAACTGTACTTAGGAAAATTACAGTTAAGGGGCTTTATGCAACACTTAACGGTTTTTAAGGGATTACTTAAGTAAAAGATAGACACCTAAGGGTAATTCTAAGGGTGTATGATGTTTCAGTAAAAAAAAAACTTAAGTAACACTTAAGGGTTTTTTTCTGCAACACCCTTAGGGTTAAGGGAAACATAAGGGCGAACTTAAGGGAAAATTACACTTAAGGTGCTTTATGCAACCGGGCACTGACCCTCAAAGACCTGTTAGTCTGCCTTTAAAATGTCCACCTCCACTCCATTTATTATCCTAAATTAGATGCACCTGTTTGAGGTCGTTAGCTGCATAAAGACACCTGTCCACCCCATACAATCAGTAAGAATCCAACTACTAACATGGCAAAGACCAAAGAGCTGTCCAAAGACACTAGAGACAAAATGTTACACCTCCACAAGGCTGGAAAGGGCTACAGGGAAATTGCCAAGCAGCTTGGTGAAAAAAGGTCCACCGTTGGAGCAATTATTAGAAAATGGAAGAAGCTAAACATGACTGTCAATCTCCCTCGGACTGGGGGTCCATGCAAGATCTCACCTCGTGGGGTCTCAATGATCCTAAGAAAGGTGAGAAATAAGCCCAGAACTACACGGGAGGAGCTGGTCAATGACCTGAAAAGAGCTGGGACCACCGTTTCCAAGGTTACTGTTGGTAATACACTAAGACGTCATGGTTTGAAATCATGCATGGCACGGAAGGTTCCCCTGCTTAAACCAGCACATGTCAAGGCCCGTCTTAAGTTTGCCAATGACCATTTGGATGATCCAGAGGAGTCATGGGAGAAAGTCATGTGGTCAGATGAGACCAAAATAGAACTTTTTGGTCATAATTCCACTAACCGTGTTTGGAGGAAGAAGAATGATGAGTACCATCCCAAGAACACCATCCCTACTGTGAAGCATGGGGGTGGTAGCATCATGCTTTGGGGGTGTTTTTCTGCACATGGGACAGGGCTGACTGCACTGTATTAAGGAGAGGATGACCGGGGCCATGTATTGCGAGATTTTGGGGAACAACCTCCTTCCCTCAGTTAGAGCATTGCAGATGGGTCGAGGCTGGGTCTTCCAACATGACAATGACCCGAAGCACACAGCCAGGATAACCAAGGAGTGGCTCTGTAAGAAGCATATCAAGGTTCTGGCATGGCCTAGCCAGTCTCCAGACCTAAACCCAATACAGAATCTTTGGAGGGAGCTCAAACTCCGTGTTTCTCAGCGACAGCCCAGAAACTTGACTGATCTAGAGAAGATCTGTGTGGAGGAGTGGGCCAAAATCCCTCCTGCAGTGTGTGCAAACCTGGTGAAAAACTACAGGAAACGTTTGACCTCTGTAATTGCAAACAAAGGCTACTGTACCAAATATTAACATTGATTTTATCAGGTGTTCAAATACTTATTTGCAGCTGTAGCATACAAATAAATAGTTAAAAAATCATACATTGTGATTTCTGGATTTTGTTTTTTAGATTATGTCTCTCACAGTGGACATGCACCTACGATGACAATTTCAGACCCCTCCATGATTTCTAAGTGGGAGAACTTGCAAAATAGCAGGGTGTTCAAATACTTATTTTCCTCACTGTATATATATATATACCAGTCACCTTGGGAGATGGCATGAGAGCTGACTCACCACATATATATATATATATATATATATATATATATATATATATATATTACTGGAATGTGTCATCAGTATATGTATATTAAAAACAATAATTCATGGCACGCTACAGTAGGACAATCCAATATCACCTAATATTATTAAGAATTGAGTGGAATTCCAATATACTCTTTCCCCATTATTGGCTCCACACAAGAAAGTTTTTTTCTCCACAAAACACATTGATCTTCACTAGGCAACGAAGAGCTTACAGATAAACAAATGGATATGTGGTCTCATTATTGACGTCTTCCCCCACAGTCTGTGCCACACGCCCCTTTGTAATTAAAAGCTTTGCTTTCATAAAACGTTAAAGGCTTGTTTTCAAACTGAGGCTCTCCTTTAAAGCCTTAAGTTCATATGACTCATCAATGACATTTACAAGCGATAATGCAATAGCTTTTGCCATTCTTTAAGCAAAGGATGTTGATTTTGCCATTCCACAATTTATTAAATATCTCACACTTTTTACATATAGACCTTTCTAAATATAGACATATAGAAAGAAGTTATAATTCATCACTGGATCAGACAATTTCTTAATACTGGTTAACACAAACCTTGTCTCACAGTGAAAACGTGACTAAATACATTTTTGCAAAACTTGTTATAAGTGTCTCCAGGTACAATTCCCTGCAGTTTCCTGGTGAAATGAACTCTATAGGCGCTACAATAACACATTCAACAAAACATGATTTTAATAAGTAATTTTACTTATATTTAGCCTGCTATTTTATGATATCGGCACTTTTAATCTAACCCATCTTTTGAAAAACAATACATTTTAGTGCTTGTGTTACAGACCCACCTACATATATACACTTGTTCCAACATGACTGGCTTGTGCGGAAGCTCACCTCATAGAGCATTGGATTTTGAATCAGAGGACCTTGGTTCAAGTCAAGCTATGAACTCAAGCTTACAACTGACACGACAAAGTCACAGAAGTGACACAAAATGACTTAGTTGATTCAGAAAATATGCTTTTCATTTAGCTTTTGCATTTTAAAACGCTAATGGTTAGGTTTAGTCATTTATTAGATAAGGATGTATTTTTTAACTTCTCATATGTATTTTAAAAAACGAATGGTTAGGCTTAGACATCTATTAAGCAAGGATGTCTAATTTAATGTCTCATATATATTTTAAAACACTATGTATACTCATACCATACAGTCTTTGCTATAAAAAATGTTTTAATAAAATATTGAACATTTATGTCACCATAGCAAGGGAAGAGATACAGTTCATTGACCACACATTCACCAAATATCAGGGTATGTTGTCACACTAAATGGAGAAAGATGTCACAGTGAAACCTGCCATTAAACAGCCTATTATAGGACTTTCAGATCAATTTAAACAGTAAAAACAGTTCCGGTTTATTATGTGTCCAGGAGTGTTAGTTTTTCAAGTTTGTGAGATGTTATAGACATTACAGCTGATTTTTTTTATAAAGCTGAATAAGTAATTATGATTAAAAGTAATGGCCAGCATCATTAAATCACTACCAACCATGTTAAATATACAATTTTGCATTCTAAAATTCTGAATCTACAATATGTACTGATTATCATTGTCCCATGTCTGCCAAACATGTGGAATGGTCCAAACATCATCTGCAGCCTGAAAGTGAACTTTTGACCAGTTGTTAGAAGCGAATGCACTAGACTGCATAGGAAAGATATAGGATGCACCTTTGCTCCCTAATTAGTGAAAGACTTAACCTCCAGTGTGCTGTCTGTATTCACTGGTCTCAGATCAGCTTGAAATGCACCTTACTTTCATCCTAACTCCATATACAGCCTCTGAAAGCAGCATTTTCCTACTTTTGGATATGTCAATTGATTCTCAATGTGATAACGCACAATGATTGTAGGATTTTTATGGAAAGCTAGTCCTATTGTACACATACGTGTGTTTAACAGCGTGCTATTTCATAATAAATCAAGGTATTTTTTATGGCATATCTGATGAAACTAGAGACTGTACTCTTTTGACTAGAACAGGTTATAATGTGAAAACGTATGCTGCTTTCTTACCTGATGTAGTTTCTCTGAAAGATTGCCACCATGTTTTGTCACATGACTCGGTGCGCTGAAAGTTTAATTCTTTTACGACAGCCTAGAGTTTCCTGAACAGAACAGATCAGTTGGATTTAAAAAAAATAATAATAATAATACTAAGCCTTGCCTATATCGAAGCCAAATCAATGTCCATGCTGTTGGACGCAGGGTCTCACGAGGATAATGTAAGACAATTTACTAAGTATTAAATTACTTAATTGAAATTACAACTACAAACACATATGACAGCTTGTCCCAACCTGACCATGGGAAAAATTCTACATTATTTATAAAATGTATATTCATTATATCAAGGTAATTGACCAGATTACTGGGTTTGCATTGTGTGCAAACTACAAAAGCCTTTATAGTTCTATTTATTCTTTTCATCTTCCCATAGGAGCATGTCATGTCTTTTTTTTTACAAAAGGTAAACATCGCTAAAACTGATTTAATTCTGTTGAGAGGAGCTGATAATAACTGAGTTGAGAGGTTATCTCCTATGCACTCCACTAATCTAATGTGTTTAATGAGCTTAAAAATATACTATGAACTAAATTACAGACTCAGCAATAAATGCAGGTAGAATCTGCTGACTCTGAATACAGATACGCTGGAAATTGCACACATAAATAAATGTGCTTTATGTCGAAAGAATCTCTAGAATTCTCTTTGTTGTTGACTCTTTGCATCCACTACAAAGGATCTGCAATAAATTAAACCAGAGGTTACATTCTATATATTTATCTAGCCTGCGGTGTATATTTTCCCTGATGCAGCTGTTTTCACATGAGTTTGGGATTTGAGAAAATTATTTTTTTCTTATTTCAAAAGGAGTGCTAGATAGCTATGGGAGGGGAGGCTTCAGATGAATAATCCTTTGGGTACTGTCACTTCAACTGAGAGATTGTAAAGAAAGAAATTAAATGGAGGGAGGAAAGCAAAAGAAAAAAAATGCTCTAGTGCTCCCTGGATGGCCTCAGCAAAAAATAAATAATTAATGAAAAATAAAGACTCAACCACTGTGCTCTCTTAAACATCCCATGGGCCTCCTAACAATGCCAGACATCAGAGTTTGTATGATTTTGTTAATAGTATAGATTAGAAGAGCTAGTGTCAGTGTAGTACTCTTATGAAACCACTCTGCAATAACGTGATGATACATGTGGTGAATATATGACCCCCTCCACCACCCCCTCTCTCTCCCTCATTATACAGAGGTCAAGAGATCATACAAGAGATATAAAATGAAACCATTTATGTCATTCTGTGTTGCTTGGACAGTGTGTATTCACATTATTTCATTTTCACGCCTGCATGAGTGATATTGTGCATCATGCAATTATCTAATCAGCCAATCGTGTGGCAGCAGTGCAGTGCATAAAATCATGCAGATATGGTCAGGAGCTTCAGTTAATGTTCACATTAACCATCAGAATGGGGAAAAAATATGATCTCAGTGATTTGGACCGTGGCATGATTGTTGGTGCAGATGGGCTGGTTTGAGTATTTCTGTAACTACTGATCTCCTGAGATTATCAAACACAATAGTCTCTAGAATTAACTCTGAATGGTTACAAAAACAAAACAAAACAAAAAAACTCCAGTGAGGGGCAGTTCTGTTGAAGGAAACTATTTGTTTCCGCCAACAGAACTGGTCAACATCGAAGGTCAACATCGAATGGCCAGATTTGTTCAAACTGACAAAGTCTACGGTAACCCATATTACCGCTCTCTGCAATTGTGGTGAGAAGAATATCATCTCAGAATGTTATTCTGAGATGCGGGTTGGCGCTGATTTGGTGGCTCGAGGGGAACCTACACAATATTAGGCAGGTGGTTTTAATGTTGTGGCTTTTTTTGAGTTTGTTGGTGTTAAACCAATGGTGGACAACGCAGCTACCTGTTGATGAACATTGTGATACAATTCTCAGTTAATGGTGGAAATGAGTCTACTGCCTTTATACTGCCTATATATATATATATATATATATATATATATATATATATATATATATATATATATATATATTGTAAATTGTATACCTGTCTCTTGCCATTTGGTCTGGAATTTTAAAGCTGTTTGCCTTGGTGCTAAACTTCGACACAATAATAATCTTCACTGGTGAATGAAATTTGAAAAATTACCAGCCAGAGGCTAATCACAGACATTTTAGTGAGTGATTTACGTGCATTGTAGAATGCTGTGCATTGTATTAAAGAGCAATCATGGGATTTTTTTGAATCAATATCAGGATTGTTCAAATGAAGTTCACGATTTATTAGAAAATCAATATTTTTGCCCTAGCCCTCAAGGCAAACGCATTACAGTCCCAGCATGACTGCGAGAGAAACAGGCTCAGTTTCAGTCTCTCTCATGCCTCATAGAAGCATCTCTGACTGCACTGAGGAATGCTGCTTTCATAGTTTGCACTTATTTAAATGAACTGCTTCTTCTTTTTAGAAATGCTGGATGTGATATGAGTGCACAGATAGTTGAATATAAATATCAATACATGGATCTAAAGTATAGATAAAATATTGTTAAAAAAAGTATTGCGATATCTCGTTATTTGTGTCGACACAGTATTAATGGTAATGGACACCAGACTGTTCCATGTGTCTGCCAAACAGTTGGCCCAGGGAGCGAAGAGGTCAAAAAAGAGCATTTGTTTTTAACTTGAGTGATGCCGATCCGAAGCACAAAGTTGTTCGTCTGTGCTAAATTGAACATTTTGAAATGTATTCTCATTCACTGTTGGGGGCATAGTGAACCAATTTTGTGTTTAAAAAACTTTTAATCCCGGAAATCCTCAACATCTTCAATTTGTAAAGATTCTGCTTGACTAGGCACCAAGAAGTCTAGCTGAAGCTCACATCTGGCAAATAAAATTAACAAAAGTGACTTGTCAAGATAGCACATGACTTGAGAACTTTATGCTTCTGAGGAAATACCCCCACATTTAATGGTTATCGCCTGACACTGCCATAAAGACCATCTTGGCAAAGAGACCCTAGAGAGGTTACGGGCAATAAAAGACAGAGAACACACTCCCAGGAAGCCTTGGGAAAGGCTTAAAATACACTGTTTTGTCCTTTGCTACTCTTAAACTAGACTCATCAGATCACGAGACATTGTGATCATTATTCTGCAAACAGCATCTAAAAAGGAATCCATGAACATTTCACACAAAGTAACAGTACTTATGATTTAACCCTCTAAAATTTACAGAATGCATTTGGACCCAAAATGTACACAATACCTATTCTTGCTAGATAATTCTGAAAATGACTTTATGACCTGTGATCACTTTTATAACTGACAAATCAATGATTATAATCTTTAATATTGTGTTATGTTATTTTTACTAAGAATGGTAACTATTCAGGATAAAACACCTCATGTTTATTATCGTTGAAATTCTTTCTGAATTTCAGGAATGTTTATTTTAATACATATTTTATATATTCAGTTGGATCCAAGATATAAATGTTCATGATTAAACGTGCACTATTTTGAGCAGGACGTTTGTAAGACTCCTCCACACAATGGATTATAAATCAACTTTGAAAAGGACAGACCAGTCAACCATGTGACTCTGAAAAGCCACTTCTGATTGACACCTTTGAGGTGTGGCCAATTTCAGCTCAAATGTTTCCTACCAAGGAAGAAGGTAATGATCCCTTTCTTCTTCAGCTCTTTTGCTTCTTCTACTTCCTCTGCAGCTCCTCTGCACTCTTGCCCTCGTGGCTTGCAGCCTCTGTGCCATGTAGAGTCCAAGGAAACTCAGCATCCGAAGTCCCGAAGAAGCCTGTCACTCTCTGCTCTATGCTTCACACATCTAATGGGAGTCGCGAGTCTTCCTTGCGGAAGGCCTCGCTTCATCCATCGAGACAACAACTAACAACGATCATAAGACATCGACTGAACAAACTTTCTTCAAATGCCAATGAACCAAGCAACTCAAGGAAACATAATGCAAGGAAATGCAACGACATGCAAGGACATCTCCAGACTTTTGCTCAAAGTGCTGGTGTATTATTTAAATACTTTGGGTCATCTGATTGTAAATCGATTTAGACTCAAAGAAGGATAAATCGTTCTTAAGGCTTTGTCTACAAACTCCAGTTTATTTCCTCAGAATTGATCATTTGTTTCACATTCTGTCACTTTACTCACCGACCTGTTTCATGTTGTATGTGTTAGATTACTTTTTGTTTAAAATAGCAAGATAACTTGACTGGGGTATATATATATATATATATATATATATATATATATATATATATATATATATATATATATATATATATATATATATATATATATATATTCACGTCACTTGATTTTAAAAGATCTTGCTTCAAAGCTATACCTAAAATATGTGTGATGTTATTTTCAATAAGCCATGAGAATAATATTATTCCAATAAGTTAATTAATCATTGCATATTTAAGTGCAAATTAATCTATCACTTGATAAAAGCTAGCAAAAGTAGGCAGATGCAAAAATGGACAAGTTGTGTGACATGTCCTCATCCTCCAAAATCATGAACAATACTATACAAGGTAAAATAAAATGTAACCAATATTATATTATAAATGGGTTCACTTGCAATAACAATAAACATGGTTTGTGCTGACCACAATGTGCTTTGTGCAGTGAAATATTGGCTGCAATGAGCATAAAACCATTAAAATTGTATAAGATAAACAGTTTTGTTACTGTGTTTGGTTGCCACTTGTAAAATATGGGTCCCACACAAAACCAGTTGAGAGCCACTGGTGTATAATAAGTAGTGTTCACTTGTTTCAACCAACTGCTACACACTTCTATTGTGGCTTTTGAAACTGTGAGAGATTATGATATTTAAAAAATTGCAGGTGCCTGTAAACAGCCTGTTTAGGAGTGTTAGGCTACACTAGCATCAACAGGACATCTATCAAAAGAGCAGCCAAACATAAACATATGAAATAGAAATATGTGGTGTTGATTCTTTATTTTACCATCCACATTGGTTTGTGTCTTTGGAGATTTGAGTTGAAAAAAGGAACAATAAATAAAAGTGACACCACAACGATTTGGCAGAAGACCTACGTGGGGTTTATTTCTTATTTTCTTAAGAGATATTATTTGTGTTTCTATGTCAAAGTGGAAGAACAAACATGTGAGCTTGCTGTGTTGGGGTAAGGAACTGAAAATGTATGGGAAACAAACTGGCTTTTAAATTGAATCATAGCTTATCAGACCTGTCAAGCTGTTACTTTGTTAGCAAAGTTCCCAAATTCACTGTTAGAATTTATACTTCTATGAACTGTGCACCTGCTCTGGTTTACAGAAAATTTAAATGTAATTATACCAACAAAAATGATACATGGAATACAAAGGGGTTTCATGATGATGCTTGATGCATGATGATTATAATACGAAAGGTTCTGGTTTGTTTTAACATTTAAATCTGGGCATTTCTAAAATGTATTTGAAATAAAGCATATGCACATTTTTTTATTGTCATGAAATGTATTTTAGCTATTTAGAATATAATGCCAAATTGCATGATATAAGCAATCAGTTTATGACTCAATATGATATTGTAGTTTCTAAAAATGTAACCATTTGTCCACATTACTTGAATCAAGCAATCTAGATTTTAAGACCACATGTCGCTACAAATCCTACATTGGAATACAACAAAAAGGAACTGTTTTTAACAAGACTGAATACCTTGTGGAAAGAGCATTTATCTTTTTAATGTCAAAAAATACATTTAGACATAACTAAAATAATGATAAATATGATGATAGAAAGCAGACTGAAGTTTTTTGTTTGTTTTAACCAGTGTATGATACTCAAATGGCCAATGTGACTTTCATAGATTTATTCAAAATCCAATTTATACAATCCCAAGACAACAGTTTACACTTCAATCCAGAAAGTCCCATGTTTATCTTTTTGCAAAAAAAATGCCTCTTGTGTGCCTGATATACATGTCTCTTGAGTTGCAAAGTGTCGGTCTTCTAAATGACCCTTTTTTGAATACTGGCAGTAGAATACTGTATGTGCCTTCCAGATTGAATAAGGGATTCATAACAGATTTATAGATATGGTGTGTTAAAATAATATATTTACAAAGCATTAAGTTATGGATTTAGTATAATCCGACCCTTGATTTCTTAGGAATTAGGGTGTGTAATGCTACATTTGCAATTATAACATACAGTATATAAAGTGTACTGTGGTCCACTAAATTAATAGCAAATGGATTTTTAAAGTATGTCCTTTGTTGTTGGATCTGACTATGTACAAATACCAATAAAATCATAGTATAGGTATAGGTATTTTTACAAAAGTTGAATTGACACATTTTGTACACAAGAAATGGCAAGAGCCATTCAATTCTTGTTGGCAGGCTTTGCAATTTGCAGCTTTTAGCATGTCGGTCAGATAAAATAGACTGTCCAAGTGGGCAGTTGTTGGTCAGAATAGGCTGCAAAGTGGACAAGACAATTGTAATAGCACCCTCAGAATACTACAAGTACCCCATTTTCACCTGGTATTGAGATGTATTTTTGGTGATCCTATCACATGTGGTCAGCATTAAATACAGGTCTAAATGGGGTCTAAAATGTTTTGTGATCGGATTTACACATATGAATGTGGTCAAAAACGCATGTGACCACATCACATTTAAGGTGTAAACACTAATCCTTTCTGTATGTGTCCCGGCTGCAGCAAAGAAGCTCCCCTCACCTGTCAGTCAACCGTTGCGCTAAAACAAGAGTTTAAACTTTTTTTTTTCAGTTCAAAAGGAAATAACTGTCCGATCTGAAAATGTTATAAAGCAGATACATACACAAACACAAGAACTTCATAGATCTTCTTCAGTTTGTCTGAAATCAACATGCATGGAAACTTATGAGAAGCACAAACATCTGCAGCTGGTTAATACAGTTAATCAGCAAAAATAACAGACAATTCTGCTTGAAATGTTGCTTTATTGCTTTCAGCTGCATCTAGGAGAAATAGCGCAATTTTTTTAAAATATATTTTTTTATTGCTTTCTTTGTCTTTTCTAACTTTGTTCCAGTTTATTATCATGCATTAACACATTGATATAGTGACTGATATATGTCGTCCTTCCCCTGCAAATCCGATCACAAGTGGTCACAGGATTCGCAGTTAGGTGGCCAGGTGTAAACAGCGATGTGTCTCACCTGAGCACATGTGATCGGATCACCCCAGATGCATCTTAAAACCAGGTTGAAATGGGGTCAAGAAGATTAACTTCTGCCAAATTTGAAGTGAGAAGAGTTAAGGGTGTTAAAGCTGATGTGTATAAATTATCCAATGTTAAAATATGTTCTTCAGTCCCAACTTAATAAGCATAGATGACTAGATTTATAAGAGTGGTGTTTGCCTATGAAAAATGTGCTACCACGTGTTGCTATCAACTCTTATGACAACTCTTAATTGGTATGAGAGATTAAAAACGTGAGACATAGTAAGACATGGCTCATACAAAAAATAAGACTTTTAAACAAACCAGTCACCAAATACACTTTCAAATGTATATGATACAGGCATTACATTTTAGTTACCTCCTGTAAAAAGCATTATTTCAAGAAAGGAAGCATCTTTGAAAAAAAATTGTTTCTTATACCGTATTTATTGGCTATACAGTAAATGCTTCACTTGTTCGTTCTATGATGTTTTCTTTTGTGTTACAAAAAAGCAATTTTCCTATTAAAATCATGGTTAGGTTTAGAGTTTGGGTAAAGGGTTCGATTTTAGGGTGAGGTTTAGGTATTGGTTAAACAGGAAAAATTGTAGTAACATTGTTTGTTGATTTGTTTATTTTTCTCTAAAGGAGCAAAAGTTGTTGTTTTTGTATGACCCAACACTCCAATGTCCTATCTCGTATTAATATTATGTTATCATTTTATATTACCTTTTATAGGAACTGCTACTGTTTTACATGAACCTATGAACTGACATGTTCACAAAGAATTGGATTTGTTTTATTGTACTTTGTGTTTTTAGATCAGCCTCTCTAAGCAGAAATCTATTTGAAGCACCATGTGGTCTGTTTAACAACCCTTCTGAGAATATGGATGCACTTTTTCTTTACGCTATTCAAATGACTAATATATAGGGAAAAGCTTCAAGCATAATTGAAAAACTGCCGAAAGTCAGACAGGCTTTTGTGTGGGTGCTCATGGCAGATGAATATACAGCCGCCGCTTGTGATTCAACTGAAATGAAGCCAGCCTTTAGAATTCATAAAGTGGTTGAAGTGGCCAGCCCCATCAATAGAGATGGAAGTGATACGAAGATTTAAAGCACTTCAAAGCTGCCTTTGTGCTTACAGCATGCCAATGATGAAGAAATTGCTGCATGTTGTATATGATAGCTGAGTATTTACAAGCTAAGAGATTGTGTACTTTTGATATGCAAATTTCAAAGTTTGTTTAGAGTAAACTTTACCATGATGATGATTAGTTTACAGCCTAATTAATCTGTTTACATGCATAACAGATGTTTACTGTAACAACATATGCTGTTGAGTAAGCTTTCAAAAGTGAACTGTTATTTGTTAATATCTAAGCTGTCTGACAAAATCATTACATACTTGCAGTAATTTAAACAATTAATATTTAAAACTTTTATTGGACTGTTATGCATCAACAGAGGGGGTGGGGTTGCTTTTAATAGAACTAATTGCTATTAATTTAACTATTGTGCATTGTATAATAATAATACATCATGAGGAATTCCTATTTTTGGAGTATCAAGTGAATTAAAAACTTAAATGATATATACTTATTCTCATTGTATTTGTCTCTCTCTCTTTTTTGGGATAATGGATGGATGAATGGGTGGATGAACGGATAAATGGGTGGATGGATGGATGGATGGATGGATGGATGGATGGATGTGTTATGGCTCCAGTGAGTTTGTCGGTTTGCTCTGTGTGTTTTGTTATTTTCTCTCCCTCATGCCTTGCAGCCGCTGCCAGCATGCATGATCACTGTTTCCATGGGAACATTGATTGTTCCCAGGGGAACACTAATCATGCCACTAATTAACACGCTAGCAGCACCTTGTTCTCCACTGATTCACTCCCTACTTAAGCCCTTCCTGTTCTCAGTGTCTTTGCTAGACTGTTATTTGATGTGAAGAACTTACCTCACTCTCTCTGCCTAGTTGGTCCTGTCTCGTGTATTTCTTTGGTTGCCTGTCTCTGCCTATGTGTCGTGAGTGTGGTTGCCTTCCAGTTTGCTGTACGCTTGTTCTCTGCGCTGAGTCTTCAACAGAGAATTCCTCTTCTCTACCCACGTGTTGGAAGAGTGATTGCCTTCTAGTCTGCTTGGTGCTAATCCCTGCACCTCACTACGCTTCAATAGAGTATTCCTACGAATCTGCTACTGACTTCGGCAATGCACACACTCACCTGTGAAAACCCTATTCACAGATTTTCCCATTGTGTGGCCATGGTGCGCACGCATCCACAAACTTCTCCCCACTATTGCAGCCAGTGCCGGGATCCTCAGACTTCGCCAGCACAGTTGAAGTGAATATTGCTAATAAATCCTTTGAACTACTCCTCTACTCATGGGTCTCTTTGTCTCACTCTCTGGGTGGATGGATAGATGAGATTTTAACCTGGGTTCCCTTGCATGCTATAGATGTATTACTAGACAAAGAGGGCTTGCACTATCCTGAAGAATTACTATATAAAAAAATCACTTTTTGTCATGTCTTATCTCGCCTATAGCCCTAAGTGAGGCAGGGTCAGCTTAATAGTCAAGCAAATATTTGCTTGACATGCATCTAGTTCTTCCTCATGCACATTTATATATATATTACAACAGTGACACATCAACAGCTGTGCAGCATAACAAAGTGAATCTTCAATGATCGTGGATATGGAACAGGCTAGAAATTATTAATTCATCGAAAATTTCCTTGAAACATGCAGCAGGTCAGCTGGAATCCAATACCATGCCCTCTGTGATCCCACCATCCACTAAACACATTATTTTAGACAGTGTACCTTGTTCAGCAAGACACCATTAAAAGGCCTAGCTTTTATATGCATTGACTTCTCAACATCTCTTTCCTCAGCTGATCATGAACTGGTTTAACCTTGAGTTCAAAGTCTTGGTGAACAGGTGTGAATGCTAAAATTATTTTTGCTACTTTCTGGTGTATGCTTTTCCATGACATTTGAATGAGATGCAGCTTATTCCTTTCCTGTGTCTAATGGCTGTTTTGTTTTCAACTGCCATGGCTCCATTTTTCCCCAGATGTCTCCTACGTACCTTGTTTATTTGTTTGGGTTGTTTATGAATATATAACCAGATCTGTACCTCTGATTCATATGGCAGAGCACTTTGAACATTTCCAGCCCCAACTGTCTAACTCGACTAAATATATTTCCTGTAATGGATTTCTTGCATATTTTTATATCACTCTTTACATAATCCAGCTCCATTTTTATTTTATTTTATACAAAAATGAAATGTAAAAACAGGTTTGTTATAAGAGATCAAAAGAGATCTCTTCTGTCTAGCTTGCATGAGATTAATCCTAAAATTTAAGATGGGAGAGCAACATTGCATATCTTTTTGTTGCACTTTCAATGCACATGAAATCTGAATAGTAATATTTGAAAATGTCTTGTACACTATCCTGCCTACTTGATACCTTTGTCTAGTTTATGAAGGCAGCAAAGATGCATCCTTCACTAATTACAAATTATTGTGCATGCAGTTTGGCAGTTAGTGGAAAGTATTAAGAAAAAAAAGAAAAAAACATTAACGTCCCTTTTTTCTTCTTCTTTTTTTTTTTTTTTTTTTACAATTTAGGATTTTATTTCTCCCCAGAAACAAGATTTCTAGTAATGAAATATTTGCTTGGTTATATTCTACAGCTCACTTGAATTTGTTCTAAATTATTTGATGTGACAGTGTGGTGCCACAACCGTCTGTCTGAAAGCACTTTCCTCAGCATATCCCCTTTAAAAATAAAGTAAGCCCAATTTACATAGAAAGGAGGTGCTTACCTCCTTTGTTTACAGTGACAATCTAAATACCAACATGATCTTATGAGAATAGAACAGACCTTTTATTGTCATTGCACCACCGTTCAACGAAATGTAGTGCTTCTCCTCAGTAGTGCACACATACATGGAAACATACATACAACAAATAAAGACAAAAGGGCTTAAAAATATACAAAAATATAAAAATGTAAATAGTCAATCAGTAACTCAAATCAAGTAACTTATAATGTGTAGTCTCCTAATTAATTCAGTTCAATTCTTTGATGGCACTTGGATAAAAACTGTTCAGGAGTCTGGAGGTGCGTGTCTTAAGAGACCGATAGCACCTTCCAGATGGCAGCAGATTGAAGAGGTGGTTGCCGGTGTGAGAAGCATCCTTTATTATGTTTCTGGCCCGAGATAATCATCTGGTTTTGTATATGTCCTGAAGTGAAGGCAACTGTGAGCCAGTGATTTTCTGTGCTGAATTGATGACTCCCTGCAGAGCTTTTATCTCAGCCACATTGCAACCAGCATACAACACCAGGATGCATTAAGTTGGTATGCTTTCAACAGAACAGTGGTAGAAGTTCACAAGCAACTGCTGTGACAGATTGGTTTTCCTCAGTGTCCTCAGGAAGTACAGCCGCTGCTGTGCCTTCTTCACCAGATATGTTGTATTTACAGTCCATGTGAGGTCCTTGGGGATGTGTGTGCCAAGAAATTTAATGTTGGTCACCCTCTCCACAATTTCTCCCCCAATGTACAGAGGGGCAGGTTCCTCTTTCTGTTTTCTGAAATTAATAACAAGCTCATTTGTCTTGGAGGTGTTAAGTGCCAAGTTGTTATTGGTACACCACTCTGAAAGTTCAGCAACCTCCTACCTGTAGGCAGACTCATCCCCATTTAATATTAGACCTACCACAGTGGTGTCATCTGCAAACGTAATTATTGTATTTGTGCTATGGGTTGGTGTACAGTTGTGGGTGTAGAGTGAGTAGAGGAGAGGAGAGGATGCAACCTTGTGGAGCTCCAGTGCTGAGTGTAATATATAGTCACTGACACCCAGGTTGAGCAGTTTGGTTACCATTCTGCTAGGGATGATTGTATTAAATGCAGAACTAAAGTCCACAAACACGATCCTCACAGATGTTCCCGGGTGCTCCAAATGATTCATTGAAGTGTGAAGAGCTGTGTTGATGGTATCATCTGTTGACCTGTTGTCACTATGTGCAAACTGGTGTTGATCCAGAGTGGGAGAAAGTGTCTTTTTAATGTGTCTTAAAACTAACCTCTCAAAACACTTCATCACAGTGGAGGTGAGAGCCACAGGTCTGTAATCATTAAGGCTGCTGATAGATGTCTTGTTTGGGACAGGCACGATGGTGGCAGACTTGAGGCAATTAGGGACAGCGCATGTTGACAAGGAGATTTTTACCTTGATATGTTTCTTCAAATTAGAGGCAGGATTAATGCTGATATCTGGCTTGAACAAGTTAAACTCACATGACACAATAATGCAATTGGCCTTTTTCACTGCGAAAAGCTCTTCCAGGTGCGGCTAAGATGTTCAGCTGTAAACTATACTTGAGGAATCTGCTTCAGAGGGCCTTCTGCTATCTGAAGCAGACTAATTTTCTGAGCACCCGCCCATGGCCGGTAGAGCACAGGATGGGGCGGATGCTGAGATGGCAGCAGTGCTTGCCCAGGTGGCTTCAAACGTCAGGCTGAAGTGGAACCCTCCACCCTGCCCTGAGCATTCACGGCTGGATGATTGGTTTCTGGGCTCGGAGTGCAACTCACAGCCGTACTCCACCCTTTCTTCCCAGAAGTGTAAGAGGAGCTAACGAAGTCATGTCAGGCACCTTTTACTGCCCATACTGTGACCAACCAATGCTCACTTCCAAGGCCTGTAAGTTCTCTTCCTCTTTAATGATGATGGCTTACAAGGCCGCAGGTCAGGCCACTTCCACCCTACATGCCATGGCCATCCTCCAGGTCCATCAGGCCAAAGCGCTAAAAGATCTGACCGACCCAGGGCTGATGCAGGAACTGAACACTGCGACTGACCTTGCCTTATGTGCGATGAAGGTCACCGAGGTCCTGCACCCCGTCTAGTTCTCGCCAGAGCCTTTCCCCTGAGGTGTTGGCCCCAGCTTCTGTACCATCTGAGCCCGCACACTGGCCTCAGAGAAAAAGACCTGCCCATCAGCCGGCCACCAAGAACCCAAGATGGGCTTCGAGGCAGTCCTGACATGGGCTGCCCGGGGATGAGGCAACTACTCCTGACCGTTCCGGCCCAGGGTATCTCTCCAGCCCCGCCATTGAACCTGTACCAGCACGTGGTGAGTATTACATCGCTGAGTGCCCTCAGGGCCTCAGCACCCACATGGTCAATAAAAGAGCTGTTTCCAGGTAAGTGTGCTTGTATCTGGGGCCGCTTGCCCACCCCAGTCACTGGCCACCGTTGCAGGCTTGTGGAGCAGTACATCCCCCCTGGGCTGTCTTCCAGGTGGGGCTCAAGCTCTGTCATGCGAACCACCCTGGTGGTAAGTCCAGTCCTCCCCCTGGTGCTGCTGTCGCGGATGCCTGGTTAGCACTCTCCAGATCCTCACGGTGGCTCATCAGGCTCTCCACTATGGTGCAGGGCGGGGGTGCCTCCGTCCTCTTTGCATCTTTACCACGGTTGCAGAGGCTGCCCTGGCCCTGCTGAGGGAGCAGGGCGTATACATTCTCAATTATCTCAACGACTGGCTAATCCTAGCTCACTCGTGAGCTCTATTGTGTGCGCACAGGGACCTTGTGCTTCAGCACCTCGAACAACTTGGGCTTCAGGTCACCTAGGAGAAGAGCAAGCTCTCCCTTGTTCAGAGCATCTCATTTCTCAGTATGGAGTTGGACTCGGTCACTCTCAAAGCACATCTTATGAACGAACGTGCTGACCTGCCAAGAGCTTCAGTTAGAAGGTAGCGGCACCAGTGAAACTATTTCAGAGGCTCCTGGGGCATATGGCATCCTCGGCGGTGGTTCTCCCCCTCGGGTTGATGCATATGAGACCATTTCAGCACTGGCTACAGACTCGAGTCCAGAGGTGGGCATGGCACCACAGCACCCGGAGTGTGATCATGCCACAGTGCCATCAGACTTTCAGCCCTTGGTCGGACCTCTATGGGCAGTTGTTCCCCTAGAGCAGATCTCAAGGCACTTTGTGATCACAACAGATGCCTTGAACACGGGTACCATGTGCAACGGGCAAGCAGTGTCTGGGCTCTGCACAGGCCCCGACTTCAATTTCACATTACCTGCTTAGAGTTGCTGGCGGTATTGCTGGCCCTGAGGAGGCTTCGGCCGTTGATTCAGGGCAAGCATGTGTTGGTCAGAACCGACAACACAGTGACCATATTGTACATAAACCGCCTCCTCTTTTGGAGTCTGCAGACCTTGAGGCCTCTGCAAGCCTCTCATCTTCCAGGTGTCCTCAACCATGCAGCGGACGTGCTCTCACGGCAGGTAGTGCTCCACAGGGAGTGGATGTAGTCCAGCTGATTTGGGAGAGATTCGGGGAGGCACAGGTAGACCTGTTCATCTCACATGTATCCTCTCACTGCCCCCTGTGGTACTCCCTGTCTGAGGCCCCCCTCGGTACGGAAACCTTGGCGCACAACTGGCCTCTGGGGCTACAATAATATGTGTTTCCTCCTGTGAGCCTCATTGCACAGACTCTGTGCAAAGTCAGGGAGGACAAGCCGCATATCCTGTTCATTGCGACATACTGCCCCAACAGGACTTGGATATCGGATCTGATGCTTCTGACAGTAGCACCTCCCTGGCACATTCCCCTGAGGCATTCCCCTGTAGGGAGCCCACTTTAAGCCCCTGGAGCAGGCCGAGCTCAGCACTCTGTCCCTGAAGATGGTCCTCCTGGTGGCGCTCACTTCAATCAAGAGGGTTGGGGACCTGCAGGTGCTCTCTGTTACCAGTGAATGCCTGTAGTTCAGGCCGGTACACTCTCACGTGATCTTGTGACCCCGGCAGGGTTATGCACCCAAAGTTCCCACCACTTGTTTTCGGGACGAGGTAGTGAACCCGCAAGCGCTCCCTTCAGAGGATGAAGACCCGAACTTGTCGTTGCTGTGTCCAGTTTGCGCCCTGTGCATCTATCTGGACCGCACACAGAGTTTTAGATGGTCGGATTAGCTCTTTGTCTCTTTTGGAACGCAGCAGAAGGGAAAAGCTGTCTCCAAGCTGTCTTCTCACATACCAATCACACGACCTGCCGTGCCCCTTGGGAGTCCAGGCGCAATCAAATAGAGGTGTTGTGTCCTCCTGGGCTCTGGCAAGTGGAGCCTCCCTA
This sequence comes from Xyrauchen texanus, assembly GCF_025860055.1. Classification (NCBI taxonomy): domain Eukaryota; kingdom Metazoa; phylum Chordata; class Actinopteri; order Cypriniformes; family Catostomidae; genus Xyrauchen; species Xyrauchen texanus. Next base: position 12,053,176 of record NC_068317.1, read on the forward strand.
GAAGACATATGCAGAGCTGCAGGTTGGGCTACAACCAATGTCTTCACAAGGTTTTACAAACTATGCATAGAGCCAGTTTAGACCTGAGTGTTACGCGGTGACAGCGAGACATCAAGGCCTCAGTTTCGGAACACAGCCATAATTTGAACTCATTTTGATTGTACCAGGCCAGCTATGTCAAAACCCCATTCTTAACAAAACATCCTCATTAGGCCAAAACCATGTTTCCTGTGAGAAAGGTTGTGAAGTGTTTGGATCGCCCACCACATGCTCCTATTTTGAGAGTCTGTAACTCACTCTTTCTAACCCTTTTATCTATGAAGCCAATTCAGGTTACGTTTTGTGCTGGAGGGCATGGAACACCAGGCAATGCACCCTGGAATTTGGGGCTTAGGAACAGGTGAGCCCTGGCTCTGGTCTGCAGCCAGTCCCAATGACAGCAGACCCAGTGTCTCATCTGACACAATGGCAGGCCAACAGATCTTTCTGCTTTGAAGGCAGAGACGACTTGTAAAAGCAAAGGATTGGAGCTTCAAGCCGCCTCATTAGCCCCTTTGCTCCCTCTTGAGGGCAAGAGTGCAAGTGGAGTCTTTGGTTGGTTCCAAAAAAACAAAAAGGTTATGTTACAATAATTCCATATAAAGTGGACTTTAAGGTGTATTCGTCCAACTTAAAGGGATAGTTTCCCCCATATGGAAATGTCCTGGATAAAAAGTGTACATCAATAGGCCTACATCACTTGGCGCACCAACTTAGTACTACACACAGAGAAACTGTATAAGTATTTGAAATAATGATAATTTATATTAACCATATATTATGTCATCACACTTCATGTATGTAGGGCGCAGTGAACACTACGTTGGGATTATGGACCTTATATATTGTAACACATCTCAGCACTCGACCCCTTTGGTTTTATTTATTTTCCCTCATCTAACTTATTATCATGCCTGTGATCAAGAGATACAAAACATGAAATAAAACCTAGGGAACCTTTAATTATCCTGTGGGGATGCAACTGAAAAAGAAGCAAGGGTTTTGTTTCTTTTTTTACATTCAGATGGGTAAATGGGTGAGTTGTGCTGAGGTTACATGAAACCATAAATCCTTTGATGTCTATTTTAGGCATAAATCAAGGACATGTGTGCTTATGACAACCAGGATGTAAAACAGATATGTATAATTCAAACCTAAAGGTGATAAGTAGGGATTTATGATGAAAGATTTAACTGAATAATCAAGACATGTCCACTTCTGTTTGTGTTTGTATATAGGTCAGTATTTGAAAGGCAGATCACAAGAATCCTCTCTCTTTCAAATATAACTGCAAAGACGTAATAAACTACAAGGTTTGTATTGTATAAACCACCAGTGTAAAATATGAGAACTCCTCTTCAGTGCAGAGTCATTTAATTGTTCCGTGAAAAAGCAAACCTTAATACATAATTTTATTTAAATAAATCTCTAACAATGACTGTTATTGTGCATTTAAAGTTTCACAGTACACCGTGTGAAGTTGCTGCCTTTAGGAGCTATTTCTACCTGAGCTGACTCCTAAAAAATGCTTTTGTTGGTGAAACCTAGTGTAAATTCAGTCAGTTTTAATAATCATGACGTAAATTCAGTCATTTTAATCATTTGTATTGTGTTCCTTGAACGAAATCTACATCAGTACTGCTTTTAGTAGACTTTACTTGCCAATGACTTGTTTTACTTTGTGTGAACAACATTCACAATCTTCTTCCTTATTATGTGATCTTTGTTATATTTTATCAGTTTATTTTCAGTGCTGCAATCACTTTAAAGGTAATTTAAATCAAAGTATTGCATTAAATTATAAATACATGAGTTTGAGCAGACAAGACCCCTTCGGTGTTGTCTTTCACATGTGCCTTCACAGGTGGCAGTGAAAGTGTAAGAGATGGTAATACTTTAGAGTACTGTTTCATACTTAATAAGTAACCATGCAGGAATGAATGAAGGATAAATGAGTACATTAATAGGATCCTGCAACATGTCTGTGCTTCGCCAAGGGCGTCTCACTGTGGCGCTCCACCTCGGCCCTCCCCTGCGGCCCTGCCCAAGCGTCAAGCCCCTCGCAGGAAGCAGATGCCACCCGTCTCTCGGCCGCCTGCTAAGAAGAAGACTACTAAGAGATCCTGAGATGGGCGACCCAGGGACGAGAAGACCTGCTGTCCTGGAGCTGGTACACATGTTCAAGTAGCAGTGGTACCCAAACACTCAACAAAAGAGCAGTTTCTTTATTCCCTGGGTCACATAACTGGTGTGTACGGCCATCACCCCGACCACTGAGAGCTGTGGAACAAACACACTCAACAGTTTCAGCATGCCTGGACGGTTTCAATGGACCGTGGGGACGAAACTTCTCCTCCCCCCTCCTCAAACGACCACTTGTGAGTATCAGGAGTCAGGTAAGTGCTTCAATGTCTCTCGACAGGGCTCAAGCCCCGTCAATGTGGCAACTCTGGCTCTGCCCCGCACGAGGCCCCAGCCGCCGGTACATCCAACGAGATTGTCTTCTTGGTCCCCCTCTCCCGGAGCTTGGACACGTGGCTTGTGCTCTCCAACCCGTCGCGATGGCTGACATGGACCGTCCGATTCGGCTATGCGATTCAGTTCACCAGGCGCCCGCCTAGGTTCAGTGGCATCCACTTCACCTCAGTGAAGGGCGAGAACGCTCAACCCTCAGCTGAACCCTCAGGTGGTCCAGCTGATTTGCAGTCGATACGGGCAGGCACAGGTAGACCTGTTCACCTCCCCAGAATCCTCCCACTGCCCGCTCTGGTATGCCCTGACCGAGGCGCACCTCGGTATAGACGCGCTGGCACACAGCTGGCCGCCTGGACTTCACAAGTATGTATTCCTCCCAGTGAGCCTGCTTGCACAGACCCTGTGCAAGGTCAAGGAGGACGAGGAGCAGGTCGTCCTAGTAGCACCCTACTGGCCCATCCAGACGTTGTTCTCGGACCTCACGCTCCTCACGTCAGCCCCTATAGTTTGATAAAAATGTCCTGGTTACTTTCGTAACCTCTGTTACCTGATGGAGGGAACGAGACATTGTGTTGATATAGTGAAACTAGGGGTCGCCCTTGGGAGCTCCTTTGAGAAAAGGCCAATGGGAATTGGCGAGTAGAATTTGCATGCCACTCCCCTGGACATATGGGTATAAATGGAGCTGGCTCGAAACCACTCATTCAGGTTTTGTGCTGATGAGCCAAGACAGGGTCCAGGCCATTTCAGCGGATAGTTCAGTGTTGTTGCAGGAGGGACACAGGGAATGGCAGTTACGAAAGTAACCAGGAAGTTCCCTATCTGTCACTCACTCAACGTTGTGTCGATGTAGTGACACTAGGGATCCGTATATGAAACGCCACAACTAGCTGAACTGCTACGAGGACTGCCGGTGTGAGACAAACCACTGCATGCCTCGTAGCCAGCGCACCTGGCCATCATGAACCTCCCCTTATGCTCCAAGAGCGTCGTACGGTGCCCCGTCGTGGGCAAAGGTAGACATACACTGATCCACCCATTGTGGCACGTGCAGCCCCGGACATCTAAGGGCATCACAGACCTGTTGTTGCTCCATCTCGCGTGGCTGAACGCCACTTGTCCCTCTAAGAAGTTGGACACTGACCGCACAGGGCCGTATAACTATTTAGCATGCCGGTGTCTCGTTCGTTATCTGAATTAACCAGACAAATTAAGAACGGCCATGCACCACCAACCACAGAATCGAGAAAGTGCTATCAATCTGTCAATCCGCAGCACCGTTCCTGCCATAAATGTGCAGTGCCTGCCCATTTGTTTGGCCATAAACACTGGGTGTGTGACCCAGGGAATAAGGAAATCGCTGTTTTTCTGAAAATGTGGGTACCGCAGCCCCTCGGGCATGCAGCGAAATTAAAGGAAAAGGCAACAAAAGATTCTCCTCCCAGCCCTCCACCAGGGGATGGAATGGATTTCCTTAAGACTGTAACAAGCAAAGGTCCCAGTAGGCCCAAGCCAACCCCAGAATAGGCCAACCTGGGAGACGGGGGCTTCAAGGAAGCATACTTTGTCAGCCTCCCTCATTTCAACCAGATTGAGCCATAAGTGGTGCTCCTGGACCACCAGGGTGGACATCGCCTGCCCGAGAGACCACGGTGTGACCTTCGTTGCCCAGAGGGCGAGATCGGTCGCAGAGCGCAGCTCCTGCATCAATCCCAGGTCAGGACTACCCTCATGCAGATCTCTTAGCGCCTTGGCTTGGTGCACCCGCAGGAGAGCTATGGCATACAAGGTGGAAGCCACCTGTTCAGCAGCACTGTATGCCTTAGTCGCCAGTGACGACGTAAGCCTACAGGCCCTGGACGGTCTCAGACACAGGTGCTCTGCAAACACCTTATCTACCTGGGGAACCACAGAGTACCTCCTGGCAGCCCCACCATCGAGGGTAGTGAGAGCAGAGGAGCTCAGAGATCGGGTCCGGGCAGTAAAAGGTGGCTGCCACAACCTTGTGTGCTCCTTGTGCACCTCCGTGAAGAAAGGAACTAGGGCAGAGTGCGGCCGTGAGCGGTGCTCTTAGCCCAGGAACCAATCATCAAGCTACGAGGGTTCAGGGGAGGTGGAGGGTTCCACTCCAGGCTGATGCAGAGCTGGCGGCCATGCATGAGCACACTCGAAGTTGGGATCCCAGTCGAGTCCTTGACATCAGACTAGATCAGCCTGCTCTCCGACGCTGCGATGGAGAGCTCATCTGCTTCACGAGCCCCAAATGAGATTGCGAATTAACCCGGAGATGAACCGCCGGTCTCATCGCAGAACTCGACCGGGGCAAGCGAACGTCCTGGGGTATGGGAGGTCGATGGAGGGTTACCTGGCAGAGCGGCTCCCATTGGGTTCCTCAAATCGCCCCCCAGTGCTAACCGACATGGCCTCTAAAAAGCCCACTGATCGGGAGGCCATCTCTGCAGTTTTCATGAAAAGGTGAGGAAGGCCTCCGGATCGTTGCTTGGCCCCATTTTCATGAGGGCCACCAGTGGGACGGGCTCCGAGGAGGTCACAGCGCCAGCCTCCTCCCTGGCGATCAGGCTCCGCAGCTCCTGTTGTTCCTCCACTTGTGCCTGGTCTAGGGCTTGGAAGTGTTGTTCCTGCTCCTGGCGTACCTCCATGAGGGCATGGTGTTGTGCTTGCTGGATGCTGGTGAGGGTGTTGAAGACTTCAGCCAGCGGTGAAGACTCCATAGCAACATTCTACTCCAAAGCCGTGTTCTTGGCACCACTGTAAAAAGCTTTTCGTTCGGGGCAATGGAGGGGTCAGGAGACAGCGAAGCAAGTTCAAGGTCAGGGTTTTTAATATTCACTTTACACACAAAATCGACTGTAACTATCGTTACAATTAAAGTTTATAAATAAATGAGCAAGCACTGTCTCTGCTTGTTGCTGTAGTGCTTGTGGGTCACTCTCTTTCTGTATACTATCTCTCTCACTCTTTGGACACTTGGTGTTAGGGTTAATTATGAACCATGTGACAAGCCTTACTGCTCTCTCTCTCTCTCTCTCCTGCAGACCGACACATGACCACATCCCCACGCCACCGTATGGTGCAGATAAAACCCTGACCACACCTTTTCATTCTCAGAGTAACACTTAGTGTGAGTGCTTTAACAGATGATACATGATCAGAACACCTTCCCGAGTTGGTTTATGCTTATAAACGAAGTGGTGGTGGTGTAGTGGACTAAAGCACATAACTGTTAATCAGAAGGTCACTGGTTTGATCTCCACAGCCACCACCATTGTGTCCTTGAGGAAGGCACTTAACTCCAGGTTGCTCCGGGGGGATTGTCCCTGTAATAAGCGCACTGTATGTCACTTTGGATAAAAGCATCTGCCAAATGCATAAATGTAAATGTAAATGTAATGTAACACTACATGCAACCACTGGATACTCACCACATTACTTGCTGTTTTGAGTCAACTCGCATCTTTCAGTGAAGCACTGCAAGGTCAATAGCAAACTGTGGACAGAAAACATGATCTGTTAGTGATTCACTGAAACAGATTGAGAGAAGCTCGTGAAAAAGCCAGGGAATATGCCAAACACAAGGCTGCTGAGAGACTTGGCCCTTTGTCCCGTTCTCCCACAATACCACAATCGATGGGAAAATGTTTCTGAGCAGGTTGAGGTTGTGCATTCTGAGGTTGTGAGCTGAAGACAAAAAATAGCAACCGAAGAGGCAGTTGTTTGTGTATAAATGTATTAACTTTTTCCACCTTTTAATTTCATTTCTAGCAAGAAAGTAGTAATGTAGTTATTAAATATACACTTCGTTATCGCCAAAACTCTCTTGATTTTGTTCTAGATTATTAGACCATTGTGGTTTGGTTCGATGAATGAAGCAGACGCGTTACTTTTAGTGGACATCAGATGGCGATAATAAGTTGCTGGTATCCTAGAAAAGATGTGATGCTATGCTTTCTCAGTAGACACATGTTGACACAGCTCCTAGAGTGTCTAGTTCAGAGAGGGTTGAGCCTGACATCGGCATGGCTCCTAGAGTGTCTGAACCAGAGATGAAAAAGCCTGTACCAGCACCAAGAAGAGCTAAAAGAGCCAATGCTGGCATACACTCAAACCCGTTTAATGAGCCATAATCAGTATGCAATGCAGTTTCACTCAGTCCTAAATTCTTCTCTCAGGTGTTAACAATCCTGGGTAGTTTGTTATTTAGAGAAGCTGTTAAAGAAGTGAAAAATATATATTAAGTCATCTCGGACAATGACTTTTAGGGGGAGAGAATGTAGAATGTTATATACTGTAAATGTAGTGATAAATTGAATGTGACAACTTTTACCTAATTATTGTTCTTGCCACCTGTGACCAGGTGTGCTTTAAGGTATTTCTGGGCCCATGGGCTCGGTGCTCTGCAGAGGCCCCCTTCCTTTCGCGAGTTATGCACCATCTCCGTGTCAATTATAGCGTCTCTCGCTGACAGGGTTTAGACGCGCTCCTCTTGTGAACATGGGGTGTCGAACGCCACAAGCTGGGCTCCATGGAAGTTGTTGGGCCCCTGGGCTTCAGTCTGTGTAAGCCTGTGCATTAGTGTGCCCCTGCTTCTGACCTCATTAAACAGCGTAACTGTGACTGATGATTTTTTGCATAGCCGAAATCAAACATCAAACATAAACACAAATCCATTCTGTATGCGTCACAGGAGATGCATTTAAGCGACCAGGTGTAAACACTGATGTGATCACCCAAGATGCATATTATACCAGGTAGAAATGGGATCAAATAACTTTCAAACTCGTAAGCTAGCATATAGTGTTAGATAAATACCGCCAATATGTGCATATTAACTGTGTGCATATTAATAACCTCTAACGGTAATTTAGATAATTCAATTTCAGTAATTTAGGAGTACCAAAAATCATCAAAGAAGAAATATTTCTTACCAGTATCGTGTGGTGAAAATTAGTATCCACTCTGCCAGTGTCACTAAGTCTTTTTTCTGTTTTCTGTAAGTGGAAAACAGCACGCTGCACACACTAGCGTGTTTAGAATTTCCAGACGAAAAAAATCTAATTTGGATTATTCATGAAAACTGTTGTGACAATTATTTGTCTTTCTTAAATTCTGGCTTTGATGAAACACCATTTCAGGTGAAGATCAAGTTATGAAATTTTGCTAAAAGTTTACAGGCTCTATTTTTGTGAGTGAGCAAAATGCAGCACTACGTCTTATGCAATTTTCATGCCAGAGTATGTAAATTAAGTGATGCAAAGTGAGAAATAGGTAGTTGCGCTAATACATTTCAAAACCACCTCTTAACCCAGTGCAAAGTACAAATTCAGTTCCTGCATTTGCAGTTTGGAGATTCCACCAGCAGTTGGTAATAAATTAATGTCCAAATTCTGATAGTACAGAACATCAAATAACATCCCTGACATTTGCAATTTGTATAAAACTTTTTAGATGTCATTGTTTGTTTTTTAAATTGTTTGTATTATTATTTTTATTGATATGTTAATAAGTATTATTATTATTATTATATATTCACAATTGTATTTGTTATTTAATTTGTAGCCTACTAGACATTTTCCACCTGTTGTTGAGATAATGTTTGGATTGGGTATGCTTTTTGTACCACTTCGTTATTTTGATTAGATTTTTGTTTCGTTTAAAGTGTAATTTGAATTTAGAAATATTTTTGGTTTATTTTTTTCATGTTTGAATACATGATTTGTATTACATTTTTTATCAAAATTGACCGGTAGAAGTGAAGTGCATGCCGATACAATCACTGTTAATACTAGCCATGATTTGTGTGTCAATAGAAGAAAATGATTAATAATACTTACATTCCCTATAATTTAACTGAGCATACATCCAAATTCAGAAGAGAATCACATTTTATATGCGTATTCTTCTAATTCACATACAGTCCATTTACACTACCAACTTCGTATGAATGTTCTGTCTTTGTTTACATAACTGGTCCTTGACAGGGTATGGAATATTATAGGATGCAGATGGTGGAAATCCCCGAGAAGAATCTCAGAATTCACTTAATTGCGCTTAATCCAGCCCATTTTGCATGTTGTACAGGTGATTTCGCCAAACCTACTTGTACCAAGACTTAGTGCACATCATATCTCACAACCAGTCTCAAAGACCACCTGAATCCTAATACCTTCATTTAAATTATATTATTATATTACCATTTCAATATTTGCATCCATCATCAATTTTAACAAAACATTATATTTTAATTACAGAAGAGTATTTTAACAATTAATTTCCAACCATTTATCTCACATTTGTTAGTTAATTTGTTAAAAGGATTCATATAACACTTACTTTTACATTTCTATTGTTTACTGATCAGTATTTTAAAGCCAATAAACATTAACCTGTATTTTTATTTATATTTTTAGAAATAATATTACCATATAAAAATATAGAGGCATACCATATTTTCCAATAAAAGTTGCATTTATTTATTTATTTTTAAGGTCCTGCGACTTGTAGTCCAAAGCTAATTTTACATGATACTAGGGATGTCCCGATACCACTTTTTCCACTTCCGATCCGATTCCGATATCGGAAATCTCAGTATTGGCCAATACCGATCCCGATCCGATACCAGTGTTGTTTTTCTGCATAATCAGTTTAGAATATCTTTACATTATTGTGCGAAACTAATCGGGTGTGCTCTTTAATATGTAAAGAAACACAAACCTCTAACTACACATTATTTCAATATAAATGTATAGATTATTAAGAAACACTTTATTATTAACTAGTGTACTGGATAATGTAGCAGCAACATTAACAGTAATTCCAGTATAAGTTATTTGTAGAAATTTTGGCAAAAACTTTTTTTAAATATGTATCTGGACTTTAAAGGATTCAGTTCTCTTTTTTTTTTTTTTATTTATTTAGTTGTAAGATATTAGCTCACTTTTCATTCACACAGTCACCTTTTGGAACCCATTCAACTTAAATATTATTATAATTTGAAAAACAAATAATAATAGTAATATATTATAATAGTAATATTTAGTAATATATCTCAATCGTGCACATTTCCTCACTGCCATCACAGCACTACCTGAGTTCTGATTACACGCACCTGCATATCATTAGTGGCTAATCAAAGACAGCATAAATAGTACCCCGCTTTCCCACTCACACACACTCTTTGCTTGTTCTCATGGATAGTATCTCTGAGACTCCAGAACTTTCTACTATGTCAAACATACCTGTAACTTCATTATTACCTGCAAGTATCATAAAATTGTTGTGAGTTCTCTCTTTCATCGTGTGCGTGTGCGTGTGCGTGTACACACTGTCTGGATATTACTTACCTGCTATTTGCCACTCTGCTCAACTGAATTTACTCACAATCTTTACATCACTGTTTCAGTCCTCTGCTCAATAAACCCTGCTACTGAGTTCATATCTCTGCCTCCGTGAGTCTCTCCATGACAGCTTTAACTTTTAAACATCACGCTTTTTATTCAGTTTAATTCGCTTATTTAAATTCTGGTAAAATGCACTTCCGGTGCATTCTAAGTCCATATTATAAGTGAACTGAACTGCTGAGCATCTACATCTGAGAAGTTTGTTTGTAGCGCTCAAATATTGTGCATGCGTGAAGGCTAAAAATAGCCACGCATGTATGTAAACCGAGAAGCACCACTCACTAACACACAGAGCACAGCCTATTGCGATTCACAGAGCTATCATGAGCGTCTTCAAGTGGCTCTGAATAAAATGCACGGAGTCCTATGAACTGCTTTTGTGTTTTAACAGTTCTTTTATGTCATTTTTAGAGCTTGACGGTAACAAACATGACTAACGCACCGTATGGGATTTGGGTCGGGATCGTCGGACCTATACCCGATCCGTCTAAAAACATCAGTATCGAAGCCGATACCGATCCAGGTATCAGAGCAGGACATCCCTACATGATACATTCATTGATGTTAGCCCGTCAAAGGCCCTGCATACCAAAACACATTTGCTTACATGCAAACATTAGCATCAGTCATAGATACGGTAGCATTTTAAAGTAGCCTATTCAGAGTATTTTTCATTTATAGTGTATTTTTGCCTTCAAAAAGTATTTTGTGCAAAGGAGTTTAAATATTCTGTCCATCATAACAATACTGTGTTAAACTCTAGCTGCTGACAAATGCAACGCCAGTAAACCAGATAATTAATGCATAGCAAAGAGGGTTGCAAATATTTGAAATATCCACAGAAAGGCAGCCACTGATATCAATGAATTAATGGAATGCAATAGACATAGGCCTGCTATTTTACTCACAAGCTGTTATTTGTATATAGGCTAACACTGAACAGCGTAAAGGTAGCCTACATATAAACAGTTCATCCTTAAACATGGATGAATATGAAGAATATGAAAACTGTTAAACACCATTACTTAAAGAAAATGCTTCTGATCAAAACAAGTCCCAAATGCACCTTGATACTATGTGTAGATGCTGAAGTAATCTTCACTGAGCACATCTGATTCTGAGCAGCTGAAGTGTAGTCAGGTCGCTGCTCCCGTGTCCTAATGCCTTCCGGATACAACATCTATCAGTGAGACTAAAGGGCCAATATATAGCTATGACTTATATGTGACCACCCCCCCCCCCACTCTCTCAACAATGCCATTTTCAAATATATTTCTATATTTTAAATGATTTGCTATTATGCCATGGACCACTAGAGGCACCACTGTCCTTGTTCCAAATGCACACCCCCATTCGGCACTAGGTTGCGCTATAATAAGCACTTTTAAATTTTTTATCATATCTTCATAACTATTAGGCTAAAATCAAAATTCCTGTCAAGTCAAGACCTACAAAACTTCAATCTCCGATTTTTTTCCGCCATGAAAAATTTCTGCCATTTAGAATTTTCTGTAACAAATACTTTTTCAAACTCTTCTTAGGCCGTTAGTCCGATTCACACTAAATTTGTATACATTATCTACAGACCCTCCTGACAAAAAGTTTTGTAAAGATTTTGATACATCAAATCATTCTGAAAATATTAGTGATACAACTTCTTTGTTTGAACGCACTTCATTGATCAATATATTGTCAACGGAAAGTCCAAATGTAACGAAACTCAGTACATATCTCAACAGATCATGCTGAGGATGCAGGCAGATTTTCGTTCAATTGTGCCCATAGGGGAAAAAATAACTCATAATTTCATAACATAATATACACATTTTTGGTTCTAGTGCTAACATATCCTAATCATATCGATTCAAAATAAAAAACAAAATGGCTGCCAGCAGCCAATCAAATTTCAGCACCTAATAACTTAAAATGTGAATGGCCGATGGTAATGAAACATATTATACACATGAAGGTTCTCTGCACAAAACTTTATATAACATTTTGTTGGAATCGTCTAGACAATGTCACTATAATAAAGCTAATTTGTGTTTTTCTTATAACTCTGGAACCGTATAGGCTAGAATGGCTTCTCCAAATCCTTCTTTGCCCACAAATCATATGGTCACATGGATTTCAATGTCTGCATGAACACTTTTTAATCACTTAGATTAAAAAAAAAAAAAAAAAAAAAACTTTTTCTAACCTGTCCAAGGCTGTTTCCTCGATTCACACAAAATATAGTATACAGCATCTACATACCCTCCTGACAAAAAGTTAGCAAAACAAATTTGATTCATTTAATCATTCAGAAGAAATAAGTGAATATATTTTGGGGTGTGGACTGTAATTACTAATAAATAATACAAACATTTTTAACTTAAAACTTAAAAACACATGGACAAGACAAAATTCTGAGGTCACATTCAAATTATCATAATTGTTGTAGGCTAGTGGGTGCTATAACTTAAGAAAAAAACTTTTTGCTACTGTGATTAAGGCAGTTTGAGATAGGGTTTGATTTACGGTAAGGATCTGAGTTACACACTGTCTACACTGGACGCATCTATACAAATGTTCTAAACCATTAAATTTGTGTAGTAGCGCCAGCATGTGCAGTGTAAAATGGAATGTGACACCCATTTATTGTTGGCGAGATGGATGCACCGCAACAGACACTTCTATTGTAGACAGCATCATTGATTATAAAGGGGTTCTATTGCTTTTGACATAATGTGACATGCCGCTCACATCCGATGTAGACAGGGTGTTAGTCAGATGCCTAATTTCATCAATGTGTGATGTTAGAGGGCATAATATCTTTAAGTAATATCTTGCCTTGTTATTAAGGCAGTTATGGTTAGTGTTTGTGTTAGGGTTATAGTAAGGGTTAAATTACACAGGATCTTTCCTCTCAAAACTGATTATTTTTGTAATTTTTCCATATGTGCTTGGCCCCCAACAATTGCTGCTTGCAGCTATATTTACTCTTCTCATCCTTTTCTTCCCATCAGAAAGCATAAATTGTAGAGCCACCAATCTTGGCCAGATGGTCCCAATTCCCAGTCACTACTCAGGAGCATACACACAACCTATCTGCCCCTAGATGGCACTATAATAAGCACTTTTGTGTTTCTACTAATATCTCCATAACCGTAAGGGCTAGAATCAAAATTCTATTTTTTCTATGAATCCTTGAGTCAAGCCCAACACAATATATGTCTCTGATTTTATTTCCATCATTAAAACTTTTACGCAATTTAGAATTTTTGGAAAAACCTACTTTTTCAAACTCCTCCTAAGCTGTTTGTCAGATTTGCATGGAAATTAGCAAACATCAACTACAGACCCTCCTGACAAAAAGTTATAAAATAATTGCGAAACGTCAAATCGTTCTGAAGATATTGTTGAAACAATTCCTTCAGTAGAAGCAGTTTGATTCATTCATCAATATGTTCTCAACGCAATGTCCAAACGTAATGAAACTCACTTCACATTGTCAACAGGCCATGTTAAGGATGCACGCAAATTTGCATACAGTTCTGCCCATAGGGGGGCCACAACTAAAGAAAACTGTCATATCTCCGCAACCATTAAGTTGACTAACTTCAAATTGAATATGCACCTTCTTTGGTTCTATCATATTATTAAAATATCGATTAGACAAATCAACCAAAATGTCTGCCAGCTGCTAATCAAACTTGTAATGTAATGTGTTTATTGTGAAATGTTAGTGCCCAATCATACGTCATGCAAGTATACAAAAGCAGACGAGAGCACTTCGCCATCGCATGGCCAATGCGTGGTCCCGCTGTATATACATTATGTGCGTGTAACAGATACATTTTGGGCAAGGATGAGGTGGGAACCGGCTTAACAGTCAACGTAAAGTTTAATGATAAAACAAACATAAACAAACACAGACACACATGCAACATGGACACGTGCATCTCTCTCTCTCTCGAACTGGCGCCGCCGGCTCGTCTTTATCCCCCTCCCGGCTGTTTGGCCCGATTCAGGGCCGGCCGTGTGTCCTCACGACCCGGTCCTGCCCTCCTCCTCGTCACACTCCTCCATTGCCCGACTCAGGCTGTATGCCCCAGCATGACGCACTCTCCTCCCACCCCTTCCTGGATGGGCGGTGTTGCCCTTCCGCCGTGCCTTCCGGTTAAAAAGTTTACTTGTAAAATTCACAACACAGCATAATGCAGCATTTGCTGACATCAATAAAATGTGCTATAAATGTTCCTTTATTGATACATTCAGCCGTAATTACACAAACATCTCCTCAGCATTTACTGTATCAGCAGCATGGACTGGAATCACATGGGTCTTGTGTAAAACAGCCCACACAAGAGAACAACTAGTCGCTTATTTGCCAAAGTTCTGAAGTCCATTAAATTAAATATATTCAGAAATTATGTTTGAGGTCAACTAAATGAGGCTGCAGTTTATTTTGTGCTGTCTTTGCAATTCTGAGATGGCAAGCACTCTCTTGCATGATGGTTTATTTTTGTGTTCGGCGCCCCTCTCCCAGTTTTCGTGCCTTTAAATATCATGTGTGTGGAACATTGTAAGTTCACAAACATTACCCCCACACTTTCAGTTTCAAAATAAAAGCCCCAGGTGAAGGTAAGTTAAAAAGGGCAGAAACTTTTTTTAAGTAAAAATGAATGATGTGAACTAATGCTTTTTATTAGGCAACTATGTATCATTGTTTGTAAAATATAAATATACAATTGCATATCAATGCAAATTATTAGATCTCTTAGGGTCTATAAAGGTCTAACACCACATTTATACTCACAACTTATTATTATTATTTACATATATACTTTTCGCAATGTTTTGTCTGCATAATGATCCAAAATACTTAAAAAAAGCAGTACAACCCATTGAATAGACTTTAAGGCTATATTTACACAGTCAGCGTTTGGGATTGACTGTAACTGTATACTTACAGGTGTGAGTCTAAAATCCTGTTCACACAACATTTTGCAGTAGCATTTCGAATACTGGCTGAATGAATGAACAATCAATGTCACAAACATATTTTAACACTTGTAACCATAATGATTGTGACTAAAGTAAATATTGAAGATGGCAACATGCATAAGTCAAGTCAAGTCAAGTGGTTTTTATTGTCGTTTCAACCATATACAGTTAGTACAGTACACAGCAAAACGAGACAACGTTCCTCCAGGACCATGGTGCTACATAAAAACAACAAAGGACCAACACAGGACCACATGAGACAACACAACAAAATAAAATACCTATATAAAATACCTATATATACCTATATAAAGTGCACGTGCAAACATGTGCAAAGTACGGGACAGTACAACAAATGTCTGACAATGAACAGGACAATAGACACAGTGCAGCGCCGACCAGTACACAGTAGTGCAAAAAGATAACAGTTTCTAAAAACGTAAACATAACATACTATGAGATAGTGTTCTATGCACATAGCAGTTATTGAGGTAGCAGACAGTTACAAGTGACAGTAATTAAAGTGCAACTCAGGTCACGTGTGTGTGTGTGTGTGTGTCAAACCAGTCTCTGAGTATTGAGGAGTCTGATGGCTTGGGGGAAGTATCTGTTACACAGTCTGGCCGTGAGGGCCCGAATGCTTCTGTACCTCTTGCCAGACGACAGGAGGGTAAAGAGTTTGTGTGAGGGGTGTGTAGGGTCGTCCACAAAGCTGGTTGCTTTGCGGATACAGTGTTTTTTGCAAATGTCTTTGATGGAGGGAAGAGAGACCCCAATGATCTTCTCAGCTGTCCTCACTATCCTCTGCAGGGCTTTGCGGTCCGAAACGGTGCAAGTCCCAAACCAGACAGTGATGCAGCTGCTCAGGATGCTCTCAATAGTCCCTCTATAGAATGTAGTGAGGATGGGGGGTGGGAGATGTGCTTTCCTTAGCCTTTGAAGAAAGTAGAGACGCTGCTGGGCTTTCTTGGTGGTAGAGCTGGTGTTGAGGGACCAGGTGAGGTTCTCCGCCAGGTGAACACCAAGGAATTTGGTGCTCTTGACGATCTCCACAGAGGAGCCGTCGATGTCCAGCGGAGTGTGTTCACCTTGTGCTCTCCTAAAGTCAACAACCATCTCTTTTGTTTTGTCGACATTCAGGGACAGGTTGTTGGCTCTACACCAGTTCGTCAGCCGCTGCACCTCCTCTCTGTATGCTGACTCGTCGTTCTTGCTGATGAGACCCACCACGGTCGTGTCATCGGCAAACTTGATGATGTGGTTCGAGCTGTGCATTGCTGCACAGTCGTGAGTCAGCAGAGTGAACAGCAGTGGACTGAGCACACAGCCCTGGGGGGCCCCAGTGCTCAGTGTGGTGGTGGTGGAGATGCTGTTCACGATCCGGACTGACTGAGGTCTCCCAGTCAGGAAGTCCAGGATCCAGTTGCAGAGGGAGGTGTCCAGGCCCAGCAGGTTCAGCTTTCCAATCAGGTGCTGGGGAATGATTGTGTTGAATGCTGAGCTGAAATCTATGAACAGCATTCGAACGTATGAGTCCTTATTGTCTAGATGGGTGAGGGCCAGATGGAGGGTTGTGGCGATGGCATCGTCCGGTGAACGGTTTGGACGATACGCAAACTGCAGTGGGTCTAGTGAGGCGGGCAGCTGGGTCTTAATGTGCCTCATGACGAGCCTTTCGAAGCAGTTCATGATGATAGGTGTAAGTGCGACGGGACGGTAGTCGTTGAGGCAGGACACTGAAGACTTCTTTGGCATGGGGATGATGGTGGTGGCATTGAAGCACGTTGGAACGACGGCACTGCTCAGAGAGATGTTGAAGATGTCGGTAAGAACATCTGCTAGCTGGTCTGCACATCCTCTGAGCACTCTGCCAGGAATGTTGTCTGGTCCAACAGCCTTCCGTGGGTTGACTCTACGTAGAGTTTTCCTCACATCTGCCGTGGTAAGACAGAGCACCTGGTCGTTGGGAGGAGGGGTGGTCTTCCTCGCCACAACGTCGTTCTGCACTTCAAACCTAGCGTAGAAGTCGTTCAGCGCATCTGGAAGGGAGGCATCTTTGTCACAGGCAACTGATGTTGTCCTGTAGTTGGTGTTGGCCGCGTGTCACCGCTGTCCTGGAAGTGACTGTGGATTCTCTGGGCGTGTGCGCGCTTTGCCTCTCTGATTGCCCGTGACAGTTTGGCCCTAGCTGTTCTTAGGGCTGCCTTATCGCCTGCTCTGAAGGCGGAGTCTTGGGACTTCAGCAGCGTGCGCACCTCCGCAGTCATCCACGGCTTCTGGTTGGAGCGTGTGGTGATGGTCTTGGAGAAAGTGACATCATCAATGCACTTTCTGATGTAGCTGGTCACTGATGCTGTGTATTCCACCAAGTTGGCAGAATCACCATATGTTGCAGCCTCCCTGAACATGTGCCAGTCAGTACACTCAAAACAGTCCTGAAGAGCAGAGATGGCTCCTGCTGGCCAGGTTTTCACCTGCTTCTGAAGCGGTTTTGTGCGTCTGACGAGCGGTCTGTATGCTGGAATTAACATAACAGAGATGTGGTCTGAGTAGCCGAGGTGGGGGCGGGGCTCCGCCCGTCACGCCTGCGATGTTTGTGTAAACAAGATCAAGCGCGTTCGCCCCTCTTGTTGCAAAGTCCACATACTGATGGAATTTATGGAGCACTGTCTTGAGATTCGCATGGTTGAAATCTCCGGCGACAATAAACAGTCCGTCAGGGTGAGCCTTCTGCAGTTCGCTCATAGCCCCATACAGTTCACAGAGCGCTTCCTTAGCGTTAGCGCTGGGGGGAATGTAAACTCCGGTTATGTAAACAGTGGTGAATTCCCGTGGTAGATAAAAAGGTCTGCATCTAACAGTCACAAGCTCCAACAGCGATGAACAGTAACTAGAGACTAGCATAGAGTTCTTGCACCATTCCGTGTTGATGTAAACACACAAGCCACCACCGCGAGTCTTACCGCAGAGAGCTGTAGTTCTGTCGGCACGAAACGTGGCGAGCCCGTCTAGCTGAATGGCGGCATCCGAAACTCTGTCGCTGAGCCACGTCTCCGTGAAAACAAAGACACAGCAGTCTCTAAACTCACGCTGCGTAGCCTGCTGGAGTCGGATATAGTCCAGTTTATTGTCCAGGGAGCAAACATTTGAGAGGAGGATAGACGGGAGAGCCGGCCGGCTAGGGTTTGTTTTTAGCCTAGCATGGACCCCCGCCCTCTTGCCGCGCTTCCGCTTTCTCGCACACCGCTTACGATGTCCTCTCCCCCGGCCACCGGCATCAGGCGACGTCGAGGACTGGAGTCCTGGTCTCCGCAGCAAGCAGAGTATGCGTAGCGCCTCCTGCAGGTCATCATGCAGCTTGGTTTTTGCATGAGTCTTATATTTTAGTAGTGTCTGGTGATGGTAGACACGAACACCGGTTGCTCCGATGTCCATGTGCTGCAAAAGTCGGGCTTTTTTAACAAAAATAGCACCATTGTGGATCCGGAGTGGCCGCTGCGTGCTACCGCGCCGCCATCTTGGATCAATTATATAACACCAGCATGTCAAATTGAGGCACAAGTTCATTAATCAAATCATAATTAACCAATAGCAACACTGAGTGCTTTTTAACTGAGTGCAGCTTTTGTGTAGCATGGCTCATGCCCATGAGCAGCCAGTGGAAAACAGTGGCTAAATCTTTGAATGACAAGTAGCTATTATCTCAGTCTCTGTGAATTAACGAAACCCCATACGATGCGTGTACAGTGCAGTGTGGCTCTCAAACATTAAATGATGTGACAGACAACCAGTTGTCCAGTACGGTTCCGTTCACACAGCTCAGGTTTGCCTAGAATGAAAATTCCTGAGTCCTGAAAATTTGCGGGTGTCAGTTTGTTTATAGAATGTGTTTGTCACTCCTGTAAATGTGTGAATGTGAACGTATTAAGCACCCAAAAATGTTCTGACAACCGTATTCTGATGCTGCGTGAACATGGCCATAAAGTGTTACCTAGTAACGTTATCTTTTAGATTACACTTTATAGGTAATGTAATTTGATTACTTTTGGATTACTTATTGCCTGTTTTGATTACAATTTCAAATGTATTCCTGAAAAAATCAAACACCAACTCCCTATTGGTCGGTTACTAGTTTACTTTTAAAATGTCTCTTGATGTGTTGTAGTATGCTTTATAATTCAATTATTTATGAAAGGGTGTGGCCTTAACCTATACAGACTAAAACAGTAGACATTCTGCTCAACTTCTCCTTTGTGTTCCACAAAAGAAATCAAATCATACAGGTATGGAACTATTTGAATAAATGATGACTGAATGTTGGCATCTATTTAAATGGGAAGAGGCATAGTATATACACTACACTACACTTTTAAATTGCACTCTAGTTAAAAAAGATTAAAAAATTAAACAATTGATGAGCCTAAATAAGACATAAAGTTGAGATCGCCCCCCAATTGAAAGGGGGCTCAGAATAGAGAGTCGAATAACTGAAGCTTGCAAAATGTCTGCACTGTTTGTTCTTGTAAGATTACTTCTATGGTTTCCCTTTCATGTCCTCAGTGAAATTGAACATATACTTTAGATGAAAGAGACTATAAAATAAATCTCTGACAACAGCACTCTCTTCACAACAAAGCAATGTAAAAAACAAAACAAAAATTGTGTTGTTCGCTTTGAACAGAAATAGTACAGATTGGATCCCCAGTGCAGTGGATTAATCTACGACACACCTTTAGTATTTTAAAGTCACAAATTGACATCTCTTCTAACACCATGTTTTCCAGACAAAGAAACAAAGACATTTCTGGTCTCTGTAAATTGCTGCTTTCCTAGAAACCAGTTAAATGTGAAAAATCCACATGATGTTGACTGCTGAAAGAGCTTTTGGCCATTTTTATTAGCAAATTGTTGCCATTATTGCTAACAAACAACTTAAGTGGTGCTCATTGTTGTAGGCCTAGACATGAATTACTAAAATGTTAAATTATCAAACTTGAATGTCATTTTTCAAAAATGCATCTTATTTTAAGCCTGCAATATTGTTTTATATTGGATGCATGTAGCATCACGCCGTTAAAATAACTCATACCCTGTGGCAAATTCTCAGGGCCAGCAAAGCCTTCTCTGCTGGCATAACATGACAAATAAAGAAATATATTTCCTGGTCCCTTATCAGGCTAATCAAGCCTCCGAGAGGGATAAAGGCCGACTGCGGAGGATGGTGCGGGACATGACAGATATGTCCGTATACTATCTCTCTCTCCCACACCATCCTCCGCAGTCGGCCTTTATCCCTCTCGGAGGCTTGATTAGCCTGATAAGGGACCGGGTGTGTAGAATCACGACCCAGCCCCGTCCTCCGCCCTGCCACAACGTGTTTTTAAAATGTCAGTTGGTATTACTAGTTATCTGCGACATAATGTATGATGCCCAAAGGCATAGGGTGTCTTATTCATTGTGAAACTGTGTTTTCTTAATGGCATAAACCAAACTGAAGGCCTAGACTTTAAATGCACTGCCTGCCACTCCTCGTACATGTTCACTTTTCACCTTGTATGGAAAGCCTGCAGGTTTCTGTATGGTCACAATGAGCAATCTAGTCATGCCCAGAGTTTCAAATGTGCCGCACATACATTTTGAACAGCGAGTTTGTGAGTGTTAAGATGTTTCTTGTTCGTGTTGGTGCTCCCAAAGCCAGTTCTAGCTCCCTCGATCCAAAAATGTTCTCGCACTTAAACAAGTGGAATGAAGCTGTGCCTGCTCTAAGAAGTAGCTTCTAAAAGCTGCTCCAACTGTGATGTTTCACAGCATCACTTAGATAAAGCTTTCAGACGAATATGCTCAGCCCTACTACAAGAGTTTATGGCACCTCACTGCTTAAAGCGAACCAACTAACAAGGACGCAGTCACTGAAACCATTACATTCATTCTCGAAACACTTAACCTAAAAGCATCCCTTTCTGTGTCACATGAATTATTCATTTTTCTCAACCATCACTGTTCTCATGCAACCCCTCCCATGCCCAGTTTACCATCTTTCATGTAAGATTAAGCATCTCTCAATTTCAGGACAACTGCCTATCTTGTGTTGCTAACAATGGGTGGTGTGCTTTGTGCTAGAACTTGACATCAGGGGAATGTTAAATAAATCAATTAAATATTTTATCAATGGGCATGTGTGTTTCAAAAGACATCACTGTATTCCCTACAGAAATCACTGAACAGGGACAGACTGGGACTAAAAAGTGGCCCTGGACATTCTGGCTAAAAGCAGCCCACCAAACCCGGCCCGCAACACACCACACCATAACACACCAACTCATTGATTTCATTTTCTGGCTCAATTTCAAATTTTTTTGTTCAAAAAAGACATTTCTATTGACTGCTAATCATGACATCGGGCACCACCAGTGCAAAAAATTGTCATAACTTATAAAACATACAAAACTGGATTTTTTTTTTTTTGAGAAAGCACTAATAATAAGCACTTTATAGCTCTTTATATATAATACCATGTCCTAAATCTATTTTTCCTAACATACAAATGTTAGTTTAAAATATACATGAAAGTTCAAGGGAAAATGTGTAGTTTATGTGCTGTGACAAGTCAGCATTGCTTTAAGTTTTTAAAAATCTTAATCACCTCTCAACTGTTTTCTAGAAGTACAAATAAACTATTGTCTCAGTTAATATGAGGTTGTGGAAACAACAAGTATAATAACAATATATTATAAATGTATTTATGTGTGTAGATATATATATATATATATATATATATATATATATATATATATATATATATATATATATATATATATACTGTATATATTTACAAAAGATCATAAATTGATGTGTCACACATTAGGACACTGATGACAATGCTTAAAATGTCATGTCAATTACCCACTTAACTATCAAAAAAATCTATGAAAACAAAGTTAGTCAGAATTTGTACATATTTATAAATATAAAAAAAATATAAATATTTGCCAAAATAATAAACATACCTCTTAAAGTTTAGATCTTTGCAGATATTTTGCAGATTAATTGCTCATATTTTCAATTTGTGAGTTTGTTGTGTCTTTATATCTGCAATGTTTTAATTCCTTCCCCAGATTATTCTTGAGAAAAAGTGAAAAGCCCAAAGCTTTGACAAGTGCTGTTTCTGCTATACTTTAAACAAAGTAAACCTCAAAAACTGAAATTGCCACAAAGTAATTGTATTTTCTGCATTTTTATCAGGCGTGAGTAATATTCAGCAAACTGCACTTCAGCTCCCTGCGTTATGAATAAATTATGCAAATGACTGTGTGCTGCTCATAGCTTTATGTTCGCAGATTTTATATGCACTGCTGTTATTGTATTTGTTTTAACTTGCAGTTATTTGTCATTTTGTGATGATTCAGAAATCAGCTGTGATTTGTATGTCAAAAAATCAGGTCCACATGAGGTACTGACTTATTGCACTCAAATGGTAATGTTCATTAATATGTAAGTAATTAATAATTTATAGAAATGTATGTTGCATTGTGGTTACCATTGAATGTTCGTTCTGCAATAGGGTCCACGAGGGCATGTTGGAGCCCAAAGCGGCTGCCTGTTTTGTCTGTGTGATGGGCTGGTACTTACATAGCAACGGGCCGGCCCAAATAACCCAGCGGCCCACTAGGTGCTAGTAGGCCACCCCCATGCTCCCAATGGCCAGTAGGGATGGGCAATACCACTTATTTTATTTTTGATCCGATACCAAGTACCTTTAGGCCAATATCGATACCTCTAATAAATTAAATTTTTACGAATTCTTTGGATAAAATTAGTAACTTGATTTATTACAGTACTTGGTAAATAGTAAATGGTCTGCACTTATATTACTTAAATATCTGATATATTTATAGGCCTAAATAGAAAATTATCAGGCTGCTTTGTTTACCATTTAAAAATGTGTAAGTATAAGCAACATATAAAACCACTAAATTATCCATATATAATATTAAATTGCTACTTAAACCAAGTTACAGTATGGATACTACAGTAATGCTGTAGCAAAACCATGGTTAATTGTGTCAAAACCTTGGTTATTGCCAAAAAAATCAATAAAAAAAAATACACGGTTATTACAGATATAGTCATGGTTAATACAACATTACTACAGTAAATGCATGGACAGTTTTCATAAGGGTATCATTTATTAATGAGGATTAAAGATCATCATCAATGTTTAAACACCTCTGAATTTAAAAAAGCCTGTATAAATTGTCAAACAAGCCCACTATAATGCATGTAATGTCTAGGTTTGTCATTACTTGGTGTGAATAACTCCAGATGCTGTTTTCTGTCATTACCTCAGGAAAGCACTGCTCCCTCTTTGAATGAGAGCTGTGACTGAAAGCGTGAGCACTGTCTGCTGGTGTATTTTAGCATTTCTGCATGTCAAGATAAGCAGAAGAATAATAGTTCCACTGACATGCAACAATTCGCTAATAAAAATCTTTTTTTCTACTTCGAAGCTTATGAGATGCATTAATATTCATGTTATCTAAAAAATTATATAACTAGTTAAAAAACAACAACTTCAGAATCTATATTTTTATGTGAGGATTGATATTCCTGATACCACATCAGTATCTGGAGTATCGAAATTTTTGTATCCATCTGCCCATCCCTAATGGCCAGTCCACCCCTTTCACTGAACATACTCCAACTGCATATTCAGCAGTTGTTTATCTTTAGAAGTGCAATCTCTTTTATGTGTTATGGATCCAGGGCCAAAGCATTGTTTATTCTAGCCTTAACTTGATCATCACACTTTGTCATCAGCAAGTGGATACATCAAAAACTGAACTGTAAAAATCAATGTGTTTCAGTACTTCTTTGATTGAAAGCTGTTGAAATTTGTCACTGACAGTGTTTTTAACTGCATCAGTAAATTCACAGTTGCTAATGTACAGTATTTACCTTGACACTGCTGGCTATTTAACCCTCAGAGACCCAAGCATTTATATTGATGATGTATTTTCATTTTCCTCCTTGAAATATTTTAGGAAGCCAATGATGATACAAATTTTAAGGTGATTGTTGTGTGACTTTAAAGAGCTGTGACATGCAACATGCTTTTCCCCCCAACAAAACTGTTGTTGTGATAGAGAATCAGAGAATATATATATATATATATATATATATATATATATATATATATATATATATATATATGAAAATGTGTGTTGAATTGCAAGTTTCATATTTTATCCAATATAATTAGACATTGAGACATGAAAATGCACTGCACAGTATGAATGACCTGACTTTGTCTTTTATGCTTGTATACTTAGCATTACATAACAGAACACAGAACATTCATGATTAATGCATGTTTAGGGTCTTCCCAACCTCAATGTATTGTATTCAATATCTTTCAATGTCACTCTCGTATCAAAACTAAGCCTCCCTGAAGAGAGTGGCAAAGGCTGTATTTGAGTTTGTCCCAACTGGGTCGATTTCTGAAAAACCTCTCTCCCTATAAAGCCTTCTACAACTGCAGGCTCTGACCTTGTATTAGCAGACTGCCCTTATAGCACAGTATCACAAAGGCTACCTTATCTGGCAGAGCATCTCTCAATTTAGAAAAGATCTCTTTGGCTTCATGAACATGCCCTGGTAGAGTGATGAAAGCCACGAACAGCTCTTCATCTCCTCTTGCCAAAATGTGAGAAAGTGCCCTGGCTTAGTGTCTTTGACGCTGCGGCTATTTTTTAGCTTCTGCTCCAGGTCTTGTCAGGTTTAGATTTATTTTTCTTCTTTGTTTATTCTTCATTCTCCTCCTTTTTTCCTTATTTGCTTTTGGGCAGGATCTCTTTGAGTGTGTGGAGAGTCCCACTTGTGTTAAGATGAGAAACTTAAACTGGAGCTTTCCAAAACACTGTAATGATAATCTACATAATAAAACATGCAATGATCTTTTGTTGTAAGCTCAAAGGACTAAGAAATTGTTTACATAGCAAACTGTGCTGAAAAATCATTATATCAAATATGAATTATTCTTGACACATCTGACAATGTTGAAAGATTTAAAAAGCCCTTTTTCCTACTATGAAGGTGAATCAAAGAAAAGGCACTATATTCAGTCATCAAGGTGCATACCAGTAGATCATCATTGTAAAATAAAGACATTGAAATTATATTTAAAAAAAAAAAAAAATTCTATAATTATTTACTCATCATCATGCTCTTACTAACCCATCTGACTTTCTTTTTTCTGTGGAACACAGTGGCACTTTTTTTTTTCTCTAGCCTGACCTTATGAAAATTACATGATTCCGGCACAGAGCCGGAGTGGCTAATCAGGAGGATCGGGGTAATTCCTAGTGGGCAGGACAAAAATGTATCCTGCAGGTCCACATGTTGATGAATAAACTTTCACCACGTGCCGTATAAAAGTTGTCGACTGTCTTTATCATCCTGTAAGGGATCAAAATTGCATTATGTATTATCATCTCACACCAAAGTAACAATTATAAAAAGTAAATGTAAACATACAAATAGCTACCTTACGACATTCACTTTATGGAGAGGTTACAGTCAGTTAGTCAGTCCAAGTCAGTGTTGAAGAGGAGGCAAATCCATCAATACAATAGATATTGGAGTGTCTGAAAGATAGCTAAGTACTATTGCTACATAATAATGCATAATTATCCCCATGCAATGCATGCTTTGGAATCGAATATTAGGAGTATATAATACATACTCACAATGACACTGTTAACTTGGGAGCCACTTGTAGCATAGAGGAGGGATTGTCAGCCAGTTGGTATTCTTATGATCCTTGTGGCTTTAAAGACTTCCAGCTCCAAGAAAATGTATTAGAAGTCACACTAGATTCACCTTAACCATTCCATTCTTGTCCAGGTGTCAGGCAGTGGGAGAGCATGAAAAGTTCAAGGAGCCAAAGGGGTATAAAAGTCCCCTTTATCACATATTGGTTGCACTGTTTTTCCAGTGTCTCTATGTTGAGTTTATCCCTGCCTAGACTACACTGTAAACATATTTAGTGTGAGTTTACAGTAAATTCCTGGCAACTAGTTGCATGACTTTAACAGTATATTTACATTAGTATTTCTACAATTTAATACAATTAAAATACACCTCTATACTGTGACTTTTCAGTGAACAGTGCCAGGGAATTACTGGAATTTAGCAGTGTTGTGTTGTAGAATCTCAAGTATTAAATGCACTGTATTTTTGTATACCACTGTATATTTTTTTAACCTGCAATGTTTGTTAACTTTCACCATTGTTGAGTTTTGTTTGCTGAGTTGATATCTGTGCATGCCTAGTTGACAAGTCCCACCAACAGTTCATGAGACAATAGTGATTCTGTTATTGCATGCATTCCTCCCTCATTATTTAGAGTGATAATATTGCTTCACTTTTTATTGCACCAAATAGTATTGATTTCACATTGTGACCAAAATTGAACTTTAAATTAAACTGATATTTTCCTTGCATCTCATGCAACACATTATGTTCTTAAAAACAGTTGCATCAGCAGAGAGAAAAACAAAAAGTAGTTAGAAAAGATTAAAAGTTCCAATCCAAGGGAATACTATACACCATAATGGTGACTTCAAATTAAACACTATTATCCCACAATGCAGAGCGATATTATAATTTCTTTTTTATAGTAATTTGTTGTGTTATGGCAGAAAATGACCTAGCCTGCATTAATTTTACAATACAATTAGAATTTTACTTTAAGAAATTGCTGGTAAATATAGTAAAATCCTGGCAATGTTTTTACAGTGTGGCATTGCTGGTCACCAGTATTTTGTTGGATGGGGGTCCTTAGCATGGGATGCTGTTGCCCCCACTAGACTGCCTTAAAGGGTTAGTTCACACAAAAATGAAAAATGATTTACTCAACCTTATGCCATCCCAGATGTGTTTTTTTTTTTTCATCTGCTGAATTCAAATGAAGGTAGGTCCATACAATGCATGTGAATGGATGCCAACATTTTGAAGCGCCAAAATCCACATTAGGGCAACATCAAAGTACTCCAGATGACTCTGGTGGTTAAATCCATATCTTCTGAAGCGATATGATAGATGTGGCTGAGAAACGGTTCAATATTTCAATAAGTCCTTTTTCCTTCACTTTCATTATCTCATCCTTCTGTTTTTGGTGATTCACATGTTTCGTGCATATCACACCCAACTGGCAGAGAGGATACTTTATTACCAGAAATATCTTAAAAATGTATCTGTTTTTAATCCACACCTATCGTATTGCTTGAGAAGATTGGATATAACCACTGGAGTCATATGGATTATGTTTATGCTCCCTTTATGTGATTTAGGAGCTTAAAAATTGACATCCTTTCATTTGCTTTGTATGGACCTATAGAGCTGAAATATTCTTCTAAAAACCTTAATTTGTGTTCTGCAGAAGAGAGAAAGACATACACATCTGGGATGCCAGGAGGGTGAGTAAATCATGAAAGAATTAAACATTTTTGGCAAACTATCCCTTTAATGTCCTTTTAACCTACAGCATGACAGGTAATGTTGTTGCACAGGGGTACTCAACTTTGGAAAGCTGTGGGGCCGGAAAGTAGGATCCCTTTAGCCTCGAGGGCCGCACACATATTTTTAGCCTAATTATTATTATTTTGTTTATTTATTTATTTAAATAGTTTGATTACTTTTTCCTAATAAAAGGCAAGTAGACATTGTTAAATATGCTACATAATGTAATTTAACTTAAAAAAATAAACATACATAGCTTAATTCTTGTACAATTTTCATTCTTTCAAAAATAAAATCTGTTATATATATTAATATAAAGATCATATATGAATGATTGTCTTTTTATTTAATTTTTTGGTTCTTTTAAATCCACACTTTTATAATTAGGCCATATTTTGCAGCACAATGCACCACTCTAAACAAAAATGTATAATTCATCTAAAGAAAGAAGATATGATCTGTTCTGTTATCACTGTCAAATAAAGTCATCATGACACACACATCACACAGACACACACACACACACAGAGTACCCTCAAAATAAGACAGATTTGTTCAAAATATATCAAATTCTGGCTCCAAATGTGCTTCAATGAGAAATTGATTATCTCTGATTACCCTGTTTTAATAGTTATTGTTGGTCAGTTACACAAATCACAAGTAATTAAGCATTTGGAAGATGTCTCTTCTCTGTTTTGCAGGATAAATCTTTTACCGCAAGCAAATACAGTATCTCTGTTGATCTCTTCAAACTGTTACTCGACACCCCTTGACTTGAGCTGTGGAAGTGACAAGCAGGTGTGGAAGAATGATTCAATATGGGTCAGCAACCTATCAATAATAAGAATTACCGTAAAGGCTCTAGAAAATCGACAACTAAAAATTCATGCACATTAATATTTTTATGTGAGGAAAACATGACGTGGGTCCCAAAAAGATGGTTAGTATATCCATTTGTGTGATCTGGATGATGCTACAACCATGGTACTCAACAGGCGCCCATGTTGAGTACCATGGTTGTAGCAGCTTCCAGATCACATAAATTGATATACTGGATGTTTCAGTAATGTATACATATGCTATCAGGGCAACTTAACC
Organism: Xyrauchen texanus; assembly: GCF_025860055.1. Taxonomy (NCBI): domain Eukaryota; kingdom Metazoa; phylum Chordata; class Actinopteri; order Cypriniformes; family Catostomidae; genus Xyrauchen; species Xyrauchen texanus. The sequence continues at coordinate 12,081,714 of NC_068317.1, forward strand.
AGTACCAAACCACCACCAGCCAGCATAGACCAGCATGGTTGTTTATGCTGATTTTTTTAGTAGGGTAGATGACAGCCCTTTATTCCAAACCGATTCAACAGTGCCTCAGGAGTAGGTAATACTGTACTTCTCTGTGTGTTCAAGAGGCATTGTCTGAAATGCATCACATCAAACGCAAAGGGGGGTCTGAATGGTTACAGAGGATGACACCGTATCTTACAGGTAGCATTAATATTTCAAACCGTTTTTGCAGGAATGTTTCTCCTTACCTTTTAAAGACCAAGGTTTTTAGTTCCGACTAGCAAGGTTAGCAGCGTTTAGTGATTTAGCTTATATTCTTTGTCCAAGCATGTTTGAAAATCTTCTTTTAAAACAGGAATGTCAGAAAGACAAGACTATTACTCTGTACCAAAACCTAGTGAGTTGCCTATAAAGGCAATATTTTAAGGCATACTCTGGATGCAATGACATTTCCATAAGCATCTAAATGATCTTCCCTCCTAAGAGAGTGTTGGGTAAATTGTTAAAAAAAAACTAATCAACAACAAATTACTGATTAATTCTCTTAAATTGTATTTGGATAACTTTACTGATGACTTAATCTGAAAAAATATTCACATTACAAATGTTTCTTTTTAAAAAACTTTTCACAGAAAGGGTTTTGTTTTCCAGTCAATATATAAATAAATATAAAATGTATATATTTTCACCTTTTCACTTTCACCACATGATTCTCTTTTATAATGAACCGTAAGGAGAAGCTCACCTTTCAGCTGTCACAGAAACACAAACAGATATATGTATGAACATAATTAATTCTGTACATTTGATCTATATATATAATAGTATAGTTTAACTCAAGTAATGCACTTGCAAGTAATTAACTTGATAAAGTAAGTAACTGTAATCTGATTGCACGAATTTAAAATGTAATTTGAAAACACCATTTTTTAAATAAAATAGTAATAAGATTGTACAATCATTATATTGTGTACTGGTTTAACATGCCTACAGTTATGATTTGTATGCTACGTCATAAATTTGGAGGAAAAATGACTGAGAAAGGTATGAGATATTTTTAGCCTTCAATTTGCAGCTATAACGCAGCAGTTGAGGGTCAAAGAACAATTACACTGCCTGAATCATAACCTCTGGTACTACCAAGGCCCTGTTGAAAATAAGCACTCATCAGCCATTAAATAATAATACAGTGGCGATGAAGATCTTATTCCCTGTTATTCTTTGCAACCGATCTCAGATGGCCTGCACAATTGCTGCTTTAACATGCCCCTTAATAAAAGAATACATGAATAATTGCAGGCCGGGACCAAGACCAGAACATAAGAGAGGAGTCTAGATAGCCCATCTGCCAGAATGAGGAGGAATCAAGGCCCTTTGACTCTCCTAACTAGTGCTTCTTGAGATCCAGTGCACACACATCAAAGGGCAATCTAACATTTATGGACATCTAACTTTTAGCCCCCAGCAATAATGAATGCATTTGATCCTACATGAAATATACAGAGGGACAGCTCTTCTGCAGACTTACAGCAGAGATAATTAATGTCGCTAAGTGGAGAGACATCATGTAATCTAAGTCTAGTCATAAATTAGATGTAGCACCTTTAAAACGGGAGTTTTGGAGTTTTGAGGCACTCGAGCTTTGCAACACCTTCTATCCAGTACTCTCTCATGTTAGAAGCATGAGAACATACGTGGTGCAAGCAAGTTCCCGGCTTTGTTCGTCATTCGTGAATTCTTTGGGTTAATATCACATTTTACACAATATGCTTATAAATGTATTTATATATGTTCAGAAGAGTCATATGCTAAAATTGAGTTTTTGTAATGGATAATTTTTAAAGTATGCATATAGATTGCATGTGTGGAGACCATGTTTGTGCACATGCAAGAACTGGGTATGTAAATTTAGAATGAATCAAATCTTATTTAAAGGTGCAGCATGTCAGATAACACCTTTGGCCGTTAAGTAAACTGCCAGCTACCTGTTGCTTGTGCTCGCCCTCATGCACACACTCCATAGGGACATATGCGATCGAGAATCGGCAAAAACAATGAGGAACGTACATAGAGACAACATGATTCACCGGCATCATGCTGACAGATGAGGTAGCATAATTAAAATGACACAGTTATGATTGTTTTACTTCAAACTTTGAGACTGTATTTTATATTTGACTCTCCAGTGCTGGAACAGGGCTAAAACAAAGTGTGGATATAGGTCTGACTATGCAAGACTGTAGTTTGAAGTAATCACTTTTCTTTGCTTGTTACATAGGCTATCGAATAATTGCAGTCAATGTCAGCGTTAGCTTGCTAGCCAGCTTTATCAATAGTTGTTAGCTAAATTTGGTGGATGATGACAGTAACTGTTTATAAAATAGACTGTACATTATAAATATGTTGACACAATTCAGTATTTTTGTGATTCCATCACAACTGTCATTTTGATATATCGATGCGCTATTGTTTTATGTTAATAGAATGTATGTATTTTTCATGTGTTAACTAAAATGACACAGATCAATCCTCATGGCACTATATTTCACATGCTTTGCCGTTATGTAAGCTTACCTGTCCTATAAGAAGAATGCCAATTCAGGGTCGGTTTTGATCCCCAAATCCGAATGAAGGTCAATCCAGGAATCAAATGCCCTGTCAATTTTCACTAGTTTTCGCTCGACCATGATCACGTTTCCACTTAGCCAGATGGGATTCAGTAGATAAATGTTTGTGTAGGAATCACTGTTGTGATGGACTTCATCTCTAAGATAACGTTACTTAGTGTTGCAGTTTGTTGTCGCTGTTGAATAGCTGAAGAGAAGCGATTATGGAGATGAGGCTTTCGGGAGCGTGCATAAATGTCACATCCTTTGGATTTTCCTGGCAAAAACAACCCACTCCCTTAGTATGAAAATCAGTCTACATGCTTTAATACGCAACCTAGGAAGTCCGGGAAGGGCTAATTTTTTAAGTTGCATTACAAGCCGTTCACACATTGGCAAAAAAAAGGATGAATATTACATGAAAATTGTTACATACTGCATCTTTAATAATATATAGCCCAGATTGTTTTCCAGTTTAGTGGATAAGTGTAATTTGTGTTATATGTGAAAATATGTGTAATAAGAATTCAATTGTTTTAAGCTGTTATGCGTGTCCTTAAAGCCTGTTAAGAAATGCATAAAATGCTTTGAGTGATTTAAGCATTTATTCAGGGTTGGGGAGTAATGGAATACATGTAACGGGATAACGTATTTAAAATGAAAAATATAAGTAACTGTATTCCACTACAGTTACAACATAAATAATTGGTAATTAGAATACAGTTACATTCAAAAAGTATTTTGATTACTGAAGAGATCACTTTGCATTTTATTGTCATTTGTTTAATTTAATATTTAGTCCTTTCAGATGGAAAACGTCTCAGTTACTGACGTGACATCCATTCCCTGATGGAAGGAACGAGACATTGTGTCGGGGGAGCCCAGACATCTCTGATCTTGAGAAAAGGCTAAGACTTACATTTTTGATACAATATCGTTAGTTGTTATGTCAGACTGACAGCCTGTCTGGATGATAAAACAGTAAAGTGACCCAGTGCTGTTATACTAAATATCAGCACTCTTGGCATACCACTTGTCAGGTCATATTAAACAATGATACTAACTGTTGTGTAAATTTTATGACAAATAATGATTTAGATAGATAGATAGTGTCACATTCACTGTTGTCTTTTGTTTTTGTGCTTTTATGTTGAAGTTCTTGTTCAGTTCCTGTTTCCTGTTAGGTTTTTGTAGTTTAATTTTCTGATTGGTTTTCCCCTGATTGTTTCTCATTCCCTGATTGTTTCCCCAGGTGTTCCTTGTTTTCCCTTGTGTATTTAAGCCCTTGTTTGCCCCAGTTTATTTGTCAGTTCTTGCATGTTTTGTTATGCTCTGTGCTAGGCTCCCTGTGTTTTTGTTTATTCTGTGCTTTCTTGTTTAATTGAATAAAGCTGCGTATAGATCAAAATGTCCTCGCCTGCCTCGTCATAGATAGGTTTATACACATAGTTACAATACTATTTATGAGAGTACTGTATGTCAGTAAATTCATCTTTCACTTTTGCTCCACCTATTAGCTTGATCAAAAATGTTTGTTAACTAGCTTGATTCACATCACAATACTGATAAATTAATTGTATCCCACCAGAGACTAAAAATGTGCCTGAATTGTGAAGTATTTGTCAACACTGGATTCAACAATCCAAGCATGCATTTGTCAAAACTATGAAACCAAAAGATATTTAAACATTAAGTATATTTGCACTTATTGCAGTCGAAACAATGTTTGGAAGTGACACTGAATGAGCACTTTTCTAAAGTAAAAAGCTGAGCTGGACTAGTCAAGATATTATCGGCCTTGACTTTGGAATGTTTCAAATGCTGGTAAAACTACCCTGAAGGTGATTAGTAATGCACTTAAAGCTTTATATAAAAATATATCAGTGACATTAGAGTATGAGAGTATTGGTGTTATTTTGTATAGATATGTCTGCACTTTATATACTGTATAAAAACCATAACAGATGCAACTGCACTTTTAAAGCTGAATCCAGAGAGAATTAGTACCAGAATGTCTTTTTTGCTGAGTACAGGAACAGCTTTATAAAAATGCTATTGTTATCTTTTTCATAACCATTTAATATTTTTGGTAACACACAGTAAATAACGGCAATGTAAATTAGTGTAACTGTGCCCAAATGAGCCATTTTTGATGAATGCATGTATTATCTTCAAGCTTATTCTGAACAGCAGTATTGCACATCAGTAGGGATTTTACCATTTTTATGAAGAAAATAAAACTGCCCCAAATGGACTACATGTGAAAATGGACCTTAGACCATAAACTAGGAACAAACATTTATTATAGTTTAAATGTATTGTATTATATTTCCCCAAAAAGTGTAAATACTGTTGTAGTTTGGTACTTTCTAAATTGTTTGACACAGCAACATTTGCTCAACCAATGGTGTGACTTTGTGGCTTTTCTATTGTAGTTTCCAACTTATTTTCAAAAATCTAACTTTTCACACTTAACACGATTAACATGCTGTAAATGACCAAAAAAATATTTATTAACATTTTTGTTATCTGCACAGAAGGATTTTTATTTTTTTGCCTACTTTGCCAGTAAACCAAGTAGTGATATCAAAAGTACCAGTACTTTTGTAACAAGTTGGTACTGGTATCAAAAAATATGTCAAGATACCAGTTTTTCTGCTGTGCCGGTAGTACCGAGCATCAACTCAATTCGATACCTGCGTACTGTCTGACTGACACATGACTGCTTTCAATGCTCTCACAAAAATGTCAATTTATTCACTTAGCAGATGTTTTTATCCAAAGCGACTTACAAATGAGACAAACAGCAAACAATTTGTCATACAAAGTTTTACAACATCTGCAGTTCTCACAGTGGCTGGAGTAGTAAAGATGCTAGCACAGAAGAGACAGACAAGGATTTGACATAGTTGGGGAAAAAATAAATGCACAATTAATCAAATTAAAAGTGTGACATGTCCTAGTGCGATTATTAAAATGGGAAAATCTGCAAATTTAGTTTGCATGAGCTGCATGCTTATTTGTGTTAAGCAGACCACTCATAACTCCAAACTCCACTGAATCATTCATGTTGTGTTAAATGAGATGACAAAGCAGAGCACTCACTACTGTGAAGCGCACAGCACATGCAAACTATATAGTCATACAAATAAATCACAGCATTTGCGCTTTAATGATCACACTGGACCATGTAGTGAACTGTTTATCCCAAGGGTTTATCTATAAAACACATGTCAAAATAAAAGCTTTATTCATAATAAAAGGTAGGCACATGAAATTGACAGAAAGATATTACAACTGTATAGTAAAATGTAAAATTCACTCTGTGGTAATAATAAAAATAATGAATAATAATAATAATTATTATTATTATTATAAAAGTATGCAATATATCACAAGCAAGAGTGCTTTTGTGCTGAATAAAATTTGGTTAAGTTATAGACCAATAAATTCAATGTTATGCTGAAAAGATACTGTATATTCATTTGTTAAAATTTTTAGGAATTAATTTGATTAGACAATATTATTTAATATATAAAATTAAATTAAACTTTAAAATATGGAATTCTAAAGATATGAAATAAAATGGAAAACATAGGATTTGGGGGAAAATAAAACAGATTTCAGAAGGGCCCTACTTAAAAATACTTGAAGGACACATGCACTTGTTTTTATTTATTATTTACATTGAAATGAAACTTTTTAAATAGACTAAATAGGTGGAGTGTTCAATAGCACATTACCATATTAGCATATTTTTGCAGTGAACCTATGAAATTTGACTGGCATCGGTACCAACTAGTGACATTTTGGTATCATGACAACACTAAAGCCAACTGTGATGTGTGTGGGGGGCTGCAGGTTTATTATATATTGTTCTTCTGAAGTTGTCCATGTTTATTCAAACTGTCCTTCCAGTCAACTGCTGATTCATATATTAAGGCAAGTAGTGCATAATATTAAAATAAATTCCTCTCAGAGGCACTGACGCATTCCAACATATCAACACGCCTATGTTCACTTTGGAGCAGTTTTTATAAATTATTGAGAGTGATGGCTTGTGTGGTAACACTACACGTTACCTCAGAGGACCCATCAACAGATACATGCATTGCACACCCTTGATTCAGCCACAATTCACTGTGCCAAGCTTATTTGTGCCAAGCTCTCTGCCCATGACGTTTAGAATAGAGGCTCTGTGATGAGCTTTTCAGCCACAACAAGCAGTTGGAAGTATGGCTGGAGTGCTTACCAGGACCATATGGGACCACTCTCTGGAATATGGAGCAAACACTGCGGGAGAAACTGAACAAGGATTAATGCAGATGGCGTAAAGTGTGAATGTGTGGTCTTGCCTCTTTAGAAGGATGGACTGTTAAGACATTTTTGCTAAATTAAATTACTGTGGGTCCTTACAAATACCACTGCAACTCTGAGGTGAAATGTCCACTGTGTGGCACTTAAAGTGAGGTTTTTAAGGTTAATGCTCTGACGAGTTTCAAATCAACAAATCTACCTCCCTATCCAAAATCTTAAACCTAACTGCTTGTATCAAATAAACGTAACTGCTTAAGAAACAACGGAATTTTGTGGTGCTTCAATGACACTTTCAAATCACGTGGCAGTTCAACGGGGATCTCAGAGCTCCAGTCCCTAAGTTATGGACAGCACAACAAATATGTTTACCTTAATGTGGTCCAGGGCTAATGCTGCATTCCATTCAAAGATGCGTGTTGGAAATTCCGAGTTGATATCTCCGATCTTCGACAATAAAGGCATTCCATTGTCAGATGCTTGGAAGATGACATTAGCAAACAAAACTTCTATGCTCCCGTTATCTTAGCAGGTGTTCGGTTGGCTATACATAGATGTCTCCTAGCAACCAAATTGATAAATGATGCTGCAATACTAACATTTGAAGTACTGGTGTTCAATTATCAAAGGTCATTATAATTTACCATGTTTTGGACTCATGTCTCTTGAAATAAAATACTGGAAGTTTGTTAATATTATTTGTAATGTGGAGTTTTGTGTTCCTTGCCACAGTCGCTTCCAGCTTGCTCACTGGGCTTATTAATACAATTATTATTTAATTACTTATTTTTTAACAAGATAAACAATCGTATTTTAACAATGGTGACTCATCGACATTATAGACATTACAGTCTTATCGTCTGTTAATGCTGATATTCTGTAAAGCTGCTTTGAAACGATGTGTGTTGTGAAAGGCGCTATACAAATAAAACTGACTTGACTTGACTTAATGTCAAACTTAGTATTCAACTAGAAAAATACCAACTAGACCCAGTTTAATTAGTGGTCTCTATTTGACAACATTAGTGGTAGACGTTTGGACAATTGTGGTGTTTTTTTTTAACACTGTTGTTTCTCAAAAAATTTATTTCATGGACAATATGATGTCCTTTGCCCTTTATGTCCTAATGCATATTAACAAATTTTAAATGCTATCTTAATGGGTTCACTTTGTATCCCCACTCAGGAATGTTTCAGCATAAATGGAGTACTGATTTGTATTAATTGTGTCTTGTGCACCACACTGAATTTCATTAGCTGAAAACAAAGAGCTAAGTTAAATTGCAATTAAGTGATAAATGAGCTGGTGAATACAGTCACGGCTATGTTGGTTAATTTCAAAGAGTTACATAATACCCTTCATGGGCCTTTTGCCCAAATTAGTTAATAATCTTTAGATGTTAGGTTCTCATGAATTCATAATACCTGAAGACTATTATTTTTCATACACTTGGTAGCGTAATAACAAAGATACTTCAATCTGCAATAATCCTTGCATAATATCAGGGAAAACAAAACCGTTCATTCAAGTCATAAAACATTCATAATTGCATTTATGCCCTTCGATTTGTCCTGCCCCAACTTCCATTTTCAGTTGCACATATTTCAAAACAGGACAGAAAATTGCACTCATCAAGCCATTTTTAGGGGGTACTAAAGTTTTGCTCTATATTAATATAGGGTCGCCTATTTAGCTTTTCGCATTATTTAGCAACCTTTAGTGCCTCCTTTTAAATTATAACACCATGTTGACTTGCAAAAGTTCTCTTTTTTGCACATCTCTTGGAAAGGTCCAGAGTTTACCCTGTGCCCTCTCCACTGCATCTTATGCATGGATGCCTTAAACTGTGTTCCCTACTGAGTGGGCTACTCTGGCACCAATGCACACTTAAGCCTAAGGTTTACTTTTAAATTCACACATTAGAGGAATGTCAGGGCTGAATAAACACATTAACATCACAGCAGTGGCCTGTCAGAGCCTCTTTCTCTCACCTCTTTCTTCTCTTCCCTCAGACCTTTTAAGTCTTTTTGCTATGTAAAATGTTAGGTTTTCACTATTTTAAAAATATAAATGGCTTAAAAATATATAAATCATCCATATTTGTCTTCTGAATTCAGTTCACTCCAATCCAAGACTGATAAATTGTAGCTTATCAATGTGATTTTGATACTTATCCTATCACCTGCAGTTCAAGGCGGCATTGTATGCTGCAAGGCTGAATGCACAAATACGATATGTTGACACATATCCAATTTTTGTTCCATCTGTTTACTTTTACTTAATACATAACTGGCTGTGTTTATACTCACATGACAGAGCCATGCAGTGTATTGGGCAAGTTAATGGATTCACTCAATGCTGTCTAGTAGGTTTGGATTTATATTTTTGGTCTGGACAATGTGAATTCATTAAAGGTTTTGCAATATTGGATTTGTTGTTTACTTTTATGTCTGCAGCAAAACTGCTGTGAACATATTGTTAATATTATATATAAACCAAGTCCTAGCCTTGTGAAAATCTTTGTATGTGGTTAAGTAGCATAGCTGTGTCCCTCTTTGGGGTGTTTGGGTTCCAATACGGCTGATCACTATAAAGATAGCAGTGTGTCTATGACAAATGGTACAGATACCACTGTTTAGATGTGTGTCTGATGACCAGATATTATTGTAGTAGATTAGAAAGTGGCCCAAATCGGATGCTCAAAATATCTGATGTCATAAGTGTGTTTACAGGTATGCATGCAACAATATCTGATCTGTGCCAGAGGTCAGTGAAAATAATCAGAATTGGTCGATGATGTAAATGTGGCTAAAGAGTGCTTTAGTGTTAGGAAAGAGGAATGCACACAGAGATCTAAAAGTCTCAATGCTAAAAGGGTGCAATTTGATCACAAACATAATAGTAGGCACCGAAGTAGATAGCAGCTGAGAGTTTTTTTTGTCATATTTGAAAATAAAAGGTTTGCTATTTGCACCAATTACCAATGAGTAAGTTGGACCACTTCCTTTGGCACAATAATTGTGTTTAATGGAATCACTGCTGAACAAGAAAATAGCTAAATTCACAATCAAATAAAAACAAATATCACTGTTTCAGCAATGCCTTAAAGCAAGGGTGGGGAACCATTTTTTCCCATTAAGTGCCATTTGAGTATTTACAAAATTATTTGTGGGCCATACAATTTCTTGCAATTTCTGATTGTGGGTTGAAATTAATGAACGCATTCCGTTAAGTGCTCACACACCAAAAACACTAAAAGGTCTGTTTGTTATACAATATTTTATGTTGTCATCATTTAAAATTATTTTTAAACATTATTTGAAAGGATTTTGTTTTTTCAGGTTAAACGAAAAGGCAATTTTTTGTTTTTTAAATTATTTCTTAAATGGCCTTTTGGGCCAGGTAAAATGGTCTAGTGAGCCTTATATAGTCCTGAGGCCTGACATTCCCCACCCCTGCCTTAAAGGGACAGTTCACCAAAAATGGAAATGTCATCATATATTAAACATAATTTTTTTCACAATCAAACCTATTTGTTCCCTTTTACAAAAAGCTTCACTACAATGATGCACTGCTAAGCGCTAGGGGAACAACTCTAGCTGTGAACCGAGCTGAAATAGTGTGTGTAACACATCAATGAACATTGACCGGAATTTATAGCCTCGGCTGATGTAATCATTAGATGCACCTGAGGCCAGGCTATAAATGGATACGTCACCATGTGTCGTCAGAAACTCTTTTTCAGAGCGATTCTGTTTCAAACTTTCTTTCCTCTGTTAGGAGTTAGAATCAGTTAGGCAGTGTGCAGTGAACGTTGTTCTCTTATTCTCTTCTGTTTAGAAAATATTATATATATATATATATATATATATATATATATATATATATATATATATATATATATATTTCTAAAAAGAAAGAAAAAAGAGAGAATGACTGAAAGCCGCAAACGGTGCGTGTTCTCCTCTTCTCGCTCTATAGCTGAAGACGACACACATCAGTTCGCCAAGAAAAGCGTCCTCTCTCCCACTCAGAACACTGTCTATCGGGGCATCGTATGGAGTTCAATCACAATGCGGGCACAACTGTCTCCCGCTAGGATTGAGTCCATTCAGATCACCCTGAGCAAAGTCAGGCTAGGTCAAGGTTGCACTGTTATCAGTATCAACGATTTCCAGGTCTCAGGGCGACCGCGTCCACGGTGATCCCTCTGGACCTTCTGCTCATGAGACCGTTTTTGTTATGGCCAAAAGCCAGGGGATTTCTTCCAAGGGCCAAAACCCCTAGGCTAAAAAGGGTTACGCGCCTCAGGCTTCGTTCCCTTTCTATGTGGTTCAGACCCCGGTTTTCTGCCTTGGGTCCCACTGTAGGTGCGTCTTGTTGTCGCAGACTGCTAACGACAGACGCCTCCCTGACGGGTGGGGTAGCGGCCTTAAGTGGTCGTCCAGCTTAAGGGGATAGGAGGGTCGTCAGCTCGGTTGTCACAGTCACTGTCTCGGGTTGATGGCTGTATTTCTGGCCCTGAAATACCTCCTCCTGAGGCTGCCATGTCTTGGTGCGGGTGGACAATACAGCTGTAGCATCTTACATAAATCATCGAGGAGACCCACGTTCTTGTCAGCTGTATTTCTGACACGTCGGATTCTCCTTAGGGCCCAGGGTAAGCTCCTGTCACTCAGGTCAGTTATATCCCTGGATGCCCGTATACGGGAGCAGATTTACGGTCCAGACAGAAAATACCAACGGGGGAGTTAAGAACTCCACCCTAAGGTAGTAGTTGCCCAGAGTTCGCCAGAAAGGGTTTTTGCCTCTTACTGATAGCACCGCGCTGGCCGAACAGGGCTTGGTTCTCGGAGCTAATCTGTTCCCTCGACGGCTCGCCTTGGGCGATTCAGAAGAGGAAGGATCTTCTGTCTCAGGCACAGGGCAATATTTCATCCCTGCCCCGAATTGTGGAATCTTTCATGTTTGGCCCCTAAGGGTACCAACTTAGGGACACAGGGCTTTCTCCTGAGGTTATCGAGACCTTTTTAAATGCCGGGCTTTTTCCACTTGGAACAAGTTTGGGTGAGATCTTAGGGCAGAAGAGGACATCTTCGCCTCTATGAATAGCATAATGTCTCCTCTACTTCTCCCTGAAATCACCCAGCCCCCTTGGGTCTGGACGTTAAGACACATACATGACCCAGAATGCGTCTGTATGCATTTCTTTCCCCAGTTTCTCTGCTCCCGGGAGTCTTGGCGATGTTCACCAGCAAGGGTCTTGCCTCCTATTAATGGCGCTGCACTGGCTCGGAGCTAATTCCTCTCCTCGACGGCTCGCCTTGGGCGATTCCGAACAGGGAGGACCTTCTCATCCTTGGCCCGAATTGTGAAACCTTTCATGTCTGGCCCCTAAGGGTACCAAACGAGGTTCACAGGTTTTTCTCTTAAGATTATCGAGACCATTTCAAGTGCTAGGGCTCCCCTCCACTTGGAACTGATCTGGGTAGATTTTACAGGGCAGAAGAGGACCTCTTCGCCTCTGTTGATAGCGCAATATCTCCTCTACTTCTCCCCGAGCCCCCCCCCCCTCCTCGGGAGGAGCTGATCGTAGTAACGCATACATAGCACAAATGCGCCTGCATGCGTCTCCTTCTACTAAAGTTCTTATTACAGAACCAGCTTACTGCCAGTTTGCTTCAGTTCTGGATTTTCTGTAGAAAGAAGTGTCAGCGGGCACTTGCCTCACCACTGCCAGGTTCTATGTGGCCACTGCGGTTTGCCACGGCTTGGTGGGTGGGGTGCCCTCAAAGAGGCATCCTCATTATTGCCCGGGCCTACTAGGCGCGCGGTCAAGCTTCGCCAGTAGGTTTTAGGGCGCACTCTACCAGAGGGCTCTCCTCCTTGGCTAGAGGTCTCCCTCTGCAGCAAGTTTGTGATGCGGCAGGTTGTCCTCTCCGCACACATTCATTAGATTTTTATAGTTTGGATGTTTTGCCACTCCAGGCTCTTATGCCCTTGAGTCGACATCTCAAGCTCATGTCTGGACAAGTTTGTGTTGCGATAGGGTTCTCTTCGCACACATTCATCGAAATTTATGGGTTAGATGCTTTGCTACTCCGGACTCTTATGTCCTTGACTCGACATCTCAACCCATGCCTAAACAAGTTTGTGATGCGGCAGGTTGTCCTCTCCGCACACATTCATTGGACTTTTTTTAGTTTGGATGTTCTGCACTTGAACTTTATGGGTTAGATGCTTTGCTACTCCGGACTCTTATGTCCTTGAGTCGACATCTCAGCCCATGCCTAAACAAGTTTGTGATGCGGCAGGCTGGTCCTCTCCACTCACATTCATCAGTTTTTATGAGAAGTTTGTGTTGCGATAGGGTTCTCTTCGCACACATTCATCGAACTTTATGGGTTAGATGCTTTGCTACTCCGGGCTCTTATGCCCTTGAGTCGACATCTCAGTTCATGCCTGAACAAGTTTGTGATGCGGCAGGCTGGTCCTCTCTGCTCACATTCATCAGTTTTTATGACAAGTTTGTGTTGCGATAGGGTTCTCTTCGCACACATTCATCGAACTTTATGGGTTAGATGCTTTGCTACTCCAGGCTCTTATGCCCTTGAGTCGACATCTCAGCTCATGCCTGAACAAGTTTGTGATGTGGCAGGCTGGTCCTCTCCGCACACATTCATCAAAATTGAATGGTTTAGATGCTTTGCTACTCCGGGCTCTTATGCCCTTGAGTCGACATCTCAAGCTCATGTCTGAGACCTTTCGCGTTTTTGTGAGTACACTGCACAACCGTAGGGGTCCGGACAGCCCCAAGTGCGTTCCCCTAGCGCTTAGCAGCGCAGCATCGTAGTGAAGCTTTTTGTAAAGGGAACGTCTCGGGTTACATGTGTAAACCTTGTTCCCTGAACAAAGCGGAACAAGATGCTGCGCTGCTTTGCCGCACTGGGACGTCCAAGGACTGCTCTTCAAAAAGAAGTATCTGACGACACATGGTGACGTATCCATTTATAGCCTGGCCGCAGGTGCATCTAATGATTACATCAGCCGAGGCTATAAATTCCGGTCAATGTTCATTGACGTGTTACACACACTATTTCAGCTCGGTTCACAGCTAGAGTTGTTCCCCTAGCGCTTAGCAGCGCAGCATCTCGTTCCGCATTTTTCAGGGAACAAGGGTTACACATGTAACCCGAGACGATTTTCTTTCATCTGCGAAGTACTTAAAGAGAAGTTTAGCAGTATGTCTTTGCAGCTGAAAATGGATTGGGACTGGGGGCTGACAAAAAGGCATTCACTATATTCCAAGTTTTCTGAACCCATATGAAGAGAATATCAAAATGTAAATAATTATTCACTGGAAATCTTGCCATTTGAATTTTCTTGCCTGATAATATTTTTTTTTGACAGCCATGGTAATGATTTCTTTGTGAGGTAAAAGCAGCAGTTGCTCAGATTTGGGACATAGGCATTGATTTTCAATTATTTAATTTAGCAAGATGTCATTTGAAATGGCTTTGTGTCACTATTTTAACAGTTTAAGTATAATGGGCAGAGATACAATCAGACATATATGAAATATGCATTTTTAGATTAAATAATGCATACAAAAATGTTGGCCTCTTTAAAGGCTCATTTTTGTACAAAAACATCCCGTACAGCACTTATGTCTTCCAAAATAATTTAGCAACATCAACTTTGTAACTTCCATCAGGCGCCAAATGGATGCTATATTTGCCTTGGGGTGCAACATTAAGCTTGCAACTCTGGATGTGAAACGAACTGGAGAACAAGCTCTAAAAGTGGAAGTAATATTGTTATTGCATTATGAAATACAGCAGAGAAAGCATACAAACTTCCTTGATGTTTTTTTTTCTTCTTTTTTTTACTTGTTTACCTGCATTTTACACAGTTGTCTCTGCTGAAATTGTTGATTGCAGTCAAAACAGACTTGATTTTTAAAGTAGTTGTTCACATTATTTGATTCCTTGATGTTCTGCCTAAAAACAAATGCAAAATTGTGAATGTTTTCAACAGATAGTGTTTGGTCTTAATTAAAAACTCTCAACAGCTTAGTGAATTGGCTTATCGTGTGCTACTAATAAGATTCAGGCTATTACCTCAGACTTAACTAATTGTTGTGTTTAATTACACCATGTCAAAAAAAATAAAAAATGGTTGTGAACAGAGACATGGTAATGTCCCTGGGCAGGCATGTATGTATTTTTGATTGCAGGTGTCTAAGGCAGTATTTCCAGGGATCTTTGAGAATAAGTGGCAGATATCCTCTCTCCAACACTTCATATAAAAATGAGATTTTTTTTATTCTATTTTTCTGCAGTGACTCAATTATACTGAAATTACAGAGGTCGCATTCAATGCTGATCATGCCACAGCAAGTACAACCTCCCAAGAATAAGCGAGGGAGTCTTTTTGCAAGCACTACTAGACCCTGGAGCATTGGATCCATTTTCTCACGTCATTTAAAAAACACTCATTCCAGCTGCAAAATATTTTTTGAACTGAAAGATACCTGCAGCCTTCAGGCAAAGATCTCTGGTTCTGGACTAATGATAATTGTTCAAGTTTTTTTTATTTTTTTATCTATGTATTCATCAAATCTGTTTGTCATTGTGCGTTCCAGATGATTTTGTATTTCAATGTTGGAATGGAATTATGTTAAAATTGCTACATATTTATGAGACCCAAGACTGCTTAGTACATCCATCCATCCATCCATCCATCCTGAAATTTTGCCTGATGAATAATTGACATAAACATTATTGTGAATAAAAGGATGGTTCACCCACAAATCATAATTCTCATTTACTCATCCTTTCTCAAATTTGCATGACATTCTTTCTTCTGTGGAAAACAAACAATGATATTTTGATGGATGCATGTTGTGTTTTTGTCCACACAATGTATCTCAAAAAATGACTAAAAAACTCAAACACAAATAAGCTGCATAAAGGTAATCTATATGACTCGAGGGGCTTAATCCATGTCTTCTAAAGTGCTACCATGGCTTTGAGTGAAAAAATACCAAAATCGAATTCCTTATTTACGATAAATTTGGACATCTGGCCTCATTGGAACACAGAGCAGGCTTCAATATAGAGGTTATTTTACACCGTCAGTATCATTTGTATTTTATTGTGTTTATCATCAAACTTTTTGTGACTGCTGTACATTTTAAAAGTAACCCAAAAATGCTTGTGAATCTATTATGTTAACTCCCATCTGCATTTTCAAACTGTGAAAACCTGCCAGCACTATGTCTGTTAGGTGTACAGAGGTCTCTGTGTATGCATCAAGTGTGATAAAGTGTGAAAAGGAGCTTCTCTCATCTCTCAAGTAGACTGCAGTCAATATTTATAGTGAATAAAGACTCACATTTTGTTTCACCCAAATCGACTGCAAGGGCACAATACTCAGTTATCTTAAATAATTGCCATTAGATCAAATAATCTATACATACATCTGAAATTGCAGTGTCTCTAATCTTGAGCACTGGCAGAGCAACACCTCCCTCCAGATTTGTCCTTTAGTTAGATCTGTGACATGATGTTGCTCAAGAATCTACTGCTACTGTAGATTTGCATCTGAGCAGCAACAGGGGACAGTGGCACGTCCCAGTTAACTCAGAATAAGAGATATGTGACAGCTATGATGCATTACTGAAGGAAAGAAACAGTACCTGAAGGTGATCAATCTTCACTTTAATTCAAAGGTGCTCGCTTCATCATTTTGTCAAAGAGCGCAGCCATGTAGCTTTGAGCCCATGCATGCTGATCTCTAAAGCAAGCTAGCACGAGAAAAAAAAATATGATCGATCATCTAATGGCATGAACACCACCATTGGAATCTTCTCATTTATTAGGATGCTAATGACGACCTTGATTTATTGCTGTTGACGTTGCACAAGTGACATACTGAGAAAGTTTTGCTGGTTGTTTGACACGTTGTGGATTTTCATTGATATTCATTTAGCAAAAAGATGGAATTCACTCCATTGTGACATTTCCATTTCTCACATTCTGAATGAGTGTTGAGTGAGGAGGTGAGGTGCAAAAAGGGCTCTGTTTGATTTGCTTCTCAGTTCTCTAAGATATGAGAAGATACACTGAGCCAAACTTGTTGATGGGGCATGAAGGTCTCTCAAAACAGACTTCATACTTAAGGGCCTCCCACTACCACATAAAAATCTGCAGAAAAGGAGAAAATGCTTATACATTTATATACAGTATAATGCTTGCAATGTTCAATGACTCTCTCCTATCCCTGCTTAATATGCACAAACAACTACAGTATAGGCGAACCCATAAAACTGTAAACAATTCGGCGCTCTCAATCAAAACATTGCTGTGTTTGTTTGAGCTACCCAACTAACCTGATGCAATAGCACTGACTCAACCAATGAGTTTAGGGCAGAACTATCTGTTTACTTGACCAATGGCAGATGGGGGTAGTATTCTGGAAATCTGTTAGAAAATGGTAGTGATGTTTTGTTTGTGAAGGAATCTTTTTTGAAAAAATGATTCTCCTTCACCTTCATACACTGACTCATATTTCTCGTTCACTGATGCCTCTCCTTTTTGAAACCAATGAGCTCGAAACGAGAAACTGCTTTGGTGGCTTTTCATGCCTTTAAAGACTGACTGTAGCACGTGCCAATAGCATTGGAGTGTGAGCTGTGAAGAAGCATTTCATTGGGTTCACCCACTGAACGACTATGCCTTTTCACTGAACCAGTCGAGTGAATCAACCAACAAGATGAGACGTCTTGTTCATAAACAAACAGAATGTTTTGGTATACTCATTCATGAAAGAAAAAAATGACTTTCAGGCCGAAACAGACTCTATGTAAGTATGTAATGCAGACACTTTAAGCTGTGCAAGCTTGATTTAGTGTTTTGTTGCATTCCAAAATGTGTCAGAGAGCAAGTACGCATTTCTTTCATAACGTTGGCACGAGGTGCACTATAGGGCTCATTCAAAAGTTTGTTTGCCCATATAATTTTTAAGCTATTAAGGTTAAACTTATTTGGCTTGCTTTCCATTGTGGAGTTAGGAAGGTGTTCACCCCTCTTTCCAGACTTAGGTTTAGGAACTTCATTTAGAGTAACTGTCTGCTCCAATGGTGAATTTTTACTCTCAAGTCAACCACTGTCATGGCAATGTAGTGAATTTTGTTACCGCCACAAGTACTTGCATTAAGTATGTTTCTGCTCTTACTGTTTCTGGTCTTATTGTGCATGTGCCTGATTTATGACTTCAATTTTCCTACATTTGCATTTGCCTAATCAGAGAAGTGAATTGTGAGGCAGCATAAAGCAGAAGAGAAATCTGATAAACATAGTTCCATTTAGATCACAGGCTTAACACAATATTTTCTTCACTGCGGGGTCAAATGTGACTTCTTGGTGCCCGTTTACAGTGGCATATATTTAACAGGAGCTTTAGTCTCTTTATAAACAACCTTCTCTGTGGAGCACCCAACTAGAGAAAGAAATCCTAAATAATGAAAGCAAAACTGGGCACTACTGCTGTGACATACGGAATAAGGAAAGGAGAGACGATGATTACCACAACACAAGCGTCAAGTGCCACTTTGCCTTCACATGAAAAGTGTTGCTGATAGTGGTGCTGAATTATCTCTGAATAGCATGATATGCCTTTGATGTTATGTAATTAGTCTAATTTTGTTTTGATTTTCACACCATCTCTGCCCATGTGATGATATATCATGTAAATTTTCCGGTAATAGTTGGCTGCGCTATGAAAGATAAGTGGCAAACAAAGTCAAAGTTTAAATTGTTTGAATATTATGCCTTAATCTGCATGCAACATGAACACCTTCCACAACAATGTCAAAAAGTCTTGAAAATGTATTGCAGCACATAGTTCGAGTTCATAGAACACATCAGGAAATGTTGACAAGCATCATGTGAAAGGGTTTTAACTGTGTGAGTAAGATGCGTGTGAATGTGTGGCTATTTCCTTATCACCGTCTGTTGATCATTGGTTTAATTGTATTTGATCACTCAGCTAAAAAAAAGAATTCGCTAATCAGTAAAGAAATACCTGAACAAACAACGAATGCTTTTGTTACATCCAGTTAAGCTCATTTTTTTCAAGATCAATGTCCTTTTATATCAACTCATTATCATATTGAACAAATCCAAAATGTAACTTTTGTTTTAATGTACATGAAAGTTTCTCATACATGAATTACCAAAGTTCTTAAATATATGACACATTTGTAAATATGTGACTAGGGATATTTTTTTACAGATATTTTAAATTAATAGGTGGTAACTGATGTCATACGTATCCCACAAGCCCTATTGTGCCAGTGTCATGTGGTCTAGAAACTGTGGTGTGGGAGTGCAGAAGAATTTAATGAAACATAAACGTGCCACTTTCAACAGTCTCTGTGTTTATTCTCATAGTAATTTCTATGGATACATATATTTATTGCTAACATAAGTGCAAAGATGTATTTTAACAATCAATATGTGGTGTATCTACACCAAGCAAGGCCTTAAAATCCATTTACGTTTGTGAACTTCAACTTCAAAGAAATAATAAAAGCTTCAAAAAGAGGTAAAGTGCCATAAAGGCTATGACACAGATGCACCGGTGCATCATAATTGGGCTTGCAGTGTAAACCAGGGAGTTGAAAGTGCGTGCATACACTTTTTGTAGAGCTAAAGTAAGAGCCAAGTGTGGAAAACAGCTGAGTGCCAGGTTGTTGTGTGCCATGCCCACGCAACCAAAAGCAGTTCAAGGCAGTTATCCTCTGAGAGCAGGAAAAACTAGTAGCCATGTACACAGGAAGTGTAACTGTTAGCTGACCTTGGGAAGTTAGTGCTTTAAAAACATGTTAGATTTAGGTTTCACCACCGAGCAGTGTATCCCTTAAGTGACAGGCCACATTCAGCTGCTTTTGCGAGCCTCAATGTGTGTGTTTGAGAGTAACGAACTCAAAGTATGCTGCTAACAGCTGTATGTATGCTAATTATGCCTCTAATTTAGTCTGTTTTCAAAAACAAATAAAAATAAATAAAGGTTTTCCAGAAACAATTAATAGTATAGCATGATAAAATTATTTTTCGCTGTTATTGTTATGTTTAGCTAAATCAGCCAAGTGAAGTTATCAAATACTCTCTCTTAAAAACTCTCCCTAAATATAGCATTGGGGAAATTACTATTAAGCATGTGCAGGTGCAGGATATGAATTCAACATCATCATAGTTGTTTTGCAAGAGCTACTGCTTTGTTTGCTGAAATAAATTATATCTATATACTGTATATTTGATTCTATTTTGAAAAATTATACTACCCCCTTAAAGTAGCTACAATGTAGTTAGCTACTTTTTGTTAGTAGCTTGTAGTGCAGCTAACGTCTTGGTTACTGTTTTAACCTCTTTTCTCTGATGGAGGTAAGGAGATGTTGTGTCAATGTAGTGACATCAGGGGTCGCTCTTGAGAGCCCTGAATGCCTCTATTCTTTTGAGAAAAGGCCTCTATTCTCCTATGAGAATTGGCGAGTGGAATTTGCAAAGGAGAAGGAATGCCCACTCTCATGCAGGTTTTGTGCTGAGGAGCCGAGACAAGATCCGGCCATTTCAGCGGCTAGTACAGCATTGTGGCAAGAGGGACACAACGTCTCGTTCCCTCCATCAGGGAACGGAGGTTACGACAGTAACCAAAAGTTCCCCTTCTGTCACTCACTCGACGTTGTGTCAATGTAGTGACACTAGGGGTCCCTGTAGAAAAACACCTAAACAGCTGAACCATGTTACGTGAACTGCTGATGCAGGTGCAAGCAAGCTGCTGCGTGCTTATTAGCAGGTGCATCAGTCTGCACGTATCCTCCCCCAATGCTCCAAAAAGACATCATGTAGTTCCCCATATCCCTGAGGGGCGGAAGCGACGTAACTAGCATGGGAGCAGGCCAAACCAGCGGCTGACTTTTCTCTCTATGTTTTCTCTCCACAGAGTATTAGATCTGGCTGGGGCCATAGTCAAGTCAAGTGGTTTTTATTGTCGTTCAACCATATACAGTTAGTACAGTACACAGCGAAACGAGACAACGTTCCTACAGGACCATGGTGCTATATAAATCAACATAGGACAAACACAGAACCACATGAGACTACACTGACTAAATAAAATTTCTACATAAAGTGCATGTGCTAACGTGTGCAAAAAGTATGGGACAGTACAATAAATTACTAAAAGGAACAGGACAATAGGCACAGTAAAGAGACAGTGCAGTGCCGACCAGTACACATTTGTAATCAAGTAGGCCTAGTGCAAAAACATGACACTTTCTAAAATGCTAAATGTAAACATAACATACTATGAAATAGTGTTCTATGGACATAGCAGTTATTGAGGTAGCAGTCAGGTATAAAGTGACAATGATTTAAAGTGCAACTCTGGACATGTGCAAAAGTTGCATGGTGTACAGGTGTGTGTGATTGTGTGTGTGTGTCAGTCCAGTCCCTGAGTATTGAGGAGTCTGATGGCTTGGGGGAAGAAGCTATTATGCAGTCTGGCCGTGAGGGCCTGAATGATTCGGTACCTCTTGCCAGATGGCAGGAGTGTGAAGAGTTTGTATGAGGGGTGTGTGGGGTCATTTACAATGGTGGTTGCTTTGCGGATTCTGCATTTTATGTAAATATCTTTGATAGAGGGAAGAGAGACTCTGATGATCTTCTCAACTGTCCTCACTATCCTCTGCAGGGTTTTGCGGTCCAAAACGGTGCAAGTCCCATACCAGGCAGGTGATGCAGCTGCTCAGAATGCTCTCAATATTCCCTCTATAGAATGTAGTGAGGATGGGGGGTGGGAGATATGCTTTTATCAGTCTTTGAAGAAAGTAGAGACACTGCTGGGCTTTCTTGCTAATACAGCTGGTGTTGAGGGACCAGGTGAGGTTCTCCGCCAGGTGAACACCAAGGAATTTGGTGCTTTTGACGATCTCCACAGAGGAGCTGTCGATGTTCAGCAGAGAGTGTTCACTATGTGCTCTCCTGAAGTTTGTTTGTCCACAATCAGAGACAGGTTGTTGGCTCTACACCAGTCCGTTAGCCGCTGCACCTCCTTTCTGTATGCTGACTCGTCATTCTTGCTGATGAGAACCACCACGGTCGTGTCATCAGCGAACTTGACGATGTGGTTCGAGCTGTCGAGAGTCAGCAGAGTGAAAAGCAGTGGACTGAGCACACAGCCCTGGGGGGCCCCAGTGCTCAGTGTGGTGGTGGTGGAGATGCTGTTCCCGATCCGGACTGACTGAGGTCTCCCAGTCAGTAAGTCCAGGATCCAGTTGCAGAGGGAGGTGTCCAGGCTCAGCAGGTTCAGCTTTCTAATCAGGTGCTGTGGAATGATATTGTTTAATGCTGAGCTGAAGTCTATGAACAGCATTCAAAAGTATGAGTCCTTTTTATCTAGGTGGGAGAGAGCCAGATGGAGGGTGGTGGCGATGGCGTCGTCAGTTGAACGGTTGGGACGATACGCGAACTGCAGTGGGTCTAATGAGGGAGGCAGCTGGGTCTTAATTTGCCTCATGATGAGCCTCTCGAAGCACTTCATGATGATGGGTGTGAGTGCGACGGGACTGTAGTCTTTGAGGCAGGACACTGATGACTTCTTTGGAATGGGGACGATGGTGGTGGCCTTGAAGCACATTGGAACAACGGTGCTGCTTAGAGAGATGTTGAAGATGTCAGTAAGAACATCTGCCAGCTGGTCTGCACATTCTCTAAGCACTCTGCCAGGATTGTTGTCTGGTCCAGAAGCCTTCCATGGGTTGACTCTACATTGAGTTTTTCTCACATCGGCCGTGGTAAGGTCGTTGGGAGGAGGGGTGATCTTCCTCGCCAACATGTCGTTCTGCACCTCAAACCTAGCGTAGAATTCATTCAGTGCATCTGGAAGGGAAGCATCTTTGTCACAGGCAACTGATGTTGTCCTGTAGTTGGTGATGGCCTGGATGCCCTGCCACATGCACCACGTGTCGCCACTGTCCTGGAAGTGACTGTGGATTCTCTGTGCGTGGTGCGCTTTGCCTCTCTGATGGCCCGGGACAGTTTGGCCCTCGATGTTCTTAGGGCTGCCTTGTCACCTGCTCTGAAGGCAGAGTCTCAGGTCCTCCGCAGTCATCCATGGCTTCTGGTTGGAGCATGTGGTGATGGTCTTGGAGAAAGTGACATCATCAATGCACTTTGCTGATGTAGCTGATCACTGATGCTGTGTATTCCTCCAAGTTGGTAGAGTCACCATATGTTGCAGCCTCCTTGAACATGTGCCAGTCAGTACACCTTACGAGCGGTCTGTATGTTGGAATTATAGAGATGTGGTCTGAGTAGCCAAGTTGGGGGCGGGGCTCCGTCTGGTATGTGCCTGGGATGTTTGAGGACCCGAGACTCAAGATCAAGTGTGTTCCCCCCTCTCGTTGCAAAGTCCACATATTTGCTGAGCGCAAGGTCCCTGTGTATGCACAGTAACTCTCGAGAGTGTGCTAGAATCAGCCAGTCATCGAGGTAGTTGAGTATGCGGATGCCCACTTCCCTTAACGGGGCAAGAGCTGCCTCTGTGACTTTTGTGAAGACGCAAGGGGACAGAGAGTGGCTGAAGGAGAGGACCTTGTACTGATAAGCCCGGCCGTCAAAAGCAAAGTGAAGCGGACGCCACTGAACCGGGGCGGATGCCTGGCGATCTGAATCGCGTAGCCGCGTCAGATAGTTCTGGCCAGCCACGCGACAGGTTGGAAAATGCTAGCCATGCATCCAAGCTCCGGGCGAGGGGTACTGACGTACCTGGAGGTGGGGCCGAGGAGCGTTGCTTTGTCCTGAGGTGGCTGCGCTGAGGGGAACCTCGAACGGAATGGTAGCAAATAAGCGTGCTGGGGAATGGGAGGTCTGCTGGGAATTACACAGCGAAATCGCACCTACTGAACTCTCCAAATCGCATCCAGCGCAAGCCGTGCTGGCCTCATAGCCTTAAGTAGAAGAATATCCTGCTTCGGAAGTAGCTCTCAAGAGCAACCCCTCACTACATCGACACAACATCGAGTGAGTGACAGATGGGGAACAACTGATCAAAAATGGTAGCTTAATTGCAGTTTAAATATTTAAAATTATGATTAGCCTGACGCTAGCTTCCCCAACACTGGTGTGTGTGTGTAAGTTAAAGCAAAATGCATTGCTGTACCACTGTACTTCATCTGAGAGTCATTCTCCTGAGGAGTAATGTTATGGTTTAATTTAAATAAATTATTTGAATGTAGGTTTCATACACAATGTGGTTTCACACTGTTGCATTGACTCATTGAAGTTTACTCATTGCATGCATATAATCAAGACTATTTATTAAATAAGTCTTAGCTGTAAACATTAATTGGCTATTTTGGCCCTGCAGGGGGCAGACAATTAATTAAGGATTTAAATTAAAGAAAGGAGATATTAGAAAAATCATGAGTAAAATCCATCAAGACTTGTCTATTATGCATTTGTTAGTGCTTTTTTCAACTTTAAGTTTGTAGTATGATATATTGAAGTTGAAACGACACAGTAAATTGGAAAAGCTCATTTAAAAAAGTGCTCTATAGATGAACTTTGACCCGTTGTGAATAAAGCAGGCAAAATATGTGTGCCAGCACACAATTAACAAATTAGCAACAGTGGATAATATACAGTACTCACGGCAATACACAAACAAGCATGAACAATGAGAAATATGACTTTGGGCTCCCTTATTTATGGGAAACTTGATGATGAATCAGCTTGATATTCACAGAGAGCAAAGGTGGAGAGTATTGTATAGTTTAGCAGTAACGTCATCGTGGAAAGTAACAACTGCAACATCTCTTAAAATGCTAACTGCTCTGCTGTTACTGTATTGTCAGCAACAGCTAATGTTGAACTACAGTATCACTTACAAAGAGACAATGGCTTTTTGCTCTTTGCATTCTTTTTTAATAATCATCTAGGTTCTCATAAAGAGTTCCCTGACTGAAAAATCATGATTTGCTCGAAAAAATGCATGTTTTGCTTTTGTCCCTAAACATTTGTCAACCCTTTGCAAAATTATTTTGAATACTTAAATGGATAGTTCACTGAAAAATGATCACTCTCTCATCATTTACTCACCCTTCCGCCATCTCAAATTGGTATGGATTTCTTCTTCAACACAAACTGAATTTTGTAAGGGTAGAGGTCGTTTTGTCCATATAATTTAAGTCTGTGAGTCGACTTTAGTAATTTAATTCATGTCTTCAGAAGTAAAACAATCAATCTGGGTGAGAAACAGTTACAAATTTAAGTCCTGGTCTATTATTATTGTTGTTATTATTATTATTATTATTATTATTATTATTATTATTATTATTATTATTATTATTATGTGCTATGTCCTACAGAGTAAATTGGCTTCAAAGTTTTTTGATGTCCTGCCAAATGCAGATTATAAAATAATCTCATTCTGTCTTCTGTGATTCTTAGAATAGTTAAGCCGAACCCATCTGTCACAGGATATATCATATACTAAGACACCCAATTTTAATCATACTCAATTTTGACATTTGAATATGTTTTGCCATTGCAGGGCAATATAAGCCTTTAAATCCAAAATGCACCATCAAAGTTCTTTATAAGATTTTAAAAAATGTGGAGGGTTTCATAAGGTCACCTTTAAGCTCTACCACAAATGCTTTATTATTTGGGTAAGCACTTGGCCAATATTGATTTGTTGAATTAATTAATCTCTAAGGCAGTGGACAAGCATAAACATTAAGTAATACGTTTCGGATGAACTAACAGTACTTCTGCTTGTGCTGGCAGATCATCCTGGACCTTAGTCTATATTCCTGAGCTAATCAGATGAAATTGACCACATCCAGACATAAAATCCAAGACAAATAAAAAAAGATTGGATCACCATGATCAAATGAATAGATAGATATAGATGTTTTATGGTATATTTTGTCTTTTGCATGACTTTCATTATTCCAGAAATGTTTCTAGCTAATCAGATGTAAAGATGCAAAATAGTTCACTAAAAAAACATTTTCTGCAGTTTACATGATCAAGTTTGTGACCCTATGGAAACCACCTGATAAATTACTTCACCACACATGCTAATAAACGTACAAATGGATAAATACAGAGAGAGTGATGAAATGATTGTTAACAATTGCAACTCCATATGGTGTTGTGGATTTCTTATATGTTATACATTATTCAAGGATCCAATAACATTTGTGGAACAGACAATCAGCTCGCACCATGTTAGTTTATCATCTTACGCAAATTATCAGCTCTGCTGATAGAATGCTCCATTTTCATGACTGCGCTAGGCAACATGCAACAAACGTGTGCTATGTCTTACCCAATTTTTGTGAGAGAGTTTTTACCTTTGCGCCAGCATGAAGTGTAGCCAGCATTTGGCATGGGTGGGAGTATTCATGCAATCAGTGCATGGATGCACACAAACTGTGGGTGTATTGTATGTTTATGAAGTGGCACAAAGAGCAATTAGCTTTTTTTCTGAGAAATAGGTCATTGTACTAAGACATCTGAGAAGCACATCTAATCTTGTCATAAAGTCTAAATTCAGTTCCCGCATTTACAGTTTGGGGATTCCACCAGCAGATGATATCAAAAAGCTTTCAATCACTTTCAATACTGAACATGATTTGTGTGTTAGTAGATCAATGTGATTTATAATGGTAATAATAATAATTATAATTATTGTGGTCCGGAGCAGCACAGGTGGCAATACAGTCACAGAGCAGGAGATGCCTTAGTGCATGCTTGCACGAAAATATAAAAACATCATGGCCATGCCCACTGGCTTTGCATGTATGACATATTGCATAGCACTGGGTGTAAGGCATAACTCTCTTAAAATAGAGTATCGTCCATGCAACATGAAGGACTGGGGTACGAGTCCTGTGCGGAAAACGAGTCGTTATGTGAGCTGAGAGTGTCATAGAAGCACCACAAAATGACATGGTTGCTTCAGCAATTGCATTTTTCTCATAACATTTGCTTCTAGGATATTTGCTTTTAATCTGTTATGTTTAAGGTTTAGGTTCAGGAAATCGTATGTGTTAGGGTCTAATTAGATTGAGCATTAACCTTATCTGTTTTCATGTCACATTTGCTTTTTGACACTATCGTTTAGGTTTAAGGTTTAGGGGAAGGATGTGGTTTGGTTGATTTAAAACTGAATTTGAGCATAAAAACGTAATATGTTTGGGAGACAATTTAATTTGCTTTAATCACCATACAGTGGACAAAAATGTTGTAACAGTCATGCT
This sequence comes from Xyrauchen texanus, assembly GCF_025860055.1. Taxonomy (NCBI): domain Eukaryota; kingdom Metazoa; phylum Chordata; class Actinopteri; order Cypriniformes; family Catostomidae; genus Xyrauchen; species Xyrauchen texanus. Next base: position 12,108,991 of record NC_068317.1, read on the forward strand.
ATTTCTTTCTTTTTTTTTGTCATGAAGTATATGTCACTTCAAAGCAAACATACATGGAAAAAGAGCCAAAAACTCCCATTTAAAGTCATGGGGTCTTTGAAATGCTATAAAATATATCATATAGTTCTGCATGAGGTGCAAAAGGAATAAAAGAACAAATGAATGATTTGGGCATTGTCTCTGTATGCTTTCATTCTCTCTTGCAGACTGCCAATCGGAAGTCTGCTTCTAATTTGGAAGTCTCTGTTTGCCCTGTAGAAGAAATCTACATCAGACTCTAAAGCAGCTGGTGGCCAATTTGAAGAAAACTTTTTTGCAAGGAGTTGTCTTGTGGCCTCCCGGGGCCCTGACAGCAGTGCACTCAACAATGAAACCAGCCAATAATTGCTTTGCCTGAGGAGCTAGCATGTCTCTCACCCCCACCAGTATGCTAGCACTGACAACATACAGCCTAGGGAAAAAGCCAGACACTCATGTCTAGAGGGTAAGAAAATGGCTGACAAAAACACCATGGGGGTGCCTACTGCACAATCAACAAGCCAGTGAAGGGAGTCTTGAAGGTGTTTTTTATATTATGATTGTTTTCTAAATTGCTTCAGTATAACTTCTACAATACATTATAAGATGTGGGTCTCTTTTAAAGGTAGAATTTAATATGTATGTGCAGTTTTAATGTAGACTTTGCTTGCTCTAGTATTCATTAATGGGGCCATATCTTACATTTTAAAATCTTAAACTTTATTGATTGATAATATTATTCAATTAAAAAACTTAACCCAACCAATTAACCTAACCCTTAAATCTGATTGATCAGAATGTTGTTTCAGAACCAGCAAGGATATCCTACCTGGGTAAATAATGTAAAAGTCCCCATTTACATTTTAAATATGTATATCTGCCAAAATTAAATTTTGTTTTAGCTGAAACGAAACAAATCTTATATACATAGGAGCAGTGATACCACATGCCACAGTGGAAATTCTATGTTTGAATTGAGGAAAAATGTCCAGGGGATAAAAAGCAGGCTTTGGACAAAGAATAAATCTTAGCTGCATGTGAGAAATTTGGGACAGAAACCACCTGTAAAGTTAATAGAGGGACACAGAAGACTTGGTCCAGTGATGAAGCAAATACAGACACTTGTATGAATTTCAGTGTACATATGCCACTGACAGAGGCAACAGCATGGAAATTGCTTTAAAACCCCAAGGTACATACTTATTTTGCAGTCATATTTTAAAGTCAAGAAACCAATCTTTAAAAAATCCTCCGGACTCATAAACAGCTTAAAGGTAAAATCATCCAAACAATCACAAAAAAAGTTTGAGAGAGAAAAAAACAACAACTGGCAGTGGCAATTGGTGCGCCAGGGGCCACAGTACACGCCAAGTTATGTGATGCTATAATCTCATTATTTAATATAATTAAACACAAATTTAGAGGAATTACATTTTCAGTTCATTAAAATAAAAATAGAACACAAGCGTAATATTAGACTACGTTTGTATCCTCAGAGATTCTTCCATGTTTTTCTTTTTTCGTTTAAATATAGATATCTAGACTAGATGAATGCAAATAATGGCAGAAATAATTAATTTGCTTGTTTTCCCCTCTTTTTTTAAAAAGAAAAGGTAGAAAGGACCTTACAATTAAAAAAGTTTGGCAGATGCTATTTTCACCCTGGTGCAAATCATAAATGGTAAATAATATTTACACCCCAGTGCAAATAGTGGCAGATATTTTTTGCACCCAAATTTAAATACTAACATACTGTACAGTATATGGGCATTACTGAAGCCTGTTTATATCGTGTTTATTTAGAGTCCTTCAGACACCATACAACACAACCCCTACCCCTAAACCTAACCTTAACCTTGCCTTAGAAAAAATAACCTTGGTTTTACTACAGTAACCATTGTTTCACCATGGTATTTTGCAGTAAAATTATAGTAACCACAAATTAATCATGGTTACCATATACTATATTACTATATTACCACAGTGTTATTGTAGTAACACCCTGGTTAATTGCATTAAAACAATGGTTTCTGCCAAAATTTATTTTTTTTGCTGGAAGCTTCACTTTTCCAGATGAGCAGTTTTTGACACAGCCCAGTGTGATATTTTAAGTCACTTCTGAAATCTCAGCTCTTTACACTGGCCTTTGAGTCTGACGAATTAAATGTAGGACACAGTTTTGGAGTGTTTGTATTTTAGGTTACTGGTGTTTGTGGTAATTTAGAAATTGTATATATATTTATATATACCTGTAAAGTGTATTATTTTATAACTAAATACAATATATATATATATATATATATATATATATATATATATATATATATATATATATATATATATATATATATATATATATACATTGAAAATATAGACAGTAGGCCTATAGTCAATATATTTAAAATAACGTAAGTATCTATGTGAATATATTGTACAATATTGTATTTGTATTTTTGTACTATATATATATATACAGTGGGTACGGAAAGTATTCAGACCCCCTTAAATTTTTCACTCTTTGTTATATTGCAGCCATTTGCTAAAATCATTTAAGTTCATTTTTTTTCCTCATTATTGTACACACAGCACCCCATATTGACAGAAAAACTCAGAATTGTTGACATTTTTGCACATTTATTAAAAAAGAAAAACTGAAATATCACATGGTCCTAAGTATTCAGACCCTTTGCTGTGACACTCATATATTTAACTCAGGTGCTGTCCATTTCTTCTGATCATCCTTGAGATGGTTCTACACCTTCAATTGAGTCCAGCTGTGTTTGATTATACTGATTGGACTTGATTAGGAAAGCCACACACCTGTCTATATAAGACCTTACAGCTCACAGTGCATGTCAGAGCAATGAGAATCATGAGGTCAAAGGAACTGCCTGAAGAGCTCAGAGACAGAATTGTGGCAAGGCACAGATCTGGCCAAGGTTACAAAAAAATTTCTGCTGCCCTTAAGGTTCATAAGAGCACAGTGGCCTCCATAATCCTTAAATGGAAGACGTTTGGGACGACCAGAACCCTTCCTAGAGCTGGCCACCTGGCCAAACTGAGCTATCGGGGGAGAAGAGCCTTGGTGAGAGAGGTAAAGAAGAACCCAAAGATCACTGTGGCTGAGCTCCAGAGATGCAGTCGGGAGATGGGAGAAAGTTGTAGTAAGTCAACCATCACTGCAGCCATCCACCAGTTGGGGCTTTATGGCAGAGTGGCCCGACGGAAGCCTTTCCTCAGTGCAAGACACATGAAAGCCCACATGGAGTTTGCTAAAAAACACCTGAAGGACTCCAAGATGGTGATAAATAAGATTCTCTGGTCTGATGAGACCAAGATAGAACTTTTGGCCTTAATTCTAAGCGGTATGTGTGGAGAAAACCAGGCACTGCTCATCACCTGTCCAATACAGTCTCAACAGTGAAGCATGGTGGTGGCAGCATCATGCTGTGGGGGTGTTTTTCAGCTGCAGGGACAGGACGACTCGTTGCAATCGAGGGAAAGATGAATGCGGCCAAGTACAGGGATATCCTGGACGAAAACCTTCTCCAGAGTGCTCTGGACCTCAGACTGGGCCGAAGGTTCACCTTCCAACAAGACAATGACCCTAAGCACACCGCTAAAATAATGAAGGAGTGGCTTCACAACAACTCTGTGACTGTTCTTGAATGGCCCAGCCAGAGCCCTGACTTAAACCCAATTGAGCATCTCTGGAGAGACCTGAAAATGGCTGTCCACCAACGTTTACCATCCAACCTGACAGAACTGGAGAGGATCTGCAAGGAGGAATGGCAGAGGATACCCAAATCCAGATGTGAAAAACTTGTTGCATCTTTCCCAAAAAGACTCATGGCTGTATTAGATCAAAAGGGTGCGTCTACTAAATACTGAACAAAGGGTCTGAATACTTAGGACCATGTGATATTTCAGTTTTTCCTTTTTAATAAATGTGCAAAAATGTCAACAATTCTGTGTTTTTCTGTCAATATGGGGTGCTGTGTGTACAATAATGAGGGAAAAAATGAACTTAAATGATTTTAGCAAATGGCTGCAATATAACAAAGAGTGAAAAATTTAAGGGGTCTGAATACTTTCCGTACCCACTGTATATATATATATATATATATATATATATATATATATATAGTGTCTACCAGTCAAAACCCTATTTAAATGTGCTTGGGAAACCCCACAGATCTGTTCTGTAGGGTGCACTGGTTGTTTAGGTCAGTTTTACTATCAGATATAACTAATTAATGTTTATTAATTATTAATTAAATTAAATAATAGAATTTAACTAGTTAAATTCTATCCTCGGGGCACCACTCTTTGACAAGAGAAAAATTGTAGTAGGCTAAGTGATTGATCAAGTCTCATAAAATCTGACCCTTAAGATTGAGTATTTTGATAAATAATCAAAATAATAAAAAGGGAAGAAGCTAGTCAAATGATTGCCAAACAAATCCAATAGTACTCTGGTTACAGTTGGCTTCTAACAACAATAATTTACAATACTGAAGTAATACTGGATGACGTGGCAGAGGCTGGCTTCAACACAAATATTCAAAAAAACTACTAGGAGTACTTATTATAATATAACAAGATTTATTATAATCAAACAGCACTGAACACCGCCAATACTATATGAATATAACACAAAAACGTAACATGGAAATCCTAACTAAATTGTGGAGCTATATGCTAGTGTATGTGTGTGTGGGTGGGTGTCTAGATTCGGTAACGAAGACAGAAAATGGCAGATTAAACTGCACGTGGGGAACCAGTTTCAAAATGGAGGATCGGTTTCAACATTGAGAACTAGGATCAAAATGGCGAACTGAATACAGAATGGAAACTAGTTCACAATGGAGGATTAGATCGTAAAGGGCGGAACCAACGATTATTTGAATGTGTAGGGACAGAAAGATGTCTGGATCAGATGGCTGTATCAGGGCAGTTTCTGTAGAGTGTCTGCTTTTGAAGCCAGACTGGTTGCTGTCTTGCAGTTCGTTGAACACAATTATTTCAAGTGTTTTCAATATGAATGGGAGGAGAGAGAGAAGTCTGTAGTTTTCTCAAATGCAGGATTTAGTGTGGGTTTCTTAAGCAGTGGGTTTACCCAAGCCTGCTTAAATGTAGTGAGGAAGGTACCAATGAGATGAGATGTGTTAATAATGTATGTAAGTGCAGGTAAGAGTAAAGGTGAAATAGCTTGAATGCAATGCAATGACACAGTGGAGGGGGACATTTGTTCCCTCGCTATTGCGGCTGATTTAGTGGCGATTAATATTGTTTTTACCCCTTTATAACACTCAGGCATGTGTAAGGAGATCTCTGCAATGTATATAGTACGAGAACTCAGCCAAATTATCCTACCTGGCATTTTAAGTGGGGAGGGCTGCATGAACTTGGGGAAAATTGGAAACATAACGGCTCCAGCATTCATAATGTGCATAAAACGTGTGGTGCTTGCAACAGTGTAAATTGTGTACCTTTCTTGTAAAATTTGTTGTGACATGCGTGCCCCTGGACACTTGGTCGTGGGGGCAGAGGCAATACTTGGGTTGAGATTTCTCAGTGCTCGTTCCGCAGCACAAGTTGCAGGGAGAGACTGAGCTAAATTGGGGAAGACTGACAAAAGATTGGCCCAATAACAAACTCTCTGTCAGATGGGGAAGAACTTGTGGTGCTTGTGACAAATTGCTATTGCTCACTGAAATTTTTGTTGAGAATGTTAAACATTTATTCCCCAGTTTTGTAGGATTATCCACGAATAAAGCCATCAAATGAACAGAACACAACAAACATCACTGGGATCCCCCACTGAGCCAATAGAGTGTCATAAAAACTAATGCATGGCGCCTAATGCCGAGTTTACACTACACGAATTTAAGCCCGATTTTTGGGGAGATCGCCGACAAAAGCCTGAAATCGTAGGCAAATCGGAGCTCGCACCAGTGAGCGATGAACACAATGTATGAATTATCATAAACTCAATCTGAGATAAGCACCGATGTGCCGCTAATGTCAGCGAGATTTACATTTACATTTATGCATTTGGCAGACGCTTTTATCCAAAGAGACTTACAGTGCAATTATTACAGGGACAATCCCCCCGGACCAACCTGGAGTTAAGAGCCTTGCTCAAGGACACAATGGTGGTGGCTGTCGGGATTGAATCAGCAAGCAACATTCTGATTACCAGTTATTTGCTTTAGCCCATTTTTTCATATTGTAACCAATAAAATATATAATTAAAAACAGACACATCATATTCTGAAATGCATAACATATGATCATGCATTTGTTTTCGTATCTTGTATCACTTCTAACGTGCACTCTGTTTTGAAACGTAATTTGGAGTACAGGCATCAGGGATTCATCAATAGTGAAATGTTTTGTAATGTGTTCACCACTGTCAACAATTCGTCATGTAATTTGAAAATGCGAAGGCTTCAATTACAAGACAGACAGTTTTGTAATATGAATTTTTATTCAGACAAATAATCTAATTATTTTTCATTTATCATGCTTATAATGGTTGTCGAACATGACTAATTCCGGTATAAATTACATAATGATGTAGAATATGGACAGTTTTAATTCATTCCTAGCTCACATATACTGTTCCTACATATAATGGTGGAGAATTGCAGAACTTTAATCCATACTGTGTACATCTACATCAACTGAAATTTGCTACAGCGTGATTCATGGGGGAGATTGAGACACACATTCATTTCTGAGGGTGTGCAGCAAGATGATCTTTGGCAAACTTGACTCGATGATGTCCAAAGGGCAGACTAGGGAGCGACGGTAGCATTTTAAAGGCTTGGTTTCATCTGCTGAATAGAGACTTGCCTTCTGCTTCACAATGAACATGTCAGGTGGGCTTTGGCTGACCAGAAGACTGTTGTTCTCTGAATGGCACCAATACGATCTCCAAATGCTTATGTGTGACATGAATCCGCAGGAGGAGGGAGAGTTTGTGAACCTCAATTCTTAGGAAGCACAGAGCCTTTGCCCATCACCGTAGCAAGCAAAGCACCACTGTGACTGTCTTGTTCCCCAGCCTGAGCCGTGGTGGTAGACAGAGAAGTCCAAAAAGCCGGTAGTGAACTCAAACAAACACTCTATAAAGAGATCCACTTGGTTGGACTGTAAAACCCATTGTTAGCTGAACCAACACAGTCTGAAAAGAGCACCAAGCATGACTTCCATGCTTCCATCAAAAATGGGTCAAGAGATGTCAGTCAAAATGTCTTTTCCCGCATCTCGCCATCTTTTGATAAAGCTCAGAGAGAATAGTAGCACTGACAAAGCACTCTGCACTAGGGCTACAACTAAAGATTATTTTTATAATCGACTAATCTAACGATTATTAGAACGATTATTCAACTATTCTGCGATTATTGCAATGGTTAATCATTAGCTCTTAACCGACTATTCAGCTTGTACCTTGACTTAAAGGTTGTATTAAACGTACTTACTTACAATAAAGAGGACAAAACAATATTTTAAAAATACCTCTAAATGACATTCACTGAATTAAAGGGAAAAACTTCTAGGATTTTTATTGTTTAATTAATAAAAAATGTAACTGCAAAAAATCCTATTGTTATCAAGTTTTTTTGTCTTGTTTTCCATTTAGAACTGTCTAGAAATCTTTAAAACAAGATACATTTACTTGAGAAGCAACATATAAGATATTTAGACTTGATTTAAGAGAATATATCTTAAATATAAATGTATATATAGAAAGTTGTTGGTTCAATCCCCACAGGCACTACCATTGTGTCCTTAAGAAAGGCACTTAACTCCAGGTTGTTCCGGGGGTATTGTCCCTGTAATAAGGGCACTGTAAGTTGTTTTGGATAAAAGCGTCTGCCAAATGCATAAATGTAAATGTGCATCAGCCGAGAGAAGTTTGAAACTCTCTCTCTGTTTTTCACGTGACTCATATTAGTGGCTCTGCCAGTTTTGGAGTTTGTGCTTATTTATACAGCCCGCTTCCTTATTATTTGAATTTTAATAAAGGATGCATTAAATACAGTATATAAAACGTTGCAGTGTTATCTTTTTAGACGCTCTGACAGGCAAGTTTTGCTCAAGCTGAACACCAGGTATGGCTTCGCTTTATTTCTCGATGACACTGCTTCTGTATTTACTTATTTTGCATTTTGTATTATAATACTCTACAATTTACATCACCTTGATCTGTTTGGAAAGTTTGGAGTGCGTCTGTACTGTGATCTGTTTAATTCTTCCTCTCCTCAGTCAAGTGCGAGCTGCAGTGCTGCTCTCCCGCATCATCATTAGCATTTCAAAAGATATCATGTTGTGTTATTTAAATCAGAGATTATTCGACAATAAAAAATGTTGTCTAAATTTGTTGTTGTTGACGTTGTCGGTAATGTCGACTAATCATTTCAGCCCTACTCTGCACGTCGGGTTTCCATCACTCTGGGGAAAACTCTTTTGCTCTTTTTTTCCACTACCTGATCTAAGATGCCGGTCCATGCAGGAGTTCATCCACCATGATACAGCCCTCACCTCTGAATAGCCTCATCCATGTGCATCTTGTTAGAATGACACAGAAAGAGACAATAGGGGAAGTAGGGGCCCGTCTCCTCTTCCGTCCGATGATGAATCCTCTTATCCAGTGTTTCTTAACGACAGCGGCTTGAAAAGTGTGTGGTTTTCATGGGCAGGTTTACCAGAAAATGGCCACCGATCTCGGCTGAACATCAGCTCTCACGAGCATATCCGACGGGCGAGCAGTGGCGCTTTCGCTTTGGGGGGAGGGTGGCAGACACAAGGAAGAGTCAGGTGTTTGTCTGCACTACATCTTCTCAAGCTCATAGCTTCGTACTTCAATGGTTCCAAGGTAACAGAGCTCCATTCAGAAGCCATAGAACCTGATCCACTGGTTCTAGCATGGCCAGGAAATGGCAAACCTCGATGAAGCTGTGTTGTTTTCCTTGGGATGTTGCAATGCGGGAAGCTGCACAGAAAATTTTCCAACGACGTCTTTCCATGTAGCCACTCAAAAGGGAAAACACGATCCTCGTGTTGGCATGAGTTTGGGGATGGTGTCAAGTGGATGCTTGTAAGGAGCCCGTGATGTGGCTCCTTATTGGGCGTCGATAAAATGCCAGCAGCTAATAAATGTTTGTGATTCCATAGGGCTTCAGACCTTGTGAACACCTGGATGTTCCCATGGCATCGGCTCTGACGCAGCGTCGAAGTGAACAATGAAAGGAAACCTATTATAGCTTTAAAATTACATTTATATTGTGACCTTCTAATATTTTACCCACCTGGAATCACCTTTCGAATCATTCTTAATAGAAATTTGCTATGTACTGTATGATGATATTTTTTCTGTGCATCACAGAAGGAGAATTTTTGTAGAATTTTCACACATCTCTTTTCCATAAAACAACATAATGACCAAGGCTGCCTAGCTGCAAATTAAAACAAAAATAGAGAAAAGAACCAGAAATTCAACTTTTGCCCTATATTCAAAGCCACAAAAGCTTTGTGTGATTCACAGACACTCACACGTTTAGGCTCAAACATTTTCCGTAAAGCTACAAATGTTTGTTTTGTAGTGATATCAGAAGTGCCAGTGCTCTGTATCAATTTGATACTAAATAATTTTACATTTAATATTTCAACATTGTTTTTAATGTTAAGTAATAAATATAAATGAACTATACCTGACTTTCTAAAGTATTGATAACACCAAATACAGACTCATATCAGTATGCACGTGCTTGTTGGCAGCTGCTTTCCAGTACTCGTGGAAAAAAAATTATGTATGTGCACGCATGCAAGAAGAGTACCCGCGACGCACTGGTCTGCATTCCCGTCTTTGGTGAGATATTTAAACTGTGTTGTCAAAGGGTAATTTATATAAACAGATGTGCTCATGGAATTTAAATCACGAGGAAGGACATTTTTTTTTGTTTTTGCTAAATGCTTTTATTAAGACAAAATGCAATAAACTTTGCAAACTTTGAAAAATGTAGCACATTTTTTTCCCTTATTCTATTTCTAATTTTAGCCTATTTACAGCATGATATTTTCTAAACTACAAGTACAAGTTTAAAAACACATTATAAGTTCAGAATTGCAATTTCTGATCTTCGAGCATATCTGAAGCAAAGACAAATGTAAGCAGGAACTTTTAGCTTTTGTTATATTAATATTTAAATATTTTCTTTATAAATAACATCTCACAGATGCAGTATTTAAACTTTAAAATTATTATATATTCCTATATTTCATCAAAGGATGGCCCCATGTGTATTGACACAAGTAGAGGCTGAGCCTTGAATTTTCACTGCCCCTGTCAAGGACATACAGTGGTGAAAAAGGATGTGCCTGGAGCACCCTTTTGAATCATAAAATGACAAATGCTACACCCTATGGTCTTGTAGACTTCACAGACACGCACAAGACTGCAAGTCCACATCAAGTGCCCTATTTTGGGCAGCAACATATTTAAAAAGGGCCAATTACAGCAAGCTGTCTCTGATTGAGAGTCTAGGCTAGTGCCATACCTTGTTGTAATATATATATATATTTTTCTTTTTTTTTTCTTTTCTGAAACTCTGCAGATGTAATCATATTAGAGGTTTCTTTTATTTGGGTTTTTGAAAATGTACTCTACTTACTGTCCAAAATGTTAATAACTTGGCAGAAATTTAGAAATAAAAGAGAATAAAGCAGTAAAACAATAAAAATGTCAAAACGTTTTACGTATCTTTATATATGTATCTTTAAGAAAATTTGAATAATTAGCAAAATATTTGGAATAGGATAATGCATTATCATCCCTATTCATTTATTTTTAATGATATGGCTGTTTTAACTCACCCACCTTTGAATCACCCACCTTTCCCTTGCATTTCTGCAACAGCTGAAATATAACAACAATGAGAACAACAACAATAATGATAATAATATGTTAAAAATAAAGATTTATTTACCACTTTGTAAATGTTTAAAATGTTCAAAATTATGAATATTTTTGAGATTTTGTAAAACATTTAATCTCATTTTGTAACTTTTTGTGAAAAGTATAAAAAAGTTATATTTTATTGTATTTTTTACAAATTTGAACATTTACCCTTAATGTGGTTAGAAGCTTTTATAAGTATTTATTTTTGAGCCTATATTGTAGATGCCTATAATTTCACTTGGAGACATTGTGAAATATATAATATTAGGGTTGTCAATCGATTAAAGTTGGAAAATTACATGTTGTCCCGATTAATTAATCGCAATTAATCGCATATACAAATATTTTCTGAGAAAGCCCCTCATATAACAATAACTCAATATATAATGATTATACATATTTATATCAATATATAATTCTACATAGTTATCTTTAAATATTAAAATTATATATATATATATATATATATATATATATATATATATATATATATATATATATATATATATATATATATATATTCAGATAATTAAAATGCTTACATTCCTGTAGCAGAAGAGTTAATCATTGATAAGGCCATACAAAAAGCAGCTTTAGAATACAATGTATTGTTTATTACCATATTATTGATCATAAGTCAATCATTGGCATACAGTTCACAGCAATCCATTTCCCAAGTGAATTTGTCAATCAGTTGGAGATTTATTATGAGGGCTTGTTTAAGGGCCCGTCAAAAACCTACGTCAGACAGGTGTGTTGCGTCAAAAACACAAAATGTTTAGGTCACTGTGTCAAGTTAAATATAGTTTAATACTCAAGCTTTAAACACATCTTGAGATCCCTTAGATCGCATTTGCGCTCCTTCGAGTGTTTTGAACGCAAGAACGTAACGCATGTTTGTTGTTCTGCCTACTGAAGTGTTTTCTTCACTGTATAAACTGTGCGTTGCTCATACAGCTGAAATTTCACTTACTGCCCTCTGGACTAAACAGGTGGTACTAAAAGCTTGCATTTCTCAGGAATCTTCCTTATTATGGTCCATGGGCATGCGATTAATTGCGTAATTTAATTTCTCTGTGACTTGGGGACAACTATAAACAAAACACACACACAAACACAATAAATACTCCTGTTTCCACACAATCCTCTACACCAATTCCCAGCTGAAGACAACTCATACAGTACATGACCATGTGTCATTAACCAAGCGGCTTTGTTTGAACACTGACTCACCCTGGTCTTTGGCTTTCCTCTGCACAGCATTCCCATCATGCTCTCTGCTCCAAACTCCACAGTCCCCCATTGAGGAGGGAGCTTCTCAATGAAGAGGCCGAAAGCTCCTCGGGCCCTGTATGCAATCACACACTGCAGCGTGGTGGTAGACCCTAAGGAACTTGCTGCTAATTGCATTATCGGTTTTGCACAGAAACTGCATTACAAGGCAGGCATTGTAATTGTAGCATTGTTTGAGAGGTTAAAATTTTGGTTGTGTTTACACTGATTTTCATTTAATCTCTGACTTATAACAAGGAAAATACTTTTGGGGGGTTTAAGCAAAACTCGTAAGCAAAATGGCCAAAAGTATGTGGATCCCATTTAAGAGGTTTGGCTGGGCCCCTTATTTCCAGTGAAGACAAATCTTAATGCTATGCCATACTGCATAATGGCATTCTAGAAAATTGTGTGCTTCCAACTTAGTGGTTCAGGGAGGGCTCTTTCCTGTTCCAATGTGACAATGTCCCTGTGCAAAAAGCGAGGCCCATAAAGAAATGATCGACTGAGTCTGATGTTGAAGAACTTGACTGGCCTGCACAAAATACCAGACATGAATCCCATTTAACACATTTGGAATGGTTTGGAATGCAGACTGTGAGCCAGACTGTCCCAACAGTGCATGAACTCACAGATGCCCTTGTGTCTGAATAAGAGCAAATCCCCACAGCGATGTTCCAGCATATAGTGGAAAGCTTTTCCAGATGAGTGGAAGTTGTTGTTAGTACTGTTCGTATTGTATAGCCATGTACCTTTGGTCATATAATGTTTTGAGACATAGGAACTGCAAACAAGCAAGGAAACAGAACTATATACTGCAATTTCAGTTCCCACTTCAGAGGTCCAATCTTCAGAGAATATGTAAACATTTGTGTCTCTACGTTTAAAATGTGCAAGTACACATTATGTACTAATACCTCCAAATACAAATGAGATCACTCTGCTTTGTAATACGTGCATAAATCAACATCATCTAATAACCATCAGGCAAAAACATTCACAATTTTATCTATAATTAACAAAGCTACAGTATATCAAGTTTGTCTTAAGTGTATAACTCTTTTGCCTTTTCATTTAATACTGTATGTTATTTTACTTTAAAGGCACTGTGAAACCACAGCACTAACCACTGTACTATGTACAGCCATTCTCAAGCGTCTTTAAGCGAACGACCTGCTGCTTGTACTGACAGAAGTATGGTTAGTTAAACATGGAACTTGATTCACTAACAGTCTTCATACATGGTTCTGGAACTTTCTTCCAAGAAAGGTGTAGAAAACAGTGATAATACAGAAGTATAATGGGGAAATGTTACTTGTGATGCGAACTGCATAATCAAGGCTTTTATCACACTGGTTTGGATCTCTCCTCTCATTTATCATGAGTATAATATTATATGGGCTCCAGCAAGCGAAAAACAGGAGGTGATTTGGTGATTTGGTGATTTTCACAGCTAGATTAACGTCTCTTTCGGAGCCCACAAGAAGGATGAGTCCTCTATCGCTGCATCGGAGATTGCGCTGGCGATGTCGCACTCCGAGAACTCGACTGGGTTGTCACCTTTGGGTCTGCCTGCCCATGCTTGTCCGGGACGCCGCGAGTGTCTGGTTGGACTGGAACCCTCCCTTCCCCCCTCCCTTTTTACCGGAAGTGCATGACGAACTAACAAGGTCATGGAGGACACCTTTTTCTGCCTGAACCCGACTTCCCAATTTTTCCGCTCTCACTACCCTCGATGGCAGCTGGACAGGCCACCTCCACTCTGCATGCCATGGCGTTCCTGCAAATACACCAGGCCAAGGCACTGAAAGAGCTGCATGTGGGTAGTCCTGATCCCGATGTGATGCAGGATCTGCGCTCTGTGACCGACCTCACCCTCAGGGCCACAAATGTCACGTTGTGAGCACTTGGGCAGGTGATGTCCACCTTGGTGGTCCAGGAGCACCACCTATGGCTGGATCTGGTCGACGTGAGGGACGCTGACAAGGTTAGCTTTCTCAATGTGCCCATCTCCCAAATTGGCCTATTCGGCGACACCTTCGAGGACTTTTCCCAGCAGTTCTCATTGGCGAAGAAGCAGACTGAGGTGATACAACACATCTTGCCCTGGCACGGCTCAAGATTCCGTACACCGTCTACTCACTGCAGTGGCGAATGTCCAGGTGGCTATGACACAGCCCGAGCCCAGTCCTTAGCCCCAGCGTAGAGCCCCCCACAGGAAGCGGAGACCCCCGCCTCACGGCCTGGCACTAGGATCCCGATGAAGGTTCCTAAGAGCCCCTGAGATGGACGACCCAGGGAGCGAGACATCCGTCGGAACCCTGGAGCTGGTATACAGACCACTCCATCCCCCACTGGAGGGCCGGGAGGTAAATCTTGTGTTCCCTTTTGTTTTGTGTTCACCCACATTTTCAAAGAGCAGTTTCCTCACTCCTTGAGTCATCCAGCCGGTGTTTACCACAACCGGACACCGCGCACCTGCGGACTGGACACCATGAATGCGGGCCACCCGCCTTTGCGCGCCCAGCTGCACCACACTCACACCCACGGCAAGGTGGTTGTGACAATCTACGAGGACAGTCAAAAAGCCCTCCTCCCCCGTCGCCGTGTGTATGGAGCAAGGTAAGTGCTTCGAGGTTCCCCTCAGCGTAGCCAACTCGGGACGAAGCGAGGTTCCTCGACGTGGCATTTTCTGCCACTCGAGATGATGCATATAAGACCACTCCAGCACTGGCTTCAGACTTGAGTCATGAGATGGGCATAGTGCAGCGGCATACATTGCATGGCCATCACGCCTATCTGACGCCACTTCTTCAGCCCTTACAGCAAGCATCCAGGTGCATCATTGTTACGACAGATGCCTCCAAGCTAGGCTAGGGCACCATGTGCAACAGGCTCACAGCCACTGTTTCCTGGACAGTACTGTGTTGGCATATTAACCGCCTCATGTTGTTGGCGGTACTGGTCGCATGGTGGAGGCTTTTGCCGTTGATCCAGGGCAAGCACATCTTGGTCCGGCCGCAAAACACATTGATGGTGGCGTATATAAAACTGCCTAGGTGGCTTGAGTCGCATGCCACAACTTGCCTGCCGTCTCCTCCTCCAGAGTCAGCAACGACTCAAATATGCATTACCCCAGTGAGCCTACTTGCACAGACCCTATGCAAGGTCAGGGAGGACAAAAAACAAGTCACCTCAGGGCCCCCATACTGGCCCATCCAGACTTGGTACTCAGACCTCATGCTCCTCATGACAGCGCCTAACTGGCAAATTCCCCTGAGGAAGGACCTCCTCTCTCAGGGATGGGGCACCATCTGGCACCCATGCTCAGACTTCTGGAATCTCCATGTCTGGCCCCTCGATGGCCCATGGAAGATTTAACTGGCCTACCACTGGCAGTGGTAGATACGGTCACTCAGGCCAAAGCTCCCTCTACTATTTGCCCTGAAGTGGCATTTGTGTTCTTCCTGAGGGAGATGCGAGAGGCTGGAGGGTGGCTGTTCCCCTCCACCTTGAAGGTGTTTTTGGCCACTATTGTGGATCATCTAGATGCTCTGAGCAGCTCTTTGTCAGGTTTGGCGGACAGCAGAAAGGGAACACTGTCTTCAAACAGATGCTTGCCCTCTGGATCATGAACGGCATCGTGCTGGCATGCCTGGCCCCTTTGGGAGTACGAGCACACTCTTCGAGGAGTCTGGCATCCTCATGGGCACTGGCCAGTAGCACCTCTCTAGCAGACGTCTGCAGGGCAGTGGGCTGGGCAACACCAAATACCTTCGAGACTCTTTGGTCTCTGGATTGAGCCAGTTTCATCCATGCATTTTCAGGTATGGACAGGTAAGTTTACAGGACAGCTGGCAGAGTAAACCGCTTGCGTACAACTCCTTTCCCCTCTGTGAGGCAAAAATGTGCACTTCATTCCCATGCAAGTTCACTAACCCGTGAACCCTAGATGCTCTCCTCCCTAGCCCTGTGGCTCGCAAATTCGGCAGAGGAGTTGCAGACAGACCCACTACGTACTAATATGCCCTGTACTGAGATGGGTGCTCCACAGGTACCGACTGCTCCAGTAACTCCCTGTGATGTATTTTCCACGCTATGGTCTCCCTGTTGGCAGACCCGCATCTCACTTGGGCAGAGCTTTCTCTACCCTGTTTGCTGTGTTTGTAGAGCTCATCCTCTTCAAGGCAGGACCTACCACCCCGCCTCTTCCATGTGTGGCGGATGAGCCCATGTGTCGTATTGCCACGTTACCTCCCCTTGGGCAGGATGTGATCTACGCGGGGTCTTTTCCCCCTGAAAGAATAGGAAAGTTAAAGAACATCTTCCCCGATGCTATAATAGCGTTAGATGGCCCAGCCGACTCTAATACTTTGTGGAGAGAAAACACAGAGAGAAATACTCTCTATGCTCCCATGTTAGTTTCTTCACTTCCCCCCCCTCAGGGGTGTGGGGTACTACATGATGTCTTGTGGGTCATTGGGGGAGGTTACGTGCAGGCTGATGCACCTGCTATTACACACAGAGCAGCTTGCTTGCACCTGCATCAGCAGTTCATGCAACACAGCTCAGCTGCTGTGGCATTTTTATATAAGGACCCCTAGTGTCACTACATCGACACAGCATTGAGTGAGTGACAGAACATGAACGTCTCGGTTACTGTTGTAACCTCCGTTCCCTGAAGGAGGGAACAAGACGCTGTGTCCCTCTTGCCACAACCATGCACTATCTGCTGAATTGGCAGGAACCTTGCCGCATTCCAGCTCCTTTTATACCCTTATGTCCAGGGGAGTGTCATGCAAAGTCCACTCACCAACTCTCATTGGCCTTTTCTCAAAGATTGGAGGTTTTGAGGCTCCCAAGAGCGACCCCTAGTGTCACTACATCAACACAAAGTCTCGTTCTCTCCAATGGGGAACGCCTCGGGTTACTTAACTGTAACCCCTGTTCCCCGATAAAAGCGGAACGAGATGCTACGCTGATTTAGAGCTTTGGGAACAACTTTAGGTGTGACCAGCTGTGAATATGTGTGCAACACGTCAATGAAATTGACCAGAATTTATAGCCTCTGCTGGTGACATCATTGGATGCACCTGTAGCAGGGCTATAAAAAAATGTGGCACAGGTGCATCATCAGGTATTTTGTCCTGGGGCATCCAAGTGCGGCAATGAAGCGTAGCATCTTGTTCCGCTTTTATCAGGGAACAGGGGTTACAGTTAAGTAACCAGAAACATTCCCTGTCAAAAAGCTACACTTTGATGCGGCACTGATTTAGCGCTTTGGGAACGAGAATACCAACGCCGCCACACTGTGGATGTCCGGACCCCTTACGATTGTGTAGATGTGCTCACAAGAGCACGAGAGGTCTCAGACATGAGCTTGTGATGTTGACTCAAGGACATAAGAGCACGGAGTGGCATGAACATCCAAACTATAAAATATTATGAACCAGCCTGCCGCATCACAAACATACTGCATAGGGACACCTCTAGCCAAGGCTTTAGAGGCAGTGACCCCTCTGGTAGAGTGAGCCCTGATACCTACTGGCAAAGCTTGACCGCGTGCCTCGTAGGCCAGGGAAATAGCATCTCTCACCCAATGCAACATAGTCTGCTTGGTGGAGGCCGCCCCCCTGTTGCAGCCCCCATGGCTAATGAATAGTTGCCCTGACTTAGGCCACTGGCTAGTGCGGTTGACATAAGTCTGAAGGGCACGGACTAGACAAAGTCTGTGAATTCTTTCCTGCTCCGGCATTGTAAACGGCAGGGAGCAGAAGGCTTCGAGAGAATTGTAAAGTCGAGAAAGTAACCTTAGGCAGGAAGTCAGGATGAGGGAGCAAAATTGCTTTAGCCATTCCTGAGGCAAAATCTAAGCAGGCTGGCAAAACAGACAGAGCCGGTAGATCACAATTATTTTTAGAGAAGTAATTGACATAAGAAAAACCATCTTGAGAGTCAGAAGTGTATCAGTCGCTGACTCTAGAGGATCGAAGGGGGTCTCAACCAGACCATCAAGGACTATTGCTAAGTCCCATGAAGGGATCCTGGTCCTTGCAAAAGGTCTCAGTCGCATGGCTCCACGAACAAAGCGAGTGAGCAGAGGATGTCTCCCCAACGGCATCCTGTAAATCAAGGTGTGGCAAGCCGATAGTGCGGCCAAGTAAACCCTGAGAGTGGCGGGGCATGTGCCTGCTGACAATTCTTCCTGAAGAAAGTCCAGAGATGAAGCAATTTGGCAGTTAACTGGATCTGCATTATGTGCACTGCACCATCTTTCAAAGACACCCCATTTATTGACGTAACTTCTTCTAGTAGAGGGAGCCCTAGCACTTAGAATGCCAGTATAACTGTAGCCTGGCCACAGCCTGAGTAACCACCTCGAGTAATTCCTCAGCCGCTTTATTATTGTGCGTGGATTGTTCAGAGGTTCAACATCCCCCTCATGAACCGAAGAGGCGCCGATGCGCGCTTCAGGCTTACAGGAAGGATCAGCTGGATCTGGGGAGAGAGCGAGTGATAGGGACGGGCCCGTCTCTCGCTCCTCAGCCAGATCTATGCGATAGTCCCTCAATGAAAGTGTGGGGGCTGGCTCTTGGAAGTAAGCGAGACGAGTGCAAAGCATTTCGCCCCACCCCAACACAAGAGCAGCATGCTCTTCCCCCAAACAGAAAAAACAAATCTGGTGTGTGTCCGTTTCAGCCATAGAGGGTAAACATGGGAACATACACCACTTGCTTTGTTTATCAGTCAGTCTTTTTCTTCGTTTTTTTTTTTAAGAGAAAGGTTCTGCGCACTGCCTAACAATTGTAACTCCTAACAGAGGAAAGTTGAAAGTTCTGACAGTCAAGAAGCACAACACACACAGAATGATCTGAAGACAAAAGATCTGACGATTCACCTGTGATGCATCTATTTA
Source organism: Xyrauchen texanus (assembly GCF_025860055.1). Lineage (NCBI taxonomy): Eukaryota > Metazoa > Chordata > Actinopteri > Cypriniformes > Catostomidae > Xyrauchen > Xyrauchen texanus. Next base: position 12,128,166 of record NC_068317.1, read on the forward strand.
TAGCCTTGCTACAGGTGCATCCACTGATGTGACCAGCAGAGACTATAAATTCTGGTCAATTTCATTGACGTGTTGCACACATATTCACAGCTGGTCACACCTAAAGTTGTTCCCAAAGCATTAAATCAGCGCAGCATTAAAGTGTAGCTTTTTGACAGGGAACGGAGGTTACAACAGTAACCGAGATGTTTTCTCTGTTTGAATGATGCCAATGTTACTACAATGGACAGCAGTAAAATTAAAAAGTAATTTACTCCAGAGCTGTAATGGTTAAAGCTTCAATATGTTTTTCAAAATTACCATTATAATTTTTTTTTTTTACTTATGCCATCAGGGTCTGTGGGACCCTAAACATGAAAACAGTAAAGTTAATCTCAACAGAACAGAAAAGTTAAGGATCATCCATAGAGACTTTATTTTCCACTTGCCCCAAAGCACTTCTTAGTTTGTCCTCTAAGTTCATCAATAGAAACAGTCTTCTAAGGTGGGACAACAACAAATTAGAGTGAAATGTGTCTGCTGCTGAAAAAATCTGAATCATATTTTGAAATGATCGTCTACTTCCTTTTGTTTGACGACCAAGAAATTTTCTCAACACCCAACTTGTGCTTGAGCACACTTAAAAAAACATAAATGCTAATTTTCACTAAATTACAGACCTACCACCAGCAATATGTGTTAGTTTGTATTACCTTATTGTCTTTTGTACAAAACCATACAATTATAGCAAATAATAGAGCTCTTAATAGACTCAGATATAAATTAGTCTGAACTTGCATCATTTAAACGAATTCCAGAATCACTTTATGCAGCTCTTAGTAACAGCAAAAATATGTATGGAAATTATATTTTCATTGGTTTTACAGTCAATTAAAATTGCTTCCTATGTTCTTTGCTTATGACAGCAAATGTATTAAAACAACAGAATGAGTTTCAAACTAATGTGGTAAAATGTATGGTATAAATACAATGTATGAATAAAACAACAAAGCACAGATGTAGAAAAAATACATTAGGACAGCTCTTAAAAATAAGAGCAGTACTGTAAAAAAATATTTTTTGTTATATATATATATATATATATATAAGTTGAAAATACTTAAAAAATATATTGTTATAATTTAATCAACCCTGCATACTATTTAAAGTACACTAAATAATTCAATTCATTAGCAAATTAAGATGGGTGCCCAAAACAAACAAATATGTGTAAAACCTTTCCCCATTATTTTGAATGCCTGTCCCTGCAGAAATGAATGCACTTCTTATACATGTTTATAACAACCAAACCAAAAACAACCTAACAGATTTATTTTTGTGGTGCAAAAGTACCTTTTCGATAACAATTTTTTTATTTTAATACAAATTTTAAAGGTTTCATTATTTAACACAAATAACTTTGTTTTACTACTCCTGATTATGTTCCATCTCAGTCATGTTATAATAACTGGTAAGTAACAGTGATAAATATTCACATCCATTCACATATTAACATGTTTGCTATAATATTTAACAAGATGCCTTTGAACCCTAGTTGTTCCCACAAAATGTTCCATTAATAGTGTTTGTGTACCACCAGGCGGGTCTCACTTCTTTAAGTGTACCTATAATGGCTATGTCCTGTCTTAACCCATGTTAGAAAATTTCTTCTGGATTGGCTGAGGCGCTTCTGGCAGCGTGAGTGCTGAGCCCATGTGTTCGTTTCAGTGTGTGTGTTAGAAATCAAGTCCTTTACTGTAGCGATCATCCCTGAAGTTATAGACTTGGTAGCAGATGGACATGTCACACACGCTGGCTGGCCCAGGAAGACCTTGCTTCCCTGGAATGCCTGGAGTCCCGGATTTACTGGAGGGCCTGGAATGCCAACGGCATCACTGCCGTGAGGGCCCTGGATCCCTGTTGATGTCAGCAGGGAATGCAACGGATGTGAAAAAGGAATGACAGTTACAATTACACATGACTTGTTGTTGTGTTGTATTTTGTTGATTTGTGGTTGAATGGATGGATGGAAGGATGTCAATAACTTAACACTCATTATTTTGCCAGACTCTTAAGTTATTCAAAAAATACATAAAAATGCAATCCACACAAAACAATAACTTGAATACACATCTATTAGTTGTAAATGATGAACATCTTTTTTATTGATTTGTTATTTTGATACACATTTTTATTTTATTAGGTCAAAATGATCTTAGTTGTGAAACTGTAACGTCGGTTTCACACATACTCCGTTTGTGGTGCGTATGCAGTGCGTATTTTTTTCCGTACCCATGTTAACAGGTTAGAGCTTTTACACTGCATGTGGATGCAGTCCGTCAATCCGTTCTAGTTGCGGTGTGTATACAGCAGTGCAGCGATCGTTTTGAACCGAGTCTATTTTTGCTGTGCTGCACCGCACTGAATTAAAGTGGCAGCGCATTGTTCACATTAAAATAGACATAGATTGACAAGAAACTGTAATAATTTCATCATATACGCATAATTTCAGTTAATGTGTTCTACAGTTACTAAATTACAGGGTCTAGAAAAACAAAAAAGTATGATTATAGTCCCAAAAGTTGCAAAATGCCATCATATATTATTTTTTTACCCTAAAATAAGACAGAGTGAACCCAAATGCGTCTCATTCTTCTCCTCCTTAGCAACAGATATAGCACGATAGCTTTTCTTCTGTCAACAACTCGAACTACATGTAAAACAAAGAATCACAATGATTAAAATTCATTTTCATACTGTTTCAATGTCTTAAACAATGTCAAAGTTAACGTTTGGATTTAAAATCAAAATTACTTACACATTTTTGATTTTGTGGCACACAGAAACTGCGGATCAGTAGCGCACTGCAAACGCAGCATATGTGAAAGCACTATAGCGCGTGCTGCTCCTGTACCGTATACGCACTGCAAACGGAGTATGTGTGAAACGGCCGTAAGGAGACAGTAAAGGTAGCAAATTCTGTTGTTATATGAAAAAATAAATAAATTATACACACACACACACACACACACACATATACATTATATATATATATATGGGAATCATTATACATGAATAAGATGTTGCATTTTCATTCTTTATAGAGCCTACCATCAGACCTTTTGGTGACCGCAGTTCATTTTTAAAGTATCCCAAAAACACAACCCATGATTCTATGATTTTAAACTGTGATTTATGTTTTCAACTTAGCTCTATTTGTTGTGAAAACGTGACCCTGGTAACACGGAAAGCGCTGCAGCAATTGTAAAGATAGACAGAACAACGTGTAGCATGCACTTGTGTGCTGTTAAAAAAAAAAAAAACTTGATTGACAATCATTTTCTTTCACATCTGCCTTTTTTTGTTTTCATTATGAGGGTAGTATTCTAAAAGTATTATAACAAATTTTATGAAGTAACTGAATTCTGAATGCAGGTGCTTGAAAACGTAACGGGGCTGAATATAGTTATTTCAATTTTGTATTCTGAATACGTACATATATTCCGTTACAGCCCAACATCGAATGGCTTGACACAACAGCATGGCATGGTTGTCCATGAAGCGTTTCTACGAGCGTAGAGCTGACATAAGTGCATCTGGTAAGAAACCTCTAAGTTTGTTAATTGAAACCTGTTTGGGTGTATAGAGTAGCGTCTCTAGTTTCATTGGATATGCCGCTTTATAATAAATTTTTCAAGCATCAGCGCACTGATTATCATGATGTTAACATCTGTGGATTTTTGACATTATTCCCTCAAAAGTTGAAAAATATATTAGTAGTACAATTTATACTTTTATTTTTAATAAAAAAATATTTTTTTATTTCTAAAAATATGACCCCAAAAGCAATGGACTCTATGGCATCTAGGGGTGTTCATTAATCTGTATAGAACTACATCAATTTTAGATCAGCTATCTCAGCTCCTGCAGACAGTGACTCCTCTGTGCTGTGAAACTTGTAAGGCTGTTAAAGGGTAACTAAACCCTAAACCAACTTTTTTTAGTTAATGATCTGTAAGAATGGGGCTTTATTAGTACTGGTCATTGATTCAAGTAATTTTTTTGACATTTGTGTATAAAGTGTTTTAATTCTACAATATATGGTGTAAAAACGTCTAAGTGCTGCCCTCTTCAGGTTGAACGGTGGCTACTGCAGTTGAATTTTCCTATTGGCTGTTTGCGGTACTTCGTGACGTAAGCGGTGACAGCTGATGTAAGCAGGTTCTAACTCACAACGCCCTTGGTACGAGCTACCACGCCCATGGCAGTATAAAAACCATCTAGTTTCGTCAAAACCACTGTAGCGAGTCAGGAGTTGGAATTGCGAGTATTGAAAACGATCAGGATAGAGTATTTTAGCATCTATTTAGCATAGCATTTATATAGTTATTAAGATTATTTTGTGTAGCCTAGGTAGTTAATTAGCATATTTGTTAGTGTAGTATTGTTAGAAGCATAGTTAGTTAGTAACATAGTATTGCGTCAGTTAGGATAGCTTCAAGTTAGCGTAAGATTATCTGTATTTATTACAGTGGTCAGGACAGAGCCGGCTCCAGGCTGCGCTCAGCAGGGGGGCATTTATTTTCAATGGGTGGGCACTAGGTATGGGGACTTTTTTTCGGATATCAGATATCCTATTTTTATTATTGCTACTGCCTTTTCTGTTAGCTATTACCATGAAGTGATGCAACCCATACAATAAACACATAAACCATTACACATTGTTGCAAGACGTGCAACTCTTAAGAAATTTGATTAAATAAGGGTTAAATAGGCCTATAAAAAAAATTGCAAGACCGACTCTGACCACAGCTTTATTATAGCTAACGAACATACACATAGTGTCATACACACTGACAGGACAGTAGTTCTCCACGGTGGGAGTGACATTTCAGGACAACGGACAGCGTAAAAAAAACTGAACTAAATAGGCCTACTAAACTATTAGTCTCATCACAACAACATAATGTGACAACACAATATAGTGAACTTTGACAGTACATAATGCCAGTTAGATAAATACACTAACAACCGGTCAGCATGAAACTTTAAATTTAACTTACAGTTAGAAAAGCTGAAGACGCTGCTTGTGAGCTGATTGGAACTTCCTGAGAACAGCGTCCTTCCATGCACCACAACACTTTTTTGTCAAGTCCTTCTCGAATGCAAGTTGAACTAGTCTGGCCTTTCTTGTGTGAAGCATGCTGCTTCTGTGTTCTGAAAACACATTTTTGAGCGTGGAGAACGAATTTTCGCAGGTCGCGGTAGAAGCACCAAATACCAAAGTCAGTTGAAGTGCTGTCAACACAGCGGGCATCGCCTTAAGCATTTTGTAATGTTTGGACAACAGTCTCTGAACTGTCCATTTCTCCTCTGAGTCGTCTTCCATTTGGGACTGGAGAAATCGACGTGCGACGCAGAACTCCGACTCCACTATCTCCACTCCTACTAAATCCATAATGTGTGCTAGCTTGGGAAGCTACGATGTTAGTGGCCACGGAGTCACAAATGTTAGCTGGGCTGTCGTTGTCTTGCTGTATGGGGTCAGCAGAATCGTTAATCGGCGTGGAACTTGAAGGAGAAACTGTGGTTTTGAACCATTTCCTAATGTCCATTTTTGGAGAGTTTTTAATGCAGCGCGCCAACTGAAAATAATTTCATTCATGTATTAACGATTTAACGTGCGTGATTGGGGGGGCGGCAGGGGGGTTCCTCACAGTGCCACACTGGTTTTATGTTGGCTTTATTATATTTTCAGATAATGAGCAGTTTGTAGACATAGATTTTTATTATTTCTCACTGAAATGTGAATTAAATTAAACTGATATTTTTTTGTAAATTATATCATAATTCAATTTGGGGGGGCATAAAAGACATTTGGGGGGGCATTGCCCCCTAATGCCCCCCCATACCGCCGGCGCTGGGTCAGGATGGTACGTAGGTGTAATGTTGCTGGTTGCAACAGCACTGCTGGACTGTATTGCTTTCCATATAGACTTGGAAATTAGGCACCAGGGGTTGCGCGTCCTTGTTCTGGAAGACCACGAGTTCCCGCCTAGAGCTGGAGAAGTGTGCAAACTGCATTTTGCGCGGGATTGCTTCTCCAACGCAATGGAGGTGGAAATGGGCTTCTCCAAACAGCTCGCGCTGAAAAGCGACGCAATGCCAAACGCTGCTCCTCCTGTATGGACTCCACCACCTCAGCGGCGTCTTGAGGTGAGTGATCATATATATTTGAATCACAATTTATGGTTAGGCTAAAGTTAATCCTCTGGGGTCGACAAGCGGCGTTAGCGATCGCGGGAGTGTTAAGCGTATTGCACCCTTATACATTGTATTACGGTACTGACTACCTGTATAGTTTTATTTGGAGGTATACGGTTTTGTACATGATGATGTTACGCTTTACGTCACATTCTTCTAAGTTGAGAGAACAGCTAACTGATGTTATGTTCAAGTGAAGCTTGCTAAATAAAAATCCTGCTAAAAGGATAAACATCACTGAACAGCGTTTACGTTTGTTTTTCCTGCACGCGAGTGAAGGTGAATGCGCACTCGGATGCTCAACAGGGAGTTAAAACCGCAGTTTGAGCCAGCGGCTCGAATTGATATGGCTCCGGCCCTGTGTCCACAGACAATTCACCCTCCTCCACTTCAGGTGAAGGTGGGGGAGAAAGGTCCTCGACTTCAAAAGACCGCTCCTTGGCAAAGCTACTTGCGTCACTCCAGTCACTCTCCATTTTAGAGTCTGACAGCAGCTGTCAATTAATCTGTCACTACGGGTCTCAGGTGCACGCCCCCCCGCTCAGCCCCGCCCTCGGTTCGTCCCCTCTATCCCCGCTGGGGTCTGCCCACTTTTCGAGCATTTTTCAGATATTGCTAGTGGGTGGAGTCAGACTCTGAGCAGGGGTTTAGTTACCCTTTAAAGGACCCCAGGACAACCTGGAGCTCCAGGGCCAAAAGGTTCCAAAGGTACCTGGAGCTCCAGGGCCAAGAGCCCCCAGCAGTCAAATGTAAGCGAGATATCTTGTATGGCTATAAGAATTCCAAACTGGGTAAATGCATTTGGCTTCCGGTTTGTATTTTAATTGCATAATTGTATTTGCAATCTTTTAGGGACATGGGACCACATTGATTTAAAGGCAATAGTGAAGAGAGCAGGCCAGGACATCCAGGGCCACCTGGAGACACAGGTATAGTGGCATTATTATATAAAATAATTTTTTGCTTGCAGATGAATTGATGGATGGATGGATGAAAATGCACAGTTAATATTTAGGAATGTTAATGAATAGAACACTATTGTACAGTGATGTATCAAATTGATGCAAAATGACCCAGAGATATATTCATTTTGAAAGTTATTCAAAAAACTAACATGTTTTTCAAAACTTCCTCCCTAGTTCAAAAAGAATATCTTCTGATACTAAGCTGCAAAAACTGGCTTGGTCTGAAATCCTTGGATCTGTCAAAAAAAGGCAAATGGTTTATAAAATATAAATGTATAAATGTTTTAACAGACTACCCAATATAATCAGTGGTGCCTAATATGTGGAAAATGAAAATACAATTCTGAACAATTAACTATTAAATTATTATTATTAGTATTATTTAATACAAAGCAAACTGAAAAAGATGCGATAACCAGCCTGATCTCACATAAAACTCTGCAGTGGTGTGACAATTTTTTTTTAGCAGAAATCGGTGTACGTTGACCGACTTTGAAAACACTGCCCCAAAAGGCTAAAGCGGTAAGTGTTTCAGAGCATATAAACAAGTGTTACATCCGTTTATATCCAGGAGAGTTCGCCAGAAGCCAGTTGTAAAAATTATTGTTCCCTGTTTGATTAGCGCTTTGGGAACAATTTTAGGTGTGACCAACTGTGAATATGTGTGCAACGCATCAATGAAATTGACCAGAATTTATAGCCTCTGCTCTGCTGGTGACATCATTGGATGCACCTGTAGCAAGGCTTTAAATAGATGTGTCACAGGTGCATCGTCAGATCTTTTGTCTTCATCACACTGAAGTGTGTGTGTGTGTGCTTCATGAGCCTTTCAGAAACGTTCTACTTTCCTCTGTTAGGAGTTAGAGTTTGTTAGGCAGTGCGCAGAAACCTTTCTCTTTTCTCAAAAAAAAAAAAAGAATATGACTGAAAGACAGAGCAAGCGGTGTGTGTTCCCTTGTTTACGCTCTATGGCTGAGAGGGACACACATCAGTTTTGTTTTGTATGTTTGGGGGAAGAGCATTGCGATCTGTTCTCAGTCAAAATGATTCACACTCATCTCGCTTACTTCCAAGAGCCAGCACCCATTCTTTCATCATGGGTTTCTCGCATTGATCTGGCTGAGGAGCGAGAGACAGGTCTGTCACTATCGCTCGCTCTCTCCCCAGATTCAGCTTATCCTTCTCGTGAGCCTGAAGTGCGCTTCGGCCCCTTTTCTGTTCATGAGGGGGAGGCTGAATCTCTTGAGTCTGCAGACTTTGAGCACCCACCTCTGAACATTTCACGCACAATAAAAAAAGCAGCTGGAATTACTCAAAGTGGTTACTCGGGCTTTGACCAGGCTACAGTTAGACTGGCCACGTAAATAAGAGACCAGCAAAAGCTGCAAACTAGAAGACAAATGTCTGTCTGGTGGCCAAAAAAAGAGGAAAAAAAAGAAAAAGGGGAATGCTTTATCAGTCCCTTCCTTTCTTTGATGACCTCCATGATGAGCTTTCTCGTTCATGGAGGAATCCTTATACTTCCTGTGTCTTCGTGCTCTCGACATATTCGACTATCGTGGGTGCTGTGACACGGGGTGCACACACACACACACACACACAGAACATTTACTCTAGTTGACAGCATCCACTTTGCCTGTGTGTCCTGACAGCACACTGAAACCAGCTTAGTATAACAGTCAAGTTGTCAAATCTAAAAGCTTTGTGGACATGCTTCAAAGGGCTTTGAAGCACTTTACCATCCCATGTTACTTCTTTAGCAGGCAGAAACGATCTTGTTTCTTTTGTAAAATAGGGTGGAATGGTATAAATGTGATTTGTGTAATTCTACAAACCTCTCCTTTGCTACCCCTGGGTCTAACTTCCCCCTGGTTTTAAAGAAAAGAGAGGGAAAAATGTCATTGATAATTTCAGAGAAAACCCTGCTTTGTTCAACACAGTGTCTCGATATTCACACTGGGTGACAAGATGAGAGGAAGAAAACACTGGTTTCCTTTCGAACAGATGTTCCCATAACACTGTTAAGGAAAGCCCAAGTAAATGATTTTTAAATCCTGTATGTTGATGTAAAAGTACATGTTTACAAACATCTAACTTGTATTATTTATTTATTATACAGGTCTACCACTGCAAACCAATCTAGATGCCGGATGCAAGTTAAGATGTGTTTTTGCGTGAGCATTTTGAATGGAAGTTTGTGCAAAGCCCGGTTTAAAACTCTCAAGTCCAAGATCGGTCGTATGCCGCCACCTTTCTTGGGTACGATGAAGTAAGGGCTGTAAAAACCCTTCTTCATCTCGGCTGGAGGGACAGGCTCTATTGCGTCTTTGAGTAAGAGAGTAGTGATTTCCGCGCGCAGAGATTTGGCATGTTCGCCGTGTACTGTGGAAAGCGGATGCCCGCGAAGGGGGGCGGAGGCCTGGCAAACTGAACTGCATAACCAAGTCGAATGGTCCGGTTGGCCAGCCTGAAAGGTTGGGAAGTGAAAGCTATGCATCCAAGCTCCATGCTAGGGGCACCAAAGGGACGATTATTATAGTCCTCTGGACTCGTCAGAACCGGCCGGCCGGGGAACAGTCGTGTGGCTGGACTGTTGAGGTGTGGCGGCAGAGTGCCATGAGAACGGCATTTGAGGGCCAGGTGACCCAGAGACAAAGGAAATAGCTCTTTTATTGAGAATGTGGGTACCGCAGCCCCGTCTAGAGCTGGGCCCAGGTTGAGGTAGAGCAGGGCGTGTCTTCGCCACAGGAGGACGCCCTGGCATGGCCCATGGCAGCAGGTTTGCGGCGGGGGCAGGATATGCGAAATGGCCTCTTCACCGCGGAGAACTGCTGGGTAAAGTCCTCGACGGTGTCGCTGAAGAGGCCGAACTGGGAGACGGGGCGTTGTGGAAGCGCACTTTGACTGTCTCACTCATCTCGACCAAGTTCAGCCACAGATGGCGTTCCTGGACCACGAGTTTGGCCATCGCTTCCCTGAGTGACTGCGCTGTGACCTTCGTGGCTCTGAGGGCAAGGTCGGTCGCTGAGCGCAGTTCAGGGCCCACGTGCAGATCGTCCTCAATCCCATGGGAAGAAGGAGCAATGCGGGGGGCGGCTGGAGTGGCATGCTTGCTATTGAAAGCGAGCCGCGACCGCAACGTTGTCGCAGTGAGAACATGAACCATACACAAACGCTGCCTCAGTGTGATCACAACCCAGACACACGAGACAACGCCCATGGCCGTCTGAAGTGGAGAGCACTCTACCACATCCAGGAACTACACAGGGGCGGAAGGGCATCTTTATAAAGATGTGTCCTGAAAAGGACGTTCATCGCCAGCTGTGTATTTGCTCTTTTAGAGGAAAATACTCTTTCAGGGAAAATCACTCTTTTACAATAAACTCTTTTAGTTATGCGCTGCCATGCAGAGAAGGAGAAAGCCATTGAAGTGCACTGTAGAGGTGTAACTCGCAGCTGACTGCATACACAACCATCAAATTAAAATTTCTGAATGAATTTGATGTATTTCTCCACTTTTATACCCATATATCTGGGGGCGGGGTTTTCAAATACCTTCTGCCAAAGGTAGTCTGTGAGGTGTAGGATTAGGGGATAGAAATGATCAGCAGATCTGTATAAAATCCATAAAATGCATGGAAGTCTATGGAGAGTCCCTACAATGATATAAAACAAGTTTGTGTGTGTGTGTGTGGTGCATGCGTGTGTCCAAATATAATGTTTTTCCACTCAAAAACGGAGGAGCATAAGCTCAGGTCAATGAGGCTTATGATAAATAAGTCCCACAAAGAAATACAAAATCTGTGCCAATAGAAAGAAAACAAGTTGACAAAAAGATTGAATCCAATATTTGGTGATAATGTAGCATAATGAGATATTTATAAGCAATTATTAAGGGGTCGGTTCTTTTTGACCAGGAACACCAAATTTGGTCCAAAAATAAATAAATGGGAACACAGCACAAGGGATAAATAGTGCAGAAGTTTAAACTAGCATCCCCAATACCACATGCAAGTATAACATGTAAACTACAGATGCTTATTTATTTAGAACATTTTATTTGATCCCATTTCCAGATTGTAAAAGGTTTGTGATGGACAAAAGAGGTAGACTGCAGTTCAACATTATGTTGAGTCAGTGTCTGTGAAAGTACATTTCAGTTTAAAAACATTTATTCAATGTAATTAGATTTTAGGATTACTTACTCATAAATATGTTGTTATGCACACAGCATATCGGGTATTTCCAGAAACATATTAAACATAAAATCCAGCTTTGGAAATTTGTATTTAATATATACATTTTCATTTTAGTGCCATTGTGAATGAACACTTCCCTGAATGCTCAAATTATTTCAATGTAATTTATAAAATCAATAGATTCTATTTTTTTATGTAATCCTTTATTTTTATAAAACATTGTTTAGATGGCTGTTAAATGATCTGAAAAAATATAATATATATAATAGAAAAAAGAAAATATATTCTACATATAGAGTCTGAAAATAAATAGGCATATTTAATTAAAAAAAATGATGTAATGGTTTGTTTTGGATTTAAAGTTTAATGTGACTGTGTTGAATTATTTTTTGGGGCGTGGCAAAATTGAATTCGTATTTCAAAACATGAATTGAAAGCGAGAATTTTGTCCAACTCTGATAGGTACATGTTATCTTTTTATCCTTTCAAACAAAAGTTCTACTGGGCATTTCACAGTGTAGAGCTACTCCAAGATGTGCCTCCTGGTGGCTGTAAGGTACATGTACACTGACTGTAAGGCCAGGTATCCCAAGGAACCCGTTGCTGCCTTTCACACCCTGTAAAAGGATGGGAGGAGGCTTATGTTTGCAGGTGTCTCAAATCTAAAATGTTATTATTAACATTCAAAATCAACAAAAGTTTCCCAATAACCTTTAGTATTTTCCGTTTATATGAGAGAAATTGTTCTGGCTACACTTAGTCTGGAGCAACCCACAGAGAGATTTACGATCAAGTACACAAACCATATTAATGCTGGTTTTTAGTTGGTCTTGTACTTTAACATAGCAAAATCCCATCTACAATCACAAATAATCACTATTATTATGAGATGTAGTAAGCAAATGTATATGTATGTATATGTTCCCTTTACAAAAAGCTTCACTGGGATGCTGCTCTGAGAAAAGTGCTTTGGAAGCGCAGCATCTCGTTCCGTTTTGTTCAGGGAACAAGGGTTACAATACGTAACCCAAGACGTTTTCCAACAACAATAAAGTAAAACTTTTCTCACCAAAATCCAAGTCCAGGCTTTATGTACTTTATGGCTGGAAAACATGATCGGAGATAGAGCTATATTTGAGATCTGAGACTGATCTGATGTTCAAAACAAATCCGAATCTTTGATAAATAATTCTTTATATAGTGACACTGAACAGTATTAAAAATTAATCACATATTAATATGAAAACCGTTGATATCTAAAGGAAGGGACATTTGTTCTACCTGAATGCCTTTAAGACCATATTCTCTTCTCCATCTCTGAAAAAAAGAAAAGAATAAAAAAATAAATAAATGAGTATGACACAAACTTATTTTTATAAATTATAAAATGTTTAACTCTCTGCAACAGCAGAATGTAGTGTTGTTGAATATATTCTTGATATACAGAATAACTGTATATCAAGAATATAGAACCTTGCATGTACTGCGTGTATTTATATAGCAGATGCTTTTATCTAATGCAATTTACATTGGGACAGCCCCCTTTAATAAATGAGAGCATCTTTGTCAAGGCAAAAACACATTTGCCCAGATTAAGAATTTCTCCAGATTAAAAATCTCAGATGGTTAATAATATTATTTTTTCCCAAAGCACTACCATAGATATACACTCACGACCATTGCTGTAGTGGTCTAATCAGCAATCGTGTGGCAGCAGTGCAATGCATAAAATCATGTAGATATGGGTCAGAAGCTTCAGTTAATGTTCACATCAGAATGGGAAACACATTTTATCTCAGTGATCATGGTGTGATTTTTGGTGCTAGATGGGCTGGTTTAAGTATTTCTGTAACTGCTGATCTTCTGGGATTTTTTTGCACAACAGTCTATAGAACTGTCCAGTTTTGGTGAGCCTGTACCCACTGCAGCATCAGCTTTCTGTTCTTGGCTGACAGAAGTGGAATCTGATGTGGTCTTCAGCTGTTGTAGCCCATTCACCTCAAGGTTCAACGTGTTGTGCATTCTGAGATGCTATTCTGCTCACTACAATTGTACAGTGGGTTTATCTGAGTTACCATAGACTTCTTGTCAGCTTGAACCAGTCTGGCCTTTCTCTGTCGACCTCTCTTATCAACATGTTGTTAGAGTAAATTCTAGAGACTGCTCTGTGTGAAAATCCCAGGAGATCAGAAGTTAGAGAAACACTCAAACCAGCCCGTCTAGCACCAAAAATCATGCCACGTATTAAATCACTAAGATCACATTTGTTCCTCATTCTGATGGTTGATATGAACATTAACTGAAGATCCCGTATCTGCATGAATTTATGCATTGCACTGCTGATTAGATAATCGCATTAATAAAGTGGTTGGTGAATGTATTTACCTTGTGTCCTTTATTTCCAGGAAGGCCCATAGCACCTTTGAACCCCTGGAGACCCCGGCTCGCCCCTTGCACCCTACAAGAGTCAGAATACTTCTATAAATACAAAATAAAATCTTCACCTCACTTACTGTAAGAGAGCACTTGGATCTACAGTAAGAGAGCACTGAAAGGAAACATGACAATGGTGTGGCTGACCGCAATAAAATATTAGCCAATCGAAAAGGACTGTAAGACTAAACTCTAACCTCTTGATCTGGTGTACCAGGAGTGCATGGAGTTCCTTTGAATCCTGTATTACCCTGAACACAGACAGACAGACAGACAGACAGACAGACAGACAGACAGACAGGTGTCAACCATGTGAACTTAGAAAGAGCTAACATAAATCATAGATAAGTGGTACTGAATTGCAAAGACATGATCCAAAAACAATGCTGTAAGCAAACAATAGAATGGAACTAAGCATTGTTAAGATGGGCAAAAAAAGTGCTTCTTGAGTTTTAAGAGGGAGGATAAAACAATTTCCATATCTGTTATTGTTGACCTGTTGTTGTTGAAAGGTCTTCTTCTGTAAAATTGGAAAGCCAAATTAGGCAGATACCAATATGAACAAAACTGGGCAAAGTAAACTAGACCGAGACTACATTAAATACAAGTTCACTTGCAGCAATGACACAAATAATTTGGGCCAAACACAAAGTAAAGGAAAACCAGTTGAGAACCACTGCACCAGGGGCGTAGCACCAAATTTTGGGCCCTGGGTACAAACCATCTTGCTGGGCCCCCGTACCAAATATGTATGTATAGAAAACTGACTTCTAAGGGGCCCCCCCGCCTCGGGCCCTGGGTTCTCGGTACCCTTTACCCCCCCAGTCCGACACCCCTGCACTGCACTGGACCACATCATACTTCTCCATTATAGCTCAGCTTGAAAAAAAGCCTTTTGTTTCCAAAGACAGATAAAACACTCTTAATCACTTTAAACATAAGAAGAAACTTCAAAAGGAGAAAGAAAATCTGAAACAAGGCAACCTAGGACAAAATGAATTGTTAAGCATACTTTCATAATCCATTTGATAAGGGCACAATTCCTGGAACAGCATACATTTAATCTCTGCACAGCAAGTCCCACCAGAATTAAGTCAAGGTATTTGCATAATTGCTAAAAGTGATGTTTGGACCAGACCAACCTTCGGGCTATCAAGTCCGTCGGCTCCAGAGGGCCAAGCAGGCCCTGGTGTGCCCTAAAGTATTTGAACAGAAATGATGCAGAGTTAACCTGTTGATACGCACCCCCTTTTTGAGCACAAACCATGAAAATGACATACCTGAACTTAAATGGTTGTATTTACTGGACCATTCGGAGTATGGACCGTTTTGTAGTATCTATTGAAAGAAGACACTTTGGGAATTTTCTCTTTCAGAATTAATATATGTTGTTATCTTTTAAAGTTAGAGAAGCTGAAGTTCAGAGTAATGTAAATATTTTGTGCTGAACGTGATTATAATAAACTAAACAATAATAAAAGTGCCAAGACAACCCATGAATACAATGTTCTCAAAGCCATAAGTCTATAGAAGTTATGTTTCAAATTTGAAGATGATCTAACAAAAAATTTGGTTCCTGCAAGCTTTTTTCTCTGTTAAATCGCTGGGGGTGTATAGAGTAAAATTAAGGCTCCGCCCTTCAAGACATTGATTGCAAAGGGCTCATCCCAGCAGGTAGTAGCGGAGTGTGAGAACAGCCCACTTAATTTTAAAACACTCCTTCTCAATGGTACTATATTTTGTCTCCCTGAAGGGGAGCTTGCGCCTAACAAATAGCACTGGCCGTTCCTCCCCTCTGACCTCCTGCGAGAGCACCGTGCCCCGCCCCCTGTCAGATGCATCAGTCTGCAAAATAAAGGGGAGGGAGAAATCAGGTGCATGTAAAAGCGGCCCCCACACAGTGCGGACTTTACCTTAAGGAAGGCCTATTTGCATGACTCTGTCCACTGGACTGGATCAGGAGCCCCCTTTTTAGTAAGGTCAGTCAGTTGGTGGTGACATCATAGTAGCTAGACACAAACATTCGGTAGTAGCTGACTTACTGACTTACCCCTGTTTGGACTTGGGCACCGGCCAGGCTGCGATCGCTTATATATCTATATCTATCTATATCTATATATATATATATATATATCTATATATATATATATTTGTCTCCTGAATATATATATATGTGTGTGTGTGTGTGTGTGTGCGTGCCTGTGTGTATGTATATATATATATGTGTGTGTGTGTGTGTGTGTGTGTGTGAATTTGGAATTGTAATTTTTGATATCAGTATATTAATTTCAGATATCAATAATATTTAGTGTAAATAATAATATCTAAAAAGACTTTCTACGTAGTAATGTTTACATTACAGATATCAGAAATTAAAATGGTCACTAGTGAAAACCGAATTAATGATATCAAAAATTAGCATTTTATTAGTTGGAATTCAATTGTTGATATAAAAAATTGCCATTTTCACTTGTAGAAAATAAAAATGTATATTATATATATATATATATATATATATATATATATATATATATATATATATTTACAAGTAAGAAACACATGTATGATATCAGTAATTGGGTGAATGACATATCGGTGTGACACTTTACTAGTGAAAATTCAGCTATATATAAAAATGATAGTTTTTACTAGTTTAAATCCCATTGTTTTATATAAATATTGTGATTTCTGTGAGTGTAGATGTCATTTTTAATATAAAAAATTGCCATTTCCGCTAGTAAAAATTACATTAATGATGTCAAGAATAAGCATTCTAACTAGTGAAAATTGAATTGTTTATATCAACAATTCATGTCCTGCAAATGAATAAAAGTAAATTTGCCTTGCAACAGTATCAGAGATCATTGTGAAATTCAACTAGTGAAATGTAAATTACAGATATCAAGAATTATGGTTTTTAGTAATTAAAATAAAATTTTGGATTTCAAGAATGTGATTTCTGCAAGTTTTTATATCAGAAATTCACATTTTTACTAGTGGAAATTAGTAAGTAACAAGCACACTCAAACACAGCACAGCTGACCAAAGTGCTGTACAGATGAATCTACAATACATTAAAATAAAACAAACACGTCATTTTAAAAAAAAAAAAAAAGGGACAAGACAATCACATTTAATACTGCAAAACGCTTGAGAATACAAGTGCATTTTAAGCCTAAGTTTAAAAATAGACAGTGATGAAGCTTGTCTAATGTCAAGTGGTAGCTGTTCCATAGCCTAGGCC